>NC_049230.1:48515417-49144267 GCF_011100685.1 Canis lupus familiaris
TAGCATCGTTCAAGTCTTCTTAACCCTTGCTGACACTCTGCTTACTTGTTCTACCCATATTGAGAGTTAGATATTAAATATTATTTGTCAATTGTCTATTTCTTCATTTCTGTAAGTTTTAAAAAAAGATTTTATTTATTTATCTATTTATTTGAGAAAGAGAGAGCACTGAGCATGAGTGAGGTTGGGGGAGGGCCAGAGGGAAAGGGAGGATCTCAAGCAGAGTCTGCACACAGCTCAGGGCCTGGCCTGGGTGTCCATCTCACAGCCCTGAGATCACGACCTGACCAAAACCAGGAGTCAGATGCTTAGCCTACTGAGACATCTAGGTGCTCCTAGTTCTGGAAGTTTTTGCTTCATGTATTTTGGGGAGTCTGTTTTTAGGTGCTTATTTGTCTTATTGTTACATTGGAAAATGCTATGGGAACAACAAGCATGAATGAACTGGCGTGTTTATGCTAATATCAGATGAAATTGGCTTTCCTTCAAAACAGTGTTGGGATGCCTGGGTGGCTCAGCGGTTGAGCATCTGCCTTTGGCCCAGGGTGTGATCCTGGAGTCCCGGGATCAAGTCCCATGTCGGGCTCCCTGCATGGAGCCTGCTTCTCCCTCTGCCTGTGTCTCTGCCTCTCTCTCTGTCTCTTATGAATAAATAAAATCTTTTAAATTTTTCTTAATTTTTATTTATTTATGATAGTCACAGAGAGAGAGAGAGAGAGGCAGAGACATAGGCAGAGGGAGAAGCAGGCTCCATGCACCGGGAGCCTGATGTGGGATTCGATCCCGGGTCTCCAGGATCGCGCCCTGGGCCAAAGGCAGGCGCCAAACCGCTGCGCCACCCAGGGATCCCCTGAATAAATAAAATCTTAAAAAAAAAAAAAACAACAGTGTTACTGGAAGCAGAGTTCCACTGCCTGTCAGGATTTGGAAGGTGTGCCTTTGCTTTCTGGTATCAGGGTTATGGTGGCTGTGGCTGACCTGCTTTTCCTTTCTGAATTATTTTGAGACCTTCACCGATCCTTGGAACTCTGAAATGTCACAAGATGTATTCAGAAGTGGGTTTTGTTCATCTGTCCTCCACGGCCTGAAACCAGAAGGTTTTCAGTTGCCAAATGTCTTCTGTTAGGCTCCCTTCTACTTCCCTATTCTCCTTCTCACCTGATTGACCCTCAAGGATTCCAAGGACAGCCTGTTGGACCAGTAGCAGCAGCAGCAGCTCCCTCGGAAGATGTGGGAACTGGAGAAACTCAGGCTTCACCCCAGAATCCCAGGGTCAGAATATGCATTTTAAGATCTGCAGGTGACTTGTCTGCATGAAAAGATTTGAGAAGCGCTAGGGTAGGCCTCCATGTCTTTTCTTTCATGGTATGTTTTTGCCACCATCACCCTTTTTGTTTTTCGCTCCATATTCCAGTATTCCACTATTTTGTGGAATTTTATCAGCAGCAATATTTTTAATTACCAAGAGCCTCTCTTGTTCCTTTTCTTTTATAGCAATTTATTCCCATTCAATATATGTGATACCTCCTTGAATCTCTCAGGGCATTTTAACCCCAGTGATCCTGGATCCTGTTTCAGGGGCACTGCTCTCCTTGCTTGCTTCTTTTTTTTTTTTTTCTCTCCTTGCTTCTGTAGGTCTCTTCCAGGCACTGGTTTCCTTCACCTCTGAGTCAGCCTTGGTTGAACCCTCCTGGTCCAGAAAGAGTGGGCCAGACTCCTCTGTGGCTGCCGTGCAGTTTGTCTGCTTGTCCCCCCTGATTGTGAAGGCTGCAGGGGCTTTGGGGCAGCAGGTGGGAGCTGCCTGAGGCCGGGAAATCCCTAGGTGCTGGGGTGAAGGGGTGTGGTGGACATGCACGTATGCTGCCAGGAAAGGCTTGCTACTCATTGAGTACAGTGTGGCCGGCAGACAGCCCCAGCCATCGGCTCTTTCGGGGTCAGCCTCACCTACAGGAGCTGTCACACACCGGTACACTCTCCCCAATTCCCAGTGACTCAGGTGAAAGTACAAAAAGCCCAACCAAGGCGTGGCAGACTGCCATTGCAGCTGATTGCCTGCTCCCATCCTGTCCAGTGTGGTACCTCAACTGCTTTCCTATATCCCAAACTCTACTTTAGCATCTGCTTCCAGAGAACCCCAGCTGGGATGGCAGACCCCTGGACTGGCCTGAGAAAGTGGGAAGTAAGATGGGGCTTGGAGCCTGGGTGGGGACCACCCCACTGACACAGGTACAGTGGAGCTGATGGCCCTGTGCCCCAGGCATCTGTGCAGCCTTTGAAGTTGCACGGGATGGACCAACTGAGTGCTAAACCCTCTCATGTTTGACAGCAAAATAATGAACACGTGGGGTCAGGAGCAGGCCAGGTGGGGCCCTCGTTCACTTACACAGTTCTCACTCCCTCAGGGGTGGTGGGAAATGCCTAATGCTCAGGACCGCTGGCCCCCAAGGACAGTTACATGCAGCCAAGGCAGGCCTGTTGAGCAAGGGTTGGAGGCCCAGTTGGGAAGCCTGGGGCTGCACACTTACAGCCTGACACTTGAACTTTTCTAAAGCTTCTAAACCTGCAGACGTGGTGCCACCCACCCTGAGGGGAATGATGCAGACATTCAGTTTCCTCCCCTGAGACTGCATCTTAGGAACCAGTTACCTTCCTTTCACAAGGCCTTTGCTGGGCAGAATCCAACAGCAATCAGCCAGTCAGGTTGGCACCTGGGGGACCAGGGACCCCACCTGAGGAGCTTCAGGATCCAGCCAGCAGATGTGAGCGGAGTGGGGGCCGGGCTGTGGGCGTGGAGGCCTGGGGCATCTGAGGAGTGGCTGGCAGATTACTAGACATGGAAGGTCCTGCACTTGGGAGTTTTGTTCTAGATGCTGGATTCGAAATGTCACAAGAACCCTGAGGTCCAGGCTGGAAGTCGCCAGGAGATGTGCGGTGCAGAGGCCACTGTCACCATGGAATAGAGCAAGGACAGGATGGGGCCCCGGGGGAGCAGAAAGGCTGGATGGGCTGTAAGGCTGACACAGACCCACACGGACTCCAGATGTCAGGGCTACCAGCTCTGGGTGGGTCGCGAGACCAGCTGACCTGACAGCATAGGAACCATCAGGAGTGTGAAGGTTGGGGCAAAAGGGGGAGAGTCAAGCAGGCTGTAAGTGAGGAAGGCTGCTGCATAGCAGCAGGGCCAGTGTCCTTTGAGAAACAGCACTGGGGACTGGCAGGGACACACAGGAGCATCCGGGCAGAGGAATGGCCTCCCAGGACTCATGGCAGTATGGTCAGGAAACCCCCACAATCCTAGAGCTTCTGGGAGGACCATAAGTTCCTGCTTCCAACTGTGGACAGAGGGGAAAACGGGAGCCAGAGGCCCTGCTGGGAACAGGGACCCTCCTCCACAACCCCCTCTGCCTGCTACCATCACTGCCGCTCCATCATATGCTCCCCAGGAGGAGCTACCTTTTCCCCAGCATTCCAGGCCAGGGTTCTGGTGAGGGGCCAGAGCAGCTGAGCCACCCTTGCCCCAGCTGCACAAGGAAGGGGAGTCACCCATCCCCACCCCTAGACTGTCCCCAGGCTCTTTGGTCCTGGCCGAGTGGCCTCCCCTCTCTGGACCTTGATTCCCATCTGTCACATGAGACAACCATAGGGCTACTTGGATAGTGATGAAGAGCTGCCTCAGGTACAAGGTCCAGCCCCAAGGGGCCTCCCCTGCCTCCAGCACGCCCTGGACTAGATGGCTGAAGCCCAGCTGGAGTCCTCGAAAGAGCGGTCCTTCTCCCTCTGCAGATGGCAATGGGGGGCTGTACTGCGCACTGTCAGACCACCAGATTCTGGATGACATGGAGCGTCGAGGAGTGGAGTTTGTGCATGTGTACTGTGTGGACAACATCCTCGTGCGGCTGGCTGACCCGGTCTTCATTGGCTTCTGCGTGCTTCGCGGCGCAGACTGTGGGGCCAAGGTGAGCCCCCCACCCGCCCCCGCCTTGCCCCGTCCCCTCCCCCCGTCCGTCCCCGGTCCACCCGGCCATGCCCCTCCTCCCAGTCCCACCCCGGTCCACCTGGCCCCGCCCCGGTCTGCCTCGCCCCGCCCCTCCTCCCCGCCCCCTGTCCGCCTGGCCCCGCCCCTCCTCCCAGCCCCGCCCCCGGTCTGCCGGGCCCCGCCCCGTCAGCCTTCCCAGCCCAGGCCTTGGCCGCAGGTGGTGGAAAAGGCCTACCCAGAGGAGCCAGTGGGTGTGGTGTGCCAGGTGGACGGGGTCCCCCAGGTGGTGGAGTACAGCGAGGTCAGCCCCGAGACTGCTCAGCTTCGTGGGCCTGATGGGCACCTGCTCTACAGCCTGGGCAACATCTGCAACCACTTCTTCACCCGAGGCTTCCTCCAGATGGTCAGCAGGTGTGCTCAGCAGGTGGCCGCGGGTGGTGGCCAGAGTGGCTCCCCGGGGTGTCCTATCTGAACTGTGTCTTTCCTCCTCTTGTCATCCTGTTGTTCTCCAGCGAGTTTGAGCCCTTGCTGAAGCCACATGTGGCTGTGAAGAAGGTCCCATACGTGGATGAGGAGGGAAATCCGGTAAAGCCGATAAAACCAAACGGGATAAAGATGGAGAAGTTTGTGTTTGATGTGTTCCCGTTTGCTAAGTTAGTGGCAGAAGTCATTTATTTTTTCTTTCTTTCCTCTCTGTTTTGGTGGTGGGTTCTGAGGCCCAGCTGGGCCGGGAATGGAGGCATGTGGGGCACACAGTGGGGCCACCCCCTTTGCAGTGGGGAGCAGGGGCTGTAGGCAGGCTCAGGGACAACACCAGGGGAAGCAGCCCCCGCAGTGTGAGCATGGCAGCATCTGGGGCTGTGTACTCGGGGAGACACCCCTGCTCCTCCTGAGCCCTCTGTCTGTTCCTGGCCCGGGGTTAGGAGGTTGTTTCCAGGCCAGGGGGCTGGGGGCCTCCCCGGGGGGGTGGTTGGCTCTTACTCTGGGGTCCCAGGGTCTGGGGGTTTGGCTGGTGGGAATGGAAGGACGTCAAGCAGCCGCAGGGATCTCAGGAGCAAAGATGCAGGTGGTGCCTGTGGGCCCTCCATGGAGGCGACTGGCCCTTCTCATCGTCACTGCAGTGCAGCCTTCACCTGCCCAGGACCAGGGCCTCTGGCCAGGACATCTGGTCACTAGTTCTCATCCACATAGGAGTTTCGTGGCCTTTGAAGTGTCTCGGGAGGAGGAGTTCTCTCCTCTGAAGAATGCTGCCTCGGATGCCAGAGACAACCCCGCCATGACCCGGCGTGCCCTGCTCATGCAGCATTACCGCTGGGCCCTGCAGGCAGGGGCCCACTTCCTGGATGCGTGTGGGGCCCGGCTCCCTGAACTGCCCAGGTGAGTGTGGCCTCAGCGTGCTCCCCAAAGGATCAGGCTATCCGGGTCCATCCCCCAGCCCCAGGCTTGCCGACTCTGCTGGGCTGTGGTGTGGCCTTGTGCTCCGAGTGGCCACATGCCCTGGTCAACCTTGCGGTGACTGGGGCCTCGGGGCCAACCCCTAGAAGTCTGCTTGGGGACTGGGGGAGGTGGGTGGCTGCCACCCTTCCTGACTCACTTATGAGCTCTGAAACCAAGACCTCGGCATGACATTTGGAAAACAGCAAGGCAGGTCACTCTTCAGGGCCAGCGAAGGAAAGGACGTGAGGTTTCCATCTTCTCAGTTATCCGCAGCCCCGGCCTAACCTGGCTGCCCGGGTGCTGTGAGGGGTGCCTGCAGGGACGAGGGGGGGGTTTTCCCGCCCAAAGAAGAGCCTGCCACTTGGGCAGGGGCAGTTTGCGGAGGGCTCCGGGTGTGCAGAGGAAGCGGGGATTGCTGAGAAGAGACCTTGGGGAGCTGGGTCAGGCAAGGACAGCCCCAGGGCACACACCCCGGAGCAGGTGCTGACACGTGGGCTCCCACAGCCTGCCGGACGGCACAGAGCCTCCAGCCATCTGTGAGATCTCACCCTTGGTGTCCTACGCTGGAGAGGTGAGAGCCGACGGCCCCATCTAGAGCTTTCTGGGGTAGGGCATGCATGATTGGGGGGAAGACTGGGGAGAAGTGGGTGCTGGGGTGGAAGGTCACAGCTCTGACTCAGTTTACCAATGGGGCAAATAGTTCCTTAAGTTAGAGAGGATCTTCTGGGCCATGAGTGGGGATGAGGAATCAAGATCCTCATAGGTCTCGGAGAGGCAGGAAGATGTCAGCGTTTGGGGTTCCGGCAAGGAAGACTTTATGGAAGCCTTGCTGAGGGAGCGATACTGGCCCCGACCCTCTGACTGGACCTCCCTGAGCATGCCTAGAGACTCCTAGGGCCTGGGTCTAAAGGTGGCATCCAAGCCTTGTTCTGGAAGCCTCTCTGGCCCTGCCTTACTGTGGCTCAAGAAGAGTTTGTGCCCCCTCTATGCACTAGATGTGAAAATGTGGCCATCATGACTTTATTGTCTCCAGGGTCTGGAGATGTACCTGCAAGGCCGCGAGTTCCGGTCCCCCTTCATCCTGGATGAGAACCAGGCCAGGGCTCTGCAGGCCTGACTGGCTCCCAGACCTGCCAACCCCAGGGCCTGAGGGCTGGGGACACAGCTTACTCCACCAGGGTGGGGCCTCTCCCACCACCGGTTCCCACGGACACAAATGACCCTAGGCCTGCTAGAGACCTACGAGGGTTTTTTCCTCTGGGCTCCTGGCTGCGGGAGGCAGAGGTGTGGCATCCCATCCCGGTCCTGGGCCCTGCCTGGGGGCGACTGGAGGATCAATGGCCCCTTCTAGCCCTCCACGCAGCTCCCCTTGGTGAAGAGCTACAGCCACGCAGCTTCTCTGCAGATACACAGGTGGGCAGGGAGGGAGGAGGGAGGGGAGGGCGCCCCTCCCTCGCAGGGCCAGGTGTGGAAGGTGCTGCCCCCTCCCTCCCTCCCTCCCTCCTGCTCTGGCAGCCAACAGGAAGCCGAAGGAAGCCGGTGAGGCTGGAGGGGGGTGGGTGGCACAGCCTGGCCCCAAATTTCTCACCACCCCCAGCCCACACTCAGCCTGCACACCTAAAGGGGGAACCTCTCCATTTCCCCAGAGACCTCGATTCCTCCGCCACCTCTGTGGTTGGTTCAGGCCCCTGCATTTTAGGTGCTCCGACCAAGAACCAGGGGGCCCAAGAACCAGGGGGCCGACACTAGGGGCCTCTCACCACGTGGCTCCTCAGTCTGGAACGCAAGCGGCCAGAGAGCGCTCCACCCCTCGACTCTCCACCGACCGGAAGCGGGCTTTCTAGTCTGCCACACATCGTGGCGCTCTCTAGAGGGAGACGCGGCCTCCATGTCCGGGCGCAGGCTCGGGCATTGCACCCCTGCAGCCAGACCGGGGCTGCGGGGAAAGCCGCGGGCCCAGCCCCTCGCCCCTGCCTGCTTTCCCCTCCGCAAGGCAACACAGGGGGCCACCCCCCACCCTGGCCTGCGCGGCAGCCCTCACCGCGTGGGAGCCGAGCTCGCCCGAGGAAAAGGATGCCCTGGGCCCCCTGCATCCTGACCTGGGCCCGGGGCGGGGGCAGGGCCGCGCCCCCCCCCCTCCAGGAGGACTGTGTACCCCCCAGGCCCTGCCAGTCCTTCGTAACCTCAGAGGTGACCCGTGTGCCTGAGGACCCTTCCCTCGGCTGCTCTCTCGCCCCCAGCTGCCGCTCCCCAGCGCCACAGCCCCAAGCTGTGCAACCTGTCTTCTCAGCAGGAGGGTCAACTACGGACACCGTTGCTGTGAAGGGACGGTTTATTTTAAAATAATTAGACCCTTCTATCAGGTCTCACACACAGCACGGAGGGAGGCAGGGAGGTGCCGGGTGCGGACCGCCGTCTCCGCGGACCCGCAGCTTACAGGATGGTAGGGCTCCCAGTCCTGTCTCACGGGCGTGCGCGCCCCTTCCCGCTGTGTCCTCCAGAGAGGCCCCTCGGGCTACCGGGACAGTCTCTGACCCCAGACGAGCCACCGCGGAACCACTGACTTCTGAGGGACTGCCACGCTCGGATGCGACGGAATGCGGGGGTGGGGGTGGGGGTGGGGGCGGGGGCGGGGCAGATGTCCAATAAACGCAGGAAGCCGTGATGATCCCGGGCCCGGCCAGTGCAGTGCCTGCCGCGCTCGTCCGTGCGCCGGAACAGGGGGCCACACGCCCGGCCGCTCGCGCTCTGCGCCGCCCAACTCTTCAGCGGGGGCGGGGGCGGGGGCGGGGGCGGGGGCGAAGGGGCTGGGACCACCCAGGGAGTGGGTCGGACACCCTGGGGGCGGCTCCCAGCCTGCCCGCCCTCTCCGCCGGTAGAGGCGTGGGGGGCACCGGAGCGCACGAGGGCTCTCGGGGACAGGCTCGGACAGGCCCGGTGCTCATGGAGCAGGACGCACGGCCAGGACCGCGGGGGCGCGGCGGGCTCAGCCCAGGGGCCCGGCCGCACAGCGCCGAGCACGGCCCGGAGCCCAGCCGACCCTCGGGACGCATCCACTCGCTGCGGGGGCCGTCGTCGCGCCTCGACGATGGACGCGGGGAGCCGCCGTCCTGTCGCCGGGCTGCGCGGCCCACCTAGCTCCGGGCGGGGCAGTCGGGCCCCGGAATCCCCGCCACGCGGCGACGCCGGCCGGTTCCCCGGAGCCCACGCCGAGCCCAGGCCGAGGCTGCGCGCGAGCGGGCGAGCTGTGCGCAGGCGCGCGCGGGCGAGCGCCGAGGCCGTGAGGTCACGGCGCAGGTGCGGCCGTGCGCCGACGCCGTGGGACGTAAACACGCGCGCGCAGGCGCAGTGGGGGTGGGAGGGCGCGGCGCAGGCGCATTGGCGGCGCACGCGATGGGCGGGGTGTGGACGCCGCTGCGATGGCTGCCCACAGGTGTCGGACCAGCGGAGCCCCCGGCCCCTCTCAGAGCCCGGCCTCCTGACGCCGCTAGGGGGCGGGGCCCCCCCGGGCCGCCTCCGCCGCTGTCATGTATCCGCCGCTGCCGCCGCCGGCGCCGCATCGGGACTTCATCTCGGTGACGCTGAGCCTCGGCCAGAGCTACGACGGAAGCAAAAGCTGGCGGCGGCGCTCGTGCTGGAGGGTGAGGGTCCGGGCCGGGGTCGCGGGGTCCCGGGGTCGCCGACCCGCAGCCGTCTTTGGGGCCGGAGCTCGGCGGGTCAGGAGCTCGGCCTGTGCGCCGCGGTCTCGGGCTCGGGGCGTCCACACCTCGCGTCCGGGCAGTCGGCGGGGTCCCTTCGGCCGCGGCCGGGCGGTAGGCGGGGCTCCTGCGCGCGGCTCTCCCGGCGTCCCTGTCCGTGCCGAGAGGGCCCCTGCTCCGGCCGCGGGAACGAACTGGCCGCAGCGGACCGGGGTCCCGGTGCTGTTGTTTCCGGTCACAAGCCTCCTTCCCCGTGCCTGCCTTAGAAATGGAAGCAGCTGTCGAGGTTGCAGCGGAACGTGATACTCTTCTCGCTCACGTTCCTGATGCTCTGTGGCTTCCTGTCCTACATCAGCGTGGCTGACCAGTGGACAGGTACCAGCTGCACCATCCCTGAGGGCGGGGCGGGCCACGGGTGGGCGAGAAGTCCAGGCAACCAGGAGCGGGAGCACTGTCAGCCGTGGGGCTAGACGGGGATGTGAGTTCCGTTTGTCCATGGCAGCTTCCTCAGCATCTGCTGTCTGTACCCGCGTTCCCTCCCCTCTGTCTCTCAGAGAAATGGAGGTCCTATGGTCCCAAGCTCTGCTGGGACCCCCCTCCCCAACTTCCTCCCCGTGTTACCGTTTCTGGAAAGGCCCCGGGCAGAGTCCTGGTGAGCCTGCAGGGGATCCTGCTGTATTTCTCCGTGAGGTGCTGAGGGGCAGCAAGGAAGGCTGAGGAGGCGCTGCAGGCGGCTCAGGCCTGTGGCCTGCCTGCTACCATTTGTACTCCCTGAGAGGGAGGAGGTTAAGACGCCCTGCTCGTCGGGCGTGGGTTGGGGTTAAGGACCACAACTGCTAGCGCTTGGAGAAAAGTTGGGTTCCCTCTGGCCGTTCTGGGATTCACTTGAATGACCTTCCTCAGGTCTCGGCACGTCCTTTCCTAAGGGATCACGGCTGCTGCGATGTCGTGCTCTACGACCCACTTTGAATCTCCACTAGGCTGTGTGGCCAGTGGCAAAACGCTTGTTTTTATTCTCTTGTTCAGCCGTGGACGGCAGGTCAGCGGAAGAGCAGAAAACGAGACCAGCAGATCCACCCGTCTTGCCAGCTCCTCAGAAAGCAGATGCACATCCAGAAAACATGCAGGGGGCCTTACCTCAGGTACTGTAGCTGAACTACATGTGCGCTTGGAACCGAGGTGTAACTGGGGTCTGTCCGCAGGGGTTTCCAACAGATGGGGAGAATTTTCTGTCTCACCGCGGGGTTGATGTTTGAAGCTCATGCTCCTCGTTCTGGGCCGGCAGGATGATGCTTGGGGCGGGAAAGGGGAATACTCTTTCCCTTGTTCCTCTCGTACCAGAGCCTCTGGTAGCTGGTGAGCAAAACAGACCCATTCCCCTCGCGAGGAGCTACGGGCTGGCGGGGCAGGCAGGCGGCTCGTGGTATACATCCTGCGAGGGAGAGGGCTGTGGCCACCGTGAGGGATGAGGCTGGCGCCAGTGCCCCAGTCACGGGAGCCCCAGTGAGGGTGGCACACTGAATCGATGACTGGGGCTGAGACTCTGCTGGTTCTGGCTGGACTCAGGAGAGCAGGGCTTGAGTTGAACAAAAGTGCCCAAGGCCGGGGAGGTGGGCTTGCTCAGGGAGCTGAAGCGTCAGAACATCTGGACGGGACAGGGGGGCTGGGATTGGTCCAGGCCGGGCCCTATGGGCGGGGCTGCCCGGGTGAGCAGCAGGACGCAGCTCTCCAAAGTGTCATAACCTGGAAATTGTATGTAAAAAAGCGGGTCTTCTCCCTTGTAGAGCCAGCAGGTGTTTTTTTCACTTCTTCTGGTCGTTCTTTTACATATGGGCTCTCTCGTAATTGTAACGAAAGTGGAGCCGTCCTGGCACGTTTCCCCACCGAACGACATGTTCCCAGAGCTGTTTTGGGAGGTCAGTGATCCAGTGCGTGGTGTCCACCAGGGGCCTGGACGGTAAGGCCCCTGGTCCAGACCTCGGGACACGGAGCTCCTCATGGAGGCCGCTTGGACTTCGTCTGTTGCTCAGGCTCCAGCACTGGTTCCCCACACCTGGGTCAGCCTGGGTGGTTTGCTTCAGCCGGACCCCTTTCTCTTGGCCACGGGGTTCCTGGCTCTATGTTGTTTGCGTCTATACAACGGGAACAGCGTCACGGATTCTGTGGATGCCAAGAAGCAGGGATTTTGTCCGATTCCCAAGTGGGCCTCCTTGCTGTCCTCTGGAGGCGGCGCCTCATCCAGCCCTGTGTTGAGGACCAGCTGTTCCCGGGCCCCTGCACTCCATCCGTGACCCGGCGCCTTCCCCCACTGCACCGTTCCCGAGGATGAGGTGCAAGAGTCCTGGGGCGCTGGACCGCGACGGTGTTCTCTCTGGTTCCGTCCACAGACACGTGGTCCTGACCCTTTCTTGCTACTTTTTAGGATCCGTGACAGCCTGGCAACATCCCGGACCTGGAGTTTAACCAGCCGTCTAGGGCTGCACCAGCCCGTTGGCATGGTCTCCGTCTCAGTTGGTCGGGGCCAGGAGATCACACGTCAGGATCTCCTGGCCAAAGCTGCGAGTGGTGATGGAACACAGAGGGAGTTTCCTCCGGGGCTGTGTGCTTCTAGCCAGTTCACACGCTCCGTGGGGGTGGGCCTGACAGGGAGAGCGTCCCGGGCGGGGAAGGAACAGCACGCAGCTCGTAGGCAACTGAACTATTTTCACGGGTGACTTATATTTTTATCTAGAAGCCTCAGAGGCATTTCCGACGGGGACCACCCAACCTGCATCTTAGAGCCCCCGGTAAAGACTCCGAGGACCCGAGGCAGGGAGACACCAAGCGGAGGGATGAGGCGGTGGGCGATGCTCATCAGGAGGAAAGCACGCAGAGAACGGTGGTCAGGTACGAGGAGCACCATGCGGGGGGCTGCGTGTGCAGAAACGCTGAGGCCGCTGTATTTGGTGGTTTCTGAAAACCAGAGAAGGAGAATGAGCGTGATGCTTAAGTATATTGTCCTTTCAGAGCAGGCAGGATAGAAGGCGGGGGTGGGGGGGCTCAGGCTGGGAGGGGGGGCCCTGCCTGGAGCGGAGGGCGGCAAGGCACTGGCCAGGGCTGGGCAGTGGGACCTTGGGGCGTTGGCAGTCTTCGCCCTCCAGCTGGCTGGTGGCTCTTCCTTCTGTCCCTGAAGCTGGAGGGGAGCGGTGATTGAGCCGCAGCCCGGCACCGAACTTCCTTCGAGGAAGGCAGAGGCCCCCGCCAGGCCTTCCTCCCAGGCCCCCAGGATTCAGAACCCAGCAGGTAAGTCCCCACCTGCACCCCGTTGGGTCTCACCTGGACGCTGTGACGGAGAGGGTACGTGGACACCCGGATGAGCGTGCAGTACGTGTGCTGGAGTGCCTGCCGTCCCTCCGAGTGCTGGTCACCCTCAGACCCTCAGGCAGGCCACAGCTCTCGTTAGGGCCTTGGAGAGGACACGGGGCTCCTCAGTAGCCCGTTGACTGGGCCCCGACTGTCGCTGGAGCCACGGGCCGCCGGGTGGGCAGGAGGCTCGTTTCCAGCCTGCACCCGTGCCACGGCGGGGCCTGGGGGATGTGGAGATGCGGTCGCCCCTCAGCGTCTCCATCCAGGCCCATTGGGTCCCAGCAGCTGTGCGGGGCCCTGCGTGGTCACACCAGTAGTCGAGGGACTTCTGGGCGCTGGCACTCTGTGAGCCCCAGGTGGCCTGCCTGCTTCGGTCCTCACGGCATTCTCTGAGGTCATCTGTTGGTGGTGTCCCTGCCCCGCGGACCGGAGAACTGAGGTTAGGCCAGTGACGGCCCAGACCACGGCCTCATGCAGCGGGTCCTTGGGTGCTTGCGCCAGGCCAGCTGAGTCTGGGGCCCAGGCAGTGACCCTCTGGACCCGGCTGCCATGGCCTCCGTAGGAGGGGGCGGGGGGACACGTGGCCCAGGCATGTGGGGGAGACACAGCGATCGTGGGGCTCTGCAGACGGATGCCAAGGTTACGTCTGTCCGCCCAGATGGGCCTCAGACCCGTGGGAAGAGCACGTGCAGTGACGCCATCGACATGCACGGTCTCGTCTACCTGGTGACTGTGTGACTCGGTCCTGTCCTCCTACGTGTGGAGGGCAGTCGCAGGTCCCCCAGAAAGGCTCCAGGGGGGCCCCAGGTGTGTCTGCTCCACGGGACTTCCTGTTTGCAAATACACGTGCCCGGGGCTGACAGGGCGCGAAACGGGCCCTTTGAAGCTGAGGCGCCCTGTGCAGGTTACCCGCAGCCAGCTCACGGGGTACCCCTGAAGCCACGGGATCCTGTGCAGGTGCTGGGCCACCTCCTTGGGGGTCTCCGCTCGCTGCGTGTTCCCTGCAGTCCCAGAGGGTGGAGGCGACAGGCCCAGGCCAGGTGGTTGAGACCTTGCCACCTTGGCGAGGTCCAGCTGTGAGGGTCCGACCTTCGGCGCCGTCCACTGCTGCCCTGTAGCCCTGGACGGTGCCCCCCGGCCCTGTTCCTTGTGGGGCTGCAGAAGGGTCTGTCTAACCCTGACCGCGCTGGTTCTGTGACCTGCTCTCTCTCTCTAGCCTCCCCAAACGAGCGTCAGAGAGCTGTGATTGACGCCTTCCGCCACGCGTGGGCCGGATACCGCAAATTCGCCTGGGGCCATGATGAGCTGAAACCTGTGTCCAGGTCCTTCAGTGAGTGGTTTGGCCTGGGCCTGACCCTGATTGACGCTCTGGACACCATGTGGATTTTGGGTCTGAAAAAAGGTATCCGCTCCTTCCCCAACACACAGCCCCGATTCTCCTCGGGTGACACTCGGGCGGGCAGAAGGGAGGGTGAACGGTGCCCGGATGGGGGAAACGCTGCTGTTTCCTTCTGGCGTGCTCTCCTTCTCGTGGGTGACAGGAGTGGACTTGCCGTGCACAGGCAGCTGCTTTGCTGTTTGACGTCAGGCCCCCGAGGACCCACAGGGCAGCCCCCCCCCCCCCCCCAGCAAGTTCCAGCCAGTGCTTCCGCGGTGTCCAGAAGGGGCTCTGTGGCGGGAGGTGACCCGTGACCCGAGAGGCCATCAGCACCGGGGTCTCTGCCTCACGCACATCCTCCTGGAGCCACACGGATCGGGTGGTCGTGGGATCACCAGCCTAGGTTATCTCTGAGCCGATCTCAGGAAGTCCAGTTAAGTCATCCAAGGAGGCAACGCCTCCTGTGAGGTGACCCCACGGCCTCGGATGCCACGATCTTTCATGACGACTGCCTGAGCGCCCGAGTGCATGCCGGCTCGTCTTATCTGTGTCCTGGGGGGTGTGAGGGCTCCTGCCCAGCCCGCAGGCCATGACACGCAAACCTGTGGGAGAGAGAGAGAGATGGGAGGAAGCACAGAGCCCCGAGGGAGAGGCCCCGGGGCACGAGGCCGGCAACGGGCTCCCCTACCCTCGCTGTTTCACGTCTCAGAGTTTGAAGAGGCCAGGAAGTGGGTGTCGAAGAAGCTACGGTTTCAGAAAGATGTGGACGTCAACCTGTTTGAGAGCACAATCCGGATCCTTGGTGGGCTTCTGAGCGCCTACCACCTGTCGGGGGACGAGCTCTTCCTGAGGAAGGCTGTGAGTGTCTCAGCCCGGGCCGGCTCGCGCTGCGGGGAGAGGAGTCCCAGCGAGTGAGCAAACAGTTGTTTCTCGGCTCGAGGGATTGGGGGGCGTGGGGGGGTCCGTTCCCAGATCTCCCACCCCTGATCCGGTGGGGCCTCCTTTGCGCACGTGCGCACGAGCTGGCCTAGCGCTGCCTGTATCACCGCGACCTGCAGGGAATTCCTCTCGGAGCTCTGCGGGGCCAGCTCCGATTTGCGGCCATGGTGCGTCGAGGCCGGGTGAAGCTGGCAGGTCCCACGTCCCCATAACTGGGCAGACTCAGGGCCAGGGTGGCGTCATGGGACGGAGGCAAGGCCGCCGGGCAGCAGGGAGCCTTGACGCCTCGCCATGTTGTTGTGTCAGGAAGATTTTGGGAATCGGCTCATGCCTGCGTTCCAGACGCCTTCCAAGATCCCGTACTCCGACGTCAACATCGGCACTGGGGCCGCCCACCCGCCCCGCTGGACCTCGGACAGCACGGTGGCCGAGGTCACGAGCATTCAGCTGGAGTTCCGGGAGCTCTCGCGCCTCACGGGAAGTAAGAAGTTTCAGGTAGGCATGGGCCCGGCGGGTGCAGGGGGCGAGGGCTGGGGTGCACCCTGACCCCGGGTCGCGGTGACACCAACCTCCCGTGTCCTCTGTCGGTCCCTGTTTGCTCTTAGTGGATCCCTCTTCCTCCCTGATGACGGATGCTGGGGCGTCGAGGCATCACCCGGGCCCCCGTCCTCAGGGTCCCCCCCTGCCGGCCTCCCACGTGCCGCAGTGGCATGCGGACAGCGGGGGTGTTGGGGGGAGGGTGCCAGTACCCCTGGGGTCGGCTGGGCTAGGTGGCTCTGTGCTGTGTGGCCTCTGGGCCTGGTGGTGGTTTTTGGACTCCCCGCCTGGCTGTCAGCATCTTTGTCAGGCAGTCCTCGTCCCTCCGCGCTCCTCCTGGGCAGCTTCTGCACTCGGCACGCTGTGCCGTTCGTTCTCCTCTTTCTCTTGAGACACTGAGATGTGGGTCACGTGCTAAGAATGCGAGGCTCTCCACGTGCAGCCATACCGCATTCCTCGGGCACAGCGGTTGCCACGTTCTGAGTCCCGAACGACGTCCCCCCTGAGAGGTGATCCATCGCCCGTGACGCACCCTCCTGCCCTCTGGGGCCTGGGACCACAGAGCGAGCCGTGTGCGTGTGGGTGGCTCTCCGTTTTTCATCCGGCGTGGGCGAGGTCCTGCAGCACAGGCCTCCCGCGTCTGGCCCTTTTAGCGCGCGCGACGTTGTCATCTGCGTGGAAAGCATTTCCGGACACGTCTGTGTCGTGGCACGTGTGCAGGTCGCCCCTGTCCGTGGCCCAGCAGCACCCCATCTTGTGGACGGATCCCGTGATGTCCTGTGCAGGCGCTCGTCGGCGGGGGGCGCCGGGTCATCTCCGACGGGGGCGGGGACATGGGGGGTGAGGGCCGTGCTCCCGTGACCATCGTAGCGGGCGCGTCAGGGTGCCTCGCGCTCGATGCGGTTTCCGTAACCATGACTTGCGGCATTTCCAATGCGGGCCGCCCCAGGTGTTTGTGTCCTTGGGGGATGGGTGGTGTGCGGGCCCCTCCGCCTTGAGAGGATCTATGAGTCAGCGTGGGCGTCTGTGTGGGGTAGAGGCCAGGCTGCCGGTCTTCGTGCGGGGTCCTGAGCGTGGTGACAAAATGCGCACAGAGCTGTGGAGCCTGGTTGCGGGGAGCCACCTGGGATGACGAGCGAGCTGAGAGGAGCTGAGGCCGTTGGGTCTTGTGGCCGCTCAGGAGTCACCGGGTGGACGCATGGCAAGCCCGGGCGCAGAAGCAGACACGCCTGCCTTCTCTCCAGCGAGTGGGAGAAGACGGCCATGCCTGGGCCGGAGGTGGTGTGGACGGGGCTGTGGTCTCGAGGCACAGCCCCCTGCGGCTGAGCTCAGTCCTATCACCGGGCCTGTGGCCCCTGCCCAGGCATCGAGGCAGTCGTGCGTGAACAGACGGGCCCAGCGCTGTGGGGCCCGCCCGGGCGGGTCTCAGAAACCCCCCTGCCCAGGGCATCCAGGCTGAGGGCGCCATGGCCGGGATCATGGCCTGCTCTCTGCTCCGCAGGGCCCAGCGGGTCAGTCCTGGCGGGGGGTGAGGGGATGAGCCCACGGAGCCCCTCTGTGCCACGGGCCACCCGCTCTCTCGCTCACCCCGCTCCCCCCTCGTCTGCCCCAGGAGGCTGCGGAGGAGGTGACGCGGCATGTCCACTCCCTGTCGGGCAAGAAGGACGGGCTGGTGCCCATGTTCATCAATACGCACAGCGGCCTCTTCACGCACATGGGCGTGTTCACTCTGGGAGCCAGGGCCGACAGCTACTACGAGTACCTGCTGAAGCAGTGGATCCAGGGTGGAAAGCAGGAGACGCAGTGAGGCCGGTTTTTGCTGCCTTGGGGTGGGGTCCCCACGCCCCCTGATCCCCGGTCCTTGGCCAGGCAGCCACAGCCATGCCGGCCCAGCCTCGGCCCCCCTCGGGAACGTGTTTCTTCCAACCATGGCCTTTGTGCCGAGGATGAGGAGGAGGGGGCCTGGGGCCTGGCCTGGCCTGGCCGAACAGGCATCCTTGGGGTGTGGAGACCTCCCCCTGCGCACATGCTCCCCAGCCGCAGGTGGCCAGGTTCCCCTGGGCCACCCGGCGCTTACTGTTCTGACGCTCAGAACGCACGCTTACCCGGAGAGCGATGCGGTCGCTACTGCATCGTGCATTGTATGGCACGGGGGAGAGAACTGGATGTTCCTGAGGTCTCGAGCCTAGGGGTGACAGCGACCCCTGACCCCTGGGGGGCAGCTGCGGGCTGACCCCTGCGGGCAGAGACGAGGGCATCCCGGCACAGAGAGCCGTGGTGGGCATGTGGGTCCTGGGGCCCTGCTGAGGCTGGTCTTGGGGGGCCCCTCGGGGGGGGGCGTCAAGAGGAACGCTCCCGTCCAGGGGAGCGGAGGGCCGAGCCCTGTGCCCCACGCCGCCGACGGCCACGAGCCTCGGCTTGCGCTGGCCTGATGCCACCCCAGACGGGGCCAGGCGTCTGGGCCACTAGCATGCACGTGGCACCGCACGGCCACGTGCCCGATCGCGGGGCGGGGAAGTGGGGGCCATGCGCCTGCCTGGCGTGCGCTGAGGGGGCCCCCTGTCTGCTCAGGTTGCTAGAAGACTACCTGGAAGCCATCGAGGGAATCAGAAGGCACCTGCTGCGCAGGTCTGAGCCCAGAAAGCTCACCTTCGTGGGGGAGCTGGCCCACGGCCGCTTCAGCGCCAAGATGGTGAGCACGTGGGTGACCCGGGGTGGGTGGGGGGCCTTGGACTCCCATCGGACGGCTTTGTGAGTCAGGACATTGCAGAGAGCGGTGGCAGCCCAGCCGTGGAGCGGGAGTTCTCCCGGTTCGGGTCTGCTTGTGTCAGGTCCAGGCAGGGCTGCGTGGCCCGGACCCGTTCCCGTGACGACAGCAGGGCGCAGTCACAGGGGCACTGAGGTCCGCAGTGGGCACCAGGGCCCTCCCCGTGCCTCTCCGTGTCCCCTCTGCCCTGGGGTCACTGCTGGTCTCCTACTATGGGTCCCGCTGAAGCCCGGGGGTGTCTGGGGTCGGGGTCGGTCCAGGGGAGCCAGCCGCTACCTCCCCCCTCCCCCGCTCCCCCCGCTCACGTGGAGCGCCAGATGCTGGGCCCACGGGGAGTCCCTTGCCTGTGTGGAACCGAGGCAGCGCCAGCCCTGTTGTCGGCGCCATGCCCCCTGCGCTGTGCGGCCACAGACTCCGCAGTGGTGAGGACCTGCTCTGATTTCAGGACCACCTGGTATGCTTCCTGCCAGGGACGCTGGCTCTGGGCGCCCACCACGGCCTGCCCGCCGACCACATGGAGCTGGCCCGGGCGCTCATGGACACCTGCTACCAGATGAACCGTCAGATGGAGACGGGGCTGAGCCCCGAAATCGTGCACTTCAACCTGTACCCCCAGAACGACCACAAAGACGTGCAAGTCAAGGTGAGCAGGGCCGGGGTGTGGGGGCGCCTGGGGGCCTGGCCTGAGCTCAGCCCGCATTCCCCTCCGCCCCCCCGCCCCCACAGCCGGCCGACAGGCACAACCTGCTGCGGCCCGAGACGGTGGAGAGCCTGTTCTACTTGTACCGCCTCACGGGGGACCGCAAGTACCAGGACTGGGGCTGGGAAATTCTGCAGAGCTTCAACACGTACACGCGGGTGAGCTGCCTGCCGGCCATCTGGCCCAGAGCGGCTGGGACTGGGAGGGCAGGCACCGTGACCTCGGGAGTTCAGGGCACGTGGGACCCAGGGTCTCGGGGGCTGGGGCGTCCCGAGGGGCTTGCTTGTGTGGGGAGGGCGCCTGCGGCGGCCTGGTATGCACGGGGCGCATCCTCCCCGGATATTCCGTGTGGCCTGGGCGGCCCTCCTCCACCCCGGGATGGGCTCGGGGGCCCTGCTCCCCAGATGGCACTGGGACCGTGGCGCCTCTCGTCCTGCCATCGGGGCCATGGCTCAGACACGGTCATGCCCTGTCCAGGGCCCACCACCTGCCCTGCAGAGCCAAAGCTTGTCCTTTGCCCTGTGGTGTGGAAGGCGGTGGGTTCTGGGCTCCTCGGGTGCCCTTGGGGCCTTGGGAGGCGGCGCTTGCCATCGGGTCACTCGAGAGGAGCTGGCATCTCCGAGGGGGTGTCTGGAGGCCCCATGGCCAACTGGCTCCGCTGAGGGGGGCCAGTTCCCTGGTGGACCTTGGGGTCCCCCACCCCGACCCTGCCCTGGCCCGCGTAGGGCACACTGCGGTGAGGCAGGGAGACTTGGGGTGGGGTTCCTCTGGTTGCCGGGGCCTCACCCCCGGGCCGAGGCTGGCACGGGGAGCTGCCTGTGCCTGCAGCCTTGACGCCATGGTCTTGCCTCTTGCGCAGGTCCCCTCGGGTGGCTACTCCTCCATCAGCAACGTCCAGGATCCCCTCAATCCCCAGCCCAGGGACAAGATGGAGAGCTTTTTTCTGGGGGAGACGCTTAAGTACCTGTATCTGCTCTTCTCTGATGACCCAGACCTGCTCAGCCTGGACACCTATGTGTTCAACACGGAGGCTCACCCCTTGCCCATCTGGGCCCCGCCTAGGGAGGTGTGATGCCCCTGTGGGCCTTGCCTAGGGTTCTCATTTGTCTGGTTTTTGTGGAACCTGTTCAGCACATCCCTGGTCATGTTTTGGTCCAGTGTCCTGGGTCTTGGCCCTTTTGTCCACCTAGCTGGAGCCTGTGGCCCAGGCCAGGCTGAGGACAGAACCCAGCATTCCTTAGCTGCAGTGTCTCAGGGCCTGAGGTGGTCAGGGCTGTTGGCTTCTCGTCCTGGCGGCTTCTCGTCACAGCTGTGTTCTAGGGTCTTCGCCATTCAGCCCGTCCACCAGGGAGTCTCCTGCTTCCCGAAGAAACTGGAATCATGATGTACATTCCTGGTACCCACACGTCTTTCCGTCCGTCGGTGCCCAGCCCTGTGTCCACATCCCTGCATCTTTGGGGCTGTTCTGGGTAGCCCCGTCCTGTTCAGAGACAAGAGCTAAAGGGATGTCCCGACGTGGGGCTCAGCCTGGAGTCTCAGAGCTTGCTTGTGTGCTGGCCCGAGGGTCTTGGGGCACCTGCGGGCTGTGGTGTTTACACATTGGACTCAGGGATCCTCTCCCGGCCCTGCAGGGGCCGGGAGTGGGAGGGGGGTGGTTCCTTCTGCTCCTGGACCACCCCAGAGAATGGACTTTCCAGGCAGCATAAAGGTAGATTGCTATGACGGTCATGTGTGGAGACTCTGTGTTTCCTCAGCTGTGATGGGGGGCATCTAGGCCCCCGTCCGGGCCGCACTAGGTGTCCACTGGGGTCAGGAATCCCCTGGGGCGGGCAGGCCGCGCACCCTGGAGGGAGTGCCTGCCTTCCTGTGAGGGTTTCCGCACCCTGGGCCCCATCTCTGCAGGTGGGGGTGCCCATCCTCAGTGGAGCCTGCCACTTCACCTGAGCCCTGACATGGGTCACTCCTTAGACACTCCTCGGCTGCCAGGGGGTACCAGGTGGTCTCCAAGCTAGGCCCCGCTCTTTCTCGTGTGACACCCCTGAGCAGCCCATTGCCTTTGTCATGTCTAGAAGACATGCTTCTCCGAGTTGCTAGGGCTTCTCCAGCTGGTGGACACTGCCCATGCGGAGGCCAGGGCTCCCTGTGTCCTGCACAGAGGTTCCTGGAACAGGATGCAGGGCTGTCTCCAGGTGGGCTAGCCCTGTCTCCCTCCTGGCCACCCTTTTGCACCCATGGGCATGGCAGCTGTGACAGGATGGGAAGGTGCCCGCCATGGAGGTGGGGCATCAGCAGCACGTCCTCTCCACGCCCTACCCCAGAGGCACCACTGGGGTAGCCAATAGAGGGCCACATCCGCCAGTGGGGCTGCCCATGGGGTACCCTGCGCCCTCCGGAGCCCTGAGACTGCACACAGATTGGAGGCTCTGTTTATTAGATGTATGGCTGTGCACAGTGCGCTCACCGTGTCTGCTCCCTCAACCCTCTTGGCCACAGCCGCTCACCCCCAGAACCTTCTGAGATGCTCCCCAAGTGCTCTCTGTCGCGGGGGGGCACCCCTCAGCCCCTGAGGCCTCTGCGCTGGCCCCGCCGCAGCCACTGCTCACGTCTGGCTGCTTCCACCCACTCGCCGATGAGCCTGGCCTCAAACCTGCGAGCCTCCCTGACGGATGCGGGGTCTTCTGGGTGAGATGCTCTAAGGAACAGGCAGGGGGGCTTCAGCTAGGCAGTGGGCCCCAGCCTCACTGCACCCCACAAGCAGCCACTGGTCCCGCCCCACACAGCACTCCTCCAGGCAGTACCGCACCTGAGGTCCAGGTGATGGGCTCCCCCCTGGATGGTAATGGCGAGGACCGTCGCGCTCAGGTTACTCCGGATCTGTGGGAAGACATTCGGTCCACTGCCCCCCTGCCTGCCGTTCCCTTGTCCGCCCTGCAGGGCTGGCCCACTGCAGAGGCAGAGACTCCCATGTGAGTCCGTGGCCTGAGTGGCCTCCTTAGAAAGGACGGGAGGTTACAGGACCACATGTCCGGTCACACCAATTAGGGGAAGGGGTGCAGGGTGGGGGGGCGGTTCAGCTCAGATTGAGACCTTGGGGCCATGAGCAGCATAGGGCTCTGGGCTCAGTGGGTGGTCTGCTCAGTCTCCCTCTCCCTCCACCCCTACCCAAAATTGAGGAAGAACCATTAAAGGGAGGAGGAAATTGGAGTTAGAAGGAAAGTGAAGGCCGCACAGAAGCTAGGTGTGGAGGCTGGCCGACAGCAGGGAGTGCCCCCTCACCTCCCCCACCCCCCCAACCCCGTGCACCAAGGCTTGCCCCGCCCCTAGCCCTGCCCCCCCTGCCAGGATGCCCCGGCCAGGCCTGGGGGCAGCCTCAGGCCATGACTCACCCCACCCCCTGCCCAGGGGTCCAGGTCCCCGTTGGAGAAGAGGATGTTGCTGGCACCTCTGAGGTCTAAAAGGGACAGCGCAGGTGTGAGCGGTGAGTGGATTGCGGAGCAGAGTCGGGACGGAGGGAAGGATGCCGCCCCCTCAAGCCTCACCGTCCCCCCCGAAGCTGGTCTGCAGCCAGTCCCTCCGAGGCCACACGCCCCACGTGTCCAGGCAGTACTGCTGGCGGAGGGCGTCAGTGAATGGCAGCTCGGGGAAGAGGTCTGTCACATTGTTGCTGGAAAAGGTCAGGTTGATCTCGGTGCAGGCCTGGGGGATGCACCGCACGTGGGTCAGGCCGGTGGGGTGGGCGACCCCATCCCGCACCTTAGACCCAGGCGGTCCTGGGCAGCGAGCACCCCCTTACCTGGTAATCCCAGGCTTTGGCATTGGGGCCTGAGCCGCAGCCCGTAGGGTCTGCACAGGCCTGGTACTGCAGGTAGATGTCATAGCAGGGCACGGTGCCCGAGGAGTTGTACACCAGACCTGGGGGACAGGGGTGTGGGACCCGCAGCCTGGACGCCCACCTCGCCCCCTCAGAGGGCTCCCGCATGCCCAGGGAGGAGTGGGGTTCCTGGGGTCTGGCCTCTGAGGGTAGCTAGGGGACCCACTTGACATACCCCTCCCAGCAGGGCAGGCTGGCTTCCCTCCCTGGACCTCTGCGAGAACCTGTGGACAGAGCCCCCCAAGGCCGGGTAGGGACTGCATGGGGCGTTGTTGCTGCTCACCTCATGTGGGCCTCGCCCCCAAACCCTGTCCACCCCCCACGTGGCACCAGGCCCAGGGCTGAGGGCACACGCACCTGCCAGTGCTCTTAGCCCCTTGATGCTCTGGCTCTCACTCAGCAGCCGGTCACAGCCGACCTAGGGATGCCACCAAAGACCCTCACTCGGCCTGCTGCCCCTCCCAGTGTGCCCTTCCCTGGTCCCAGGCCCCAAGTGGCTGTGAGGCTCTTGGGCTGCTCAGCACCGGCTGGCCCAGGGCCCTCCCCAGGTCCCAGCATCTCCTTATGCCCAGGGGTGGGCGTCTTGCCTTGACTGGGTTGGCAGGAAGGTGCGCAATGAAGTGGGTGGGGTATGGGTAGTCCATCATGGCCAGCACAGTGAAGGCGTTCCGGGCAAACCCAAAGAGCTGGGTCAGGTCCTTCCGGCTGGACAGGGGCTGGCAGGTGCCAAACTCCCGGCTGACCACGTCACAGGCTGCCAGGAGACGGCGAGACAACAGTCTCCTGAGGCTGCTGGCAGGCATGGGGTGGGGGACTTGGGGCGGGGGGAGAGGTGGTCGCAGGCGCCAGGGGGGCTCCTCACCTCCCTGAAAGCACAAGTCCTGGATCTGCTGGAATGCGTCCCGCACACCCTGGGCACACTTGGGACTCTGGCCCTCAAAGTCCTGGGGAGAGGAGGGCAGTGGTGCCGCTGCTGCTGCCACCACTGCCGCAGCCTGACCCACCCCAAGCCCCAGGCCCCTAACTCACCGCTGAGACGTCCCGAAAGAACTGGTAGGAGTCACCGAGGCCGGCCACAGCCACCACAGGCGCACTGGCTGCGAGTGCCCCGGCCACGAGATGGGGGTACTTGATCCTCATGTAGGCGCTCAGCATCCCCCCGTAGCTGGGTGGGGATACAGGGTGGGTGGGGGGGACACAGCCTCCTTGGGACCCTTCCTCCCTGCTCAGAGCTCATGGTGCCCCCAGGAGGACCTTCTAGATCCCATGGAAATCCTGGCCTTAGGGCCAGGTAAGCGTTTGTAGCTGCAGAGAGTGAGCTGGGCAAGGACCCACCTGCCACCAAAGGCAATGGCAGGGCTGTCCTGTGCCCCGAGGTCCCGCCGCAGCGCGAGGAGCAGCCTTGCGAAGTCGGCCAGGGCCTGTTCCACTGTCAGCAGCTCCGTGTACCCGCGCCGTGTGGACTGCTCCCCAAATGGGAGTGACTTGCCGTAGTAGCGCTGCAGGAGAGCAGCAGAGGGCTGAGCCCAGGCCACCCACGCCGTGGGCCCCTGACCCCCTCACCCCCCCCCCATGGTACCCACGTGCTCTGCGAAGATGACCAGGGCCTCTTGCTGTGCCGCCAGCTCCAGGATGAATCCCGAGTTGTTGGCGAAGGACCACACATTCCCCTCATTGCCCGTGTAGAAGAATATGGGCCCCTTGCCCCTTTTCCAGAACTTCTCTGTCCGGCGGAGGCAGGAAGCAGCGGGTTAGGGGCCGGGGCAGGACTCCAGGGTCCCGGGACCCCCAGTGCAACCTCACCTGACACCAGGAACCGCTGCTGGAAGGTCTTGTTGCCAAACCTCTCGAAGTTGAAATGGTCCAGAAGCTGCTCAAAGTAGCCCTCCCAAAAGTGGCTCTCCACACCCCTGTGGGCTGCAGGGGTGCATGCGGTGCTCAGCACAGGGGGCCCAAGCAGGCAGGGCGGGGGGTGGGGGCGACGCCTGTGGGCCCACACTCACCCCCAGTCTCCAGGCTGTGCAGCGCCAGCACCAGCAGCAGGGTCAGGGCCCTGGGCAGGGTTGGCCGGGGCTGGGCGCCCATCTCCGCTCGCGGCTGTGGGGTGCGGTCACATGATGGGCGCACCACCCTCACGTGACAGCCTGGGCAGGGCCTTCCTTCCGGGCCCCAAGGTTCCTGCACCCACTGGGTCGCCACGGAGACTGTCGCCATAGGGACGGGGACGCAGGAAGCCGCAGTGGCTCCAAGCCCTGGTGCTGGGATTGGGAATGTGTGCGCGGCCACTTGCCCCGGCCCTCCAGGGCCCCTGCGGAGGCCCTAGCGCCTGGCCACATGGAGAGCCCAGGAAGCGGGACGGTCCCTGCTGTCCCCAGGCTGCTCCTTCTGCCATTAGGACCCCCAGGCCCCTGCCAGCCTCCGGGCCACACAGCAGCGCCCCAGGCGGAGGGATCCCTTGAGCCCTGAGTGGGGGGCTTGGGAAGACGGGGCAGCGGGGGGGGAGGGGCCTCGGACAGGAGGCCAGCAGCCTTATCCACACGACGGGAAGGGGCAGAGGCCTTGTGGCCACAGCAGTGGTGTGCCGGGGGCGGGGGGTGTGCAGCGCAGGGGTATGGCTGCTGAGACTCTGCGGCATGGCAGGGGGAGAGGCACCTGGCCATGGCCCCCTCTGCCTACTGCCATCACTGCCCCTCCATCAGATGCGCCCCAGGAGGAGCCACCTGTTCCCCAACATTCCAGGCCTGGGCTCAGGTGAGGGACCAGAGCAGCTGAGCCACCCTGCCCCAGCTTCACAGAGAAGGGGAATTGCCTGTTCCGACCCCCAGACTATCCCCAGCAAAGCCTCCAGTGTCCCTGGGGCCCCCCACCTGGTGTGGGACAGGCCCGGGCGGGGTCCTGCCCTCGCTGCAGCCTGGGAACCCAGGACCCCAGGATGGAGCTGGGCTGAGGCAGGGGACTGGCCACAGGGGGACATGGCCACCCCGCACACTGTCCCAGGACGGTAACTGCGGCAACCAGCATGTGGACAATGACCGTCCATCATCTCACATCACCACATGGGTGTGGTCACCCCATGGTCACCAAGTGCCACACCACAATCACTCCACAGTCTCTGCCCCCATCCCATGCCCTTGTGTCCCTCCCCTCCTGTCCCTCCTCCCATGTCCTCTTGTCAATGCCCTTATTCCTGTGTTCCTGTGTCCCCATCCCTGTGGCCCTGTGGCCCCACATCCCCCTGTCCCTCTGTCCCTGTGCCCCTGTGTCCTCGTCCCTGTGTCTCTGTCCCTGTGTCCCTGTGTCCCTCATGTCCCCGTGTCCCTATCCCTGTGTGCCCACCGTGTCCCCGTGTCTCTAGTCCTATCTGCCCACCCTTGTGCCCCCGTCCCCGTCTCTGTGTCCCCGTCCCCTGTCCCAGTCCCTGTGTCCCCGTCCCCTGTCCCAGTCCCTGTGTCCCCATCCCCTGTCCCAGTCCCTGTGTCCCTGTGTCCCCCTGTCAGGTCCCTATGTGCTTACCTTCTTGTTCCCGTCCCTGTGTTCCCGTGTCGCCATCCTGTCTCTGTGTCCCCAAGCTCCCATGTCCCCGTCTCCCTGTGTCCCTGTTCCTGTGTCCTCGTACCCGCACCCAGGGCTGCCTGTCCTGTGTTGAGTAGAGCGCTGCCCTTGCGGGGTCTTCAGGGCCTGTGCAGGGTAGAGGCCAGGACAAGCCCTGAGGGCTCACAGCTCCTCCCCCGTGCCGGGGGGACAGCCTCTCCTCCAGCTGCTCCTACTGTCCTCTCAGCTCAGGAGCCCTGACCCTGACGGCCCGAGCGCAGACGCACCATGTCCTCTCCGAACCCTCCCCGCAGCTCCTCCGTGCGGGGGGCAGCACCGGGAAGGCCCAGAGAGGCGAATTTTGACTCCCTCTGCCCGTCCTGCCCACTGGGCAGCCCAGAGCACGCGGGTACGTCTGGGCGTCCAGAAGCCACCCTCCAAGCTGCACAGGGGGCCAATGACGTTGGGGCCACAGCTGGGTCCTGATCCCCCTCCACGGCCCACAGATTTGGGGAGCCAGCCCCTCCCAGCCACCTGCTCTGCCCCCTTAGTCCTCAGAGCTACAAGGAACGGGGCGGAGCTGGGAGGCAGGAGACCCACGTGGGTGCGTGTGCTGTTTGGAAGTCGGCCCCATGAGCAAGTATGTGTGTCACACACACTATGACGTGCCCTCCACCATTATCCAAGGTGCCTTTACTTGTCGTTAAGCATTAGTTTTTTGTTGTTGCGTTTTAGAAATTAAAGAAAAATGTATCTAAATTCTTTATCAGATACGTAAGTTACATTTTCTCCCTTTCTGTGGGTGGTTTTTTCCATTGTTGATCTTGCCTTTTATGCACAGTTTTTTTTACTAAGTCCAACTAGTTTGGTGCTTGTATTGCTAAGAACCCACTGTCAGACCCAATGCTTGAAGATTTGACCCTGGGTTATTTCTCGGAGTTCTGTTTTTAGCTCTTTGTTTTTTAAATAATTTTTATTTATTTATGATAGTCACAGAGAGAGAGAGAGAGAGGCAGAGACACAGGCAGAGGGAGAAGCAGGCTCCATGCACCGGGAGCCCGACGTGGGATTCGATCCCGGGTCTCCAGGATCGCGCCCTGGGCCAAAGGCAGGCGACAAACCGCTGAGCCACCCAGGGATCCCTGTTTTTAGCTCTTTGAGTCATTGATCAATTTCTAGTTAATATTTTGTATGTGGTGTGAGTAGAGGTCCAACTTCATTCTGTGCATTTCAAAATCCACCTTCCCATCATCATTTGCTGAAGACAAAGTTCTTTTTCTCCTTTGCAAAAACTCAGTTGCCACATATGTTGATTTCTGGACTCTCCCTTCACTTAAGCCAGCGTCACACAGTTCTGAATACTGCACCTTTGTAGTAAGTTTTTATATTGGGCAGTATGTGTCCTCCAACTTTGTTCTTTTTCAAGAATATTTTGGCTATTTGGGGCTTCTTGCAATTCCATATGAATCTGAGGATTGACTTTTCCATCTCAGCAAAAAAGGCTGTTGGAATTTTAAGAGGGGTTGCACTGAATTTGTAGACTATTTCGTCTAGTATTGACATCTTAAAATTAAGTATTCCTATCCATGAACAAAAGGTATCTTTCCACTTATTTAGGTCTCCTTTACTTTCTTTTAGCAGTGTTTTCTAGTTTTCACGGTTCAGGTACAGCACTTCCTTGGTTAAATTTATCCCTATTTATTATTTTAGGTGTTCCTTTTAGGGTTTTGTTTTTTTAGGTAAACTCTACACCCAACATGGGGCTCAAACTTACGACCCAGAGATCAAGAGTCGCATGCTCTGACTAAACCAGCCAGGTGCCCCAGTTCCATGTTATTTTAAATAATATAAATTTATTTTTATTATTTAAAATAATTATTCTAATATTTTTTAATTTAAAATTTAAAACTGTTCCCTGCAGGTGTAAAGGTACATAACATTTTGTTTTTTTAATATATATATATTTTTTAAGACTTTATTTATTTATTCATAGAGACGCAGAGAGAGGGGCAGAGGCACAGGCAGAGGGAGAAGCAGGCTCCATGCAGAGAGCCTGACGTGGGACTTGATCCCACAACTCCAGGATCATGCCCTGGGCTGCAGGTGGCGCTAAACCACTGCGCCACCAGGGCTGCCCGGTACATAACATTTTGATTGCTGACCTAATGCCTTGCAATTTTCCTGAATTTATTGGCTCTAGTAGTGTTCTTATGAATCCTTCTGGATTTTTCTATACACAGGATCGTATCACAAGCAAATAGTTATACTCCTTCCTTTCCAATTCAAATGCCCTTTCTTTCTAGCAATGGTGAGAGCAGGTATCCTTTCAGCTTTGTCTTTCACTATCGAGTATGAGGTCGGCTGTGGGTTCTTCGTAAATGTCCTTCATCGTGGTGAGGAAATCTTCTATCCACAGTTTCCTGTTTCTACTGTTGGCTTTTATCAATTGCAGTGATCATGTAGGTTTCCCATTTCACTCTACTAATACAGTCTACTTCATTGATTGTTCCTTTTTCCTCCGGAAGTCAGCGTCATTCCATAAGCACGATGCCCCGGAGGTCCACACAAGTCGTTGTACCAACAGATCATCCCCTTGTATCCTGTTGTATAGATTGTTAATTTCCTTATAATGAACCACTCTTGTTTGCATTCTCAGGTAAATTCCACTGATCCTGGTGTAAAATATTTTAAATATACTGTTGGATTTGGTTTATCAGTTTATTTGCTAAGATTTTTGCATCAATATTCATAAGGAATACGGGCTTATAGTTTTTTTATTGAAATGCATCTGGTTTTCATGTCAAGGTAATATTGGCCTCACAGAATAAGTTACTGTTTCCCCTTCTCAATTTTCTGGGAGTTTGAGACAGATTGCTGTTAACTCTTTAAAATGATATTTTACAAGATTTTACTTATTCATGAGTGACAGAGAGAGAGAGGCAGAGACAAAGGCAGACTCCATGCAGGGAGCCCGATGTGGGCCAAAGGCAGGCGCTAAATCACTAAGCCACCCAGGGATCCCCTAAAATGATTTAAAAAAAAAAGATTTTTTTAAACATTTAAAAAAATTTTTAATTTATTTATGATAGTCACACACACAGAGAGAGAGAGAGAGAGAGAGGCAGAGACAGAAGCAGGCTCCATGCACCGGGAGCCCGACGTGGGACTCGATCCCGGGTCTCCAGGATCACGCCCTAGGCCAAAGGCAGGCGCCAAACCGCTGCGCCACCCAGGGATCCCCCCAAAAAAAGATTTTTAAAGTAATGTCTACCCGAGACGTGAGTCCCAAACTCACAGCTCCAAGATCAAGAGTTGCACACTCCGCCAACTGAACCAACCAGGGGTTCAAACTCTTAAAATGTTTGGTAAAATTCACCAGTGAAGCCACCTGGTCCCTGCCTTTTGTTTGTTGGGAGGCTTCATTTCGTGATTTTTTAAAAACCTATTTGGTTTTTTTTGTTTTGTTTTGTTTTGTTTTTTTAAAGATTTTATTTATTTATTCATGAGCAACACAGCAGAGAGGAGAGAGAGAAAGAGGCAGAGACACAGGCAGAGGGAGAAGCAGGCTCCATGTAGGGAGCCTGACGTGGGACTCAATCCCAGGTCTCCAGGATCAGGCCCTGGGCTAAAGGCGGCGCTAAACCCCTGAGCCACCCGGGCTGCCCAAAACCTATTTGTTCAATCTGTTTGTTCTAAGTCTGTTGAAATTTCCTGTATGATCTAAAGCTAACTTAGGTAATTCTTGGATTTTAGGGAATTTGTCCATCTTAAAAAGATCATCAAATTTGTTGGTGTACAATTTTTTACAATATTCTCTTATAATCCTTTTTATTAATCTTTAAGGTTACTAGTAATGCCCCTGCCCCACTTATAGTTCTGATATTAGTTGTTTGCCTTCTGCTTTGCATTGTCATTTTTTATCAATTTTGTTGATATTTTCAAAGAACCAACTTTTGTGGTTTTGCGGACCGTCTCTCCTGTTCTCCTCTATTTTACCTCCATTCTGCTCTATTATTTCCTTCATTCTACAAGCTTGGAGACTAGTTTGTTCTTCTTTCCCTAGTTCCTCAAGTGCATAGTTTGGTAATAATCGGAGTTCTTTTTTTTTTTTTTTTTTTTTTTTTTTTTAGTAAACTCTACTCTCAATGTGGGGCTTGAACTGATGACCCTGAGATCAGGAGTCACACATTTCACACATTTCATGGACTGAGCTAGCCTGACACCTGGTTTCTTCCTTTTCCTTAAAAAAAATTTTTTTTTTAAGATTTTATTTATTCATTCATGAGAGAGGCAGAGACACAGAGAGGCAGAAGCAGGCTCCATGCAGGGAGCCTGATGTGGGACTCGATCCCAGACCCTGGTATCACGACCTGAGGCAAAGGCAGACGCTCAACCACTGAGCCACCTGGGCTCAATCTTTTAAAATGTATTACTACCTGTTTTGTGTCCTAATATTGATATATCCTCAAGAACGTTCCACGTGCCCCTAGCGTGGACATCCTACTGTTGTTTGGACTGCTTCCATATGTTGGGTCTCACCAGTTTATTGTGCTGTCCGTGTCCTCGACTTCCTTACTCATATTCTGCTAGATGCTCTATCCATCATGAACGTGATTCAGTGAAGTCTCCGCCTGTGACTAGAAACCTGCCTGTTCTTCAATGCTGCCAGTGTGCTTCATGTGTTGTGGAATCTGCTGTTTGGTGCATATCTAACTTTTGAAATCTTTTATTAGAATCTTGTTTTATTTGTTCAGATACAACAAAAGCCGTATCTATCTTTCCCTCTCAGAACAGTGTTTGGATTCAAGTCCACTTTCTGTGGCAGTGGCAGAGCCAGGGCAGTCCTCTTTGGTCACAATTCAGGTGGATTAGACTTCACCACCCTCCCACCTCCGATCAGCCTGTATCTCTGGGGCCATACCCAATCTCTCCTAGGCAGCATATAGTTGTATCATACTGTTATTTTATTTTTAAGGTTTTATTTATTCATGAGAGACACAGAGAGAGGCAGAGACACAGGCTGAGGGAGAAGCAGGCTCCATGCAGGGAACCTGGTGCTCCAGTACCAAACCCTGAGCCAAAGGCAGATGTGCTTAACAACTCTGAGCCACCCAGGTGTCCCATCATATCGTTATTTTAGTTTAGCCTGCTAATCTCGGATTTTGATTGGTGTTTCATCCATTTTCACTTAAGGTAACTCCCAATGAAACTTATTTTTACAACCTCGCTCTTGTTTTGTACATGTTATGCCTTTTTTGTCCTTCATTTCCTCCATGAACTTTTTTTTTTTTTAAAGATTTTATTTATTCATGAGACACAGAGAGAGAGGCAAAGGCAGAGGGAGAAGCAGGCTCCATGCAAGGAGCCCAACACGGGACTTGATCCCAGGACTCCGGGGTCATGCCCTAAGCCGAAAGCAGATGCCCAACTGGGTGTCCCACTGTTTTTTCCTTAAAAATAATTTTTTTTTAGTGAACCTTTTTAATTCCCTTCTCATTTCCCTTTGTATCTCTTAGGTATGTTCATTGTGGTTACCATGGAGATTAATTACATCTAAGACCCTCAATTTGTAATGTACTTCCAGTGGACATGAACTTCACTCACTAACATGTATAACCCATCATTTAAACAACTCCAACCTACTTCTTTATGTTACTGTCATCACAAATTACACTTTGTACATCGTGGGCTCCCAGACATAATTTGTAATGAGCTTTTATGTGTATCTGTTAAGTCCTGTAGGATCAAAATTGGGAGTTACAACAAAAAACAGGATACTGGTGTTTGTATTTCCCCAGTTCTGTCTTTAGCAGAAACCTTCATTTCTCCCTAGAGTGTTGAGATACTACCTAGTGTCCTTTTGTTTCCACTTGAAGGATCCCCAGGAGCACTTCACGCACACCAGGCTGACTGGCAACCAGCTCCTTGGCTTTTACCTGGGAAGATCTTAAATTCTCCATTTTTTGAGTCAATTTTGCTATATATAGAATTCATAGTCTTCTGGCCTGTTTGTTTATAAAGATTAGAGAGAGTGCAAGCGAGCACGCACCCACCATGGGGGGAAGGGCAAAGGGTGAGAATCTTAAGCAGATTCCCCACTGAGCAGGGAGCCCAACGGTGGACTCAGTCCCACGACCTACTAAGATCATGACCTGAGCCAAATTACATGTTGAACATTTCACTGAGGCAGCCAGGCACCCCCTATTTTGGGGGGAGAAATTGGCTGTTGACCTTACTGAAGAGATTTATGCATCACACGTTGCTTCTGATTACATCAGGATTCTTTCAACACTATCTGCTCTGGGTCTCTGAATTGATTCTACAAGGAAGTCACTTAAGTGTCTTGAATTCGTAGATTTATATCTTATGACATCAAATTTGGTAAATTTGCATCACTTTTTCAAATATTGTCACGCCCCTTTCTGTCTTCTGAGACTCCTATGGTAATGCACACGCAGGGCCGACTCAGGATGGGGCCCTGGGGGTCCTGTGGGCTCTGTTCACGGTTCTTCATGTTCTTCTTCCACTGCTCAAATCAGGGGCTGTCAGTCCCACTTCCGGGCCCTCTCAGAACTCCTTCTGCTATTGGCCACCACTGATAAATATCCCAACTACACACTTCAGCAAAAGACTTATTCCTCTTGATGATTTCCCTTACCAATATCCTCAGAGCACACAAACATTTCCTGATTTGTTTTATCACCACATGCATGTTTTGAGTTTTTAGAGCACATTGAAGAACCTTCTTAGTCTTTTTCTAAGAATTCTCATATCTGGACCTCTTTAGGGATAGTTTCTACCAACTAACTTCATTCCATTAAATGAGCCATACTTTTTTTCCTCATGATTTGGTTATTGCTATTGTTGAAGACTGATCATGATGGTTCTGCCTCCTTTATGTTTCTAGGGAGAATCAGAGGTTGGAGCCACCTCACTGCCATGCTACAGACACCCACTCCACTTCCTTGACTATACTCATCTTTGCCATGATACTGAAGTCCCGAATTGCATTAACTTTTGTACCTTATAAACTGTAGCAAAAGTTAATGAAAAGCAAAACTGGGTTTAATACTCCTCACTACCCACTGTTTGCTGTTTGTCTGTTTCCAGGAAAGGCTGGCGTGAACCTTCTGTTCCCAAAGAGTGAGCATGTCAACTTGTACAATGAAAGGTAAGTTACACACAGTGTTAACTTCTGTATGGAAGATGGCAGTATGATCTGGGACACAAAGATGACATCAACGGACTGAAATCTAGATGTCCAAAACAATGGCTTTTTCTCAATCTACACAAAAATCATTCAAGGAAGAGATCCACTTACCAACATGGGAAACTAATTTATGCTGCCTGGAAAGTCCATTCCTTGGCATGGTCCAGGAGCAGGATGAACTGGTCCCCCACCTCTCCTGGCACCCCCTGCAGGGCCAGGAGAGGATCCCTGAGTCCAAGTGTAAACACCACAGTCCGCCAGGTGCACTGAGACCCTCGGACCAGCATACGTGCCAGCTCTGAGACTCCAGGCTGAGCCCCATGTTGGTACGTCCCTTCAGCTATTGTCTCTGAACATGATGTGGGGGGACCCAGAGCAGCCCTGGAGATACCAGGATGGAAACGGGGCCGGGCACCAGCAGACGAGAAGATATTTGGGTATTCGGAATGTAAACATGATTCAAGATTCACAGGAAGAAGGAAAAACTCTCCTCTAGTGGACAAGACAACCCTGAATCACAGCAAGCACGTGTCACAACTGAGGCAGGGCCCACAGGGGCATCACACCTCCCTAGGCGGGGCCCAGATGGGCAAGGGGTGAGCCTCCGTGTTGAACACATAGGTGTCCAGGCTGAGCAGGTCTGGGTCATCAGAGAAGAGCAGATACAGGTACTTAAGCGTCTCCCCCAGAAAAAAGCTCTCCATCTTGTCCCTGGGCTGGGGATTGAGGGGATCCTGGACGTTGCTGATGGAGGAGTAGCCACCCGAGGGGACCTGCGCAAGAGGCAAGACCATGGCGTCAAGGCTGCAGGCACAGGCAGCTCCCCGTGCCAGCCTCGGCCCGGGGGTGAGGCCCCGGCAACCAGAGGAACCCCACCCCAAGTCTCCCTGCCTCACCGCAGTGTGCCCTACGCGGGCCAGGGCAGGGTCGGGGTGGGGGACCCCAAGGTCCACCAGGGAACTGGCCCCCCTCAGCGGAGCCAGTTGGCCATGGGGCCTCCAGACACCCCCTCGGAGATGCCAGCTCCTCTCGAGTGACCCGATGGCAAGCGCCGCCTCCCAAGGCCCCAAGGGCACCCGAGGAGCCCAGAACCCACCGCCTTCCACACCACAGGGCAAAGGACAAGCTTTGGCTCTGCAGGGCAGGTGGTGGGCCCTGGACAGGGCATGACCGTGTCTGAGCCATGGCCCCGATGGCAGGACGAGAGGCGCCACGGTCCCAGTGCCATCTGGGGAGCAGGGCCCCCGAGCCCATCCCGGGGTGGAGGAGGGCCGCCCAGGCCACACGGAATATCCGGGGAGGATGCGCCCCGTGCATACCAGGCCGCCGCAGGCGCCCTCCCCACACAAGCAAGCCCCTCGGGACGCCCCAGCCCCCGAGACCCTGGGTCCCACGTGCCCTGAACTCCCGAGGTCACGGTGCCTGCCCTCCCAGTCCCAGCCGCTCTGGGCCAGATGGCCGGCAGGCAGCTCACCCGCGTGTACGTGTTGAAGCTCTGCAGAATTTCCCAGCCCCAGTCCTGGTACTTGCGGTCCCCCGTGAGGCGGTACAAGTAGAACAGGCTCTCCACCGTCTCGGGCCGCAGCAGGTTGTGCCTGTCGGCCGGCTGTGGGGGCGGGGGGGCGGAGGGGAATGCGGGCTGAGCTCAGGCCAGGCCCCCAGGCGCCCCCACACCCCGGCCCTGCTCACCTTGACTTGCACGTCTTTGTGGTCGTTCTGGGGGTACAGGTTGAAGTGCACGATTTCGGGGCTCAGCCCCGTCTCCATCTGACGGTTCATCTGGTAGCAGGTGTCCATGAGCGCCCGGGCCAGCTCCATGTGGTCGGCGGGCAGGCCGTGGTGGGCGCCCAGAGCCAGCGTCCCTGGCAGGAAGCATACCAGGTGGTCCTGAAATCAGAGCAGGTCCTCACCACTGCGGAGTCTGTGGCCGCACAGCGCAGGGGGCATGGCGCCGACAACAGGGCTGGCGCTGCCTCGGTTCCACACAGGCAAGGGACTCCCCGTGGGCCCAGCATCTGGCGCTCCACGTGAGCGGGGGGAGCGGGGGAGGGGGGAGGTAGCGGCTGGCTCCCCTGGACCGACCCCGACCCCAGACACCCCCGGGCTTCAGCGGGACCCATAGTAGGAGACCAGCAGTGACCCCAGGGCAGAGGGGACACGGAGAGGCACGGGGAGGGCCCTGGTGCCCACTGCGGACCTCAGTGCCCCTGTGACTGCGCCCTGCTGTCGTCACGGGAACGGGTCCGGGCCACGCAGCCCTGCCTGGACCTGACACAAGCAGACCCGAACCGGGAGAACTCCCGCTCCACGGCTGGGCTGCCACCGCTCTCTGCAATGTCCTGACTCACAAAGCCGTCCGATGGGAGTCCAAGGCCCCCCACCCACCCCGGGTCACCCACGTGCTCACCATCTTGGCGCTGAAGCGGCCGTGGGCCAGCTCCCCCACGAAGGTGAGCTTTCTGGGCTCAGACCTGCGCAGCAGGTGCCTTCTGATTCCCTCGATGGCTTCCAGGTAGTCTTCTAGCAACCTGAGCAGACAGGGGGCCCCCTCAGCGCACGCCAGGCAGGCGCATGGCCCCCACTTCCCCGCCCCGCGATCGGGCACGTGGCCGTGCGGTGCCACGTGCATGCTAGTGGCCCAGACGCCTGGCCCCGTCTGGGGTGGCATCAGGCCAGCGCAAGCCGAGGCTCGTGGCCGTCGGCGGCGTGGGGCACAGGGCTCGGCCCTCCGCTCCCCTGGACGGGAGCGTTCCTCTTGACGCCCCCCCCCGAGGGGCCCCCCAAGACCAGCCTCAGCAGGGCCCCAGGACCCACATGCCCACCACGGCTCTCTGTGCCGGGATGCCCTCGTCTCTGCCCGCAGGGGTCAGCCCGCAGCTGCCCCCCAGGGGTCAGGGGTCGCTGTCACCCCTAGGCTCGAGACCTCAGGAACATCCAGTTCTCTCCCCCGTGCCATACAATGCACGATGCAGTAGCGACCGCATCGCTCTCCGGGTAAGCGTGCGTTCTGAGCGTCAGAACAGTAAGCGCCGGGTGGCCCAGGGGAACCTGGCCACCTGCGGCTGGGGAGCATGTGCGCAGGGGGAGGTCTCCACACCCCAAGGATGCCTGTTCGGCCAGGCCAGGCCAGGCCCCAGGCCCCCTCCTCCTCATCCTCGGCACAAAGGCCATGGTTGGAAGAAACACGTTCCCGAGGGGGGCCGAGGCTGGGCCGGCATGGCTGTGGCTGCCTGGCCAAGGACCGGGGATCAGGGGGCGTGGGGACCCCACCCCAAGGCAGCAAAAACCGGCCTCACTGCGTCTCCTGCTTTCCACCCTGGATCCACTGCTTCAGCAGGTACTCGTAGTAGCTGTCGGCCCTGGCTCCCAGAGTGAACACGCCCATGTGCGTGAAGAGGCCGCTGTGCGTATTGATGAACATGGGCACCAGCCCGTCCTTCTTGCCCGACAGGGAGTGGACATGCCGCGTCACCTCCTCCGCAGCCTCCTGGGGCAGACGAGGGGGGAGCGGGGTGAGCGAGAGAGCGGGTGGCCCGTGGCACAGAGGGGCTCCGTGGGCTCGTCCCCTCACCCCCCGCCAGGACTGACCCGCTGGGCCCTGCGGAGCAGAGAGCAGGCCATGATCCCGGCCATGGCGCCCTCAGCCTGGATGCCCTGGGCAGGGGGGTTTCTGAGACCCGCCCGGGCGGGCCCCACAGCGCTGGGCCCGTCTGTTCACGCACGACTGCCTCGATGCCTGGGCAGGGGCCACAGGCCCGGTGATAGGACTGAGCTCAGCCGCAGGGGGCTGTGCCTCGAGACCACAGCCCCGTCCACACCACCTCCGGCCCAGGCATGGCCGTCTTCTCCCACTCGCTGGAGAGAAGGCAGGCGTGTCTGCTTCTGCGCCCGGGCTTGCCATGCGTCCACCCGGTGACTCCTGAGCGGCCACAAGACCCAACGGCCTCAGCTCCTCTCAGCTCGCTCGTCATCCCAGGTGGCTCCCCGCAACCAGGCTCCACAGCTCTGTGCGCATTTTGTCACCACGCTCAGGACCCCGCACGAAGACCGGCAGCCTGGCCTCTACCCCACACAGACGCCCACGCTGACTCATAGATCCTCTCAAGGCGGAGGGGCCCGCACACCACCCATCCCCCAAGGACACAAACACCTGGGGCGGCCCGCATTGGAAATGCCGCAAGTCATGGTTACGGAAACCGCATCGAGCGCGAGGCACCCTGACGCGCCCGCTACGATGGTCACGGGAGCACGGCCCTCACCCCCCATGTCCCCGCCCCCGTCGGAGATGACCCGGCGCCCCCCGCCGACGAGCGCCTGCACAGGACATCACGGGATCCGTCCACAAGATGGGGTGCTGCTGGGCCACGGACAGGGGCGACCTGCACACGTGCCACGACACAGACGTGTCCGGAAATGCTTTCCACGCAGATGACAACGTCGCGCGCGCTAAAAGGGCCAGACGCGGGAGGCCTGTGCTGCAGGACCTCGCCCACGCCGGATGAAAAACGGAGAGCCACCCACACGCACACGGCTCGCTCTGTGGTCCCAGGCCCCAGAGGGCAGGAGGGTGCGTCACGGGCGATGGATCACCTCTCAGGGGGGACGTCGTTCGGGACTCAGAACGTGGCAACCGCTGTGCCCGAGGAATGCGGTATGGCTGCACGTGGAGAGCCTCGCATTCTTAGCACGTGACCCACATCTCAGTGTCTCAAGAGAAAGAGGAGAACGAACGGCACAGCGTGCCGAGTGCAGAAGCTGCCCAGGAGGAGCGCGGAGGGACGAGGACTGCCTGACAAAGATGCTGACAGCCAGGCGGGGAGTCCAAAAACCACCACCAGGCCCAGAGGCCACACAGCACAGAGCCACCTAGCCCAGCCGACCCCAGGGGTACTGGCACCCTCCCCCCAACACCCCCGCTGTCCGCATGCCACTGCGGCACGTGGGAGGCCGGCAGGGGGGGACCCTGAGGACGGGGGCCCGGGTGATGCCTCGACGCCCCAGCATCCGTCATCAGGGAGGAAGAGGGATCCACTGAGAGCAAACAGGGACCGACAGAGGACACGGGAGGTTGGTGTCACCGCGACCCGGGGTCAGGGTGCACCCCAGCCCTCGCCCCCTGCACCCGCCGGGCCCATGCCTACCTGAAACTTCTTACTTCCCGTGAGGCGCGAGAGCTCCCGGAACTCCAGCTGAATGCTCGTGACCTCGGCCACCGTGCTGTCCGAGGTCCAGCGGGGCGGGTGGGCGGCCCCAGTGCCGATGTTGACGTCGGAGTACGGGATCTTGGAAGGCGTCTGGAACGCAGGCATGAGCCGATTCCCAAAATCTTCCTGACACAACAACATGGCGAGGCGTCAAGGCTCCCTGCTGCCCGGCGGCCTTGCCTCCGTCCCATGACGCCACCCTGGCCCTGAGTCTGCCCAGTTATGGGGACGTGGGACCTGCCAGCTTCACCCGGCCTCGACGCACCATGGCCGCAAATCGGAGCTGGCCCCGCAGAGCTCCGAGAGGAATTCCCTGCAGGTCGCGGTGATACAGGCAGCGCTAGGCCAGCTCGTGCGCACGTGCGCAAAGGAGGCCCCACCGGATCAGGGGTGGGAGATCTGGGAACGGACCCCCCCACGCCCCCCAATCCCTCGAGCCGAGAAACAACTGTTTGCTCACTCGCTGGGACTCCTCTCCCCGCAGCGCGAGCCGGCCCGGGCTGAGACACTCACAGCCTTCCTCAGGAAGAGCTCGTCCCCCGACAGGTGGTAGGCGCTCAGAAGCCCACCAAGGATCCGGATTGTGCTCTCAAACAGGTTGACGTCCACATCTTTCTGAAACCGTAGCTTCTTCGACACCCACTTCCTGGCCTCTTCAAACTCTGAGACGTGAAACAGCGAGGGTAGGGGAGCCCGTTGCCGGCCTCGTGCCCCGGGGCCTCTCCCTCGGGGCTCTGTGCTTCCTCCCATCTCTCTCTCTCTCCCACAGGTTTGCGTGTCATGGCCTGCGGGCTGGGCAGGAGCCCTCACACCCCCCAGGACACAGATAAGACGAGCCGGCATGCACTCGGGCGCTCAGGCAGTCGTCATGAAAGATCGTGGCATCCGAGGCCGTGGGGTCACCTCACAGGAGGCGTTGCCTCCTTGGATGACTTAACTGGACTTCCTGAGATCGGCTCAGAGATAACCTAGGCTGGTGATCCCACGACCACCCGATCCGTGTGGCTCCAGGAGGATGTGCGTGAGGCAGAGACCCCGGTGCTGATGGCCTCTCGGGTCACGGGTCACCTCCCGCCACAGAGCCCCTTCTGGACACCGCGGAAGCACTGGCTGGAACTTGCTGGGGGGGGGGGGGGGCTGCCCTGTGGGTCCTCGGGGGCCTGACGTCAAACAGCAAAGCAGCTGCCTGTGCACGGCAAGTCCACTCCTGTCACCCACGAGAAGGAGAGCACGCCAGAAGGAAACAGCAGCGTTTCCCCCATCCGGGCACCGTTCACCCTCCCTTCTGCCCGCCCGAGTGTCACCCGAGGAGAATCGGGGCTGTGTGTTGGGGAAGGAGCGGATACCTTTTTTCAGACCCAAAATCCACATGGTGTCCAGAGCGTCAATCAGGGTCAGGCCCAGGCCAAACCACTCACTGAAGGACCTGGACACAGGTTTCAGCTCATCATGGCCCCAGGCGAATTTGCGGTATCCGGCCCACGCGTGGCGGAAGGCGTCAATCACAGCTCTCTGACGCTCGTTTGGGGAGGCTAGAGAGAGAGAGCAGGTCACAGAACCAGCGCGGTCAGGGTTAGACAGACCCTTCTGCAGCCCCACAAGGAACAGGGCCGGGGGGCACCGTCCAGGGCTACAGGGCAGCAGTGGACGGCGCCGAAGGTCGGACCCTCACAGCTGGACCTCGCCAAGGTGGCAAGGTCTCAACCACCTGGCCTGGGCCTGTCGCCTCCACCCTCTGGGACTGCAGGGAACACGCAGCGAGCGGAGACCCCCAAGGAGGTGGCCCAGCACCTGCACAGGATCCCGTGGCTTCAGGGGTACCCCGTGAGCTGGCTGCGGGTAACCTGCACAGGGCGCCTCAGCTTCAAAGGGCCCCTTTCGCGCCCTGTCAGCCCCGGGCACGTGTATTTGCAAACAGGAAGTCCCGTGGAGCAGACACACCTGGGGCCCCCCTGGAGCCTTTCTGGGGGACCTGCGACTGCCCTCCACACGTAGGAGGACAGGACCGAGTCACACAGTCACCAGGTAGACGAGACCGTGCATGTCGATGGCGTCACTGCACGTGCTCTTCCCACGGGTCTGAGGCCCATCTGGGCGGACAGACGTAACCTTGGCATCCGTCTGCAGAGCCCCACGATCGCTGTGTCTCCCCCACATGCCTGGGCCACGTGTCCCCCCGCCCCCTCCTACGGAGGCCATGGCAGCCGGGTCCAGAGGGTCACTGCCTGGGCCCCAGACTCAGCTGGCCTGGCGCAAGCACCCAAGGACCCGCTGCATGAGGCCGTGGTCTGGGCCGTCACTGGCCTAACCTCAGTTCTCCGGTCCGCGGGGCAGGGACACCACCAACAGATGACCTCAGAGAATGCCGTGAGGACCGAAGCAGGCAGGCCACCTGGGGCTCACAGAGTGCCAGCGCCCAGAAGTCCCTCGACTACTGGTGTGACCACGCAGGGCCCCGCACAGCTGCTGGGACCCAATGGGCCTGGATGGAGACGCTGAGGGGCGACCGCATCTCCACATCCCCCAGGCCCCGCCGTGGCACGGGTGCAGGCTGGAAACGAGCCTCCTGCCCACCCGGCGGCCCGTGGCTCCAGCGACAGTCGGGGCCCAGTCAACGGGCTACTGAGGAGCCCCGTGTCCTCTCCAAGGCCCTAACGAGAGCTGTGGCCTGCCTGAGGGTCTGAGGGTGACCAGCACTCGGAGGGACGGCAGGCACTCCAGCACACGTACTGCACGCTCATCCGGGTGTCCACGTACCCTCTCCGTCACAGCGTCCAGGTGAGACCCAACGGGGTGCAGGTGGGGACTTACCTGCTGGGTTCTGAATCCTGGGGGCCTGGGAGGAAGGCCTGGCGGGGGCCTCTGCCTTCCTCGAAGGAAGTTCGGTGCCGGGCTGCGGCTCAATCACCGCTCCCCTCCAGCTTCAGGGACAGAAGGAAGAGCCACCAGCCAGCTGGAGGGCGAAGACTGCCAACGCCCCAAGGTCCCACTGCCCAGCCCTGGCCAGTGCCTTGCCGCCCTCCGCTCCAGGCAGGGCCCCCCCTCCCAGCCTGAGCCCCCCCACCCCCGCCTTCTATCCTGCCTGCTCTGAAAGGACAATATACTTAAGCATCACGCTCATTCTCCTTCTCTGGTTTTCAGAAACCACCAAATACAGCGGCCTCAGCGTTTCTGCACACGCAGCCCCCCGCATGGTGCTCCTCGTACCTGACCACCGTTCTCTGCGTGCTTTCCTCCTGATGAGCATCGCCCACCGCCTCATCCCTCCGCTTGGTGTCTCCCTGCCTCGGGTCCTCGGAGTCTTTACCGGGGGCTCTAAGATGCAGGTTGGGTGGTCCCCGTCGGAAATGCCTCTGAGGCTTCTAGATAAAAATATAAGTCACCCGTGAAAATAGTTCAGTTGCCTACGAGCTGCGTGCTGTTCCTTCCCCGCCCGGGACGCTCTCCCTGTCAGGCCCACCCCCACGGAGCGTGTGAACTGGCTAGAAGCACACAGCCCCGGAGGAAACTCCCTCTGTGTTCCATCACCACTCGCAGCTTTGGCCAGGAGATCCTGACGTGTGATCTCCTGGCCCCGACCAACTGAGACGGAGACCATGCCAACGGGCTGGTGCAGCCCTAGACGGCTGGTTAAACTCCAGGTCCGGGATGTTGCCAGGCTGTCACGGATCCTAAAAAGTAGCAAGAAAGGGTCAGGACCACGTGTCTGTGGACGGAACCAGAGAGAACACCGTCGCGGTCCAGCGCCCCAGGACTCTTGCACCTCATCCTCGGGAACGGTGCAGTGGGGGAAGGCGCCGGGTCACGGATGGAGTGCAGGGGCCCGGGAACAGCTGGTCCTCAACACAGGGCTGGATGAGGCGCCGCCTCCAGAGGACAGCAAGGAGGCCCACTTGGGAATCGGACAAAATCCCTGCTTCTTGGCATCCACAGAATCCGTGACGCTGTTCCCGTTGTATAGACGCAAACAACATAGAGCCAGGAACCCCGTGGCCAAGAGAAAGGGGTCCGGCTGAAGCAAACCACCCAGGCTGACCCAGGTGTGGGGAACCAGTGCTGGAGCCTGAGCAACAGACGAAGTCCAAGCGGCCTCCATGAGGAGCTCCGTGTCCCGAGGTCTGGACCAGGGGCCTTACCGTCCAGGCCCCTGGTGGACACCACGCACTGGATCACTGACCTCCCAAAACAGCTCTGGGAACATGTCGTTCGGTGGGGAAACGTGCCAGGACGGCTCCACTTTCGTTACAATTACGAGAGAGCCCATATGTAAAAGAACGACCAGAAGAAGTGAAAAAAACACCTGCTGGCTCTACAAGGGAGAAGACCCGCTTTTTTACATACAATTTCCAGGTTATGACACTTTGGAGAGCTGCGTCCTGCTGCTCACCCGGGCAGCCCCGCCCATAGGGCCCGGCCTGGACCAATCCCAGCCCCCCTGTCCCGTCCAGATGTTCTGACGCTTCAGCTCCCTGAGCAAGCCCACCTCCCCGGCCTTGGGCACTTTTGTTCAACTCAAGCCCTGCTCTCCTGAGTCCAGCCAGAACCAGCAGAGTCTCAGCCCCAGTCATCGATTCAGTGTGCCACCCTCACTGGGGCTCCCGTGACTGGGGCACTGGCGCCAGCCTCATCCCTCACGGTGGCCACAGCCCTCTCCCTCGCAGGATGTATACCACGAGCCGCCTGCCTGCCCCGCCAGCCCGTAGCTCCTCGCGAGGGGAATGGGTCTGTTTTGCTCACCAGCTACCAGAGGCTCTGGTACGAGAGGAACAAGGGAAAGAGTATTCCCCTTTCCCGCCCCAAGCATCATCCTGCCGGCCCAGAACGAGGAGCATGAGCTTCAAACATCAACCCCGCGGTGAGACAGAAAATTCTCCCCATCTGTTGGAAACCCCTGCGGACAGACCCCAGTTACACCTCGGTTCCAAGCGCACATGTAGTTCAGCTACAGTACCTGAGGTAAGGCCCCCTGCATGTTTTCTGGATGTGCATCTGCTTTCTGAGGAGCTGGCAAGACGGGTGGATCTGCTGGTCTCGTTTTCTGCTCTTCCGCTGACCTGCCGTCCACGGCTGAACAAGAGAATAAAAACAAGCGTTTTGCCACTGGCCACACAGCCTAGTGGAGATTCAAAGTGGGTCGTAGAGCACGACATCGCAGCAGCCGTGATCCCTTAGGAAAGGACGTGCCGAGACCTGAGGAAGGTCATTCAAGTGAATCCCAGAACGGCCAGAGGGAACCCAACTTTTCTCCAAGCGCTAGCAGTTGTGGTCCTTAACCCCAACCCACGCCCGACGAGCAGGGCGTCTTAACCTCCTCCCTCTCAGGGAGTACAAATGGTAGCAGGCAGGCCACAGGCCTGAGCCGCCTGCAGCGCCTCCTCAGCCTTCCTTGCTGCCCCTCAGCACCTCACGGAGAAATACAGCAGGATCCCCTGCAGGCTCACCAGGACTCTGCCCGGGGCCTTTCCAGAAACGGTAACACGGGGAGGAAGTTGGGGAGGGGGGTCCCAGCAGAGCTTGGGACCATAGGACCTCCATTTCTCTGAGAGACAGAGGGGAGGGAACGCGGGTACAGACAGCAGATGCTGAGGAAGCTGCCATGGACAAACGGAACTCACATCCCCGTCTAGCCCCACGGCTGACAGTGCTCCCGCTCCTGGTTGCCTGGACTTCTCGCCCACCCGTGGCCCGCCCCGCCCTCAGGGATGGTGCAGCTGGTACCTGTCCACTGGTCAGCCACGCTGATGTAGGACAGGAAGCCACAGAGCATCAGGAACGTGAGCGAGAAGAGTATCACGTTCCGCTGCAACCTCGACAGCTGCTTCCATTTCTAAGGCAGGCACGGGGAAGGAGGCTTGTGACCGGAAACAACAGCACCGGGACCCCGGTCCGCTGCGGCCAGTTCGTTCCCGCGGCCGGAGCAGGGGCCCTCTCGGCACGGACAGGGACGCCGGGAGAGCCGCGCGCAGGAGCCCCGCCTACCGCCCGGCCGCGGCCGAAGGGACCCCGCCGACTGCCCGGACGCGAGGTGTGGACGCCCCGAGCCCGAGACCGCGGCGCACAGGCCGAGCTCCTGACCCGCCGAGCTCCGGCCCCAAAGACGGCTGCGGGTCGGCGACCCCGGGACCCCGCGACCCCGGCCCGGACCCTCACCCTCCAGCACGAGCGCCGCCGCCAGCTTTTGCTTCCGTCGTAGCTCTGGCCGAGGCTCAGCGTCACCGAGATGAAGTCCCGATGCGGCGCCGGCGGCGGCAGCGGCGGATACATGACAGCGGCGGAGGCGGCCCGGGGGGGCCCCGCCCCCTAGCGGCGTCAGGAGGCCGGGCTCTGAGAGGGGCCGGGGGCTCCGCTGGTCCGACACCTGTGGGCAGCCATCGCAGCGGCGTCCACACCCCGCCCATCGCGTGCGCCGCCAATGCGCCTGCGCCGCGCCCTCCCACCCCCACTGCGCCTGCGCGCGCGTGTTTACGTCCCACGGCGTCGGCGCACGGCCGCACCTGCGCCGTGACCTCACGGCCTCGGCGCTCGCCCGCGCGCGCCTGCGCACAGCTCGCCCGCTCGCGCGCAGCCTCGGCCTGGGCTCGGCGTGGGCTCCGGGGAACCGGCCGGCGTCGCCGCGTGGCGGGGATTCCGGGGCCCGACTGCCCCGCCCGGAGCTAGGTGGGCCGCGCAGCCCGGCGACAGGACGGCGGCTCCCCGCGTCCATCGTCGAGGCGCGACGACGGCCCCCGCAGCGAGTGGATGCGTCCCGAGGGTCGGCTGGGCTCCGGGCCGTGCTCGGCGCTGTGCGGCCGGGCCCCTGGGCTGAGCCCGCCGCGCCCCCGCGGTCCTGGCCGTGCGTCCTGCTCCATGAGCACCGGGCCTGTCCGAGCCTGTCCCCGAGAGCCCTCGTGCGCTCCGGTGCCCCCCACGCCTCTACCGGCGGAGAGGGCGGGCAGGCTGGGAGCCGCCCCCAGGGTGTCCGACCCACTCCCTGGGTGGTCCCAGCCCCTTCGCCCCCGCCCCCGCCCCCGCCCCCGCTGAAGAGTTGGGCGGCGCAGAGCGCGAGCGGCCGGGCGTGTGGCCCCCTGTTCCGGCGCACGGACGAGCGCGGCAGGCACTGCACTGGCCGGGCCCGGGATCATCACGGCTTCCTGCGTTTATTGGACATCTGCCCCGCCCCCGCCCCCACCCCCACCCCCACCCCCGCATTCCGTCGCATCCGAGCGTGGCAGTCCCTCAGAAGTCAGTGGTTCCGCGGTGGCTCGTCTGGGGTCAGAGACTGTCCCGGTAGCCCGAGGGGCCTCTCTGGAGGACACAGCGGGAAGGGGCGCGCACGCCCGTGAGACAGGACTGGGAGCCCTACCATCCTGTAAGCTGCGGGTCCGCGGAGACGGCGGTCCGCACCCGGCACCTCCCTGCCTCCCTCCGTGCTGTGTGTGAGACCTGATAGAAGGGTCTAATTATTTTAAAATAAACCGTCCCTTCACAGCAACGGTGTCCGTAGTTGACCCTCCTGCTGAGAAGACAGGTTGCACAGCTTGGGGCTGTGGCGCTGGGGAGCGGCAGCTGGGGGCGAGAGAGCAGCCGAGGGAAGGGTCCTCAGGCACACGGGTCACCTCTGAGGTTACGAAGGACTGGCAGGGCCTGGGGGGTACACAGTCCTCCTGGAGGGGGGGGGCGCGGCCCTGCCCCCGCCCCGGGCCCAGGTCAGGATGCAGGGGGCCCAGGGCATCCTTTTCCTCGGGCGAGCTCGGCTCCCACGCGGTGAGGGCTGCCGCGCAGGCCAGGGTGGGGGGTGGCCCCCTGTGTTGCCTTGCGGAGGGGAAAGCAGGCAGGGGCGAGGGGCTGGGCCCGCGGCTTTCCCCGCAGCCCCGGTCTGGCTGCAGGGGTGCAATGCCCGAGCCTGCGCCCGGACATGGAGGCCGCGTCTCCCTCTAGAGAGCGCCACGATGTGTGGCAGACTAGAAAGCCCGCTTCCGGTCGGTGGAGAGTCGAGGGGTGGAGCGCTCTCTGGCCGCTTGCGTTCCAGACTGAGGAGCCACGTGGTGAGAGGCCCCTAGTGTCGGCCCCCTGGTTCTTGGGCCCCCTGGTTCTTGGTCGGAGCACCTAAAATGCAGGGGCCTGAACCAACCACAGAGGTGGCGGAGGAATCGAGGTCTCTGGGGAAATGGAGAGGTTCCCCCTTTAGGTGTGCAGGCTGAGTGTGGGCTGGGGGTGGTGAGAAATTTGGGGCCAGGCTGTGCCACCCACCCCCCTCCAGCCTCACCGGCTTCCTTCGGCTTCCTGTTGGCTGCCAGAGCAGGAGGGAGGGAGGGAGGGAGGGGGCAGCACCTTCCACACCTGGCCCTGCGAGGGAGGGGCGCCCTCCCCTCCCTCCTCCCTCCCTGCCCACCTGTGTATCTGCAGAGAAGCTGCGTGGCTGTAGCTCTTCACCAAGGGGAGCTGCGTGGAGGGCTAGAAGGGGCCATTGATCCTCCAGTCGCCCCCAGGCAGGGCCCAGGACCGGGATGGGATGCCACACCTCTGCCTCCCGCAGCCAGGAGCCCAGAGGAAAAAACCCTCGTAGGTCTCTAGCAGGCCTAGGGTCATTTGTGTCCGTGGGAACCGGTGGTGGGAGAGGCCCCACCCTGGTGGAGTAAGCTGTGTCCCCAGCCCTCAGGCCCTGGGGTTGGCAGGTCTGGGAGCCAGTCAGGCCTGCAGAGCCCTGGCCTGGTTCTCATCCAGGATGAAGGGGGACCGGAACTCGCGGCCTTGCAGGTACATCTCCAGACCCTGGAGACAATAAAGTCATGATGGCCACATTTTCACATCTAGTGCATAGAGGGGGCACAAACTCTTCTTGAGCCACAGTAAGGCAGGGCCAGAGAGGCTTCCAGAACAAGGCTTGGATGCCACCTTTAGACCCAGGCCCTAGGAGTCTCTAGGCATGCTCAGGGAGGTCCAGTCAGAGGGTCGGGGCCAGTATCGCTCCCTCAGCAAGGCTTCCATAAAGTCTTCCTTGCCGGAACCCCAAACGCTGACATCTTCCTGCCTCTCCGAGACCTATGAGGATCTTGATTCCTCATCCCCACTCATGGCCCAGAAGATCCTCTCTAACTTAAGGAACTATTTGCCCCATTGGTAAACTGAGTCAGAGCTGTGACCTTCCACCCCAGCACCCACTTCTCCCCAGTCTTCCCCCCAATCATGCATGCCCTACCCCAGAAAGCTCTAGATGGGGCCGTCGGCTCTCACCTCTCCAGCGTAGGACACCAAGGGTGAGATCTCACAGATGGCTGGAGGCTCTGTGCCGTCCGGCAGGCTGTGGGAGCCCACGTGTCAGCACCTGCTCCGGGGTGTGTGCCCTGGGGCTGTCCTTGCCTGACCCAGCTCCCCAAGGTCTCTTCTCAGCAATCCCCGCTTCCTCTGCACACCCGGAGCCCTCCGCAAACTGCCCCTGCCCAAGTGGCAGGCTCTTCTTTGGGCGGGAAAACCCCCCCCTCGTCCCTGCAGGCACCCCTCACAGCACCCGGGCAGCCAGGTTAGGCCGGGGCTGCGGATAACTGAGAAGATGGAAACCTCACGTCCTTTCCTTCGCTGGCCCTGAAGAGTGACCTGCCTTGCTGTTTTCCAAATGTCATGCCGAGGTCTTGGTTTCAGAGCTCATAAGTGAGTCAGGAAGGGTGGCAGCCACCCACCTCCCCCAGTCCCCAAGCAGACTTCTAGGGGTTGGCCCCGAGGCCCCAGTCACCGCAAGGTTGACCAGGGCATGTGGCCACTCGGAGCACAAGGCCACACCACAGCCCAGCAGAGTCGGCAAGCCTGGGGCTGGGGGATGGACCCGGATAGCCTGATCCTTTGGGGAGCACGCTGAGGCCACACTCACCTGGGCAGTTCAGGGAGCCGGGCCCCACACGCATCCAGGAAGTGGGCCCCTGCCTGCAGGGCCCAGCGGTAATGCTGCATGAGCAGGGCACGCCGGGTCATGGCGGGGTTGTCTCTGGCATCCGAGGCAGCATTCTTCAGAGGAGAGAACTCCTCCTCCCGAGACACTTCAAAGGCCACGAAACTCCTATGTGGATGAGAACTAGTGACCAGATGTCCTGGCCAGAGGCCCTGGTCCTGGGCAGGTGAAGGCTGCACTGCAGTGACGATGAGAAGGGCCAGTCGCCTCCATGGAGGGCCCACAGGCACCACCTGCATCTTTGCTCCTGAGATCCCTGCGGCTGCTTGACGTCCTTCCATTCCCACCAGCCAAACCCCCAGACCCTGGGACCCCAGAGTAAGAGCCAACCACCCCCCCGGGGAGGCCCCCAGCCCCCTGGCCTGGAAACAACCTCCTAACCCCGGGCCAGGAACAGACAGAGGGCTCAGGAGGAGCAGGGGTGTCTCCCCGAGTACACAGCCCCAGATGCTGCCATGCTCACACTGCGGGGGCTGCTTCCCCTGGTGTTGTCCCTGAGCCTGCCTACAGCCCCTGCTCCCCACTGCAAAGGGGGTGGCCCCACTGTGTGCCCCACATGCCTCCATTCCCGGCCCAGCTGGGCCTCAGAACCCACCACCAAAACAGAGAGGAAAGAAAGAAAAAATAAATGACTTCTGCCACTAACTTAGCAAACGGGAACACATCAAACACAAACTTCTCCATCTTTATCCCGTTTGGTTTTATCGGCTTTACCGGATTTCCCTCCTCATCCACGTATGGGACCTTCTTCACAGCCACATGTGGCTTCAGCAAGGGCTCAAACTCGCTGGAGAACAACAGGATGACAAGAGGAGGAAAGACACAGTTCAGATAGGACACCCCGGGGAGCCACTCTGGCCACCACCCGCGGCCACCTGCTGAGCACACCTGCTGACCATCTGGAGGAAGCCTCGGGTGAAGAAGTGGTTGCAGATGTTGCCCAGGCTGTAGAGCAGGTGCCCATCAGGCCCACGAAGCTGAGCAGTCTCGGGGCTGACCTCGCTGTACTCCACCACCTGGGGGACCCCGTCCACCTGGCACACCACACCCACTGGCTCCTCTGGGTAGGCCTTTTCCACCACCTGCGGCCAAGGCCTGGGCTGGGAAGGCTGACGGGGCGGGGCCCGGCAGACCGGGGGCGGGGCTGGGAGGAGGGGCGGGGCCAGGCGGACAGGGGGCGGGGAGGAGGGGCGGGGCGAGGCAGACCGGGGCGGGGCCAGGTGGACCGGGGTGGGACTGGGAGGAGGGGCATGGCCGGGTGGACCGGGGACGGACGGGGGGAGGGGACGGGGCAAGGCGGGGGCGGGTGGGGGGCTCACCTTGGCCCCACAGTCTGCGCCGCGAAGCACGCAGAAGCCAATGAAGACCGGGTCAGCCAGCCGCACGAGGATGTTGTCCACACAGTACACATGCACAAACTCCACTCCTCGACGCTCCATGTCCTCCAGAATCTGGTGGTCTGACAGTGCGCAGTACAGCCCCCCATTGCCATCTGCAGAGGGAGAAGGACCGCTCTTTCGAGGACTCCAGCTGGGCTTCAGCCATCTAGTCCAGGGCGTGCTGGAGGCAGGGGAGGCCCCTTGGGGCTGGACCTTGTACCTGAGGCAGCTCTTCATCACTATCCAAGTAGCCCTATGGTTGTCTCATGTGACAGATGGGAATCAAGGTCCAGAGAGGGGAGGCCACTTGGCCGGGACCACAGAGCCTTGAAGCATAACGCTCCAGCCTCTGCTACTGTCCTCCCAACCTCTAATTAGCTCCTTGGTCTAGGCCAGCCAGTCCTTCCCCGGGTCAGGGGTCAGGCATACCTGGGGCCATGGCAACCTTGTGTTTCTGCTCCAGGATGGCCCTGCCATCAAAGTTCACAGCAGGCAGCATGCGCTGTTCAAACATGATCACGTTATTGGGGTCCAGGTGGAAGAAGTCATGTTCCTGGAAGAAGGTGGCTGTGGGCCCCAGCGTGAACTCACTCGTCATGATGTACCTTAAAGGACAGGCAAAGCTGAGAGGGCTATTTGAAGGGCCCAGCCCCTCTGGGACCTGGGGCTCTGACGGGGGCTGGTCTTGGGGTCCAGCCTAGGTAGGTGCCGGGGTTGGGGTTCAGGTCGTGGTGCGGGCCAGGATTCATGCTATCCGGGCAGGGGATTATTCTGGGGTCAAGGTAATACAGAGAAGGCACACCATGGGATGGTACAGCGGGTCCCATGGCGCTCGCCAGCAAGCTGCTCCACCCGCTGAATCCGTTCGGCCTGCAGCTGATACAGGCTCTTCTGGCTGGGCAGCCCCACCTGATACATGCCTTTGGGGTAGGTCACGCCTAGGCGAGTCCCCTGCCCCCCAGCCAGCAGCAGCACAGCCACCTTGTTCAGAGCGATCTGGCGGAAACCTGGAGGTGCAGGGTGCCGTGAGGGGACACCTGGGACCTGCCACAGAACCACCCCTTCACCTCTCAGCAAGCCAGACTTGTGTCTAGGGCTCTAAGACTTCATAGCGATGGGACAGAAATTTTCAAATAATCTTTTGATCGCCTGTGGGCTCGGGCCCCACACAAACCCCCCTTATCAGGACCCACCAGGGGTCGTCATGGCATCCTCCAGGGTTCATTCCCAGCCTGGGTCCTTCAGAGGGAACACCAGGTCAGGCCAGTCAGAGCAGTGCAGTGGGGGCCCTGAGCAGGCTTCCCTCCAAGAGCACCTGCCTCACCTGTGAGGCCAAGAGGCCAAGAGTGCACCTGGGAGCGCTAATGTGAAAGGGAGCGTGTGCCAAGGGGTTCCCTGAGGTCAATAGGTGTGTGGCTGGGCTGCTGGCTAGCCAGGTGTGCGCCTGCACAGAGCATTCTCCCGAGGGCAAGCCGCCTGGGGGCGGGCACCACCTTGGCGGCCTTTGGAGCCCGACACCCCAGTCGCTAGCTGCGTGGGAAAAGGGTCCCCACAAAGAAATAAGGCACGCCAGCTCCTCCAAGTACCAGCTCTCCTGTCTCCCCACGTTGGGCAAGCCCCTCCGCCAGCCAGGCCCGCCCCGCCCGGGACCCCCGCCGCCCCGCCTACCTTCCTCCTCCCAGAGCAGCCGCGTCTCGGGGTCGCACCGGCTCGCGCTGCCAACGCACTCGGGGGGCAGGGGCCGCAGGCGCGCGGCCAGGTCGGGCGGCGGGCCCGGGGGATGCGCGCAGGCCGCGGCCGCGCGCCGGCAGTGCTCCCGCAGCGCCTCGGGCTCCAGCGCCCCCAGCTCCGCTAGGAGCGCGGCGCGCGGCCCCGGCGCTAGCTCGGCGCAGAAGCGCAGCAGGTGTTCCTGGCCCGCGCGCTGCAGCCTGGCGCGCACCGCCCGCTCCGAAGCCATGTCGCCTCCGCCGGCCGCGCTGGCACTCGTGACCCGAGCGCTCCGGCGGGCGTCACGGGATCCAGCGGCGGGCGACGGCCCTAGAGGGGCGGGGCCAGGACGCCCCGCCTCGACCCCGCCTCCGAGCGTCCCCTCCACCCTCTGGCTCTGACCCCGCCCCTGTCCGCTCGGCCACAGCGGGAGGCGCAGGGGCCCAGTCCAGGCGCTGGGGCTGCCTGAGGCAGGGATCTGCGACCCCCCTGGCCCTGGCGCGTGAGGGCTGACTTCAGGCCTAGTACACCCCCTTCTGGACCCATAGCCCTGCTGGTCAGGGCACCTGAGGCGGAGGCTAGGGTCTGTCCCTCCCTGCGGCTATGTCTGACCCCTGGCGGCTGGGCCCGGGAGGATAGAGCCAGACCATCAGTAGGGTTAGGTGTCCCGATGCTACCCAGGACCCCCCAAGAAGGCCACCCCGCATCCTTGGGGGCTCCCTCCTTCACATCCCGACTCCGCACTGCCATGTAGCCAGAACCATTCAGGAGCAGGCCTTCGCCCTGCCGCGTTGTATTAACTGTTAGAGTTTAAGATACCTTGCTGTTTATAAACTCCCTCCGGGAAAAATAATGAGTAGCTTTGGCCATTTGGGGACAAAGCTTTCTTCTAGAAATTAGTTTTATTAAGACTAAAAATGATACATGGACAAGGTTAAAACAAATTCAAACGATACTTTGGGACCCAAAATGAAAAGTAACATCTTCCTCAGGCCTGCCCTCAGATAACCCCTGTTAGGGTGATTCAAACACCTTGGAGGCAGGTTCTGCACATAGAGGCTCCCACACACCCCCTTCCTGAGTTAGGAAGTAGGACTTCACAGCTCCCTGGGGGCCACTCTAAGTTCTGGTGGACCTGAAAGAAATTATCTTCCCAAGATGGCCTTAGGCCTGCCCGGGGCCTTTGCACTTGCTGTTCCTCCTGCCTGGACTACTTTTTCCCAGAAAGTGACTTCCTGCCCCACTTTGCCAGGTCTTTTTTTTTTTTTAATATTTTATTTATTTATTCATAGACAGAAAAAGAGTCAGAGACACAGACAGAGGGAGAAGCAGGCTCCATGCAGGGAGCCCAATGTGGGACTCGATCCTGGGTCTCCAGGATCACACCCCAGGCTGCAGGCGGTGCCAAACCACTGGGCTACCGGGGCTGCCCTGCCAGGTCTTTCTACTCATGTGTTGCCTCCTTGGGGAGACCCTCCCAGGTCATGTTGGCTCGGAGAGCACCCTCCCATTCACCTCTGTTCCTTCCCACCTTTCTGTATTCTCTGCTGCCCGACTTCTCCAAAGAAGGAAGCTCCATGGCAGATGGACATGGTTTGGTTCACTGCTCTACCCCATAGCCTCAGATCAATGCCCAGCACACAGTAGGTACTCAGTATGTGTTTATTTAATGGGTGAGTGAGTGTTGGATCCCACACCCAGCTCAGTGACTGGGCCATATCAAGTGTTCAGGGAGTGCTTGCATGAATGAATGAATGAATGAATGAATGAATGATCTGCTTCAAGTTTGTGGCAGTTGAAGGGCATCTGTTAGAGGTGGAGGATGTGCACGGGAGGCAGGGAACCAAGCAGAGTGGGCTCCACATTCCAGGCCAGAGTCCATGTGAACTCTTACTACCCTGCACATGTGCCCTTGAAGACAAGTGTCTCGTAAACTCAGGGCTCATCTCAGAGTGACCCCTAAATCTTGCTTCAAGGTGGGGGTGGGGCTGAGATCAGAAGGGTTTGGACAGCTGAGGCTATGTAGGCAGAGGCACCTGACAGGCCAGAGAAGGAGAGCTGGCCCACTTGGGCAGACAGATGAAGGTGCCAGAGGGGCAGAAGTGAGTAACAACCTCCTAGACAAACCTGGCGTCACCTGCCTTTTGCCCTAGGGCTTCATCCAAAGGGTTCCGGGGAGCCAGGGCCCAGAGTCCAGCGTGGGTCCCTGGTTGTTACTGCAAGAGTGGAGACCAGCAGATCCTGGAAGAGGCACAGCGACTGTGTTAGGCTGGGGACAGAGGGCCTCCCCATCCACCTCCAGGGAGCTGCAAGCTGGCACAGTGAGAAAATAATTACAACTGGGTCAGGCACCTCAAGAGCCACAGGGGCCTCACGAAGTCTGGGAAGCCCCCTGGGGGCGACAGCAACACTGAAGGGTACAGAGCTAGGAGAGCTTTAGGCCAGACTGGAAAGAGGAGTGGAAAGAGGAAGTGGTTAGAATTCAGAACAGGAAGTACACGGGGGCATGCTGTGGGCTCTACAGTTTCTTCGGTCCCTTCCACCAGTGCCTAGCCAGGGAAGCCCAGTGGGAAGCCCATGGACCAAGGGCCTCCTGCCTCATACTTTCTGATGCTTGGAGAAGGCCTGTTTCCTCTGTACAATGGGTTCAGGTTCACAGGCCCCTGGCCTGCATGCTGCTGTCCTGCTGTCCTGAACTGTCATAGCACTGCTTGCTACTGCTGGCAACAGGCCTCCACATCTACAAAACCCCCATAGAGCTGTCTCCAGGCCTCCCCACCCCACCCAAGGCTGGTGTTTCCACTGTGATCTGTAGGATGAGGCTTCCCACATGCTGGCCACCCACTAAGCCTCCACTGTGGGCAAGACTCATGCCAGGCCATAGGGTGGCCCTGTCCTGCTTCCAGAACACACAGGGAGGGATTCATGGGGAGAGAGGCACCATTGCTAGCAGAAAGCAGCCTCATGCTTTGAAAGTCAGGACGTGTAACCAGACTTCCAAGGGTGGGTTGGGTATCTAGGTGGAGTTTCAAAGGATGCAGAGTGATGACCCCAGAGCAGACGGGAAAAGGTGTTTCTGGTGGGAAAGCTACCATGTGCAAGGGGTACACGGTACCCCTATCATGTAAGGAACTGCTGGGTCCCTTAAGGATGGGGCACCTGGGCAGCTGTGCTGGAAGGAGAGCAGGAGAGGGGATGAACTGCAGGACAAGTGGCTTGAACGCTTTTCTAGGACTTTGGCTAGTCCTGCCACTAAAGAGGAAGGCAGGGATGGATCGGGCTCCATGGGGAAACTCTAGGCTCACAGCTTTCTAGGTCCTTCCAAAATTCCTTACCACAATGGGGCCCCACCTTTGAGGGCTGTGAAATTAATAAAGCGAAGCCCTGATGGGGGAGCTCTCAGCAACGTAGAACCTGTCCCAGCTCACCTCACATTCCTGGGCAGGAAGAAATTCACTTCACTACCCTAACAGGAGGAAGGATTCCCTTCTTGAAGTGAGGCTGGGCTAAGCTCAAGCCTCCTCCCAGCCTGGCCAGACAGGACTGGATCCTGGCTGGAAATGAAGCAGGGGCCACTGGGGACACAGCTGGAGGAAGTGTCCAGCCCGGGGAAGGAGCTGGAGCAGAGGAGAGCTGGTCAACCAGATGGGGATCTGGGGACACAGGAAAAAGTGGCTTTGTCTCGAGGTAGGCAGGAAAGGCCAAGCTATCCCCAGGGACAAGGGGAGGAGCTAGCAGCAGCGTGGACAGAGAGGCCTCTGTGAGGGGAAGCGCCCAGATGGCTGGAGCCCACAATCCTCTTGGGACTCTCCTGGCAAATGGGCCCTAAGAGTCAGGGTGCCTGGGTCAGGGGACCCCGAACTGGGGGCGAAGAGTGCCCAAGGGAGCCGGACAGGGAAGTTGAATCCCTGGAGGAGGTGTGCTTCCATCCTTGCCCCACGAGGCCACCGGGACAGGTTTTCTGTAGGGCGGCAGGCCCCGCCCCTCCGAGAGGGCTGAACCGCTGAGAGCGGGCGGCGGGCGGCAGGAGGCGGCGGGAGCAGAGAGAGGTCCGTTCAGGGCTGCGTCCCCCTCCCGGTGAGACCGAGGGCAGGCAGAGCTCCCGGCCCCGCCCCCGCCCGCTCCGGGCCTCGGTGCAGCCCGGGCCGCGGCGGGCTCTGCGGCGGGAGCGCGCGGGGCGGAGCCCTCGGAGGAAAATCAAACCGGGCTGGCGGCCTCTCAGCCAATCCGGGAGCCGAAGGGCCAGCCGCGGCCAATAGCCGCCGCGGATGCTAATGAGCGCTGACATCACGAGGAGGGTCCATTCAAAAAGTCGCAGCTATTGTCGCCGCGGGTTGCGCGCGCCGGCCGGGCCCAGCCGTCGGGCTGCGCGGGGACGGAACTGCGGACCGAGCCGGGAACCGAGCCCGGCGGCGGCCGCCCATGGCCGGAGCCGCAATGGCCGAGCCGGGCCGCGGGCCGCCCGGCGCTCCCGCTCCCGCTCCCGCTCCCGCTCCCGCTCCCGCGCCCACGCCCACGCCGGGCACGGAGGGGCTGCCGCGCGCCTTCCTGCAGAGCCTGCGCACCCTCTTTGACATCCTGGATGACCGGCGGCGCGGCTGCGTGCACCTGCGCGAGATCGAGTCCCGCTGGCAGGGCGCCGACGCGCGCGAGTTGCCCCGCGGCGTGCTGGAGGGCCTGCGCCAGGTGGCCCCGGCCAGCGGCTACCTAACCTTCGAGCGCTTCGTGGCCGGCCTGCGCACCTCGCTGCTGAGCGCCGACGGCGGCCCGCGGGGCCAGGCACGAGCCCCGGCCCGGGGAGGCTGCCCGGCGCGGCCTGGGGGACCGCCGCCGCCGCCGCGCCTGGTGTTCGCTCCGGCTGATGAGCCGCGGACGGTCCTGGAGAGGAAGGCCCTACCCCCGGGCGCGCGGCCCCCGCCAGCCGTCCCCGGAGGCGCGGCCCGCAGCCTGGAGAAGCTGTGCGCGCCGGCGGAGGCAGCGCCCGGTCCTGCGGAGCCCGAGCGGCCCCAGGGCGCGGCGCTGGAGCGGAGCCCGAGCGCGGACGCTGGTGAGTGCGGGGCGGCCCGGGCCCCTCCTGGTAGCTGACCCCGCCGCCCCCCGCGACCTGCGCCTCAGGCCAGAGCCCCAGAGGTGCTGCCGGCGCCTCTCCGACCGCGGGGTGCGGGGCCCAGAGCCCTAGGTGCCGACAGGGAAGGAGCCTGTCGCCTTTCCCGCTCAGGGGCCGGAGGCGTGGCCGGGGCCCGGGGGCTGCGAGGTGACTCCCAGCTCCACCAGGAAGCCGCTCCCCCAATCCTGAGCCCATGGCGGGGGACGCCAAGGCCCCGAGCTGCGTCTCTGATGACACTAGGCAGGGAGTTCCCGTCTAGTTCCGAGGAGACAGGGCACCCCACCCAGAGAGGGGCCCTCACTGCCCCTTTGGGTCCTTAGTCGCCGCTCCACCGCCGAGCCAGGACAGGTTGGAGGTTTCCCAGGAGGCTCTGGCCTGGTTAACAGGAAGAGTAAAGCGGTGGGTGGCTCTTCAGCCCAGTCCCCAAAACCTGCGGGACTGACACCAGGGAGAGACCCAGACGCAGTCCCCCAACGATGGCCAGCGGAGTCCTTGCTTGGCTTCTGGTCCAGGTGGCCCTGACAGGAGATGGCTGAATGGCCCCGTGGTCCCCTCTAGTGTTGACCCTGGGAATAGCACCTGCATTCTGGTTGGGTGCTGGGTTCAAACCCCTCAGCCCTTTCAGCCTGGAGCGTGCACCCCTGGGCGCAGGCCTCCCGGCAGCCTCACCATGACAGCCCCACCATGGCAGCTGCCAGCCCTTCTACGCCTTCACCACTCTGCCAGCCTCACTAGACCTCTGCCCCAGCCTTGCCCATATTCCCCAGCCCCATGACTGGCCCTTAGGGCCACGGTGGCTCCTGGCCTCCTGGGTGAAGCCATTTGGTGGCCCACCCCAAGCTGGGGCTCCCCTGCTCCTCACTGCCCAACCTCTCTGCCCCTGAGGTGTGGGAAGGCAGGGGGCACTTGGGGGTGCAGGGCCAGTGCCATCACTGTGGCTACACATCCTGGAAAATCAGCCAGGGTTTGGGATTTGGATGCCTCAGGCCTGTGGCCCAGCCCTGCTCTGTTCTGGTGCCCCATGTGGCCCTGGGTCATCTGCACCCCTTTGAGGGCTCAACACAGGGGTGAGCAGGCCAGGCTCTCGCTGTCACCTCTACAGGTAGAGGCCCAGACAAGAGGCATGGCATGTTCATGGGTGCCAGATATGGAGCTCCAAGGTTCCCCTACTTCGGGGAGAAAGCCCCCATACACACAGAGCCCCCACCCCAAGACCCAGGGCCCCCTTCTTTGGCCCTGTGAGAGCTGCTGGTCATCCCACTGAACATCCAGTGTACTGCCATCCAGAAATCGGGGAGCTGCTCCCCAACCAAGCCCAGGTGTTCTGGGGTTGTTCCCTGACGCCCCCCACCCCAGCCTCTCTCTGCTGTATCTTCTCTGCAGCCATGTGGCATGGGCAGGTTGGGACGCGATCTCTGCCTGTGCTTGGAGCCCGTCTGCCAGGGCCAGCTGGAGGCCTGCATGGCCACCCGATGCTGAGCCTGTGGACATGTCCCCTTCTTGGATCACCCACCCACTCCACTTGACCAGTGCCAGGGGCATATCCTGGGGGAACACGGCTAGGTCCAGGGGAGGAGAGGGTGGTTTCCTCAACACCTGTGCCCTTGTGGTGCCCTGCACATTTGCCCCCACCCCCAGGGAAGCCAGCTGGCCCTGCTGGCTTTTCAGTCCTGAGCAGACTCAGCTGCAGGTGACGCCTAAACTGTAGAAGCTCGTAAGTTATGCGCTGGACACAGTCGGCCCAACTTTGTTTTATCCTTTCTGGGAAAGTTAGGTCTAGGCCACCTGTGCCCTCCCATCTCACCTGCACCAACTCCTGACTCCCTTAAAGGCCCCAAGAGACAAGGACAGAGAAACAGGGAAGGCCAGGGCCCTGGGGCACACAGCGGGTGCCAACACACACTGGGGAAAGCCCTTGCCCTCAGGGCACTGGTGCTAGGGCATGTGTGTTGTGTGTACAGACGTGCAACTTAAGAGGGCACACAGCCCTCCCTGAGATAGAGGTAAGGGAGTTGGTGGAGATCGAGTGAGGAGCCAGATCCCAGGCAGGCACAGAGGCAAGGGGTGTGCAGGCCTAGGCAGCGCCCAGGCCTGCAGGCTGGGTTGAAATGGTAGGGTCCATGCAGAGGCTCGGAGTTGCCCACAACCCCCAGAGGTGCATAGGCCTGGACACCCAACCCTGCCCTGGGTGTGATGGGACAGGCCTGCAAACGAGCCAGGTCCTCACCTCTGCTGCAGGTGCAGCAGCCTGCAGGCCCCGGGAGCTCAGTGTGGGTGATGCCCATCGGGTCCTTCGTGCCCGAGGGGAGCGTCGGCGGCATACCATCACCAACGGCGTGGACTGTGACCTGGTGAGTGAGGGCTCTGAGACAGCCAAGGCTGGGTTCGGGGGATGTCAGTTAATTATAAACATCTCTTTCCATGTGGGCTTGACTCCACTTGAGGGATGACTCAAGGCCAGATGAGGAAGTCCTCTAGGGAGAAGGCAGCCTGGGTGTGGAGTGGGCACGGTCCCTCCCCAGAGCTGCCCCTGCACCCACCGGCTTCAGAGAGTCCCCTTTGTTAGGTTTGCGCAGCTCAGCAGCTGCGTGCGCACCGCCTGCCCTAAAGGAGCTGCTGAGGTCGGGAGTGTTGCCTGTGTTCCCAGGGGGAGCCCATGTGGAGGGGCCATGGGAGGGAAGCCTCCCCCACCCAGCAGGAGAAATGGGGCTGTGGGTTGCAACACAGACTCACAGAGGGCCCACACGGGTCCAGGTGCTGCACCTGTGCTGGCAGGTTGGTGCTGGCATGGGTTGGTCCGTGGGCACAGCTCTGACTTGTGGGGCTGTGGTTCATCACGCACATGCATAGGCCCACGCAGGTTTGCGCTGTCTGCGCACTTACTCACACATGTGCATCCCCCCATGTGGCAGCTAAAGCAGATGCAGGAGCTGGAACAGGAGAAGGAGGTGCTGCTACAAGGTCTGGAGATGATGGCGCGGGGTCGAGACTGGTACCAGCAGCAGCTGCAGCGTGTACAGGAGCGCCAGCGCCGCCTGGGCCAGAGCAGGGCCAGCGCTGTGAGTGATGCCACCCAGGGCTAGGCTGTCCCCAGACAGTGACCATCCACCTAACCCCAGGCACTCCCAGGCAGGTGCAGCACTGCTCTACTCCAGGGCACATTGACTGTCCTTCCACCCAGGGTGCTGGGCCCCCCACACACAGTGTGATGTTCCCCTAGGACACAAGATGCCCTGGAGCAGATGTCCCCACCAGCAACACCCGTGGGCTACCTCTCTGTTCTCAGCAGTAATTCTGGGGGGGGCCACCCTCAAGGCACGGTGGCTGATCTTGGGCTGGTCCTGCTCTCTGACTTTCCCCTTTCCTGCTTTCCTCCCAGGACTTTGGGGCTGAGGGGAGCCCCCTCCCACTGGGCCGGCTGCTGCCCAAGGTACAGGAGGTGGCCCGGTGCCTGGGGGAGCTGCTGACTGCAGCCTGTGCCAGCAGGGTGAGTGCCCCTCAGACCACCCAGTACCCACCTAGGGCCCACACCTGGCTTGGTGCCACCCCTCACCCTTTTCCTGGAGGCTGTACCAGGGAATGCCTGGCCTGTCTGACCATGCCCTCCCATAGGCTCTGCCCTCATTGTCCTCGGGGCCCCCGTGTCCAGCCCCAGGCCCTGCCTCACCCTCCACCACAGGCTGGCAGCAGCAGACCATCCTCATGCTGAAAGAACAGAACCGTCTCCTCACCCAGGTAAGGGGCAAGGAGGGGTCTGGGGTGGGGGCTGGAGGCCTGGTGAGCCCTGACTGACCTCCTGCCGGCCCAGGAGGTGACCAGCAAGAGTGAGCGTATCACGCAACTGGAGCAGGAGAAATCTTCCCTCATCAAGCAGCTGTTCGAGGCACGCGCCCTCAGCCAGCAGGATGCCGGGCCCCTGGACTCCACCTTCATCTAGTTGGCCATGGCCATGGGCATGGACACGGAGCTCTCAGTGCCTGGCCTGGCAGGCAGCCCGGGTGGGTACCTCAGGCTGAAGACCACCTGACTGGCCAGGACCCAGATTTCTTCTTCTCTTCCAATCTGGGCTCCCCCAGCCCCTCAGCCCCAGGTGGAGCCTGCATGTGGGCTGTGCCCCAATATGTCCCATGGCCCCAGACACAGACCAGGTTGTAGCCCGGGGGTGCTAAACTGGGGTGGGGCTTCCTAGTGCTAACGTGGCCCTAAGCTGCTACTACCACTGCCAGTGGACACTGAGGGATCCTCCTCACGTTTACCCTGATCTTGGGCAGCTCTGGGCAGGCCCCCTCCCGTGTGTACATACAGCTGGCCTTTCCTTTCTGACCTGGGGTCTCCAGTAAGAGGTACTGGTCCCACTGGGCTGCACTTCTGACCACAGCCAGCAGAGGGTGCCTCGCGCTCGCAGACCCAAAGCTGCCCAGCAGATGCCTCTGTGAGGTCTGTGGTCAGGTGCCCTGACCAGGGCTGGCAGGCCTGGGGGCCCAGCAGGTGATGGGGCCCAGGAGCCCCAGGGCATCTTCCCTCCCTCAGGTCTAGTGGCTGTCTTTCTCCTAGAAGCAGATGAAAACGGTAAAGGGTGGTTTCTAGGAGGAGGTCTGCTTGTGTCAGAGGTCATGCCTGGGCCAAGGCTGGCCTGCTTGCCCCTCCTCTCAGGATCCCGGACCTTAAAACAACTTGGGTTGGCTGTCATCCACCCCCTTTGCAAAACTGAGCCCATGGAGCAACCTGTGACCCACCCCAGGGCCTCAGGCCACCGGGCATCCTGGCCAGGCCAGGCTATGGTCACCAGGGTTGCTGGGATGTGCCCATTCCCTGGGAAGAGAGATGTGGGCATGGCTGTGCGAGAGAATGGGCCCCCCAGGTGTGCCCCAAGGTTCCTTATAGGCAAGTGCCCCCACCAGGGCCTACCCCACATGACCCAAGTTTCCCGAGATAGAGGGCCTGCCTTACCCTCCCTGACCCCAGATTCAGGTGGGCTCAGCCATAGGAAAGGAAGACCATGGGGTTCAGGGAGAGATCAGAGACAGGGGCCTCATCAGGGATGACTCTCCAGCCCTACACCAGCCTCTGAGGGGAACCTCCACCCCAGGAAGGAGGGGGAGCATGACCTGTGCCAGCATCTCCGCAGGAGCTTGCCTCCTACACCGAGGATGTGACATCACCTTTGGGTCATGTGGTAGGGGCCCCAGGCGTGAGGCTTGAGTATATAGGGAGAGACGTCGTAAACCCAGAAGGTTTAGGCACATGGACTCCCAGAGCCTTGGAGAGATCCTGGGTCTGGGGTGCTGGCCATGCCCTGCCAACCCCAGCTCTGAGCTCCCCACATTGTGCTCCAGGGCTTACAGGGAGGGAGGGGGTGTCCTGGTTCGGGCCCACATCTGCCCCGCATGCAAGCTGCCCTCCTTAGAGGATGGGGTGGGTTCTTTTGGGGGCCCGAGAACCCCTGACCTGGACCCACACAGGCTCTGCGAGACAGGCACCCAGAGGGGAATGGGGTCCTGAAGGGAAGATGAGGTTCCCAGCACCCGCTGGGACGTGCAGGGCAGTGGCCAGCCCAGGAGAAATCCTCCCCCATGACAGTCTGGGCCCTGCCCACTGCGACCTCCCCAAAGCCACCTGTTCTTGGATCTGCTCTTCCCCGTTCGGTCCCACCACTACTGCCTCCACACCAGCATCTCACTAGGATTTTCTGCTCACAGGTTCTCCCATGACATTCCAAAAAGTGGAAACTACTTGTCCTCTGTATCCTCCCATGACCCTGTGGCTCAGGGCAGCCCCCAGGCTCCGCATCCAGAGCCCTTCCCAATCCTGCCAGTAGCTGGGTTGCAGCTAGACAGCCAGCCTCCCACCTCTGCTCTTTGCAAGTGGTGTTCCCTGGAACATCGCTTCCCTGCTCCACCGGCTGCTGCCCAGCCCTCCGCTAGGGAGCGAAGGGACCTGAAGAGGCTGCCGGGCGTCCACATTCCTTCTGCTGACTTCACACGACTGCCTAGCTGTCTCACCAGACCTGCCAGAGATAGTCGCCCTTCAGTTGCGAGGAACATGTGAGAGAAGCTGGCCACGCAGAAGGCAAGCTGGGAGTACAAATCCCTTGTGGCCTCAGTGTCCCACCCAGGGTGAGAAAACATACCCTCTCTGTTTGCAGTCTGAAGACAGGCTCCCTGTGGGCCCTAGAGACCTCAGGGGAAGGATTTAAGTGGTCCCAAGTTGGCAAGTGCAGCTGGAAGGCAGACTGCCTCCTCTGCGAAGCACTAGTGACATTCGAGGCTGAGTCGTGGGTGGGGGGATGGGAGGTTGTCTTCTGTGCTGTGTGACTGTGACGATAGTGACGACATCTCTGGCTTGTATCCACACATCTAGTTCTGACAACTAATGTCTCAGGATGTTGCCAAATGTCTCGAGGGGTGGTGGTGGTAGAAACATTGTCCCTGATTGAGAATTACTGCCCAAAATTTCATGGAGGCCAAGTCCCAAAGAAATTAGGCATCTCCAAATTTAAAAAAACATTTTCACAAACAACCAGGAGTGCACTTGCCACGAGAGCCAGCAGAGACAACAGATCCTGCAAATATTTCAGATATTGGAATTATCAGAGAATATATGGCTTTTATATAAAAGAGATTCTTGAAAATATAAACACGGCACAGTCTTTATATAGCTCATCCCATGAAATAATCTTTTAGTTTATAAAGATGAGCAATAAAGCATGAAAGATCAAACAACTTACAGAAATAAAATATAAATTAAAATTAAACCTCAGGGATGCCTAGGTAGCTCAGCAGTTGAGCATCTGCCTTCGGCTCAGGTGGTAACCCCGGGGTCCCAGGATTGAGTCCCACATTGGGCTCCTCGCAGGGAGCCTGATTCTCCCTCTGTCTGTGTTTCTGCCTCTCTCTGTCTCTCATGAATAAATAAAATCTTAAAAAAAAAAAAAAAAAAGAAAGAAATTAAACCTAAAATGGACTAAACTGATGAAAGTTTTCAGCTGGAGTTGGTGAACCAGAAGAGTGTAGGAAGTGATCCAGGGCAGAGCCCAGAGTCTGATGGGAAGTGTGAATGACAGGCGAGGGTCACTCCTCTGGTTGCATTTCCTAGAAGAGGATGAGGAAGGAGGGGCAACATAGGAAGATAAGCAGGCTTCCAGTTTTTCAGAATTGTCTAGAAATCTCAGTTCTCCAATCCGGAAATCACAACAAATGCCAGCCAGGCCTGAGAGGAAGAAATGCACATTCCCTCTCCCGAGACCATAGGAGAACCACCCATAAGGCCGGACCCAGAGCAACCTTTCATAGAGTGAACACAACATAAAAACATTTCAAAAATAAAAATTTTCAAAAAAAAAAAAAAAAGAGAGAGAGATTTTACCAACCACAGGACTTAACTAAAGAATATTCCAGAGCCAGGACCTTTTTTTTCTTTTAACGGTTTTATTTATTCATGGAGAGAGGCAGAGACACAGGCAGAGGGAGGAGCAGCCCCATGTGGGTCTTGATCCCGGGATCACACCCTGAACCGAAGGCAGATGTTCAACCTCAGAGCCACCCAGGTGTCCCCCAGAGCAAGGACTTGAGAAAAAAGGCAGCAGTGGAGAAGGAGCCCCGAATGAGGATGCATTAGCCGCCCCCGCCCCCCCCCCCCCCCCAGCAGAGCTCAGTGGTGCAGAGCTGCAGGTGTCTTCTCTCTGTTTCTGAGGGCGAGGCTCAGGAGCCAAGGTGCTGGCCCTGCGGGCTGTCTGGGGCCATCTCTCCAGGGCCGCTTCCAAGCCTGGCTTCTCAGCTTCCCCTAGAGCCCATGGGGGAGGGGCACCTGCCTGAGGCTCCAGAGTCACCGCGTCACCTCACCTCTGTCTTAACTCAGACCAATCCTTTCTCAGGGGTGTGGGAGGGGACTCGGGCACCACCTTTCCGAAGAAAGAGAATCAAATAATCTGTGGGCGTATTTTAGTCAACCAGAATGCATCATTAAATCTAAGTAAACATGGACTGTATACAATAGTAGTAATAATAGCAATGGTGCTAAGGGGAGGAGGGGCACAGGATGGAAGTGAGATTGTGTCCAAATGGCATGCGGAAGGGAAGGCCGCAGCTGGGGCCCTCCGCCGTGCGTGAATTGTTCACAAGGAGGGAAACGATCTTCACTGTAGATTTTATGAAGTATGTGTGTTAAAATAACACACGGTGGCTATCCGATGTGCACCTTCCCAAGAATGGAGGTGCAGGGGAATGGGGTGAGAAAGAGGAAAAGTGCAATCTTAAGAAGAGAGAACACAATTAGGTGATGAAGATACATTGGTAATCACGATATATGCAAGTAGACTCAACTCTTTTTTTTTTTTTTTAAGATTTTATTTATTTATTCATGAGAGACACAGAGAGAGAGAGGCAGAGACACAGGCAGAGGGAGAAGCAGGCTCCATGCAGGGAGCCCGATGTGGGACTCGATCCCAGGTCTCCGGGATCACACCCCAGGCTGCAGGCGGCGCTAAACCGCTGTGCCACTGGGGCTGCCCTCAACTCTATTTTTTTAATTTAAATTTGATTAATTAACATATAGTGTATTATTGGTTTCAGAGGTAGAAGTCAGTGATTCCTCAGTTGGATAAAATACCCCTGTCCTCATGACATCACGTGCCCTCCTTCATGCACATCCCCCAGTTACCCCATCCCCCTACTCCCTTCCCCTCAGTTTGTTTCCTATGGTGAAGAGTCTCTTGTGGTTTGTCTCCCTCTCTGATTTCATCTTGTTTATTTTTCCTTCTCTTCCCCTACGATCCTCTGTTTTGTTTCCTAAATTCCACACGTGAGTGAAGTCATGATGAAAGGGCAGCCCTGGTGGCGCAGTGGGTTAGCGCCGCCTGAAGCCTGGGGTGTGATCCTGGAGACCCGGGATCGAGTCCCACATCAGGATCTCTGCATGGAGCCTGCTTCTCCCTCTGCCTGTGTCTCTGCCTCTCTCTCTCTCTCTCACGAATAAATAAATAAGATTCTTTTTTAAAAAAAGAAATCATGATGAAAGTCTTTCTCTGACTTACTTCACTCAGCATAATACCCTCCAGCTCCATCCATGTTGTTGCAGATGGCAAGATTTCATTCCTTCTGAAGGCTGAGTAATATTCCATTGTGTATATAGGCCACGTCTTCTGTATCCACTCAACTGTCAACAGACATCTGGGCTCTTTCTATAGTTTGGCTATTGTGGACACTGCTGCTGTGAACATTGGGGTGCAGGTTTCACTACATCTGTATCTTTGGGGTAAATATCTAGTAGTGCAATCTCTGGGTCATAGGGCAGCTCTAATTTCAACTTCTTGAGGACAGTCCACACAGTTTTCCAGAGTGGCTGCACCAGTTTGCATTTCCACCAACAGTGCAAGAGGGTTCTCCCTTCTCCACTTACTCTCTAACATTTGTTGTTTCCTGTCTTTTAATATTTGCCATTGTCACTGGTGTGAGGTGGTATTTCATTGTGGTTTTGATTCATATTTCCCTGATGATGAGTGATATGCAGCATTTTTTTTTACGTGTCTGTTGATCACCTGTAGGTCTTCTTTGGTAAAACGTCTGTTCATGTCATCTGCCCGTTTCATGATTGGATGATCTGTTCTTTGGGTGTTGAGTTTGATAAGTTCTTTATAGATCTTGGATACTGGCCCTTTATCTGATGTGTCATTTGCAAATATCTTCTCCCATTCTGTAGGTTGTCTTTTGGTTTTGTCGACTGTTTCCTTTGCTGTGCAGAAACTTTTCATCTTGATGAAGTCCCAACAGTTCATTTTTGCCTTTGTTTCCCTTGCCTTTAGGAATGTGTCTAACAAGAAGTTGCTGTGGCCGAGGTCACAGAGGTTGCTGCCTATGTTCTCCTCTAGGATTTTGATGGATCCCTGTCTCACATTTAGATCTTTTCATCTGTTTTGAGTCTACTTTTGCATATGGTGTAAGAGAATGGACCAGTTTCATTCTTCTGTATGTGGCTGTCCAGTTTTTCCAGCACCATTTATTGAAGAGACTATTTTCCATTGGATATTCTTTTTTTTTTAAAGATTTTATTTATTTATTCATGAAAGATACAGAGAGAGAGGTGAAGACACAGGCAGAGGGAGAAGTAGGCTCCATGCAGGGAACCTGACATGGGACTTTATCCCAGGTCTCCAGGATCACACCCTGGGCTGAAGGCGGCGTTAAACCACCAAGCCACCCGGGCTGCCCTCCATTGGATATTCTTGCCTGCTTTGTTGAAGATGAGTTGACCATAGAGTTGAGGATCCATTTCTGGGTTTCTCTTCTGGTCCATTGAACAGTGTGTCTGTTTTTGTGCCAGGACCATACTGTCCTTATGATGACAGCTTTGTAATACAGCTTGAAGTCCGGAATTGTGATGCTCCTGGCATTGGTTTTCATTTTCAACATTCCTGTGGCTATTTGGGGTCTTTTCTGGTTCCATACAAATTTTAGGATCATTTGCTCCAACTCTGTGAAACAAGATGATGGTATTTTTTTTTAAGATTTTTTATTTATTTATTCATTAGAAACACACACAGAGAGAGAGAGGCAGAGATACAGGTAGAGGGAGAAGCAAGCTCCGTGCAGGGAGCCTGACGTGGGACTCGATCCCAGGTCTCCAGGATCACGCCCTGAGCTGAAGATGGCGCTAAAGCACTGAGCCACCCGGGCTGCCCAAGATGATGGTATTTTGATAGGGATTACACTGAATATGTAGATTTCCCTGGGAAGCATAGACATCTTAACAATATTTGTTCTTCCAATCCATGAGCATGAAATGTTTTTCCATTTCTTTGTGTTTTCCTCTAGTTCTCTCATGTGTGTTCTGTAGTTTTCTGAGTATAGATCCTTTGCCTCTTTGGTTAAGTTTAGTCCTAGGTCTTTTATGGCTTTGGGTGCAATTGTAAATGGGGTCGATTCCTTAATTTCTCTTTCTTCTGTCTCATTGTTAGTGTATAGAAATGCCACTGATTTCTGTGCATTGATTTTGTATCCTGCCACTTTGTGAATTTGTGTGTGAGTTCTAGCAATTTTAGGGTAGAGTCTTTTGGGTCTTCTACAAAGAGGATCATGTCATCTGTGAAGAGTAATATTAATTCTAGTTTAATTGTCAGATTGGAGTTTTAGAAATTCGGATAGCTGTTTCAAGAGAGAGATCTAAATATTGGTTTCAAACACAAGACAAAACAAAAAAGAAAGAAAAGCTTGAGTAGTTGTATTAATATAAAAGTAAAGAGATTTGGGGCACCTGTGTGTCTCAGTCAGCTAAGCGTCTGCCTTCGGCTCAAGTTGTGATCCCAAGGTCCTGGGATCGAGTCCCACATCAGCTCCCTGTTCAGGGAAGCTACTGCTTCTCCCCCTCCCTCTGTGCACTCGAGCAATCTCTCTCTTTCACTCTCTAAGTAAATTTCTAAAGTATTTTTTTAAAAAGGGGTAGTATACAGTAAAACATTGCCCCCCAAGCAGAGCAGATGAAATAAAACCCCACAGTGACACCATGTGCTGGCGAGCATGCAGAGAAACTGAATTGCTTGAATATTGGTGGGAATGTCAAAAGACACAGCCACCCTGGAAAAGTTAACTGGGACTCTTGGATGGCTCAGCGGTTGGGCGTCTGCCTTTGGCTCAGGGTGTGATCGCGGGGTCCTGGGATCAAGTCCTGCATCAGGCTCCCTGCAGGGAGCCTGCTTCTCCCTCTGCCTGTGTCTCTGCCTCTCTCTGTGTGTCTCTCATGAATAAATAAAACCTTAAAAAAAAGAAAAACTAACTAAAGTTAACTTACCACATGTGATGACTAGTTATTTTGTGTGTCACCCTGGCTGGGTGCCCAGACATTTGGTCAAACCCCTATCTGGATGTTGTTGGGAAGGTAAGCATTCGATGTGATGAACGTTAACATCAGTAGACTCTGCGTCAAGCAGATCACCCTCCAGAATGTGGGTGGGCCACATCCAATCAGTTTAAGGCCTTAAAAGAGTAAAGCCCCTCAAAGAGGAAGGGTTTGTGCCCACAGATGCCATTTGGACTCAAGACTACAACATGGAATCTCCACCTCCACCCCACTGAGCCTCCAACCTGCTGATCTGACCTGCAGACTTCAGACTTGCCAGTTCTTCAAAATGCATCTTTCCCTCTCCCTCCATATACACACAGAGCCTGTATGAAGCAACCATTCTTGGGCATTTTCCCAGATACATAAAGACACTTTCATGCAGGAACATGCACATAGATGTTTATAGCAGCTGTATTGGTAATAGCCCCAAACTAGAAACTACCCAGATGCCTTTGGGAGACTGGTTGCACAAACTATGGTCCATCCACACCCTTGGATACAATTCAGCAATGAAAGGAAGGAGCTACTGATACACTCACCCATGTGGGTGAACCTCAGGGAACCTGCTGAGTGGTAAAAGCCAATCTCAGAGTTTCAGAAACACGATGCAGAAGCACTTGTAACAAAACATAATCAGAGGTGGATGTGGCTGGAAAGGGGTCATGTGAGGGTATCTGATGGTTTAGTTGGGTCTCTTGGTTAAGGTTGTTAAGTGTGGCTGCGCATGTGAAGAGAGCCGCACACGCGCACACACAGAGAAGTTAGCGCATACAGAACCAGTAAAGTCCAAGCGAGCATCTGTGATGGCACCAGGGTCCGGGTGTTGGCGTTGCTACTGCACTGTGTGGGTGTGTGGGATGCCTGCATTGGAGGCACTGAACCTCCACGTATGATTCTTCATCTTCTATTCGAGATGGATATACATACACATGGAGACTGTCAGAACAATAAAGGAAAATCAGTGAACCCCCCCCCCCATCACAGCTGGAGATGCTAATCATATCAGGCCTGAGTTTTACAGGCAAGTTCTACACATTGGTCATGGAAGACGTAGTCCAAATGGTATGTAAATTTTTCCCAAGGAAAATGTTATGATGCCAATACAACCTTGATATCCAGATCAGAGAGGGACTTCACAGCCTAAGTACAGTCTGATCCCATCCCAACAACACCCCTCAGCCTTGGTTCCTCGGTGAGTTAGCAGGCTCAGGGCTTGGCGGGGGGGGGGGGGGGGGGGCGGCGGGGGGCGGGTACCGCAGGCATGTCCAGCAAAGGAAGGAGAGGAGTCCTAATTTACGGGGAAGGAGGAGGAAGTGCAATTGGTCCCCGCACCCAGGTTGGCTGAAGGTCGGCAGGAGCCCCAGTGGTAGACTTGGGTGAAGTGCGGGGGACGATTTCTTCCAGGAGGGGCAGAGGGCATCCCTCCCTGGTAGGGCCCCGTTGAGAGGCTGTGGGCTCTGTGATGGGGCTTCCTCCTGGGGGTACTGCTCCCCACTCTGGGCCACGACCCCATGTGAGCAAGGTTGCTCTTTACTAAGGCGCACACCTCACCTGGTGTGCAGATCCAGTGTGGTTGCAGTTGTCACCCCAATAGGGTTTGTCAAGGAACATGGTGAGCCAGTTCTGAAAATGTCTGTGGAAGATCCCAGGCTCCAGGAATAGGAGTGGGAAGAGCAGACTTTCCTCCTGGCGATGGAGACATGCGGCAGGTGGAGGGGGCATGGCCCAGGCCCTCCACATACATCAGGGCAGGAAGGCCAGCCCGTGCGATGCAAGGCCTGGGCCCCAGGTTCTCTGCACAGGGACACGGGAACCAGAGCCCTTCCCTCATATCCTACACGCAAACCACTTCCGGGTAGATCAAAGGCTCACCACAAGCAGAACAATAAAACTTTAGTGTGCGACTCTGGAGAACATCTGATGACCTCATGGTGGACTACGTGTTCGGACTAATTCAGAGCCTCCATGACTTCACTGCCAGAGCGTTCACGTCCAGAGTGTAGGTAAAGATAAACCATCACCAGAGATGGGGCAGATGGCACCATCATTCCAAAGGCTATATAGGATTTGCTAGTGAGCTGAACACACTCATGCACGCAGCCACCAGCTAGTTCCTAGGACCTCCTCCCAAGTCATGCTTGCAAGTGCACTAATGCCTAAGGCGGCAGCCTGGAATGAAGGACCACAGCATGAGCTGTCGACACGGATGAATCTCAGAAAGTGCGAAAGAAGCAAGTGACAGAACAGTGTGTTGGGTGAAGCCCAGGAGGACCAGCAGGGCACATTGTTTAGGAATAACACTGACTGGAATGCCTGGGTGGCTCAGCAGTTGAGCGTCTGCCTTCAGCTCAGGACATCACCCCGGGGTCCTGGGATCGAGTCCTGCATTGGGCTCCCTGCATGGAGCCTGCTTCTCCCTCTGCCTGGGTCTCTGCCTCTCTCTCTGTGTCTCATGAATATATAAATAAAATCTTAAAAAAAAAAAAAAAGGAATAACGTTGACAGGTGGGAAACCCTATAAAAGAATGAGGGAGTCCCAAACACAGAATCCAAGACAGAGAGGCCCCCTGGTTGGGACCACCAAGGGGCATCTGACATGCAGAGGCACATGCTCCTGTTCCCCAGGCTTCCGCAGTACGCGTGCGCCCCACCCGCTCATCTGTGTGTGTGTGCTCCTCACAAGGCAGCACAGGCTTCTCCCCCTCCTGGGGAGCCTTTGGCAAGTGTGTTCCTCAGGGCAGGTGGTGGCCAGGCCTCCCTAGTGCCCACACCGTGTAGCTCAGGAGCACCAGTTGCTCTCTGTACATGTGCAGAGCCTGGTATGCCTCTGGCTCACAGGAGGCGCTCAGCAGGTGTTTGTTGAACAGCTGAACGAGCACACAAAGAAAGGGAACGGGAAGCGGTGAACTTTGGTGAAGGGAAACCTCATGAAAGTGGACTCTGAATGCCAGAAGGGGAAGAAGCATCAGTCCCAGGCCCCAGCAGGGAGACATGCACACTGTCTCTCCTGCAAGAGATGCCACCCCCTACAATTCACCCAGTGGGCCTGGGTTCAGGACACCCCTCCCACTTCCTTCTTCTCCATAAAATAGCATTCCTCTCCTTTGTTGGATGTGCCTGTGGTTTTGCCAGGGCATGCAGATGCCTATGGACCATTCTCCATTATTCCCAATAAACCAATTTTTGCTGGCAAAATCCTTTTTTTTTTTAAGATTGTATTTATTTATTCATGAGAGATACACAGAGAGAGGCAGAGACACAGGTAGAGGGAGAAGCAGGCTCCCTGTGGGGAGCCCGATACGGAAATCGATCCCAGGGCCCCAGGATCACACCCTGAGCTGAAGGCAGATGCTCAACCATTGAGTGGCTCAGGCTCCCTAGGCTGTCTTTTTTTTTTTTTTTTTTAAGATTTTATTTATTTATTCATGAGAGACACAGAGAGAGAGAGAGAGAGAGAGAGAGAAAGAGAGAGAGGCAGAGACACAGGCAGAGGATAGGAGCAGGCTCCACGGAGGGAGCCTGATGTGGGACTCGATCCTGGATCTCCAGGATCATGCCCTGGCCAAAGGCAGGCGCTAAACCGCTGACCATCCAGGGATCCCCTAGGCTGTCTTATTTTTAAGGTCAACAGAATGAAGGCCTTTACGGATTAAGATGTTTCAGGCGCAAGATGATGTGGCTCCCATTGAGGAGAGTGAGGCAGACTTAGCCCATTTCCCAGCGAATGCCCCCCACCCGGGTGGTCTGGCTCCTGTGGGGGAGGAGACACTGAGGACCCCCCTTCCCGCACCTCCCTGCAAGTGGTTCCTCTGCCAGGATCCAGGGCCAAGCCATGTGCCACACATCTGGAGGCCTCCTAACCCCAGTCACCCCCCGGGTTCCTGGAGGATCCTTCTACACAGAAACTCTCCTCTCGTGTGCCTCCCTTCCCCCCTCACCTTCCACTCCTGGAAAGAAGGGTGTCTCTGCACCAAGGAAGGATGTTACTACCCCTTCTGTCTCTGAGAGAAGGCACTCCCAGGCTTTGCCCTGGCTGTTCCCTGTTCCCTGCCTTCCCTCTCTTCTGGCACTAATCTGGGCCCTGGGCCACGCGTCCAGGCCTCCGCGTCCAGGCCTCCGCTACCCTGGCCCCATCCTCTGGTGGCTGGTCCTGTCCAAGGACCAACCAGAACATCTGGGAGGCCCTGCTTGGGCTTAGTGGGATGTGGCATGGGGGCGGGAGCCACACGGGTAGGCGGGCCTGCAGGCAGCCCTCTGCCCTCTCTCACACTGGGCTCCCTGTGGGCCACGTTCATTTGTTTGTCTCTTTCTTTTCAAGCTCATCTGTAGGCCTCTCCCTCCTCTGAACTTTGCCCAAGGAAGAAAGGCCTAGAAGGAGGGGGAGGGGTGCTGGCGGAACCGGGCCTGGAGCCCTGTGCTGGCCACACCCAGAGACTCTGCTGGGGCCCTGCCAGCTAGGGCTGTGAGGAGGCTGAGCCATCTCTGGTGCTCCCACCCTTTCTGTTGTTGGGGTCCAAAGCTGAAAGAAAAGCCTCTTTGCTGGGCCTGTGACACCAGACCCTCAGTCTGGACAGCCTCCCAGCCCAATTGTCTCTGCCGGTTCCAGCCAGCCAGAGTGCTGCCCAGACCCTGCCCCCACCAAAGGCCACCCTCTTGGCCCTCCACCTCCCTGCCCCCAGTCCCTGGCCCTCCTGGGTGGGTTTACCACATGGCTCCCTGCTGTTACACGGCCCCAGGGATGCTTGGTTGCTGGAATTCCTCTTTTGCCCAGGGCACGAAGTGGGGGTGGCCCCTGGCCAGGAAAAGGAGAGATGCTTGGCCAGGCTGGCACACAGGGTGAGTGGGGAGTCAAAGCATAGAGGCCAGACATTTTCTGAGATCAAGGGCAGAGCTGAGGTCTGGGGCTGGCCGAGTACTCACCTTGGCCATCCCAGCTGGCATCCAGGGACCTGTGAGCTGCTGACCAGCTCTGGGGCACCTTCTCCCTTTCCTCCTTGATCTGTGCACAGGAGATCCTCCTCCTGCTCCCCTCACCCCCAACTCCCCAGTCCAGGCTCCAGGCACCCTCCTCCCCAGGTGAAGGGAGCATCAAGGATGGGCCAGGCTCTGAGCCAGGAGGCAGGGCCTGCTCCACACGACCTGGGGTTTTCTTTTCTCAGCTCGCTGTGACTGTGGCCATCTTGCCCCTTTCTCTACCTGCATCCTCACCTGTCACCTTGGGACCAGGGCTGTGTAAGGTAGTTCTGGCATCGTGCTGCTTGGCTGCTCAGCTCTGAGCTCCCAGCACCCCCCAGGTTGAAGGGTAGGCCCTACCAGGATGAGCTTGGTGTCCCCAAGGTCTGACCCTACACTTGCAGCAACCTGCCATGCAGCCTAGGGCTGGGTGTGCACCACTGACCGGCTGGCCCTTTACTGCTTTGAGGGTATGGCAGGGATCCAGTTGGGACCCCACGTGGTTCCTGTCACTAGCAGTGCCTCCTTCTTTCAGGACCAGGCCAGGGAAAAGCTGGCCACTCCAGCCACCTGGTCCTCTGAACAAGGCTGTCTAGGGGCCAGTGCAGCCCATCCTTCCACGTAGGCCTCCTGCCAACGAGCCCAAGGACTCCCCTGGACAGGGCTGGGGCTCCCTAGCTACCTCTGCCCCAGGGATGCCCGCGTGTCCACAGGCAGCCCCGGGTGGCCAGCGCTAGCGGCAGGGGGACAGGGCTGGGGGTATGAGGCTCCCGGCGGGCCGGGGCGGCCAGGAAGAAACAGGGTGGGGGCCCGGAAGGGCGCCCGGGAGTGGGTGGGGAGGATGGGATCTGCCGCAGCTTCTCTCACCTGCGGGGCTGGCCCGGAGGTCGCCAGGCGGGCGGGCAGCCCTGGGCGGTCCCGGGCGGCCAGTGGGCGTGGCCAGCCGTGGACCGTGCCCGTCCGCGCCCCGCCCCCGCGCCTACCCGGCCCGCGCCCCGGCCCTCGGCCTCCAGCGCCCCGCAGCCCCTCGGCCGCCGCCTCGTCCGCCCGCGCCGGCCCATGGCGGGGAAGGTGCTGTCGCTGCTGCCGCCGTTGCTACTGGCTGCGGCGGGCCTCGCCGGGCTCCTGCTGCTGTGCGTCCCCACCCGCGACGTCCGGGAGCCGCCCGCCCTCAAGGTGCGTGCGCCCGCAGCGGGCGGGGTCGCGGCCCCCGGAGGCTCGGAGTCCAGCGGGGCCAGGCTGCGCCCGCGTGGCAGCCCGACGTCCACCCGGGGAACCCCCCTCCCCCGCTCCCGCCCTGCTCCCCTGTGGCCGCAGCGGAGCCCGCGCGGGCGGGGCCGGGGCGGGAGGTGGGGGCTGCCTCTCCGCTCCTCAGATACAGCCCCGGGTGCCCCAGGCTGCGGCTGGACCAGGGTCCTCCGCCCCGCGCGCTCCGGGGACGCATCTGCTCCAGGCTCCAGACGAGGTGCCACAGGCATGGGGGCTCAGGGACCCCTCCCCACCCTCCTGGAAGTCCTGACAGTGGCGGGGTGCCCTTTGAGCCACCAGGCAGGGTGCCCCAGGCTGCTCCGAAAGGAGTTGGAGTTGGGGAGGCCCAGGCGGGTCTCCAGGAGTCCCACGGCTCCTGAACTTGTGTGAAGGGGCATGGGCATGTGGGAGCTCTAAGCTCCAGGAGCCCAGGATAGGAGGTTGCAGGCATGGGTGCCGTGTAGCCAAGGGGAGCACTAGGGGGCTGGGGCTGGTGGGGCCTGACCAGCTGATGCTGCAGTCCCCAGGGTGGGGCAGAAGGTGGGAGTGGCCTGTTTCCGGGCTCAGGAGGGCATGTTCTCCAGGGGGTTCTCACTGTTGGAATCCCGGCCCTTCTTGCAATCACAGGGAAGGCCCATGTGGCCCCTCAGCTGGGCAGGACCCAGCTCTCACTGGTGCTGCCTTTGAGGCTCAGGGAGGGGGTGTCTCTAGGACCCCCTGAGGTTGGGCTCAGGTCAGAGACGTGGGGACAGAAAGGAGGAAGAAAGAGTTGGGTGGAGGGGGTTCCTGCAGCTGGGGTTCTCTTTCAGAACCTGGGGACCTCACATCCTCGGGACAGGGTTCCAAGGGTGGTCCCAAGACCCTTCTGACCCTGACAGAACCCCTTAGCCTGCCCTTGCCAGGAAGGTTCCTGCAGTCAGAAGAGGAAAGGCTGCTGGCCATTGACCCGGTCCCTATTCTCTCCCCACCCAAACTGTGTTTCTTTGCTTGTCCCTGCCGCCTGAGCCCCAGTACTTCATTCTGGGGTTCCAACCTTGCCACGGGGTGGGGTGGGGTGGGGTGTGGTAGAGAGCTGGGGGGAGCCAAAGGACATGCCCTAAGGCCCCGGACCCTACCTCTACAGCTGACCCCCGCTCCCCTTCCCTTCCCCAGTATGGCATTGTCCTGGACGCTGGCTCTTCTCACACATCCATGTTCATCTACAAGTGGCCTGCAGACAAAAAGAATGACACAGGCATCGTGGGCCAGCACAGCTCCTGTGAGGTGCACGGTAAGATCCCCTCTGGGTACCCCTCATCGTAGGGGCTCCAGGGCTCTCCCTGCCTTAGCCTCCGAGGTCATGAAGCCCCCTTTGCTTGATGCCACTGGGGACTGCTCCAGGAGGGAGCTGCAGGAGCTTCCAAAAGAGAGGCTGAAAACAAAACAAATCAAAACAAAACAAAAACAAAAACAAAAACAAAAACAAAAAACAAAAGAGAGGCTGAGGGCAGTTCATTCTAGAAAGTAAGCCCCAGGTGGTGACTGGGTGACATGGGCCTTTCTCAGCCCAAGACTGGCACGCCCAGGAAAGCCCTTTAGGAGGCTAAGCTGTATTGACAATGCCTAGTGCTTTATCCTGGCACCTGTGTGCACACCCAGGGGCAGGCAGCAGCCTCAGGGACTGGGTGGCCCACAGGCAGGTGGGTCCCTTTGTCTCTGAGGGCTTGAGCTGGGAAGGTGTGTCTAAGCTGCCACCTGGTTCAGGAGCCTCCTGGCCCATGGCTTACCCAGGGGCTGCTGTCAGGCTGGGGCCGATTTCCGTCTCCCTCTAGGAGGGGGCATCTCCAGCTACGCAGACAACCCTTCCAGGGCTGGCCAGAGCCTGGTTGAATGCTTGGACCAGGCACTTCAGGAGGTTCCCAGAGAGAGACATGTGGGCACGCCCCTCTACCTGGGAGCCACAGCAGGCATGCGCCTGCTCAAGTGAGTGTGCCCGCCCCCTGACCTGCCCGACTTCTACAAGAGCCTCAGCACAGGGTGGCCCCCCGCACACCCTCAGCAGTGGCCTTGGGCAGGCACGATGCCGCCCAGCCGCAGGACCTTGGCTACTTGGGGAGGACACCCCTCAGAGTCCTCCCTGTGTTCCAGACTGACCAGTCCAGAGGCCTCGGCCAATGTGCTTGCGGCTGTGACCCAGACGCTGACCCAGTATCCCTTTGATTTCCGTGGTGCCCACATCCTCTCGGGCCAGGACGAGGGTGTGTTTGGTTGGGTGACCGCCAACTACCTGCTGGAGAACTTCATCAAGGTGGGCCTGCTGGCCAGCCCAGTGAGCCAGGGGGCGTGCGGCCCACCCACTGGCTGACTCCAACCTCCACTCCCCACAGTATGGCTGGGTGGGCCAGTGGTTCCGGCCAAGGAAGGGGACTCTGGGGGCCATGGACCTGGGGGGCGCCTCCACTCAGATCACCTTCGAGATGGCCGGCCCAGCTGAGGATCCCACCAATGAGGTCCAGCTCCGGCTCTACGGCCAGCACTACCGTGTCTACACCCACAGCTTCCTCTGCTATGGCCGTGACCAGGTCCTCCTGAGGCTGCTGGCTGGTGCACTACAGGTGCCTCACCACCCCTGGCCCACCTGCTCCCACTGTGCCCTCCTTGGGGGAAGGGGGTGAGAAGGGATGGGAGGAGCCAAGAGTCCAGAGTGGAGCCTGGACTGAGGATGGCCGCTCTGGGAACCAAAGCTGGGCTTTACTCAGCTGGCAGGACAGATGCACAAGGATCTTGCACACACAAAAGCCACGTGGTGGGGGTGGGTCTAGTGAGTGCCTGGCTAGGGGGAAAGGAGGCCCAGGGCCAGGCATCCAGAGGCCAGGGGTGCCTGGCCGGGGGGTGGGTTTTGTCCTGTCAGATGATGGGGAGCCGTGACTGGCCCTGAGCACAGAAGTGATGCCGCCAAAGTGGGACTTATGGGAGATTCCTCAGGCGGGTCCTCTGGGGGGCTCTCAGGGATCCTGGGCTGGGGGTGGCAGCAGTGCTTGGTGTAGGGCTGATGCCTCACGCACCCCTGCGTTCCTCCCAGACCTATGGCTTCCACCCTTGCTGGCCGAGGGGCTATTCGAGCCAAGTGCTCCTTCAAGACGTGTATGAGTCTCCGTGCACTGTGGCCCAGCGGCCCCAGACCTTCACTGGCAGCACCAGGGTCAACTTGTCGGGGACCAGCGACCCCGCCCTCTGCCGTGGCCTCATCTTGGAGCTCTTCAATTTCTCCTCCTGCCACTTCTCCCAATGCTCCTTCAATGGCATATTCCAGCCCCCTGTGGCTGGGAACTTCATTGTGAGTGAGGGTCTGGGGCTGGGGGCGGGTGCCCTGTTGTGGGTGGGGTCTGTCCTAGGTATGGCTGTCCCCTCCTCGCAGGGCTTCTCTGCCTTCTTCTACACTGTGGACTTCCTGAGGACCGTGATGGGGCTGCCTGTGGAGACCCTGCAGCAGCTAGAAGTTGCGGTTGTCACCATCTGCAACCAGACATGGAGTGAGGTAAGCCCTACCCGTGCCCTGCTGGGGCTGTGCCAAGGGGCCTGGACAGCACTGGGCTGCCCTGAGGCCCAGAACCTAGATTGGGAGGACAGAGGGAAGAGCAAAGGCCCTACGGCAGCAGGGCGCATGGGGTGAAGTGGGGTGAATAGGAATAGCAGAGCTTAGGGGCAGGGGAGTGAGGCTTTGAAGAAAAGTTGCAGGTTTCTGGCTTCTGCCACTATAGTTAGACACCTGCCAAGTAAGGGAAGCGGTGTTTTCACAGGTGGAGCATGGGGTGCCTGCCAAACCTTGCGAGAAACACTGTCTCAGGGCTCTGGTGGTGGCAAAGGCCCATCCTGTCTTCTCCAAGTCTAGTCTCAGGCAGATGTGGGGGGGGGGCTGGAGAGGTGGGAGGCAAAAGGTTAGCTCAAGGTCCACACTGAAGGTCTGGTGCTTCTGTGCCCCTGACCTCACACACGGTTGCTGCTGGCCTGCTGCTTCCTGGGTGGCTGTCCCTGGGGTCTCCTTGAGGTCCACCTCCAAGGCAGGGGTGCCTACTGCCATCGGCGGTCACACTGCTGGTCCTGGAGGGAAATTTCCACCAGGGGCTGGCCTCTGGGGGACCGTGCTGGGGTAGGGTCACCTGTCCTCTGGGCTGAGACCTCCCAGTGGTCACTGGCCCAACAATGTTCCCTTCATGTCCCAGCTGCAGGCCCGGGTCCCCGGGGAGCAGGCCCGCCTGCCTGACTACTGCGCGGTGGCCACATTCGTGCAACAGCTGCTGAGCCAGGGCTATGGCTTCCAGGAGCATACCTTCCGTGGGGTAACCTTCCAGAAGAAGGTGGGAGCCTGTGGTTGGCAGGGCACAGAGGGGCGGGGCCTTTGGGGCTGTATGGAGTAGCTGAGGCCTGCGGGTCGCCCACAGGCCGGGGATACCACGGTGGGCTGGGCGCTTGGCTACATGCTGAACCTGACCAACCTGATCCCCGCCGAGCCACCGGGAATGCGCAAGGGCACAGACCTCAGCGCCTGGGTGGCCCTGGTCCTGCTCTGCACTGCCATCCTGCTGGCCGCTGCTGTCCTGCTGCTGCGTCGGGTGCGCGCTGCCAAGTTGTCCAGTACCATCTAGGGCCACACTGGTGGCTCTGGCCTGTCGCCGCTCCACTCCTACCCCCGGTGCCCTCACCATACTCCACACACCCGCAGCACCTCTGCCCCCCAGTGTCACCCCCACTGAGCCAGGGATGCTGGCATGCAGCCCACAGGGGCCCAAGTGGGTGAACAACAGTGAATCTAGGCCTGGCCAGCTCCCTGCAGTCTCCCCAAGCCTGCCCGGTCTCCTGCACCCCCCTTCCTGGCACCCAGGACCCAGACACCCCGCAGCCCTCAGCCCACAACTTCAGCGAGTTAGGCCCTGGAGCCCCCGCACTCTGTGGGGTCTGTGTCTGCAGGAGGAGGATGGTCAGGCCTACGCTCTGGGAACACAGTGCCTACTTGTGAACATTTTATAATAAAAACTTTCTAGAGCAGCAGAGAACATTCATAGGGTGGGGCGCCGGAGCCACTGCCTGTCCTCCCTCCCCACAGCTGAGCTGGCCAGGACGAGCCCTGGCTAGTCCTAAGGGTGGCCCCAGGCTCTTCCTCCTTCCTTCCTCTCTGGGCCCAGACATGGATCGGTGAAGATCCTGCTCTCCTCCACGGCTGGCCCAAGAGTCCCAGAGTCTCTTGAGTCTTCTCTGGCCAGCAGGGCCCTGCAGCCCCTCCAGATCGGCATCCGTGACCCAACCAAGACTGGCACCCGGGCCCTGGCCTAGAGCTGGCCTGGGGGTGAGGGTAGAGAGTGGACAGATGGTGGAAGTGAGGGTCCTGGGCAGGGCAGCTGTCTAGAGCAGTCTGCTGGAAGGGACTGGGGGACAGGGCAGACCCTTGGCAGGAAGTGGTGCTGGGGGGCTGCTGAGATGAGGACCAGGGGGGTGCAGGGCCCCATTGCTCAGAGAAGAACAGTGAGAGGAGCCAGCGTAAAGCCCAGGTGCCCTGACACTGAGGCACAGCTCCCTCCTGCCTGGGTATGGCCTTCTGCATCTCCAAGACATGCCAGTTTCCTCCACCTGCTGCTCCCGCAGCCTCCTCCCCAAGCACTGGTTTCCTGCGCGAGAAGGCACGGTTTTACTCTGCCTTCCTGCTCCTCAGCCTTTCTAGAAAGTGAGCACAGACACGATGGACAGCACCCTGAGGGGAGAATGGCTGTGCTAGCTTCACTCACACATCTCCACCTTCTGGAGGTTTTCAGCCATCCACAACCCTGAGGGCAGCCGGCCCTGTCTTCGGGGCTCTGAGGGAAGCCTGGGGTGTGAGGTGAGGCAGAGGGAGGTTTCCCAGGTGGAATGCGTGGGTGTGCTCTCTGGAGCAACAGGTACAGTGCAAGGGGGTGCATCCATAGGTGCCTGTGGTCCTGAGGCCTCCCGGAGCTGAAGGCTGTCACCCAGGGACCGTGGACAGCTCCCAGCCATCCCTCACCAGCCACTCCAGGTCACTCTTGCCCCCTGGTGGCCTCCCTGAGCGCAGCCGCCCCATTCCAACCTTAGTGTTCACCAGCACCGGCCTCGTTCCAGGCGTGTGTTTGCCTTTACCAGGTGCCTCTGAGCGCCCAGGTGCGTCTTTGGACGCAGCTGTCCATCAGTGTGTGCCGGGTATCCCCGTGCTCCCGGGGCTAGCGCCTCCAGGCCCGGGACAGGTCCCCTGCTCCAAGCGGGGTGGTGGCTGCGTAGAAACTGGCGACAGAGTGGGGACTCGAGGGAAGTGTGTCCCGGGGAGGCCCCCCCAAGCCTAGCCGGGCCTGAGGAGAACAGAGGTCCCCAGCCACAGAGGCCGCAGACGTCGAGGCGCCCGGAGGCCTGGAGCGCTGGGGAGGAGGGGGGAGGGGGGAGGGGGCGCAACCTGGAGACGCCGGCCCGCCCCCTCAGGTGGAGCGCGCAGGCGCAGTCCCTGAGAGCCTCCCGCCGCCGCGCCTGCATCCCGGATCCTCTGCCGCAGCGTCAGCGCCGCCGCCTCCTTTCCTCCTCCGCCTCCACCTCCGCCCCCTCCGCCGCCGCCGCCGCCTCCCGGACGCGGCGCCCGCCGCCCGCGCCGAGCCCCGGGCCGCGCGGTGCCATGCTGCCCCGGCGGCGGCGCTGAAGGATGGCGACACCCGTCCCTCCGCCCTCCCCGCGACACCTGCGGCTGCTGCGGCTGCTGCTCTGCGGCCTCGTCCTCGGCGCGGCCCTGCGCGGGGCCTCCGCCGGCCGCCCGGGTGAGCGAGAGCGGCCTGGGATCGCGGAGCTGCGCGGCGCCCTCGCCCTGCCCGCCGCCGCCCTCGCCGCGGGCCCCGCCTCGCCCGAGAGGCGGTAAACAGGCTTGGCCCGGAGGGCGCGGCGCCCCGGCCGCCGCAGGGCTCCGCTCGCTCCACGGGCCTTCTCTGGGGCTCCTGGCGGCGACCCTGAAGTTCACGCTCGTCCTGTCTTTGTCTCTGGGTCCGTGGGCCGGTGCTGTGTCTGTGTCTGAGGACGGATCCGTCCGGGTGGGCCCGCCGCCGGCTGCCTGTCCGCGCGTCCGTGCGTGTGCACTTCCCGGGCTCCGTGGGCGCCGGCGAGGCCCCAGGGGTCTGGCGGCCTCGCTGCTAGCGTCTGTCCCGGGGTCGGGGTCGCGGTGCTGGGCTGCCTGTCCCCAGGCCTCAGGTGGTGTTGGGCACGAACCTTGCTTTGCTGCCGTTGGTGGGGGTGGGGGTGGGGGCTGAATTGTCCCAGGCTTAGGGGCTTGTTCAGGCTCCAGTGGGGGCAGGAGGTAATGCCCTGGGGGGCCCTCTTGGTGGTAGGGCAGAGCTTGAGAAGCCCACAGACCTGGGAGACCCTCCCTGCTTCCCAGATGGGCCCCGGGGCTCCAGGCGGGAAGGTCTGCAGGAACCCAGGATGGAAAACGCATCCCAGCCCAGGGCTGAACTGGGAGATTGTGCTCATGCATTCACTCACTACTGGCTATTTTTAGCCCACTTTACAGATGGGGAAACTGAGGTACAAAGAAGCTATGTGGCCTAGCTGGGATGCCAGCCTGGGCCTTGTGGTTCTGTGTGCGTGGCCTCTAGAGGCCACATCAGGGCAGGCTTCCTCCTGGGCTTAGCACCCGTGGACAGGAAGCCGGAGAGCGGGAGAGTGGGGCTGGCCAGCAATAATGAAGGCTGCTTGCAGAGAACCTGGCTCTAGGGCATGCAGGGTGGGGCCTCCTGAGGAAATGGAGTGTAGCCCGTGTGCTAAGCCCCTAGGGTGGGCTGGTGACATCCCAGCTGCTCCCAGATGCAGGGTGTGGTGCTGCCACCCTCCACCTGCCGCTATTCCGGAGATCTCTTCCTGCACGCCAGGGCTGGAGGGGAGACTTCCTCAGCATTAGCTGGGTGGCAGCCCTGTCTTCCTAGGCTGGGGAACCGGGAATGTCTGGAGGCCTCTGGAACCCAGACACTAGAAGCAGCTTTGTGCTTGAGGCCTCTACCCTTGGCCTGGGCACTCTGCGGTCTCAGCACCAGGAGAGGGACTGTCTGGCTCCCCAGGCACCCAACTGGTGGGTGGGGTCCAGAGTGATGTGCTGGCACAGGCTTAACGTTTAACCAGCCTACGCCCCAGGCTGGCTCTATGATACTGGTGCCTGCTGACCCAGGTGGTATAGGGTGGGGGTCCCCTGGATGGGAGTCTGCCTGCTGCAAGGGCTGCTGGAATGCCCTACCTTCAGAGAGGAGGCTGGGAGTGTCAGGTTACCAAGGAAACCAAGTCAGCCCAGCCAAGGTCTGGAGAAGGACAGAGCCCAGCACTCCTTGATCCTCCGCGTACCTTGGGCCCCAGTGGCCCTCCTGCCATGGGGGGTGGGGGCTAGGCCCAGAGGAATAGTCTGGTCCTCCAGATATACCCCATCCCAGCCTCCTCAACCAGGATTGACAGTCCTGCTGGGTATCTCCCTGGGTCCTCTAGCTCTGCTGTCCCATAACTGGGGCCAGTGTACCAGGCCTTAGGGCATTCCCTAGCTTTGAGGCAACTTGCCTTCTGTGTCCCAGAAGGGAAACTGAGGGCTGGAGGGCTACTGCTTTCTGTCCCCCAGCATCAGGATGGGACCCATTGGCCATCTATACAGGACACCGTAGTTAGGGCCCAAAGTCCCAGGGACTTCCTAGTCACTGGCAGTGTGACTGCGGGGGTGACCCTGGTCTGGCTTCTGTATCTCAGGCAAGTATGGCTTGCTGATCCCAATCTAGGTCTCCCCAACCCAGCTTCTCTGTGCTTCAGAGATAAGCCAGAGACCAGACACAGGGAGAGTGACCATCTTCCATCTATGCCTAGGGCTGTAGGCACTTGCAGGGCCCTTGGCTTCCAGCTCTGCCCTAGGGCTGTGGGATGACACAATGGGACTTGTAGGGCAGCCCTGATGTGGTGAGAGAGGTGGGTGGCCCCACTTTCTAGGGCTCCCAGCCTGGGTAGAGGGGTTAGGGCTTGCTTGGGGCATGTTGAGACCAGAGGCAGGACCTAGAGGGCTGCCTGGCCCCGGCTGGGAGAGCTAGTGTTCCGTCTAGGGCTGAATCAGGCCTGGAGGTAGAACTCTGGGGAGTGGGTGGGGCAGGAGAGTTCCGATAAGTGTTGGGAAGGCTTGTCTTCCTGGTCCTGATCTCTGGCTCTTGGGAGGAAGGGCCTGCCCAGAACAATGGCCGGAGCCAGGCCAGCCTGGGTCAACTGTGTGGGGGAGGGGGGCCAGGGCAGTACCGCCTCCATGCAGGGGCTGAGCTGACCAGGGCGGTGATCCAGCTCTGCCTTCTGCTTCCTTCCTAGATGCAGCTGCCTGTCCTGGGAGCCTGGACTGTGCCCTGAAGAGGCGGGCACGGTGCCCCCCAGGCGCGCATGTCTGTGGGCCCTGCCTTCAGCCCTTCCAAGAAGACCCACAAGGGCTCTGTGTGCCCAGGATGCGCCGGCCTGTGGGTATGGGAGAGAAGGGTGTCTTCCCCCCATCCCCTGCCCTCATACGTTTGCCACTCAGCCTCACCTCCTAGGTCCCCTGGGCTTCCTTGGGTACTGGAGACTCTTATGTCTCCAAGTGGCCTGGTGATCTTTCCAAATAGCGCCATCTCAGAGCCTGGCATCAGGCTGAGGGTTGGGGCAGTTATTCCCTACCAGGGCAAGGGTGTCCAGTGTGAAATGCTGAGATGATCCCAGAAGAGAAATCAGAGTTCCCCAATTGCTGCCTGGCCTCCTTGCCACGTACGCCCTCTTTCTCCGTGGCTCACTCATCCTGTGCAATCCATGTGCCTCACCGGGCGATCTTGGCCCAGAATGCTGGACAGCCAGCCAGGTGCCGAATGATTTCAGGTGTGATGGGGCATTACAGAGGGATGCTGGGGGTGCTGAAGTCTGGTGGGGCAGGAGGACCTTCTTGGAGGAACACGTTCCTGGCAGTGAGGGAGGCCAGGAATTGACGTGTGCAGGTCTGCTTCAGAAGGTGGCAGGTGCTCTGCTCCTTCCATGCTGTGCAGAGTATCTGTACTATGGGGCACGTGGCCCGGATGGGGGTGGAGGCCCAGCCACCAGCCCCGTCCCAACAGCTGCCCTCAGTTCCTACTGATTGACTGGTGTGTGTGTGTGTGTGTGTGTGTGTGTGTGCGTGCAGAATGGGGCCTCTCCCCGTTCCTTGAGGAGTCACTGCCTATCTTGGTAGAGAAGCCATGGAGTGATGCATGGGTAGCAAGTAGGGTGGGGGCACCCCTTCCCTTCTCCTGGCCTCTGCACATTCCCCTAACACCTCCACTCCATTGCTGTTGCCCCCACGTTCCTGGGAAAGCTGCTGCTCACAAAGACCGCTCTCAGCTGTCACCACACAGCAACTCAGGATGGCAGGGCTTGAGGCTACTCCCTGGTCCGATGGCCACCACTGGTGCCTGGGCCTGAGGTCTGGCTCCTGGATGGGCTGCACCTGCTCTGAAGGGCCACCTGCAGCTGGTGTTGCCTGCGAGGGGCTGGGGGCCTCTCCACCTGATGGCCCTTCACCCTCTCCAGGGGAGAGCCTGCCCAGGCCCCGATTAGAAGATGAGATTGACTTCCTGGCCCAGGAGCTGGCCCATCAGGAGCCACAGCCCCCCATGCTCGCTGCCCAGCCCCAGCCTGACAAGGGACAGCAGCACCTGGAGCCTGGTGAGACCCCCTCCAAGCCCCCGCCGCCCCACTTTGGGCCTCCCCACTCCTTTGACCCTGGGCTGGTCCTAGTGTTCTAACCTGCCTTCTCTCTGCAGCAGCCACCCTGGGGCTCTCAGAGCGCCGCCAGGGCCCCAACCTGGGCACCTCCTCTACTGGGGGAACCCCTGCACCCACACCCCACACCTCCTTGGGCCCCCCCGTGTCGTCAGTACCGGTGCACATTTCCCCCTTGGAGCCCCGGGGCGGGCGCGGTGACGGACTCGTCCTCGGTAGGTCTGTAGGGCCGTAGGGCCGGCCGGTCGCGGTGGGCAGGAGGCAGCCCCGCCCCGAAGGCCGCCCTCCCTCACCGCGCCCCTCCCCGCAGTGCTCATCGTGGCGAGCTCGGTAGCCGGCGCGGCCGCCGTCGCCGTGGCCGCTCTGTGCTGGTGCAGGTGAGCGCGGGGGGCCGGGCGGGCCGGGGCGGCGGGCGGCGTCTCCGCGGCTCTCAGGCTCCACTCCCCGCAGGCTGCAGCGAGACATCCGCCTGACCCAGAAGGCCGACTACGCGGCCCCGCAGGCGCCCGGCTCCCCCGCCACGCCCGGGATCTCGGTGCGTCGCCCCGCCCCGCCCCGCCCTTCGGGCGCCCGCCGCCGCGCCCTGACCCCCCTGCCGTCTCCCCGCAGCCTGGCGACCAGAGGCTAGCGCACAGCGCCGAGATGTACCACTACCAGCACCAGCGGCAGCAGATGCGGTGCCTCGAGCGGTGAGAGGCCGCACCCCGTCCGCCCCTCCCATACTGGCCGCCCCGCCCCCCTGCACCCGTCACAACTCTCGCCCCGCACCCGGCACCCCCACCTTCACCCCTGCTCTCAACACCCTCCCCAGCCCTTCCCTCCACCTGGCACCCCGCCCTGCTCCTGCACACCCCCCTACACTGGGCAGCCCCCCCCGCCCCCGCCCCATCCCTGCACCCGTCACAACACCCGCGGCCCCTGCACCGGCCATCCCCCCCTGCTCTGGGCCCAGGTGGGCAGAGCCCTTCTGATGGTCCGGGGCCCTGGCACCTGGAGGGGGTGGGAGGACCTAGCCATCCTGCCTCCTACCCAGGCATAAAGAGCCGCCCAAGGAGCTGGAGTCATTGTCCTCAGACGAGGAGAACGAAGATGGTGACTTCACCGTGTACGAGTGCCCGGGCCTGGCCCCAGTGAGTCCTGCGGCAGGAGTGGCTGGGTAGGGGGGTGGGGGGGAGGGGCTGGGGCAGGGGTTGGGGGAGTGGAGCCCAGCAGGGACTTAACCATCTCCTGGGATGGGGTCGTTCCCCGTGCGCCCCCACCCCTGCCCACCTGACCCCGGCCTTCACAGACCGGAGAGATGGAGGTCCGGAACCCGCTGTTCGACCACTCCTCGCTGTCTGCACCCCTGCCGCAGTGACCTGAAGGCTGCTGCTACCTTCTCCCGGACTGCATGGCCCACGGGCAGGGAGGGCAGGGCTCCGAGTGTCCCATTAAAGAGACCATGTTCTGACAGTGGGCGTGCTTGTGGCTGGGCCAGGGCACAGGGTGGGGTGGGGGTGGGGGCGGGAACCCCTTACGAAGGAGACTCAGCCCCCTTCTGTCAGGGACCTTCTCTTTCGTCTTGCAGCTGTCCTCTTGAGTCTGAACCCCCAGTGAGGGGCTGGGGAGAACCCTAGAGACCAGGCATGGATGAGGAATCCTGGAAACAAAACCAATTAAAATACGTTTCAAACCTGTCATGTTGGCATGCTAGAGACTGACCTCCATCCCATCATTTGGGGTGTGGTGCATGGACCCTGTAGGGGAGGTCTGGGGCTTCCTCCTGCATGCCCAGAGATGGTGTCGGGGGGTGCATGTCTGTGCCCTGCTTCTGCTGGGAAGGATCTTCTCACCCCCTGCTGGGGAAGAGACTTCATTTTTCTTCCAACACAGATCACCCCTATCCTTTCCTCCTGTAGGCCTCTCCCCTACTGAAACCTCTGTCTCAAGTAGGGAAGGGAGAAGTAAAGTACATGGCCAGGCTGGTCTGGTGTTGGTGTCACTCTCCCAAAGCTCCCATTCCACCTATGCTAAAAAGAGCAGGGCTGTGAGGGGAGTGGGGACCCACAGACACCTGGCCGTGGGCACCCAGACTCCATTTCTGCTATTGTCCACCTGGGCTAGAAGGCGGGAAGGAACAGGATGCAGGCTCTGAGTGTGGGTTTGTGCCAGGAACCACAGAGGCCCCTGGGTTCTTGCAGCATGTGTGTGTGGGGGGGGGGGGGGGGCGGGTAGGGGGGCATGGTAGGCAGAGGGATCTGAGGGCCAGTGTAGGCCAGCTAAAGAGACAGGTGGTGGGGACCCCGAATGTCAGGAGCTGGGTCTTAGCCCACCCCTGCCACCCACCCTGGAGCAAGGAGGCTGCTGGAAGGAAGAGTGCCCTTCAGATGAAGGTGCAGAGCAGGAGGTTGCACTACAGGATCCAAGGTGCAGAGGCTGGGTGGGGAGGGACTTCTGGGGCCCAGGGAGCAGTGGGGCCTGCTGTGGATCCAGGGCAGGGATGGACATGTCTGCCACCTGAGGCTGGGAAGGGCACAGGTTGGATTCAGAAGCCCCATACTGGTTTCTGGGAATGGGTGTTCAGAGAATTCTGAACTTCTGGCCCCTGGGTAGATGGGGGTAGGTCGGAGAGGGGAAAACGAGGCCCATTTGGGACAGGTGGGTTCCTAAGCAGAGATGGGGGGCTGCGCTGGGGAAATGGGTTTGCCCTAGCTGGGAGCGAGTGGCTTGTCCTAAAGCAAGACATCTTTAGGGCCAGGGACCATCCACCCTGAATCCTGGGCTGTGGCCTTGGGCTGGCTCTCAGCTGGGAGCCTCAGTTTCCCTTTTGTGCAGCAGTGTGGGAGACAGCAGAAGGCAGAGGAGCTAGGAACCTGTGGGAGGTGAGGGCAGGGTGCCAAGGATCGTGTATCCACTGGCACCTGCTCTGTGCCATCCGGAAGGCATCTATGGAGGACGTGGGGTGTGGAGCTGTTCAGCCTCACTCAAGACGGCTCAGGTGTCTGGCTGGCTGGCTGGTGCCCACACGCCTAGGGCCAGGAGGTTCCCCTGACATCTGGGGTCTTGCCCACCTCCTGTGGAGTGATCTGGGCAGAGAGTAGCCGCCAAGGCCCCCAGCCTGCCCTCCAGGACCCTCCATGCCTAGTCCCCAGGGCCTCAGGCAGGAGGGTCTCCCTCTGGAGCAGCTGCAAGGAGACAGGAATGGGAATGTCCAGGCCAGAGGATGCAGGGTGGGGTGGGCTCTTCTGGGTAGTGGGTGCTCCCTCAGCCTGGCTCCTGGCTCAGCTTGGCAGCCCACCCCCCACCGGGCTCCTTTGGCTTCCTTGGCCTCTGGCTAGCTTAGACAGAGCCAGTCCCTGCTTCCTCACACAGGTCCCACATACAGTTGGCGGCCCCAAGGCTGGGCCCTGGCATCCAGGGAAGCCCTGTCTTCACAGGGACTCTGGAGACCCCAGTCCTGCGTGAGGGGCCCATGACCTTCCTCCCCACCACCTATAGCCTCAGAGCCCCCTGCTGCTGCTCCTGCTGCTATCTAAGCCCCTGCCCATGAGCCACCTCCTTGACACAAAAGGCTGATCTGGTCTCTGCTCTCAGGGCCCGCCTGTGCTTCAGCCCCTTAGCAAACCTTCCCTGGTTTGGCATCCTGAGCACAGGTGACAAAGGGTAACATTCCTGCAGCCCAACATAGACCCTGAGGTGACACTCATCTATTTGGAGATGCCCCCACACCTGCGAGACCATGGGGGGAAGGCCACGCTTGGCACAGAATGTAGGGTAGAGTAGTCCCTTAGCCAAGACCCTACAAGGTATGAACCTGTCCCTCTGCAGGCCCCAGGAGAGGGTGCTCTTCTCCAGCAGGTCAGACACAGTCTCCTGTCAGCCTGGGTAACTGGCTGGGCTGGTGCCCGATTCCTAGTACCCTACAACACCCCCACCCCAGCTGTGCCGCCCACCAGAGCAGGTGTGTAGAACAGAGAGAGCCGAGCCCAAGTCAGGCTCAGGGCACAGAGGTCCCGCCAGCCTCTCTTGCATGAGGACGTGAATATGCCCACTGGGCTGGGCCTAGGCAGGAAGGGAAGGAAGGGAGCAGGTGCTGCACGGCGGGCCTCCACCCGTGTCCTCCAGGCAGGGGAGCTGCCCATCCTGCTGCAGCCCTCCTGCTACAGCCCCAACCTGGAAGCTCCCCAGCTCCCTGCCCCTCTCTGCACCCACCTTCCAAAGGCGTTCCCTGACCCCCGCCCCCCCCCCCCCAAAACTCATCTTGTCATCGTCGACAATAAAGCACACTCCTCTCCGCAGCCTTGGCTCCCTCCTCTGCAGGAAACAGGTGGCTCTGGGGCACAGCCACCAGGGGGCTTTCCGGGCACACAGGCACCTGGGCATCCATCCGGCCTTTGCTTCCCTCAAGATAACTCCTGGGGCGGGTGGACAGCTGGGCTCTGGCCTTCTCTCCTGAGACAAACCCCCCTGGGGGGCTAAGGCCTGGTCTGCCTCCCCCACCACTCTGGATGCTGTTTCTGCAAGAGGAGGCGGTCAGCAGGCCAGTGGCCCATCCTCTATCTGTGCCAGGGCCCCTGGGTTTGCTGTTTCTTCACCAGTTCCCCTGCCCCGCCTGGGGAGGCTGGCCCTGCGGCTGCCCTGAGAGAGTAACAGTGTGTTCCTGATTCCAAGCTACTCATGGGCGGTGGAGCTGGAGTTGGGTGCCCACCAGTGTCCCAGTGACTCACGGGGCCTAGTGTGAGATGGAACGGTGAGGCCCCCACTTTCCATTTGACTCATGCTGTCTCACCTTCTTTGCTTTCCTCAGAGAGCCTTTCATTCTGACCTGTTTCTGGGCCAAATCTCAGGGCCCCATTTGCCAGCCTGCAGGTTCCCACGATAGGGGCCCCGGGGCTGCCAACCCGTGTGGCAGATATGTGACGAAGGAGCGGTGGACCCAGGGCGGAGGAAGGGGAGGCTCCTTGAGTCCACCCAGGAAGGGAGCAGTCTGTGGGTATGGGTGAGGCCTGTGGCAAGGGCCACGGCCACCCTGGCCATGCAAACAGGAAGGGCAGGGGTGCTGGCAGCCAGAAGCAGGATCAGCTCCTTTCCACATGCTTCTACCACCTTCTGGGTGCCCGCCCCAGAGAGAAGAGGTGGGCTAAAGTAAGGCCGGAAGGCAGGGCGTGGCTCCTCTGCGGTCCCCCTGCCAAGGAAGAGATGCAAGGGTGGGGCCCCATGGCCATCTCCCTAAACGTCGGGGTTGCCAAAGGGACGTGGGCCAACCACAGCTGCTGGCTCTGGTCAGGACCTGGTGCCCGCTAGCGGGGAGTCAGGCCTTGTGGCTCCGTCCATACCAGATGGTCCCCACCAGATCCTACAGCCTCCCTTCCTGCCTTGGGTATTGCGCAAAGCCCCGCCACAGCTCAGAGGTTTTGCAGGGGCTGGGGAGCCCCAAAGATGCCAACTGCCCCCTCTCCTGTGCTCGCCTGCCTCTGTCTCCACTGTCAGCCTGCTGCCATCTCCCTGGCTCCACCCCAGTAGCCGTCTGGTCCTTGCCGAGGGCAGGAGCTGGAGGAGGCCAGCAGCCCCAGATGCGCAGAAGTGAAACAGGATGGGGATAGCAGGGTGGTGGAAGGCCCCCAGGATGGCATGGGGCAGCAGACCCAGCCAGTAGTTCCCACATGCTCTTCCTTCCACGACACCTATCTCAGAGCCTTCCAGAATGGCACCGGCCTGAGGCCTTCAGATGCTGAGTGTGAGAGTCGGTCCCTGTCCTGCCACGTCTGGGACCAAGCAAGGGTCCAGCCAGGGTGAAGGGAAGTGATAGGGCAGCAGCTCGGCTGAAGCTCTTCCCCAGGCCAGAGCTTGGGGAAGTCTGATAATGCTGACTGGCATTCGGTCTCTCCAGCTCAGAGGAACTGAAGCAGAAGGGGAAGGAACTGGACCTGCAGGCCTGGCCCCCAGGGCTGCTCAAAGGGTGGGGGTGGGGGAGGACAGGGCCTCTGGACGAGTGCCTTGTCCTTCCTGGAGCAGGCGCCAGCCCCTACCTGCCAGTGTCAGGGACACAGCGTCTCCTCCCCTTTCCAGTCTGGAAAGCCCCCTCTCTGTCCCCACCCCCATCCTGGGCTGTGGGGCCTGGAGTCCCCCAGGGCAGGCCCCTGCCCCCATTCCAGCTCTTCCCAGGCTGGCCAGGACCCTGGACTTCTATGGACACGTGACCTTGGGTGAGGAAAGAAAGCAAAAGGGCCCTGCAGCCCCCCTGCGGCCAGGCCCAGGCTAGGCCTGGGACACGTGTTGTGGCCTCATGTGGGCCCCGGCACAGAGACCCCTTCTCTGGGAATCTGGGCTCCAGGACAAGGTGTCCTAGAGCTGCCAGAGGGCAGGTGGGGTGGGCTACCCAACTAGAAGCCAAGGGAGAAACCTCAGCCTCTTGGCAGATGGCTGAGCTCAGCACAGCTGCGGTATGAGCTTCTGGGGGCCGTGGCCGAGCAAGCCTTGAGCAGGGGAAGTGGGTGACACCACCTCGGGAGGGCAGCTCTGGCCTGGGGCTCTGTGCCGCCTGCCAGGGAAGTGTGCCCTGGGGGGTGGGCAAGGACTGGGTCCTTACATCCAGGGTATCCTTCTGGGGAGGGGGCCACCTCCACCTAGGGTGGCCTCACCTCATTCTGCCCCTGCCCAGCAGGTCATCCCCAGGCCCCTTCAGAGGCCAGCGGGGGGAGGGGGCATGATATTGGGCTCCAGATGGTGCCCCAGCAACTGGAGGCCTGGGGTGGGAGGTGGAGTGAGGATGGTGGTGGATGCCAAAGTTCACCTCCAGGGCGGGGGCAGGGGCGGGGCAGCAGCAGGAAGATACCCTGGTTTCTCTCATCTTAGGCAGATGAAAGGACAGGGCCTCTAGGCTGGGCTGCGCATGAGGGTGCAGCTGTGATTGCAGGGCACCTCTGCCTAGTGGCTGCTGTGATTGGAGATCCCCGGGTGACTGATTCTGGGTGCTGCAGATGAACAGTGCCGGTGAGTGTCTGGTCCCCAGGGAGGTGTGGGAGGATGGGGCCCTGGGGCAAGCCTGGGAAGACAGCATCTCCTGTGTCCCATGTAGGGTACAGCCTCTCCCGGAGGCTCCGGGCTGTGGGGGTCCTGGCCGGAGCCGCCCTGCTTTCTGCCATATGGCTCCTTTGGCTGCTTGGGTCACCCCCCACCGGAGGCCCTGCGCCCCCGCACACGCTCATCATCCTCATCTGGCACTGGCCCTTCAGCGACCGGCCCCCAGAGCTTCCCAGCAACACCTGCATCAGCTTTGGGGTGGCCCACTGCCATCTGAGCACCAACCACAGCTTGCTGGCCAGCGCAGATGCTGTGGTTTTCCACCACCGAGAGCTGCAGACCCAGCAGGCTCGTCTGCCTCTGGCCAAGCGCCCACGTGGACAGCCCTGGGTGTGGGTCTCCATGGAGTCGCCCAGCCACACCCACGGCCTTGGTCGCCTCGGTGGGATCTTTAATTGGGTGCTAAGCTACCGGCGTGACTCGGATATCTTCGTGCCCTATGGCCAGCTGGAGCCTCACCAGGGGCCTGCGCCGCCACTGCCGGCCAAGAAGAGGGTGGCAGCCTGGGTGGTGAGCAACTTCCAGGAGCGGCAGCGGCGTGTCCAGGTGTACCGGCAGCTGGCGCCTCACCTGCAGGTGGATGTGTTCGGCCGCGCCAACAGGCAGCCCTTGTGCGCTAACTGCCTGCTGCCCACCGTGGCCCAGTACCTCTTCTACCTATCTTTCGAGAACTCACAGCACCAAGACTACATCACTGAGAAGTTCTGGCGCAACGCGCTGGCAGCCGGCACGGTCCCTGTCGTGCTGGGGCCCCCGAGGGCCACGTACGAGGCCTTTGCACCAGCTGACGCCTTTGTTCATGTGGACGACTTCAGCACAGCCCAAGAACTGGCCTCCTTCCTGGCTAACATGAACGAGAGCCACTATCGGCGCTATTTCGCCTGGCGAGACCGGCTCCGTGTGCGGCTGTTTGGGGACTGGCGGGAACGCTTCTGCGCCATCTGCACCCACTACCCCCACCTCCCCCGAGGCCAGGTCTACCAGGACCTCCAGGGCTGGTTCCAAGCCTGAGCTCTGGCCAGAGGGGGAGGCAGAGGAGGGTGGCGGGCGCTGGTGGTGTGGGTGGAAGGCTGGGTGTTGAAATCAAACCACCAGGCATCCGGCCCCCACAGGCAACCATCAGGTTAATACAGAGGCTGGGGTTGGAGGCCGGAAAGCAAGGGTAAGGGAGGAGTGGGCTGGTCTGGGCAGGCTGCCGGGAGAAGGAGGCTGCTGGGCAGGCATTTGGAGGGGAAGGTGAGGGCGGGAGTTAGTGGGGATGCTTGTTGCTAGTTGATCAAAGACACAGGCTCCCCAGGACCTCTCAGGATCCCCCTCCCCACCTTGATAAAACCCCGGGTGGAACAACTCTTCCCAGACTTGGGCTGGGAAAGGGCAGAGGCCAGGCCCTGGGGCTGGGGGCATGCCCTCTGGGGGGGACTTGCTCTGTCACTGAGGTCCCTTGGCTGGGGACGGGCAGGCACAGTGCCGGAGCCCCTGTGTGCCGACCTGTGCAAGGCCCTGGGGACACCGTGACAAGCAAGCCAGGATGCTGGCCTTCTTGCACCCTGCAGTCCACTCTGGAAGGGGCAGCGATCAATAAAGAACGAGAGGACAAAATAATGTGTGCAGAGTGTTGGCCTATCTGCCCTCCCCCTGCCACCTCACCCTCCTATAACACAGACTGCCCTGTTCTCCTCAAGGCCTCTGGGCCGCGTGCTCCAGAGACCCTCTCCCATACCGCTTGGCCCGTGCTCCTAGCTCCCTTCAACCCCTGCTAAGTCAATGGCATGACAGTCGAGGGCCTTCCCTGACGCCCAAAAGGCCAAGGTGGGTACAGAGTAGGGGGTACCAAGGCCTGAAACCTGGCTGGGGTCTCAAAGGTGCAGCTTGCTGGAGGCCCTGGGATTTCATTTTCAGGCTGCAGGGGTGTCTGGGGTGTGACAGGATCTGATTTGTGATGTAGGGTTCTCTCTGCCCACATGGGCAGCCAGGGGAGCCCCCCCCCCCCCCCCCCCGCCAGGGGAGGCAGGCTGCCTGTTGGGGGAGGAGAGGAGAAGCTGGTGCTACAGGCGGGGGCCCCAATGGACTGAGCCCCTGGGGCAGAGGTCAGGATTTGTCCCTACCCCGGTGGGGGTGGGCTGCACCAGAAGGCAGGAAGCTGCCCCCTCCCTTGACAGTGGCTTGTGGGAAAGGCTTGCCAGTGATTTCCTGCCTGTGACCTAGCTGCACATGCTGACCCTCTGCCCTGCAACACTGGGAAGGAGGAGCTGGGAAGGGGCAGGCAGCTGCAATCCCCCAAAACCTGCCATCCAGCATAGGGACCAGTCTATGTGCACCCCAGACACCGGACATCCCGTGGGCACGTGGGGAGACTGAGATTGGGGCAAAGCCATCAGAGCCACCCACAAGGGTCCCCTGCCGTCTGCTGTCCTCTGCTGGCCACCCTGGGAAGCTGCAGCCTGGTCCTCCAGAATTCACTGCCCACAGACTCCCATCTGCAGGGGCCAGAGCTGGTGGGATCTGGGGAGAAGAGTGAGCTCCCACCCCAGGGGGCACCCTGTTTCCTCAAGCACTCTGTCCACTCCACCTGCAGGGATCAGCTGTCCTGGGCTTGAGCCCCACCAGGCCTGTCCTGCCACTCGGTCACCAAGTGGCTCACTCAGGACGCACCCAGGAAAGTCTCACAACGGTGGGACAGTCCCCTGCAGCCCCCTCACAAGCGCCCATCCCCTCCCTTAAGACGCGGGGGGCCAGGATTCTGATTCTTGAAGACTTGAGGACAGACATTGCCCGCCCTGCACAGGTGGGATCCCCGGGTCCCCACGTGTGGGCGGCTACACTTTTCCAGCCAGGCAGTAACCCTGGGGCCCCGGAGCCCTGGCTCTGACGTCCACTGCTGCGTGGGCGGGTGGAGGTGCTGCACCCCCTCGGCTTCCCCTCCGGGCGCCTCTGCGTGAGGATTCCACGGGGGAGAGGGGCTGCTGCACGCCGGCCCGGGGCCCCCGAGCGCCCTAGAGGGCGTAAGTCCGGGGTTTAGAGGGAAGCTGTGCGCAAGTCACTTCGACGCCGGGAGCGATGGAGGGGTGGAGCTGCAGGAATCGCCTGGCAACGCGGCGGGGTCTCCGGATGCGGCGCGGCGCCTTTAAGCGGGGGCCGGGGCGAGTGGCTGTCACCGCGGCCGCCGGGGCGGAGCCAGCGCCGAGCCGGTCCCGGACGCTCGAGACCCCGCCCCGCGCGGGCGATGCCGAGCGGCGCGGCGGGCGGCGGGGCCGGTGGGGCGCGCAGAGGAGCGGGCCGCGGCGCGAAGGCGGCGGGAGAGCGGCCCCGCCATGGGCTTCCTGCACCAGCTGCAGCTGCTGCTCTGGAAGAACGTGACGCTGAAGCGCCGGAGCCCGGTGAGCGACCCGCGCGCCTCCCGGCCTGCCCCCCACCCCACCCCGAGGTCGCGCGCACTGGGGCCAGCGGCGCGCTTTCCGCGCGCACGTGTGGCCGGGCCGGGCGCGCGCAGACCCCGGGCGGGCGCGGGACCCCGCCCGCCCTTGCCTGCTGCAGCCTCTGGTCTCCGGGGACGCGCTCGGCCCGCCGGCCGCGGCCCGCGCCAGCTGACATTCGCGGTGCTCGGCTGAGTCACGGGATGGGTGCCCCGCGCCGCGCCCGCTTTGGGGCCAGCCGCACGAGTAGGGGGGCCGAGCGGCCCCAGGACCCTGGGGTCGCGGGAGGCCCTGGTTCCGGAGACGAACAGAGGGCTGATATGGTGGACTCTTCCTAACTATGAAAGTCCTTGGTTTCTGTGCTCAGCCCCCCTGGAGTCCCTGCAGGGACCCTGCCTCTTCCTCCCTGCACCACCCTTCTGCCCTTGGGCAGACACTCCTCTTCCTCCTCCTCCTCCTCCTCCTCCTCCTCCTTATCCTTCTCCTCCTCCTCATCCTCATCCTTCTCCTCCTCCTCCTCATCCTTCTCCTCCTCCTCCTCATCATCCTTCTCCTCCTCCTCCTCATCCTTCTCCTCCTCCTCCTCATCCTTCTCCTCCTCCTCCTCCTCCTCCTCCTCCTCCTCCTCTTTCTCCTTCTCCTCCTCCTCCTCCTCCTTCTCCTTCTCCTCCTCCTCCTCCTCCTCCTCCTTCTCCTCCTCCTCCTCCTCCTCCTTCTCCTCCTCCTCCTCCTCCTTCTCCTCCTCCTCCTCCCCCTTCCCGCAAGTCCGCTGGCCCTTGCTCCTGCTCTCTCACCAAGGAGAATGTCCTTGCTGGGCCAGCATGGGTTAGGCTGCATCCCTGTACCCTTTTGTCCTTTGGGGCAGTCCTTCCTGAGGCTGACCTCCCCAACCCCAGCCTCCTCTGGGAGTCAGGTCCTGCTGTTTGGAGCTGTGAGTACCAAGCACCCCAGCTCTCTGCCCTGTGCCTGGGGCAGCCGGGGGCCTGAGGGTGCGGGCCACAGCAGCTGTCAGGGACAGAAGCCAGCCTGGGTCGGTATGGATGTCATCACGCTGGCCCTTGCCACGCTTGCTCTGGGAAGGGCAGGGGCATCTCCTGTTGTTCTGATGTCCTGACAGCAGCACATAGACCATCGAGAGGCCTGGACAGCTGGGGTTTCTGAATGGGCCCTGGGAATTTTCCACAACGAGGCCCCAAGCAGGCTGGGGTCCAGATCTGGGGCCTGAGGACAAAGCATCCTCTGGCCCACCTGGGGCCTGAGAGGCTCCTTTGCCACCTGGCTCTGAGTCCCCTTGGGCTGATGAGCTCTTGCCAGGGTCTCTCCTTGAGAAGGGCTTTGAAGTGCATAATGAGAAGCCCAGGACTGCAAACAGGGCAGGGTGGACGTCATTACTGTGGCCTGGCAGGAGTCCCCCAGGCACCTGAGCCTGGTGGGGAACCAGGGTTGAGTACACTCCCTGCCCACGTGCCTGGGTCTGGCTGGCACTGGGTCCCATGGATCAGGCCTGTGGCCTCTGGTGCAGCTCCCCCTGGTTCTGATTTCAGGTTACCGGGGACACCAGGGCAGAGCTCAGAGGAGGAAAGGGGATTGGAATGTGGGCACCATTAGTATTAGTCCCAGGGTTCTTGGCAGTAAGAGCCCCCAGGGGCTGGGAGCAGAGGCTGGGATGATGGCCCCTAAATCCCCTGGGGATCTCAAGGCTCAGAGAAGGAGCAGTGGCCTGTGGGGCACCTGGCAAACAGGTGGGAGCTGTCTACTGCCAGACACCCGGGAGCAGCCCCCACCTGCTAGGTTGGTCTTCCCTAGAATCTCCTTGGGCCCATGTATGCAGCAGCAGTACCAGGAACTGGGTAGGCTGTATGGAGGTCCTTGGCCCAAGACCCCAGCAAATCCAAAATTCTTCCTTCACGGGGGCTAAGGCCTTGCTGGGCTTGTCCCTGGGGCTGGGGCTAGGGCTGGCCAGATGCCTGGCACACTCCTGCTGGCCCCCCCACTTTCCCAGCAGGGTCTTGGGCTTCAGAGTTAGACCTGTGGGCTTAGCCAAGAGACATTTTGCCCTGCAGGCTGTGCACTTCTCTGGGGGTCAGAGTGCGCCTCCTGAAAGCTTGGTTTGGAGAGTAGGAACCAAAGACCTCTGTATCTGTCTTTCTTCATCTCTGAGTGTCGCCTGTCCCCTCTGAGCTGGGCAGAGGTCGGCCCTGGGGCTGCTGTGGCCTCATCGCTGGGTTGAGAGGCTCTTTCGTGTTCAGTTCTCCTCTTTTCTCCCCTTGACATAGCAGGAGGTGGCTCAGGCTTGGAGTGGGCCCTCAGGCCCTGGGACACCATGGGGGCGCTGGGCTACCCCTGAGGAACCAGGGTTTGACCACCCTGCAGGCCGCCATGGGGTGTCCAGGTGGGGCTCCCAGGTAGGGCCGAACCTGTGCTGCCTGCCTGTAACCAGATGCCCCTCTGGCCGCCTGCCTGCCCGCCCGCCCGCCCGCCAAGCAGGCTTCCCTCCTCCCAGCAGCTCCTGCGCCTGCCGTTGCTATAGCAATGAGGAGGTAGCCCTGGCCTGTTGCTGCAGTTACACGGTGGAGGTGCCTGCCCAGTGGCAGGGCGGGTGTGGGTGGGGCTGGTACCATGGCTATGACCCTGGCCACCTGCACCGCCACTTGCATGCAGCCACTCTTGCTCTAGGTACATGTGTGTGGCATAGGTGCTTGTCCCCAGCCCTGTGGGTGTCCATGGTGCCTCCTTGGCTAGCCCTAGGCTGGCTGGATCCTGGCTCAGGGGGGGGTGATGGTGGAGGCTGGCACAGACTGGGGCAGGCGTAGGGTGCAGACACACAGTGGGGTGTTCCACACCACAGAGCACTATTGTCAAAGCACGGTAAACAACAGCGGCTGTTTCACCCTAGGGGGCCGGGAGCTCGGGTGCTGGGCCAGATGGAATGCCACTGGGGTGGGGACTCTGGAGTCTGTTTTGGGGTCGGGGGTGAGGGTGAAGGAAACTTGGTCCTCAGAGAAGACCTGGTCGGGGGGTGGGGGCGGGGGGGCTATCCACCTTCCTTCCCCGGACTAGGACAGGTGGCCATATCACAAACTGTAGCAAGTCCTCCCGTTTTCCAGAGGCCTGGGGCTCTGTTGCTTCTGGTCTTCCTTTGCTACTCAGAGCACGTTCCACCAGGGCTCACCTTGCTGCCCCGCTGGGGTGGCAGGAGCAGTCCTGGGAAGACTGAACAGAGTCCTGTGGGGGGGGGGGGGGCTGCCAAGCCCAACTGAGCCACACGGGGTGAGGGAGCAGGCCCAGAGCAGGACAGGGCACCCCTGTGTCAGGGACTCAGGGCCGTCAGACCTCTAAGCAGGTTTTCCCAGAGGCTCAGGGCCCTGGGCTAGAGCCATGCCTCCCCTTATCCAGGCCTTGTCTCCCTGGGTTCTTTAGGAGGGTGTAACGGTGCCGTCACAATGAGGAGGGCTGACCCTGGGGCAGTATGGGAGCTGTAGATAGTCCCCCAGCCCACCTCCAGATCCTAGCCAGGAGAAGGTGTGGAAGGAGAAGCTGAGCTGGGCAGATGCACAGGTCATAGTAGACCACAAGCTGGCTGGTTTGTCCCAGCTGGCAAATCAGACCTTGGCTGGGGGGTGGGAGCACTGATGTGCTTGGGCCAGACGGCATCATGCTCTCGCGCATCAGAAAGGCCCTTGAAGAAAGGGGAGGCAAACTCTGTTGGGGGGCGGTATGTGGGGCTGGACAGGGCCGGACGTCTGTGGAGGGGAGAACCGGGCTCTGTCCTGTCCAGCCTGCGGCAGGCAGCCTTACTCAGCCCGCCCTTTCCAGTGGGTCTTGGCCTTTGAGATCTTCATTCCTCTGGTCCTCTTCTTCATTCTGCTGGGGCTTCGGCAGAAGAAACCGACCATCTCTGTGAAGGAAGGTGGGTGTCCTCAGGGCTGGTCTTGGGGCACAGCTGGGTGGGCAGTGGGGGACAGGCGGCCCTCACCGTGTCACACGTGCATTCCCTGGGTGCACATGCCTGCACGTGTGTCCCAGCTGCCATGCTGCCCCCATGGGGCCCGTGAGCCTGCTCCCCTGAGTAGTCCCTGGCCGCGCCACCCAGCTGGGCTTGAAGACAGGGCTGGCCATGGTGGCCGTCCCTCACTGTCCTCCTCTGTTCTGTTTTGCCCCTCCCCTGCATGGTCTCTTGTCCTCCTCCTGGGCCTGCATGCAGTCTGTAAGTGAGCAGCCCTCCTGGTGCGGCCTAAGCACGCCCTGCCCCTGCTTACATTAACCCAAGTGCATTAACCCTAGTGCCGCAGCCTCTCCTGGCCTGGCTACATCCTCCAGAACCCCCTGCCCACTGTCAGGAATAGCTGGTGCACAGGGATGAGGGGTGGTGGGTCCTGAAGGGTGCCTGGACCCTGGTGGCTCCCACGTCAAGCTTCTGGGGGGCATCTGTCTCTCTGTGGGGTCGCCTGGCTCTGCCCTGTGGGGCAAGGTCACCTGGCTGCTTGCCCCTCGGACCCCTGTGCACTTCTGCATTCACTTTGCTAACCACCTGGCCAGAGAGGTCAGAGGTCACTGCCCACTGGGGGCCCCTCATGCTCCCCTGGGCTCTGTAGGCAGTGCCACACTTGAATCCATGGGGAAAGCATCAGGCATCTTGGCCTGGGCTGGCTGAGGGATGAGGGACACCTTGGGAGTTGTGTGGAAGAGATGGAGAGACACTCTCTGACCTCTGACCTGCTGGGGTCATTTGCACCCAAATGCCTGGCCCTCTGCCCTTATCTGCTGCCTGAAGCTGCTTTTCCTCCCTGACTTTCTCTCACTTTCTCTATTTGGACTTCGTCTCCCTCCCCTTTCTTGACTCCTCTCCCTGTCCCCTCCTGTCCACACTCCTCGGGCCCTCTCACCTGCCCTGACCACCCCCTGCAGCCTTCTACACAGCAGCACCTCTCACCTCTGCTGGCATCCTGCCCGTCATGCAGTCTCTGTGTCCTGATGGCCAGAGAGACGAGTTTGGCTTCCTGCAGTACGCCAACTCCACGTGAGTGCCCCTGCCCCCTGCCACCCCCACCCCCACCCTGGGCCGCAGGGGCCATGGGTGACCTCTGGTGGTGGTACAGGGTCACTCAGCTGCTGGAGCGCCTCAACCGCGTGGTGGAGGAGGGCAACCTGTTCGACCCGGCACGACCCAGCCTGGGCTCGGAGCTCGAGGCCCTGCGCCAGCACCTGGAGGCCCTCCGCTTGGGCCCTGACACCTGGGAGAGCCGCTTGGACAGACCTACAGGTGCGCCCGGGCAGTCTGGGCAGGGCCTCTGTGGGGAGGAGGGGCTTGAGACCCAAGGTCTGGTGTCACCTGGGTTCAAACCCCAGCTTGGTCACTCCTGCCCGCGGACCTGTGTCTGGGCCTCAGTCTGAACCGTTGCTCCGAGTTCCTGGGGCGAACGTGCTCCATGCTCAGGCCGACCTAGCAGAGCTGCCTGCACCTGTGCCTGAGCCTGTGCCTGGTGCGGGCAGCTTGGCTCTGTGCCTGTTCGGGCTGCCTTGACCCGGGCCTGACTGGCCCTTAGTGCATCCTTCTGCCTGTCCAGCGTCCTCCTTCTCTCTGGGCTCGGTGGCCAGGGATCCACGGGAGCTCTGTCGCTTCCTGATGCAGAACCTGTCACTACCTAACAACACGGCCCAGGCTCTCCTGGCTGCCCAGGTGGATTTGCCCGAGGTGAGGTGGGACGAGCGCCAGCAGTGGGCACGTGTCCCCTCTCGGGGCAGCTCCTAGCCCTGGGCAGTCGGTCCCCTGCTTGTGGGAATGGAGAGCAATGATGAGGGATGTGGGGCTCTGAGGCGACACTGGGGCCAAGCTCTGGAACCTCCTGGCCTGAGCCATGCCCCCTTTATGCCCCAGGTCTATCACCTGCTCTTTGGCCCTTCACCTGCCCTAGAAGTGGGGTCGGGCCTCCCCAGGGGTCAGGATCCCTGGCGCCGCCTGGGTAGCAATCCCCTATTCCGGATGGAGGTGAGAGAATCTGTTAGTGGGATGGGAGCATGCCGCCTGCCTCTGGTGGGTGTTTCTGCCTCGGTGGGTGAAGAAAGAGGTCCCTGTGAGAATTCTGAACTTTTCCTGGGGGTGAGGGGGGTCCCTGGGAGTCTGTGGCTGGCAGCATGGGGAAGGGGAAGGCAGGACAGTGATGTGCTCCCCGCCCCATCACAGCCCCTAGGTTGTCTTGGACCTGGCACAGTTCGGGGGAGACCTGTGGCCTCTGTGGGCTAAGGCCTTGGTCTCCTCTTGGTTGAGGTGATCTCTCAGCTGTTCCCCTGCACCCCTCCCCCAGGAGCTGCTGTTGGCCCCTGCCCTCCTGGAGCAACTCACATGTACACGGGGCTCTAGGGAGCTAGGCCGCATCCTCACGGTGTCCCAGGGTCAGCAGACAGCACTGCAGGGCTACCGGGATGCTGTCTGCAGTGGGCGGGCCACAGCCCGTGCCCAGCGCTTCTCTGGGCTGGCTGCTGAGCTCCAGAACCAGCTGGATGTGGCCAAGATTGCCCAGCAGGTGAGCGCCTGCCTGCCCACTGGCCCACGGGTCCACCGCCTGGGCTGGAGGAGATGCTGGGGTTCCTTGGGCCCAGGGCTGTGAGTGGGGTATGCTTGTGGTGGATGTCCCACATACTCCCAGTAGAGCCATGCCCCACATCCTCCTCCTAGACTATTTCCCAGCCCCAGTCAGTGTGCCCCTGCCCCCAGGATGCAGACTCTTCCTCAGCCTCTCTCATCCCAGCCTGCATCCTGCCTCCTCTACCCTTGACCTCAAATACCCACCTTCAGATCCGTCCCTGGGCCCTGCTCCCTCTCCTGGGTCTGCATTTCCCCACATGGCCCATTTCCCCTCAGCTGGGCCTGGACACCCCCAACGGCTCAGTTCCCCAGCAGCAGCCAGCATCACCACAGCGGCTGCAGGCACTGCTGGAGGATCTGCTGGATGCCCAGAAAGTTCTGCAGGATGTGGACATCCTCTCAGCTCTGGCCCTGCTGCTGCCCCAGGGCGCCTGCGCTCGCCGTGCTCCAGGGCCCCCGGCCAGCAGCCCTGGAAGGACAGCCAATGGCACTGCGGCTGCGGTGGGCACGAGCTCCAACTCCACAGTGGAGGAGGGTGCCCCATCCGCCGCGGCTCCAGCCCCCTCCGATGCACTGCAGGGACAGTGCTCCGCCTTTGTGCAGCTCTGGGCTGGCCTGCAGCCCATCCTGTGTGGCAACAACCGGTAGGTGGGCACGGGGAAAGGGGACAGGGACAGATAGGAGCAGGACCTGACCCCCACCCCCAACCTGGCACCCCTAATGCCCCGGCCCCACCCTAGCACCATCGAGCCCGAGGCACTGCGGCAGGGCAACATGAGCTCCCTGGGCTTCACAAGCAAGGAGCAGCGGAACTTGGGCCTTCTTGTGCACCTCATGACCAGCAATCCCAAGATCCTGTACGCACCAGCGGGCTCCGAGGCCGACCGCGTCATCCTCAAGGTTCGCAAGTCTCGCTGGTTGGGGTTCGAGCTGCATGTGCTTCCTGGGGCAGAAGCTGACGGATCTGGGTAGAGGGGCTGTGCAGGCCAGAGACCCCCATGCAGAGGAGGGTCAGTAGAACTGGCACGGAGGAGGCTGTAGCCCAGGCACGGGAGCCCTGACTTGGTTTGGGGGGGTGGGAGGATTGATGGGGGCGTTGGAGATGCAGGGGCCCCTGGCAAGGTTCAGGGTCCTGGCCTGGCTGGGGAGGTGCAAGGCTGGCCCTGCTGGTTTGGACAGAGACCCTCCAGAGCAGCCCCCGATGGGCGAGATCTGGGTGGGGCAGCTGGGTGGCATGGGAGCGTCCCGCTGAGGGCAGAATGTCTGTGGCCATTCCAGGGAGAAGTCCTGTCAGGGGAAGTAGAAGCCAGGGCTGGAAATGGCCCAGGAAGGAGAGTCTGTGGAGGGGGCTCTGTGGAGGATCCATCCTCCATCTGTGGAGGATGTGTGGGGGCAGTGAAGGCACAGCGGGTGACATTAGGGAGCCTGGGCAGAGCCAGTTGTATGGGGTAGTGGCAGGAAGGTAGGGAGGGGAGGGTTTTGAGTGTCCAGGTGGAAGTGTGCCTGAGCAAGGTTGGTTGTTGGCGAGGACTGTCTGGGCCATGGGCGGTGGCGGGTGGGGGACAAAGGACTGGACCACCCCCTTGCTGGCGGGGTTTTTTCTGTGAGCCCTGTGACCCATGCCCTCACCCTCTGCAGGCCAACGAGACCTTTGCCTTTGTAGGCAACGTGACCCACTATGCGCAAGTGTGGCTCAACATCTCTGCAGAGATCCGCAGCTTCCTGGAGCAGGGCAAGCTGCAGCAGCACCTGCGCTGGCTACAGCAGGTGCGGGGGTGGGGGTGGGATGGGGGGTGGGGGGTAGTAGGAGGGGGGCGGGGGAGTGCTGCATCCTGGGCTGCCCTCTGAGCTGGCCCTCCACCCCCAGTATGTGGCAGAGCTGCGGCTGCACCCCGAAGCCCTGAACCTATCCCTAGAGGAACTGCCGCCCGCCCTGCGCCAGGACAACTTCTCTCTGCCCAACGGCTCGGCACTCCTGCAGCAGCTGGACACGATTGACAACGCGGCCTGTGGCTGGATCCAGTTCATGTCCAAGGTGGGTACACAGGCCCCCGGGCTGGCGTGAAGGGGCTGGTGCTCAGGGCCAGCTCCCGACAACACCTCTCCCCCCAGGTGAGTGTGGACATCTTCAAGGGTTTTCCCGACGAGGAGAGCATCGTCAACTATACCCTCAACCAGGCCTACCAGGACAATGTCACCGTGTTTGCCAGTGAGCTGGTCCCCCGAGCCCTGCTCTGCTGACCCCCCAGCCTCCCGTCTCTCTACTGCTGCCCTCCAGGACCCCTTTATCTGCTCCTGTGCGCCCTCACCTTTAGCACCCTCACCCCACCCTGGCTTTTCCTCCCCTGCAGCCCCGCCCCTCAAGCCCCAGCACTGCCCAGTCCCTGGTCGCGCCCCCTCCCTCACACCCCTCCCTCCCTCGTGGCCCTCCCCCACAGCCAGCCCCCCACTCTGCCCCCCACCTGCCCCTCATCCTGTCCCCAGGCGGCCCCTCCACCCACCCTCATCCTGTCCCCAGGTGTGATCTTCCAGACCCGCAAGGATGGCTCCCTGCCACCCCACGTGCACTACAAGATCCGCCAGAACTCCAGCTTCACGGAGAAAACCAATGAGATCCGCCGGGCCTACTGGCGCCCAGGGCCCAACACCGGCGGCCGCTTCTACTTCTTGTATGGCTTCGTCTGGATCCAGGGTGAGGGCCGCCCCTGGGGCTGCGGGGATAGGCCTGGCCACCCCCAACCCCGCGGCTGACCCCTCCTGCCTGTAGACATGATGGAGCGAGCCATCATCAACACCTTCGTGGGCCACGATGTGGTGGAGCCTGGGAACTACGTGCAGATGTTTCCCTACCCCTGCTACACGCGAGACGAGTGAGTGTGTGTTTCCCGGGGCCTGGGGGCTGGGGCTCAGGCCAAGCCCCTCCCCTCACGCCCCTGCCTGGACCTCAGCTTCCTGTTTGTCATCGAGCACATGATGCCGCTCTGCATGGTGATTTCCTGGGTCTACTCCGTGGCCATGACTATCCAGCACATTGTAGCAGAGAAGGAACACCGGCTGAAGGAGGTGGGGGGACAGGGGTGGGGGGGGCACAGAGGTGGCGGGGGAGGAATGAGGGTGGGGGGCAGCCTGTGGACACCTCTCCCTCCCTGGGCCTGGCCGGCAGGGCAGAGGCAGGTCACCCTTTCCTGGTGCCCTGCCCCAAGCACAAGGCCTCCTGCCCCAGCCCGATGCCCACCTGCCCACAGGTGATGAAGACGATGGGCCTGAACAACGCAGTGCACTGGGTGGCCTGGTTCATCACTGGCTTTGTGCAGCTCTCCATCTCTGTGACAGCACTCACGGCCATCCTCAAGTATGGCCAGGTGCTCATGCACAGCCACGTGCTCATCATCTGGCTCTTCCTGGCCGTCTATGCCGTGGCCACCATCATGTTTTGGTGAGCATGTGTGGCTGGCGGCAGGCTGGGAGGGGGCCTTGCTTGGGTCCTGGCCGAGTAGCCCTTGCATTGACCCCAAAAACACAGAAGCACCCATCCTGGAGCTGCTCTGGACCCCAGCAGGGACACGCCAGGAGGGCTTTGGGCTCTGTACCAAGGGTCAGGTATGGCTGACGGCCAGTGGCCGCACCTACCCTAGCTTCCTGGTGTCTGTGCTGTACTCCAAGGCCAAGCTGGCCTCCGCCTGCGGCGGCATCATCTACTTCCTGAGCTACGTGCCCTACATGTATGTGGCGATCCGTGAGGAGGTGGCCCACGACAAGATCACTGCCTTTGAGAAGTGCATTGCGGTGAGGGTCAGGGGTGGCTGGGGTGAGGGTGGGATCCAGCCCCCTTCCCCACTGACACCATTGTCCCCTCAGTCCCTGATGTCCACAACAGCCTTCGGCCTGGGCTCCAAGTACTTTGCCCTGTACGAGGTGGCAGGTGTGGGCATCCAGTGGCACACGTTCAGCCAGTCACCTGTGGAAGGTGATGACTTCAACCTGCTCCTGGCGGTCACTATGCTGATGATAGATGCAGCCGTCTATGGCGTGCTCACGTGGTACATAGAGGCTGTGCACCCAGGTACCAGCTAACTCTTGGCGGGGGGATATGGCTCCCTAGTGGAAGGCACATGGATTGGCATGGACAGCAACCCCAGGCCCTGGGTCAGCCTCCCTTCTGCTCTCCAACCCTTAGGCATGTATGGGCTACCCCGGCCCTGGTACTTCCCACTGCAGAAGTCCTACTGGCTGGGCAGTGGGCGTACGGAGGCCTGGGAGTGGAGCTGGCCATGGGCTCGTGCCCCCCGTCTCAGCGTCATGGAGGAAGACCAGGCCTGTGCTATGGAGAGCCGGCGCTTGGGTGAGGCGGGTGCCAGGGCAGTGGCTGGGGTGATCACTAGGTTTTGGGGTTGGGGGCCCCAGGGCAGCCTTAGCTGACCTGCTGCCCTGGTGCAGAGGAGATGCGGGGAATGGAGGAGGAACCCACTCACCTGCCACTGGTAGTCTGCGTGGACAAGCTCACCAAGGTCTACAAGAACGACAAGAAGTTGGCTTTAAACAGGCTGAGCCTGAACCTATATGAGAACCAGGTGGTGTCATTCCTGGGACACAATGGGGCTGGCAAGACCACTACCATGTGAGTGTCAGGCCAGAGTCTGCTCTGTCACCACGTGGGCGGCAGGGTGGGCTCCTTCTAGGAGGTAGGGGTTGTGACCTTGCCAGCCCACCCACTCAGGTCCATCCTCACTGGCTTGTTCCCGCCAACCTCGGGGTCGGCCACCATCTACGGACACGACATCCGCACGGAGATGGACGAGATCCGCAAGAATCTGGGCATGTGTCCACAGCACAACGTGCTCTTTGACCGGCTCACGGTGGAGGAGCACCTCTGGTTCTACTCACGGCTCAAGAGCATGGCCCAGGAGGAGATCCGCAAAGAGATGGACAAGTGGGTGGGGGCGGGGGTGCGGCGGGGCTGGGGTTGGGTGCTCCCACTGTCGGGGGGCCCACATGCCCCGTCCCGCCCTCAGGATGATTGAAGACCTAGAGCTCTCCAACAAGCGGCACTCACTGGTGCAGACGCTGTCAGGTGGCATGAAGCGCAAGCTCTCTGTGGCCATCGCCTTCGTGGGCGGCTCCCGTGCCATCATCCTGGATGAGCCCACTGCTGGTGTGGACCCTTATGCACGCCGAGCCATCTGGGACCTCATCCTGAAGTATAAGCCGGGTGAGCGGGCCGTGGGGCACCGGGAGGGGATGGGTGGCCCCTGCCTGCCCTGCCCCGTCCCAGCCCTGTGCCCTGACCCCAATCCTGGCCTCCCCCAGGTCGCACCATCTTGCTGTCCACCCACCACATGGACGAGGCTGACCTGCTCGGGGATCGTATTGCCATCATCTCCCATGGGAAGCTCAAGTGCTGTGGTTCCCCGCTCTTCCTCAAGGGCGCCTATGGGGATGGCTACCGTCTCACTCTGGTCAAGCGGCCTGCTGAGCCTGGGGACCCCCAAGGTCTGTGTAGAGGCTGCCTGGGCCAGCCTGAGGCCCTCCTACCCCAGGACCCCTTTTCCAAGGCCAGTGAGTTTGATGGGGGGGCCTGCTGCTGCCCCAGTAAGCCTGGCATGCCTGGTGGGGCCTGGGGTTCCCTCTTTTCAGGCCCCCTCATGACCTGGCTGGGATCCCCCTCCACCAGCCCGAGTGCAGCTCTTCTGTGCTCCCCTCCCTTCCTAGAGCCAGGGCTGCCAGCAAGCCCCCCAGGTCGTACCCAGCTGAGCAGCTGCTCAGAGCCCCAGGTCTCCCAGTTCATCCGCAAGCACGTGGCCTCCTGCCTGCTGGTGTCTGATACGAGCACAGAGCTCTCCTACATTTTGCCGAGCGAGGCTGCCAAGAAGGGGGCTTTTGAGCGTCTCTTCCAGGTGAGGGGTGTAGGGTGGAGTGGGCTTGGGTGGGGTGTGTTCCTGCTGGGGGCCCGCACTGTGGTGGGGTCACGCACAGCTCTTTCACAGCATCTGGAGCAGAGTCTGGACACACTGCACTTGAGCAGCTTCGGGCTGATGGACACCACGCTGGAGGAGGTTTTTCTCAAGGTGTCGGAGGAGGACCAGTCTCTGGAGAACAGTGAGGCGGGTGAGAGGTCCCAGAGCTGCTCATGAGTCCCACAGCACCCCTCTCCATGGCACCCCTCCCAGCCAGGACCTGGACTGGGGCCGGGGCTGCTCACTCTACCCCCTTCTCTGGGGACCAAGGACTTCTGGGTGGGACAGGGTGTCCCGACTCCCCGAGGACAACTCTGGGGCTGGGCAGGGAGGTGGCCATGGGACTTGGGGCTCCCCAGAGGTGGAGGCTGAGGGCCTTGGGTGGGTGGGTAGGTGGGCATGGGGACTCAGGATCCCAGGCAGGCCTCAGTCCCACTTCTCCCCTCCCCGGGCCCTCCACAGATGTGAAGGAGTCCAGGAAGGATGCCCTACCAGGGGCGGAGGGCCCGGCATCACCGGGGGAGGCGCCTGCTGGCGGCCTGGCCCGGTGCACAGAGCTGGCACAGTCACAGGTGTCGCTGCAGTCCACATCCTCCGTGGGCTCTGCACGCGGTGACGAGGGAGCCACCTACGCAGATGTCTATGGCGACTACCGGCCCCTCTTTGACAACCTGCAGGACCCCGACAACGTCAGCCTGCAAGGTGGGGGGCGGCCAGGCGGGGCTGGGTGGGGTCCCCGTGGGGTGGCCCCAGGCTGCCTGCTCAGCCCCCACTCCCTGTGCAGAAGCTGAGGCGGAGGCCCTCACGAGGGTTGGCCAGGGCAGCCGCAAACTGGAGGGCTGGTGGTTGAAGATGCGCCAGTTCCACGGGCTCTTGGTGAAACGCTTCCACTGCGCCCGCCGCAACTCAAAGGCGCTCTCCTCCCAGATCCTGCTCCCTGCCTTCTTCGTCTGCGTGGCCATGACCGTGGCCCTCTCCGTCCCTGAGATTGGTACGGCCACTGGGCCAGGCAGAGGGACATCAGGAGGCTGGTGGCCATGCCAGTGGGACTGTGGTGCCTCCCCCACCACACCCGCTCTGGGCCTGGGCACTCCATCTGAGACTGGCAGGCACTCTTCGGGGATGGTGTGCAACCCCAGCACCCTGGGGACCCACACCTCAGGCTTGGACCCTGAGTCTTAGGAATGGGGGGGTAGGACCTAGGCCTGAGGTTGCTGCTAGGTAAGCGGCACCAGGTCAGGCCTCCGTGCGCCCCACCAGGTGACCTGCCCCCACTGGTCCTGTCACCTTCACAATACCACAACTATACCCAGCCCCGTGGCAACTTCATCCCCTATGCCAATGAGGAGCGCCAGGAGTACCGGTGAGGCCGCTGACAGGGGCAGCCTTGGGGACGGGGGGCTGGGCAGGGAGAGCAGAGACTGGTGGGCATCTCCCCACTGACACACTGCGGCCACCCCCAGGTTGCGACTGTCGCCTGATGCCAGCCCCCAGCAGCTCGTAAGCACATTCCGGCTGCCATCGGGTGTGGGCGCCACCTGTGTGCTCAAGTCTCCAGCCAATGGCTCACTGGGGCCCATGCTGAACTTGAGCAGTGGCGAGTCCCGCCTGTTGGCTGCCAGGTTCTTTGACAGCATGTGCCTGGAGTCCTTCACACAGGGGCTGCCTTTGTCCAACTTCGTGCCACCCCCGCCCTCGCCTGCTCCGTCTGACTCCCCAGTGTCTCCAGAGGATGACCCACTGCAGGCCTGGAATACTTCTCTGCCCCCCACCTCTGGGCCAGGTAGGGTTCCCCCAGGCTTCCGGGGTTGTGGGGGGGGTGGCGGGCAGGGCATGGCCTGGGCCTGAGCTGGCGGTACCTGCTGTGCCTGCAGACAACTGGACGTCGGCACCCTCCTTGCCGCACCTGGTGCGGGAGCCCATTCGCTGCACCTGCTCTGCGCAGGGCACTGGCTTCTCCTGCCCAGGGGGTGTGGGCGGGCGCCCACCCCAAATGCGGGTGGTCACCGGTGACATCCTGACTGACATCACGGGCCACAACGTCTCTGAGTACTTGCTCTTCACCTCTGACCGCTTCCGGCTGCACCGGTGAGCTGGGTGGGGGTTGCATGCTAGCTGTGGGTGAGGGGGCAGTCTGTCCCCTGTGTGCTTGGAATCACTGCCCCTTGACCTACCTGCCCAGGTATGGGGCCATCACCTTTGGCAATATCCAGAAGTCCATCCCAGTGTCATTTGGTGCCCGGGCCCCAGTCATGGTGCGGAAGATCGCGGTACGCAGGGCAGCCCAGGTAAGCCGTGGCCCCAGGCCTCGCGGCTTCCAGCTCTGGCCCAGGGGTGCAGGTGGGGACAGGAACCCACAGGGCTCTCACAGACTCCGCGTCTCTCCAGGTTTTCTACAACAACAAGGGTTACCACAGCATGCCCACCTACCTCAACAGTCTCAACAATGCCATCCTGCGCGCCAACCTGCCCAAGAGCAAGGGCAACCCGGCAGCCTATGGTGCGCCTTAGTGGGGTGGGTGGGGTGGGGCCAGGCACGGGGGCGGCAGCAGGTCCCTGAGGCTGCCTTCCCCTGTGCTGTAGGCATCACTGTCACCAACCACCCCATGAACAAGACGAGTGCCAGTCTCTCCCTGGATTACCTGTGTGTATGGGGACCGGGGGGCCAGGGTGTTGCTGTGGGGTGGGTGCCAGGCAAGGGCTGATGTCTGCCCTGCCCCCAGGCTGCAGGGCACAGACGTGGTCATTGCCATCTTCATCATCGTGGCCATGTCCTTCGTGCCAGCCAGCTTCGTGGTCTTCCTGGTAGCTGAGAAGTCCACCAAGGCCAAGCACCTGCAGTTTGTCAGCGGCTGTAACCCTGTCATCTACTGGCTCGCCAACTACGTGTGGGACATGGTGTGCTCTTCCTTGCATGGCTGAGGGGGGGGTTCCTTTTACCCCTGGACCCCTGCCATCCCATTGCCTGTCCCCTGCCAGGCCCCCCAGCCCTGCCCCACCCCGAGCCCTCACTCCTGCCCTGGGGCCCCTCACCCCTGCTCCTGGGCCCCTCACCTGCCACCCCTGCTCTGGTAGCTTAACTATCTGGTCCCAGCCACCTGCTGTGTCATCATCCTGTTTGTGTTTGACCTGCCGGCCTACACTTCACCCACCAACTTCCCTGCCGTGCTCTCTCTCTTCCTGCTCTATGGGTAAGGGGGAGCAGGCAGCGGGTGGGGGCTTGGGCTGGGGGCAGGCCACCTGCTGACTGCCCCTACCCGCCTACCTGCAGGTGGTCTATCACCCCCATCATGTACCCGGCCTCCTTCTGGTTTGAGGTCCCCAGCTCTGCGTATGTGTTTCTCATTGTCATCAACCTCTTCATCGGCATCACAGCCACAGTGGCCACCTTCCTGCTGCAGCTCTTTGAGCATGACAAGGTGGGGCCACGGGGCAACGGGGCATGGCGAGCAGCAGGGCAGTGGGCCATGGTGGGCAGTGGGGCATGGTGGGCAGTGGGGCAGCAGGGCCAGGCTGTGCCAGTGACTACCTGCAACCCTCCAGGACTTGAAGGTCGTCAATAGTTACCTGAAAAGCTGCTTCCTCATCTTCCCCAACTACAACCTGGGCCACGGGCTCATGGAGATGGCTTACAACGAGTACATCAATGAGTACTACGCCAAGATTGGTGAGCGGGGGTTGGGGGTCCCGGAGTGGGTCACACCTGGCTGGGAAATGGAGGATTCTGGCATCAGGGACAGATGGGGGCTCCCGAGGCGCCAGGCACAGGCCCTGAGCCGGCTGCCCCACAGGCCAGTTTGACAAGATGAAGTCCCCGTTCGAGTGGGACATTGTCACCAGGGGGCTAGTGGCCATGACGGTCGAAGGCTTCGTGGGCTTCTTCCTCACCATCATGTGCCAGTACAACTTCCTGCGGCAGCCACAGTGAGTGGGGAGTGCCGGGAGATGTGGGGCCAGTGGTCAAGCTGGGCACTGCCCGCCATCCTGCTATGGCCAGAGCGTGTTGGGGAGGCTGGGTGATGGCCCTGCCCACCTTGTCCCCAGGCGGATGCCAGTTTCTACCAAGCCTGTGGAGGATGATGTGGATGTGGCCAGTGAGCGGCAGCGAGTGCTGCGGGGGGATGCTGACAACGACATGGTCAAGATCGAGAACCTGACCAAGGTGGGCCCTGGGCTTGTGAGAGAGGGGCCAGGTTGGGGCGAGCCCAGGAGGGGGCAGGGCCAGCGGGGGTGTGTTTCCTGTGGGGAGGAACCTGGGGGGGGTGCTTCTAGATGGATTGGGGTCTAGGTGGGGGGCGGGTTTCCCAGTGGGGGCAGGGCAGTGGGAAGCTTCTGGGGGTGGGGCCAGCGGGAGCGTGTTTTCCGGTGTGGGCGGGGTAGTGAGGCGTGTTTCTGGGGGTGGGGCCAGTGGGGGCGTTTCTTCAGGGGGCGGGGCCAGGTAGGGGTGTGGCTGGAGGGCCGGCCAGCCTGACTTGCCGCCCTGCTTATCCTGGCGGGCCACCCCCTTCCTTCCCCTCCTCCCCTCTCCCCTCCCCTCCCCTCCACCAGGTGTACAAGTCCCGGAAGATCGGCCGCATCCTGGCGGTGGACCGCCTGTGCCTGGGCGTGCGACCCGGCGAGTGCTTTGGCCTCCTGGGTGTGAACGGCGCGGGCAAGACCAGCACCTTCAAGATGCTGACGGGTGACGAGAGCACAACTGGGGGCGAGGCCTTCGTCAACGGGCACAGGTGCAGGCGGGCGGCGGGCGCCCGGGCGGGTGGGGCTGCTGTGGCTGCGGGTGCTGATGTCATGGTGTCCCCAGTGTGCTCAAGGAGCTGCTCCAGGTGCAGCAGAGTCTGGGGTACTGCCCGCAGTTCGATGCCCTGTTCGACGAGCTCACAGCCCGGGAGCACCTGCAGCTGTACACGCGGCTCCGCGGCATCCCCTGGAAGGACGAGGCCCGGGTAGGCAGCGCCCCGGCAGGGGCAGGGCAGAGGAGGGGTGGGCCTTGATGTCCCTTCCCCCCCAGGTGGTCAACTGGGCACTGGAGAAGCTGGAGCTGAGCAAGTACGCGGACAAGCCTGCGGGCACCTACAGTGGAGGCAACAAGAGGAAGCTGTCCACAGCCATTGCCCTCATCGGCTACCCGGCCTTCATCTTCCTGGTGAGCCAGTGTAGGGGGGCAGTGGGTGCTGCACCTCTTGGGGGAGGGGGGAGGGGCAGTGGGCTGCAGTGACTGAGCCTGACACCCCCCCCAGGACGAGCCCACCACAGGCATGGACCCCAAGGCCCGGCGCTTCCTCTGGAATCTCATTCTCGACCTCATCAAGACGGGGCGCTCCGTGGTGCTGACGTCACACAGGTGTGTCCCTGCCCTCCCTCCCCACCACTGCTCTGCACACAGTGCCCCCCCACCCCATGCCAGCCTGTGTCTCTGTCTGCAGCATGGAGGAGTGTGAGGCGCTGTGCACTCGGCTGGCCATCATGGTGAACGGGCGCCTGCGTTGTCTGGGCAGCATCCAGCACCTGAAGAACCGGTAAGCCGAGGGGGCCAGTGTGGGGTGGCAGGCCGTGGGGGCCCATGGCAGGTGGGGGACGGACTGCCCTGGTGCCTGGGGACATGGGGCCACAGGCCTATTCTGCAGGTTTGGAGACGGCTACATGATCACGGTGAGGACCAAGAGTAGCCAGAATGTGAAGGATGTGGTGCGGTTCTTCAACCGGAACTTTCCAGAGGCCGTGCTCAAGGTGGGTGGGGCCCCAGTGACAGGGCTTGGGGGGTCCGCTGAGCGGCCTCTGACCTCTGTGCCCCCCCAGGAGCGTCACCACACGAAGGTGCAGTACCAGCTCCAGTCGGAGCATATCTCGCTGGCTCAGGTGTTCAGCAAGATGGAGCAGGTGGTAGGCGTGCTGGGCATCGAAGACTACTCGGTCAGCCAGACCACCCTGGACAACGTGAGTGCCCCAGGTCAGGGGCGGGGAGACAGCCTAGGCAGGCCCCTGCTCACTCACCTGCTGCTGCCCACCAGGTGTTTGTGAACTTTGCCAAGAAGCAGAGCGACAACCTGGAGCAGCAGGAGACAGAGCCGCCCTCAGCCCTGCGGTCCCCCCTGGGCCGCCTGCTCAGCCTCTTCCGGCCCCGGCCTGCCCCCACAGAGTTAAGGGCACTTGTGGCCGATGAGCCTGAGGACCTGGACACAGAAGACGAGGGTCTCATTAGCTTCGAGGAGGAGCGGGTGAGCCGGGTCTGCAGGGCCCGACTGGCCAGAGGGCTCAGGTTCTGCATGAGGGGAGGTGGGGGGGGGGAGCGGCTCTGCACATTCTTGCTGTCCTAAGCTCAAGGAGACAGAGGGGTCCCTCTGATACTAGCACTAGGGTAGACACAGGGGCCCTGGGCACAGACAGACACAGACCCCACGGCATGCTAGAAACTGTGGGATTTCAGACACGGGCGGGGTGGAGGTGGGGGGAGCCGGAAACACTGCAGCCACCAGACTTGGCAGGCAGAGGCCACCAGAGGCCTCATCAAGGAGGGAGAACTCAAGGGGGGCAGAGGCGGGGTACCCATCCTAGACCCGGGAGACACCTTCTCAAGCCCGGCTGGCCTGCCATCTGCCCACCAGGCCCAGCTCTCCTTCAACACGGACACGCTCTGCTGACCATCAGGCGCTGGCTCAAGGACATGCAGTGGGGACAGAAGTCAGGCAGTGGCCAAAGCCCCACCCTGTGCCCCCAGTGCCCACCCACGAGGCCCTGGAGTGGGAGGTCCAGGACCAAGGGCTTCACACTCCCTCCAGCCCTTCACCTGGCCTCAGCTGTGCCTGAGACCACCGCACTGCCCTCCCCTGATTGTGCCAAAGGTTGGCCTGGCCCTGGGCTGCGCACACCCTCACCCTGCTCTGCCTTAAAGCCTGGGGGTCTGACCAGCCCCTCGCCTCTGCCCCTGTCCAGCTCTGCACTCCACCCCTAGGGCCCCTGGGGTGACACAGGCCATTGGGCACCCTTAGACCCTCTGCTGGCCAGGCTTGACCTCCTCAATGGGCTCTTCTCTGACATCCGGTACCGATGGCCGGTCTGGGGCTGAGGGAGGCTGGGGCAGGTCTTGTCCCCAGGACGTTATTTATTTTGCTTTGGGAAAAGGCTTCCTCATCTTGCTCTCACGCAGGGAGGCCCCCACCTGAGGGAAGCCATGGACGTGGACCAGGGAGGGGCAGTCTCAAGGTGGTGGGCTGGGTGGCAGGAATGGAGAAGCTGGCCCCACCGGCCACACAAGGGGCCAGATCCCCCCCCCCGCCCAGCTCCCTTGCTGTCCCACCCAGCTTGGCCCCCCCCATACCCGCTCCCCCGGGAGCCAGACCTGTACATAGCGCACAGATGTTTGTTTTAAATAAATGAACACAAAAGCCCGTGGAAGCTTGCCTGTGTGGAGTGGGGTGCTGGGGTGAAGATGGGCCCACTGATGCCGAGGTTCGGTCCCCTCCCTACAGGCACAGATATGGGGCCTGGAGCCCTGAGCCAGGGTGAACCTGGAGGAGAGTGGGGGGTTCATCCCTGTGTGCAGCTGTTGGTGCAGATGGGGAGACTGAGGAAATGGCTGTCCCTCATTCCCCTCCCCTGCCCACCCACAGAGCCCAGACTCCCTGCCTGGAGGCGGGTCCAGAGTGGGTTTCTCTGTGTCACTGAGGCCTTCCCCGCAGGCCTGCACACTGAGCCACCTCCCCGACCCCTGGGCCCAGGGCGCACCGAGGGTCCATGGGCAGTGTGTGCTGGGCTGTTTCCATCTTATCCAGGATAGGCAGGGGGCTTGCAGGAGGAGGCGACCTCTAGGCTGAGACCCAAGTCCAGGAGGGAGTGTGTACAAACCTTGGGGCCTTGTAGAGGCTCCCAGGAGCTGAGAGGGGGCTGCTCAGTAGCAATGGGACCTGGAGACAGGCCACAAGGGGGCGTCCCAGAGCCAGTGCCCCTAGAGCTTGGCCATGGTCAGTCTCCCACCAGAGCCCCCCTCAAGGGGACTATGGGACACAGGAGACCCCCCAGGAGGAAGGAGGGTCATGTGAAATCTTGTTTCTCAAAACTCTTATCCCCCTGGGGCGGGGGTTGCAAAATGGAATTTTTTATTCTTTTATTTTTATTTTTAATTTATTCATGAGACACACACACAGAGAAAGAGAGAGAGAGAGAGGCAAAGACACAGGCAGAGGGAGAAGCAGGCCCCATGCAGGGAGCCTGATGCATTACTCCATCCCAGGACTCCAGGATCATGCCCTGGGCCGAAGGCAGGCACTCAACCACTGAGCCACCCAGGGATCCCCTCTTTCTTTTAAAGATTTATTTATTTATTGGGACAGGGGGTGGGTGTGCTGAGCACAGAGCCCAGTGTGGGGCTTGGTTCCCCCAACCCTGAGATCGTGACGTGAGCAAAACCCAGAGCCGGTGCTTAACAGACTGAGCCACGCACGTGCCCCAAAATGTTTTTCTAACTATTTCATCCTTTCTGCATTTATTAGCTGGCATTTTTTTTCAAATACCTTCAGTTTTAGAACTAGATCACTGTGGATTCATGAGTTTTTAAAAAATCAAAATATTGGGGATCCCTGGATGGCTCAGTGGTTTAGCGCCGCCTTCAGCGCAGTGCGTGATCCTGGAGTCCCGGGATCGAGTCCCACGACGGGCTCCCTGCATGGAGCCTGCTTCTCCCTCTGTCTGTCTCTGCCTCTCTTTGTGTCTCTCGTGAATAAATAAAATCTTTAAAAAAAAAAAATCAAAATATTGTCATTTGCTGCTGTCATCTGATTTTTTTTTTTTTTTTTGTCGTGGGCAAATACATGTAATATTTACCATTTTAACCCCTTGAAAGGGTACGATTCTTTTTTTTTTTTTAAGATTTTATTTATTTATTCATGAGAGACACAGAGAGACAGAGACACAAAGCAGAGGGAGAAGTAGGCTCTATGCTGGAAGCCCGACGTGGGACTTGATCCCGGGACTCCAAGATGATGCTCTGGGCCGAAGACGGCGCTACACCGCTGGGCCACCCGGGCTGCCCAAAAGCGTATGATTCTGTCACCATCTTTTTTACACTCTAAATACTCAGGATTCGGCCAGTGGAAGTCCTCCGTGGTGGCTCTGGTGTCCCTTCGGCTCGTCCAGGACACTGTTTTGGAGACTCCCTCTCCGTTAGAATTCCCAAGCCTGCTTTGTACTCCCCACCCAGCATCTGGCCGGGCCGTCTTCTCGGAGCCTGGTTCCGGCGGGCACACTGGTATTCGGACTCCCCTCTGGCCTCGGGACAGGCTCATGGCTCCGTGGCTCTCAGCGACAGGGGCCAGCAAACACCCGTGCACATTCCCGCCACGAGGCCCCTCACCACCCCCCAGGAGTCCGGTCTCCTTGCAGAGCAGGTCATTAGAACATGGCCGGAAAGGGCCCGCAGCCCGGGGTCAGGGAAGGAGTGACGAACAATGCATGATGCTGGGCCCTGCAACTCCTGGGATGGCGGCCGGATCCCCCACCCCCACCCCGAGCCTCCAGGAAGGAAGAGAAGGGCCTGAGAGGAGGACAGCAGGCCCACAGCCCCCCAAGGCTGCTCTGTGGACGCAGGGGGTGGCAGCAGGGAAGATTGTGGGGGCCCCCACAGGCCTCAGTCAGTTAAGGTTGGTGTCTGAGTTTCTGGTCCTGTTTATTTTTATTTTATTTTTATTTTTTTTTCTGGTCCTGTTTAAAGACATCGACGACCAAATCATGATAGGAAGTTGAGACATGTCTGAGGACACCCTCGTGGCTTTCCTCAGGTTAGGGGCTCAGCCTTGGACAGACGCACACTGATGCGGTGTTGCTAGGGTGGCCATGCATTACTGCCACTCGCGCAGCTGAAAGCAACAGAAAATACCCCCATGTGGAGGCCAGAAGTCCAAGATCGAGGCTGGGGAGGGCTGGTCGCCACTGTGGTGGTGGCCCGGGCTTGGAGCAGCACCACCTGTCCTTGGCCTCCATCCACACATGGCATCCATGTGTGTCTGCATCCAAACTGCCCGCTTCCGGGGCAGCCCAGGTGGCTCAGGGGTTGAGTGTCTGCCTTTGGCTCAGGGCCGTGACCCCGGGGTCCCTGGGATCAAGTCCCACATCAGGTTCCCTGCAGGGAGCCTGCTTCTCCCTCTGCCTGTGTCTCTGCCTCTCTCTCTCTCTGGGTCTCTCATGAATAAATAAATAAAATCTTAAACAAACTGCCCGCTTCCAAGGACACAGTCATAGTGGGGCAGGGCCTGCCCTGATAACCCCATATCAGTAGGATGGCTTGTCAGGGCTCTGTCTGAGGCCCAGGCGGCGAGGACTTCACACGTGGATGGCAGGGGCACAACTCAGCCACATCACCCAACCCGAGACTAGAGACTCACCACCTGTGTCCTGTCCCAGGAAGTCACCGGGTCCCTCCTGCAGATGGGGCCATGCTGCCCAGGGGACAGCACGCATTCGTTGATGTGTCCCCGGGCTGAGGGGGGCTTCTCACCCCCTCATTGAGTACAGAGCCACATCTTTACCCGCTGCAGCCCCGAACCAGGTCCTGTCCTAGTTTGTCTCTTGAAATAAGTGTGAAGTGAGACATGCTCCCATTCACTCTGTCAGTGTCGGTGTATTTCCTTTTCTCTGAGCTACCTGGTTGCTGGTCCATCTCCTGATCATACCTACAGATGCACGGGGCTATTTTTACACACACAGAAATACCCAGAGGACGGCTGGCAGGCATGCACAAGGTGTGGAGGGGGCCCTGGGCCTTCCCTGGGGCTGGGGTGTATGCGCCCGGAGCAGCAGGTGAGTGGGCCAAGCCCCCACCCCATTGTGGAGGAGCAGCAGAGGCACTGGTGCCTAAGGGGGAGCCGGAGGGAGGAGGCAAAGGTACAGGCAGGTCCCCAGCTGTGTGGAGGGGCAGCGTAGGCTTTGGCAGGCCCCTCCCTCGGGGCACCCTCACCCAGGACTGTGAGCCACCAGACAGGCGGGACAGGTTAGGGGGTACCCACAACGTCCTCTAGAGGTTCCTTCCAGCCAACCGTGAGCAGGCTGACGCATGGGCTGGAGGTTGTAGCTCCTAAACCTTCTCATGGTGCTTCTGGGGAAGGTTAAGGTGGAGGAAGCCTGCCTGGGACCCCCTGGGAGGGTAGGGACGGCAGGGGGTGTGGCTGGCCAAGGAGGGGCACCTGGGCAGGCCAGCAGCACTCCTGGAATGTGGGCTGGTCCAGGGGCGGGGCTGACCCAGCTCAGTGATGGGAGGGGCCTCCCTGCCCAGGAGGTAGACAGATGGGGAAACCAAGGCCAGGGCTAGGGTGTTTGCTTCTCCTACTCACTCCTCAGCTTTTTGGGCTGGGGACCCCAGTGGACAGTGGGGTGTTCACTGCAGGGAGGGCCGTGGGCTCATGGCAGGACTGATCCTGATCCAGGGCAGCCCTGTGCCCAGGCTGGCTCCTTTCTCTCCCCACCTCTGAACCCCCAAAGCCCCCTGGGGCCGCAGCACCGGCAGCCCCCCAGTCACACCCCTGCACTTGGACACAGGCCCCAGAGCCCCAACGGCTGGCCTGCCTGCAAGGGGGGATGACTCGGTGGGGCGGGCCCTGGGCTGGGGAGGGCGGAGCACCCCAGCTTTAAAGGGCTCCCCAGGCTCCCACCCCTGCCTCACTGCCTCCCACCGCGCTGCGCTCCTCACCATGGCAGAGACTGCCAAGCTCCAGCTGTTTGTCAAGGTACCACCGGGTGGGTGGGCAGGCGGGCAGGCGGCCCGGGGAGGAGCATGCTCAGTGGGGCTCGGCTTTCTGGGGCAGGCAGTGGGCCCCAGAGGCTGCGTGTGCACTGGATGCAGGTTGCCTGTGGAGGCTGAGGAAAGGGGCCAGGACTGGGCGAGGGCCTGGGGAGCCGCCCCGAAGGCCATGCGAGGGGAAGCCGGGGGCGAAGCCCCTCAGTGGGGAGGTGCTGATCAGCAGCTGGCAGCCGAGGCTCGTGTGAGGGTGGAGGTCAGCGCTGCAGGAGGGGGGCTGGGCCGGGTGACCCCCGTTGCTTGCATCACTGCCCGGGGCTGTGGATCCCTGTGCACCGGCTGCCAGCCCTGGCCTTCCCCCATCGTTGGGGTGTGGGGCAGTGAGTGTGCTGCCAGCCAGTGTCCAGTTGGCAGCATGAATCACTCAGAAAACAGTACTCGGCCCACCCTGCCCTCGTGACCAGCCTGGAGGGCCTGGAGACCGGGAGGCTGGCCTCTGCCCAGGTGCTGGAGATAAGGGTCCCCAGGGGCCATGTCCCTGGGCCCCCCCACCAGGGACCCAGTCAAGGGCTCTCACCCATCACTTGTTGAGGGCGTGGCCGACCAAGCTCCAGGCACAGAGCGGGGGTAGGCAGGGTCCTCTCTGGCAAAATTCTTAGGTCTGCTCTCTGCCCTGGCACCCTCTGCCCCGGCCCCCTCCACCCTACCCGCCCAGGCCAGCGAGGACGGTGAGAGCGTGGGACACTGCCCTTCTTGCCAGCGGCTCTTCATGCTCCTGTTGCTCAAGGGTGTGCCCTTCACCCTCACCACGGTGGACACTCGCAGGTGAGCCCCCTGCCCCCAGGGGACCATGGCTGGGCCTCTGGCCCTCCTGAGCAGCAGCTTCCCCACCTGCCTATGCCCACAGGTCCCTGGATGTGCTCAAGGACTTTGCACCCGGCTCGCAGTTGCCTATCCTTCTCTACGATGGCGACGCCAAAACGGACACATTGCAGATCGAAGAGTTTCTGGAGGAGACACTGGGGCCACCTGAGTGCGTGGCGGCAGGGGCGAATATGGGTTCCCTGTAGGAGCCCTAGAGAAATGCTGAGGGTGCGGCGGGGAAGGGGGCGCGACACCAGGGTCTGACCGGAGCTTCCCTGGCTCCCCTGCAGATTCCCCAGCCTGGCACCTCGGTACAGGGAGTCCACCACGGCAGGCAACGACGTCTTTCACAGGTTCTCCGCGTTCATCAAGAACCCAGTGCCCGCTCAGGACAATGGTGAGGAGGGTCTCGAGCCGTGGGGTGGGAGGGGGACATTGGCCTGGCCCGGCCCTCACAGTGCCCCACCCCACCCCCGCAGCTCTGTACCAGCTGCTGCTGCGCGCCCTCACCAGACTGGACGGCTACCTGCGCAGGCCCCTTGAACACGAGCTGGCACAGGAGCCACAGCTTCAGGAGTCACGCCGCCGCTTCCTGGACGGCGACCAGCTCACGCTGGCCGACTGCAGCCTGCTGCCCAAGCTGTACATCATGGATGTGAGTGCCACACGCGGGACAGGGGTGGGGGGTGCTTCCTGCAAGGCCCTGACCTCGCGCCCCTTGCCGGCAGACGGTATGTACACACTTCCGCCAAGTGCCCATACCCGCTGAGCTGTGCGGCGTCCGCCGCTACCTGGAGAGCGCGCTGCAGGTGAAGGAGTTCAAGTACACGTGCCCATGCAGTGCTGAGATCCTGGCGGCCTACCGGATGGCCGTACACCCCCGCTATCCCCTCCCCACTGCTGACCGCCACCCTGTCTGCTTTTCTACAGCCCCATAAAGGCATGTCTGCCCCAACGAGTGTGTCCTAACCTTCGAGGGCCCAGAGGGCCCTGGATTTGTCACCCCCAAACCGCTGCCAGGCAATGCACAGCTCCACGTGACAGCCCAGAATGACAGGGGCAGAGAACCCAGTGGGTGGTTCCACCTACCTCCCCTACTCACCCTGTCAGGGGTGGTAGGGACTGGATCGGGCTCCCAAACCAGTCAGGCCGGGGTGGGGCAGCAGGATGGCCAAGGAGGGTGGGGAGCAGAGCCCAGCCTGGGCACCTAGGGGCTCCTGGCCAGGGGGTGGGGCCAGCCCACATTCCTCAGCCCTGCCCAGGGAGCAAGCCACCCTCCAAAGCCTATAGGATCTAGTGTGTATGCAGTGTGGGATGTCCGTGGCTGTGCCTGGTCGGGTGGGGTCTGGGAGAGTGAAGTGTGTGCCTGGAGCTGTTGGCAATAGAGTTCCAGCCTCAAGGAGCCCTGCCCCGCCTTCCAGTCCCCCGGCTGCTGTGCTCACCAGGCAGGGGCAGCGGGGTGAGTCTGGAGACCTGGGGGCCTCCTCCACCCGGAGCTTGGAGGCTGCTGCATCTGCTCATGCCCTGAAGCCCCGGGCTAGAGCACACACCCAGGGGGGATCCCTGACCCCTGTCCCCCAGCCACCCCCAGAGCGGGGCTCATTCCTCCATCTGAGGAAGCATTTATTTCATAGAGAAGGGGTTTGAGAAGCAGGTGCGCTCCCACCCTGCAGTAGGAGGAGCAGGTGGAGATCGTCGGGTCTCAGAGCTGTCCCCACTTGCAGGCAGGTATCTGGCAAGGTCACACTCTGCTGCATCTTCAGGGGCTTTCAAAGTCTACACCAGCGGCTGGTTTCTTACTGGGAGAGAAGAGGAGGTGACACTGTGGTGTTATGGGGCCGGCAACAGCCATCCAGGTCTTGACCCTGGGCACAGGAGGGAGGAGCAGGGAGGGAGTACCTCTTGAAGCCAGGGTTGATGAGGGACTCGCCTGGACACCGCCTCCTGACCCCAAGTCCAGGGCCAACTCTCTGAGGATCCGGGTCTGAGGGAAACAGGACGGGAGGGAGTTCCTGAGTCTGGTGCATTCCAGGGTCAAAATCCCAATCCTGGAGTTTGAATCTTGTTCTGGGGTCATTGAGGTGCAGAGGGAAGAGCACAGCCCCAACCATACTTGCAAGTGACAGGCCTTACCTGGTAGGAAGAGCTGGGGCCCCACCTGACAAGGGCTCTTTCTGGGGCTGGCAGCTGTCACCTCCACAGCTGAAGAACAAAGCCAAGAGTGGAGGCATGCACAGGGGGACCCCGGTAAAGATTCAGGGCACCCCCTCCTCACCCCACCTGCCAGCTGCCTCTTCAAGATGCACACTTGCTCTGCCAGGCTCAGTGTCAGTGCCTGCAGCCTGGAGGCTGCCTCTGGGCCCGGCACCCTGGAGAGGTTGAGATCCACTGCCGAGGGCCCCCCTGGAAGGGTCAGGGATGCTTTGTCCTCCTGCAGGGTGAAAGTCACAGCTTGCTGCTCGCAGGCTGCCCTAGGAAAGGAGGGGTGCTGAGTGCTGTGTCCAGACCCACTTGCTCCACTCCCACCCTTTCCCTCTGCCCAGGGGCTCACCTGAACCGGGGGGTGATATCCTCAGCCGCACTCAAGCCGAAACGGGCTTTCTATAGAGCACAGGGGCTGGTCACCAGCTACCCTAGACCCTGGAACCCAAAAGCTGCCTGACCAGTCTTAGAGGACTGCCGCCACAGAGCTGGGGCAAGGGTGTCCAGACCCCCTCCCCGCCCCCGGGGAACCTCAGACCGCCCCCCCCCCGATCCCACTGCTGGTCCGCACGGCAGGTATGGGGAGCTGGGGGCTTCCAGGCCCGCCCAGGAGCCCCGCTACCCACGAGGGCCGCCAGGCTGTCCGCCGTGAAGCAGGTGCTCCAAAGCTCCGCGGCGTCCGTCACACTGTGGGGGGAGGGGCCGTCAGGGGGAACCGCCCGCTCCTCCGTCTGAGCCCCAAGCACCCTGCGCACCTCGCACTCACTAGACGTTGAAGCCGCCGGGGCCTCCGTCCTCGCGTCCCTCCCCCTCGCAATAGCACACGAAGCGCGGAGGCCCGGGGCCTGGCGGCAGCGTGCAGAGAGCCGACGACAGCGGCGGCGGCACCATGGCACCGCAGCGAGCCGACCGCCACCCGCCCGGGGAGCACCGCTGTGGGCCCAGGGCGCCTGCGCGGGAAGCCGGCTCCGGAACAGGAGGCGGCAGGAGGCGGGGCCTGCCCGAGCGGTGCCCACAGGGCCTGCGCGGGGCGGAGCTTACGGCCTCGGCCCGACCCGGCCGGGAGGACCCTGGAGCCCCGCGGGACTGGCGGGGCGCTGCGGACCAAGCGAGGGGCACGGGGCGGGGCTACCTGGGCGGGGCTCGGTCTGGGGGCGGGGCCTACGCGTCTGGGCGGGGCTACGGGAGGGGCGGGGCCTGATCACCTGGGGCGGGGGCACATGGGCGGGGCTCGGCCTGGAGAGGGGCCTGAGCGCCTGGGGCGGGGTTCCTGGGCGGGGCTCGGTCTGGGGCGGGGTCTGAGAGCCTGGGGCGGGGTCACCCGGCAGGCCTGCCCGAGTGCTATCCCCACCCAGAGTGGAGGCTCCTGCATGCCTGGCACCTAACCCCACTCCGAATCCGGGCTTCCTTCCTTTCCCTCCTGGCCCCTGCGGTCCTGGCGACTTCCTCCGCTCTCCCCACCCCCGCCCCGGCTCTCACCCTCCCCGAGATACACAGTTTCCAAAGGCCAAGCCGTCACAGGTCGCAATGCACAGGCGAAGGAAGCAAGGCGCTCCGTGCAGAAGGCTGCCCACAGTGTTTGCCTGACTTCCCCTTCTGTGCCTCCTGGAGTCCGAGGCATCGGGCACAGCTTCCCTAGCGGACAGGGCTTGTGAGATCTAATGGGAGGGTCACATACTAAACACAGGCAACATGAAAACTGTCAGGTAGTGCCCCAGCCCTGTGAGCTGGGGACCGGGTGGGGTGGGGTGGGTGTGCGTGCCAGGAGAGGGGAGGATGGGGATCCTGGGCACAGGGAGCGGCCCTGCAAGTAGAGTCCACCGTGGGTAAGCATAGTGCTGCTCCCGGCTGGACAGAGGGCATTGGCGGGGAGGGTGGGGTTGTGGAGGGCCGCTCTGGGGGTCTGTAGGCTATGCCGGTGTGTCTCCCATGGACCCCTGGTTGACAACCTCAGGCTCCTGCTTCAGGACCTTCAAGTGACCTCTCTGCCTGGTACACCCACTCCCCAGACTTACGTGGTGCCATCAGATGTTCACTCAAGAGGAGGCCTGTCACCTTACATTAAACTGCAACAGTCTGCCCAATGTCTCATGTCCTCTCTCCTGCTTTATGGACTTGTCTTCCAGACTTGTCACTATATAATGTACATTCTGGTTTGCTCACTGTGGCAGTGGCCTCCATGAAGGCACCAACCATTCTACCTCCCATGTCCATACGTTTATGCACCTGCCCTCCCCTCCAACTGAAGGCCTTGAGTAATTTGCTTCCAGAAGTGATGGGCTGTCCCTTCTTTCTCCTTCTTGAATTGCTCACCAGCCCTGTGGACACATCTGGACAGGCAATGGCTAGCGAGGAAGCTGGCGAGGAAGCTGGCAAGCAGAACCCTCCCAGCGGGGCCTTCTGAGGAGCACCTGCCCTGGCCATGGGCATGGCTGCAGCCTCGTGAGAAGTCTTTTGCTGAAGGCCCCAGAACACCCAGGACCAGACTCCTGACCCTCAGAAACTGGGGAGATAATTTAGGGGTAATTTGTTACTCAGCCGTAGGTGACTAATACATTTATTTATCCTGTTTATTGCCCATTTCTCCCAGTGGTCCACAGGGCAGGACTTTATGTCTGTTTTACTTGCCATTGCATCTTCAATGCTCAGACACTGCTTGGTGCAGAGATAGTCAACAATACTGGGGGTGAACAAATACAGAATGGGGAGCTGCAGGAGGATTCAAGCAGGGGTGGGGCAGGGAGTGGTACAACTGATTTCTGTGTATAAAGCCCGTCCAGTGCCATGAGGAGAGGCCACTGAGGGCTGCAGGGGTGGAGGCTGGGGGTGCAGGGAGATTAGCAGAGGGCAGCTGAGTCCCTCAGGGCAGAGCTCTTGGATGCTGGGCCAAGGATCTGAGTGCAGGTAGGCCGGGTGGGGGTGGGGAATCATAGCGGAGCCCTACAGGTGGGGAGTGCAGAAATGCTCTTCCCCTGGAGGACTGGGCTGGGGCAGGTTTGGAGAGGGGCCCCTCTTGCTGTATGATGGAGAAGATGGAGGCTGCTATGGACGCAGACTCCTTGGAGGACCATGTCAAGAGCGTGAGTGTGGAGTCCCCAGCCCCTAGGACGGCTTTCAACCTTAAGTCCTCCAGGCCCAGTGCTTGGCGCCTAGGACAATGTTTCCAGAAGAATGAGGCAGGCCCAACGATGACCCGTCAATGTCAGCTTGTGTGGAAAAAGGGTTTTGGCAGGTGTGGGTAAGGACCTTGATGGGAGATTCTCCAATCAACCAGAGAGGGGCCCAAGCAGGGTTCCAAGCCCGGGCTCTGGGCCAGGGTGAGGGGGGTACAGGGGAGTGCGGGCTAGCCTCCGGCCTTGCAAAGGACATGGAGGAGGACCGGCTCCAGAGGTCCGCAGAGGGGTTGTGGAGGCCCAAGGAGTGAGCACACAGGGCAGTACCTGCACAGATTTCAGAGGAGCAGAGGGAGCTAGCGTAGCAGGGAGCTGGGATAGGAACCCCCCAGGGGAGCGGGGCCGGGGTGTTCAGGAGTCACGACTTGTTTAGCAGGGCTGAAGGGAAGAGAGTAAGTGGTAGATCAAAGGAGGGCTGATCAGGGAGGGACTTTGGCCTTTCCCATTGGTGAGATGGAATGCCTGGGCATGGCTGGGAGCTGAGCAGGGAATGAGCTGATCCCACACTCCGAATTCCCCAGCAGGCATCTGGGGAGAGAACTGGCTGAGGGAGCTGGTGAGGAGAGTGGGGTGCAGGAGGCGATGAGCCCTGGGTGCATCTGCAGGTGCCTGGAGGGGACAGCCCTCCTGGGGTCCAGAGGGGCCCTTTTGGGCTGCCCCACCCCAGAGAGGAGCCTCCCTCTGAGGAAGGGTGTCCAGAAGGCATGGCGGGCCACCTGCACATCCCCACTGCAGAGCCTTCCCAGAGGACGTGGGAGGGCAGGGAACCCAGAGCCTGGTGAGAGTTTAGACACCGGTGGCACCCTTCACCCTATCTTCTCCTGGTCCATGTGGGAGCCAAAGGGCAACTAATCCACGCGGAGTTTATTTACCACTGGGAGCTCTGACAGTATCTCTCAGCAGGTGCCTCTCCAGGTGGGCAGACAGCAGCTCACCCAAGTGTTGGCAGGAAAGGTGGGTGGGTGAGCTCACAGGTCACATGTGAGAGGGGGCCTTCCCACACACTTGTCCCCACCCCCAGAGATTCAATTCCAGGCTGCTGTCAGGCTGGGGGCAGTGGAGAGACCGGGACAGCTCCTTGCCCTGGACGGGTCTACAGACGGGCCAGAGACTGGGTACCCAGGAGTCAGGTGCAGGGGTGGAAGGGCTGTTTGGGACTCCAGGTGTCAGGGGCTCTTTCCCTCTGTGACCTCCCAGCCCAGAAGGAGCCCAGTCAAGACAGGAAACCTGGCAGGATGGGACTGTGGGTTTGTTTTTTGTTTTTTTTTTTTTTTTGAAGAATCTTGAGCCACCTTTATTTTTTAAAGATTGTATTTATTTGAAAGACAGAGAGAGAGAGAGAGAGAGAGAGCGCACAAGCGGGAGGAGGGGCAGAGGCAGCGGGAGAAGCAAACTCCTCACTGAGCAGGGAGCCCAACTCGGGGACTCAATCCCAGGACCCTGGGATCATGACCTGGACTGAAGGCAGACACTTCATCACCTGAGTCCCCCAGGGGCCCCAGGGCTGTGTTTTTAATTAAAAACATCTAACCAACTGAAAAAGCAGAATGTGTAACGAGCCATAGCTCCGATAGAACAATTATCTTACATGTTTCCATCCAGCATTATTTTTTTTCTGAACTATTCACATTACCCCGAGGTCATGCCATTTTACCCTCAAATTCTGCAGGACGAAGTGTCTTCAGAGAAGAGTGACATTACCCAACATAGACTCAATGTTGGGACAGCATTTTGCACACACTCGTTTTCTCTGGCTCCAGGTGAGGAGTGAACTGCAGGCACTTTGGGGCCAGAGGTCAGGGGAGAAGAAGGGGGACAGAAGTAGCCCAGATACCTGCCCCGTGCTGTGATTTGGGAGGACCCCAGAGGCCCAGGAGGTCCAATGTGGGCAGCCGGCTAGGCCTGGGCTGCCGCACATGGGTGACATCCCCCTGGCGGGTGCCCTGGTATGCGGGGCAGGGCAGGGGAAGTGGGGCAAGGAAGCTTCTGTGATTGCCCCTGTCTGTCTGGAAAGCTGCCTCTGTCAGAGCAGAGCCTGCCCCCCTCCCCAGCCCCCACCCCCTATTGAAGCATCTGCCCTGGTGCACACAGCCAGGGGTCCCACTCTGGGCCTGGAGCCATCAACCACCGTGGAGGGTGAAGAAATACACAGCTGTGGCTTTAGATTATTTATTGTGCAGGGGCAGGGGTGGCAGAGAGAAGTGGTGGCTCTTTGAGGAAGGCCCAGTAGGCAGAGCAGACTGCCACCGCTGGCACTCCCGGGCCGGATCCTTCCTTGTGGACAAGAGGGCAGGTAGAGGGGGGTGAGTGCCGTGTTCCTGCCCCTCTTGCCCTCGTGGGGCCAGCCCCAGGGCCACACCTTGCTCTTCCTCCCTGCTTCCTGTGTCCCGGCTCCATTCGGGGGTACCACTGTCACCTGCTCCCAGGATCAGAACCCCACTGTGCAGCCTTCTGGCCAAGAGGGGCCCCTGGGGGTCAGCGGGGCACTAGGCCCCGTATGGTCTGGGGAGCGGGACTCCAAGTACTTACCTAGGAGAAGGCACCAGCACACTGGTCTGTGGGAGAGAGTGGGGCCTGAGGAGCCATCCTGGGCCCCCTTCCCCAGGGGGGCGTCTCCTAGCCCCCCTGAATAAGCAAGCCTCCCTGTCTGCCATCCCCTCCTGGGGGGCCACTGGCCAGGGCACAGTCCTGCCCTCTGACCCAGATAGGCCAGGCTGCCTCTGGCACTCCTGTCCCGAATCCCAGCCATGTGGGGTCTCCTGTGGCCCTGAGCCAGCACGGGGGCGGCACTCACCTGACTGGGGCAGCAGGGTGCCCTGGCTGGGGTTCAAGCCGACTTGGGGTGCCAGCTGCTGCATCTTCTGGGCACCTTCGGGTATCAGCTCTGGGGTGCGGGCTGAGGGCAGGGAGCATTGGTGAGCAGGGCGGCAGGGTTTGGAGGAGGATGACAGGGTGGGAGGGGTCCAGCGCCCTCTACCACAGACACAGGGGAGAGGGGTCCCAAGGACACACTGCAGGATGGTGGTTTCACCCGCCACTTAGACTCAGAACTTGCTGGAATGTGCAGAGCAGCCTTGGGGCAGGGGCCCCGGAGGAGAGGCTGTGCCTGGTGACCAGCAGGGGGCAGGGGTGCCCGAGCGCAGCACACCTAAGAGCTGCAGCCAGACGTTCCTCGTGCCCTTGGCCTCAGTCTCCAAGTAGAGTACAGCGAACCGTCTGTAGTCGGTGGCCACCACGCGGATGTCAGCCTGCTGCATGGCTGGAAGGCGGGAGCCAGTGAGCCTGTGGCCCAGGCTGGCCCCCCACCTGCTCAGGAGCCCTCCCTGCTCCCCCCCAGTCCCCTCCGCCGCACCCCTGTTTGTGAACTGTCCATCCACAGCACCCTTGGTCAATGTTGTGTCCATCTTCTGGCACCTGCCGTCGGGCCTGGAGAGGAGGGGCCACAACAACCTGAGCCTCCCAAAGACACTGCCCGAGTACGTCGCATAGGGCCACCACTTAGGCACCACTGACCACACGGGGTGGGCTGATGCTCGGGCTGCCCCCGAGGCCCTGTGCCCTCCTCACGGTGGTGCTTAGAGGTGAGCTAACCCTCTCGGGGTGGGGAGAGGGGGCAGGGGCTAACTACTGGCTCAAGGACACAGCAGGAGATGTGGGGTGTCCCCTGCAGACTCCCACACACAGACACAGGAACACAATGCCTCTGTGGCCAGAACCCTGACTCCACGAGGGCCTGGGTCTGACACCCCTGTGCACCAGGGATGCCTGGGGCTCTTGGTGGCTCACCTCTGGCGTCACACTGGCCAGGCATAAGGCCCGATCTGAGGTGGGGCTCAGGGGGTCACTTACGTAGGGTTCGCAAACTTGAGGGCCAGGTCACCGCTGGCTGAGGCAGTCACCGAGACCATGGACATCTTCAGCTCGTCCTTGGAGCTCAGGAAGCCCTGGTCATCTGAGGCCACCCCGACCACATACCAGGTGCCCTGGAACTACAGGGAGGGGGCAGGGGGAGCTGGGGCACAGGCCTTGTGTCCACATCTACCCTGAATCCCTGACTCAGCGTGGTGGTAGGTGGCTGTGACTTGTCTGGATCTGAGGCCTGGGAGAGTGGTGGCAGTGTGAGCCACGCCACAGACCAGGCAGAGGGGCCTGCTGTCCTCCCAGCCTACCTGCAGCTGATGGGGTGGATGGGTGGGGCCCTCCCCTTCTCCTCTGTCCCCCCGATTTGAGCTGAGCTTGGACTGGAGCATGTGGGCATCTCTCGCCCTCTGGCCTCTCTGGGGATAACGCAGGCCCCAGGGGCCTGGATAGAGTAGCAAATCAAGGTGGTCATCCAGGAGGAAGAGGGGATGTGTCCCGCCTGAGGGTGCCTGAGCCCACCTGAGTGGCATCAAAGTCAGCCTGGATGGGGACTTGGGCCTGGCTTAGCGACGCCCTGAGTAGGGTGAAGACCCAGCCGGTCAGCAGCACCTGCAGCATCGTGGAGGGTGGTTCTTAGCTGGAGAGCTGGGGTTGCCTCTCCTGCACAGCCTTTATGACCCCTGAATGCCCCGGGGCGGCTGGCTGCCGGCCCAGGACCGAGTCCACTGCGATTAGGTTCGGGTAGGGTTGTGCCCTACGGTGCACTGGCCCAGCTCCTTTGCCAAGCCCGCCCATCCCCGGGGTGTTTCCTCCTGGGCAGACAGCGAGATACCTCAGATCCCTCTACGAGGGGCAGAACTTCTGGCAGGCTTTCTGGGATGTCTGCCCCGGTTCTCTTCTCCAGGAAGGCTGCCAAGCAGCTCCCCCTGACCTCTGAGCCTCACAACCCCGGGCGCCTCTATAGGGCCCAGCTTAAGTTTGGCTGGGTTTGGGGCCTGGTGGGCAGGATGCAGTCGATGCTGCACTCTGGGAGCCAGGAGGGCTTCGGGTAGGGCCTGGAATCTGGTGCCTTGGCAGGAGACGGGGAGCAGGGCTGCTGGGTGGGGACCGTGCTCCCGGGCAAAGGGTGGCTTTGGTGCCAGGGGTCTGGGGAACGGCCGGGAGAGAGAATGTGGAGGCCAGAGGCATGCCACAGCCGCAGGAGACGTGAGGGTGACCCGTCCTCTGCCCACTCGGTCCATTCCAGTGACGGGGTAGCACATGGACAATGTAGCCTTCCTCTTTGTCCCTGGGACCCTTGACCCTCTTTGTCCTCCATGGCCCCGACCTCCACCCAGCCTGAGTATACAAATCCCACACCTTTCAAAAACCCAGTGGGTGCAAAGCTCCCCTGGGCCTCAGGCCTCTCTGGACCCGGAGTGAGAGGACAGGTCACGGGCGCCTACCTAGAGATGAGGAGAGGCCTGGGCCCCAGCCCAGGACCAGCTGACTAGAGGGGGTGTTGCAAGGTCGGAGCCCAGTGCATTGGGTGAGGGCTGTGATGGCACTTCCGCTCCGCCCACTGTCTGACTTCAGACCCGCCCCACTGGAAGCACACGTCAGCGGGCCCTTGCCCACCCCTCAGGCACATCGCGAAGAGCCTCAGAAATTTTCCAGCGAGGAAGGGGAAACAGGCCCAAAGTGAGTGGGGGTGTGGTCAGGTCCCCAGGGAGCAACCCAGAGCCAGGGCCCAGGCAGTGAGGAGCGCAGGACAGACGGGCCAGAGCTGGACAGTTGATTTGCTTCCGGAGTTTATTCTCAGAGCCAGGAGAAAGCCTGAGGGGGCAAGGGTGGGGGCAGGGAGGCACCAGGGCCAGGGTCCTGGGGGTCTCAGAGGAAAGAGCAGAGCAGTGCAGGACGGCCAGGTCCTGGGGCGGCGGTCACCTGGCAGAGAGTGCAGGACCAGTGAGTGGGGCAGGCCACACTGCCCTCCCGGCCCCAGGGTCCCCAGATTCCTCACGGCTCCAGGCCACAGGGGAGTGAACCCCTCCAAAATCCTCCCTTCCCATCAACCCCACCCGCCTCCAGCTCCTCTTGCTCCCAGGAATCTCATAAACCCCAGTGGAGCCCCAACCCTGGGAAGCCCCATGTGCCTGGGCCCACCCTTGCATCATGGGGTGGGGGTGGGCAGGTGCGGGTGGGGACTGCTGGCTGAAGCCAGCCCACAGCCCACCACACTCACCTACTTGTTCTCCTCCATGCATTTATCTGCCAAGAAAGAGTCCCATGGGCCCTAGTCAGCGCCCCAGTCCTGGCCTCCTTCCTACCTAGGCTACCTGCCCCCTCCCTGCAGCCCCAGAAATTGGGTCTAATCGAGTCCCCCCAACACTGCTGATCCATCACACTTCATCACTCTCTCCCCTCCTCTGCACAAAGAGGGGGTTCTGTCCCCATCTGAGCCCCAAGCAGGCCTTAGGGAAGGCCCGTGCACCCCACCCCAGACTGCCTGGTGAAACTGGGGAGGCAGGTGGGGGTGTTCCTTCTTGTACTCCACCCAGGGGTTGCAGGCCAAGGTTACAGGGTGAGGACAGACTGCCCTGCTCCGGAGGCCACAGTGTGCCAGTCAGTGGGCAGTGGGCGGTCTGGCCGGATGAACTGCACCCCTTGGCTCCCCCCAAATCAGGAGACTGTCTGCCTCAAATCTGACCTTAATCCCTCCCCATCAGATTAGCAGCACCCCCCTCACCAGTCTGTGGCAGGAAGACAATGGCATCCTCTGTGAAGCCCTGGGTCTTGGCAAAGGTGCTGAATTTCTCCTTTATCTCGGCCTTTGGGGTCTGGGTGCGGCCTGGTGCGGGAAGGAGAAGCCACTGGTCTCAGCTGGGGGAGTTCTCCACTGCCCCCGCCTCCGCAGCTTGGGGCGCCCCCCCCCATCCCAGACAGCCATCTGTGAGGCCAGACTGTGAGGCCCTGGCGTGGGGGGTGCGTACTGTAGAGAGTGGCCATGTGGAAGTCCTGGCCGAGGCCTTTGCTGCCTGCGGTGTAGAGAAGCGCGTACTCCTCGTAGTTGGTGGCTACCACCCACACGTCGTGGGTACTGCCCCAGTCTGGGAATGCAGGACAGAATCCTGGTTGGGGACCCTGCGCCCAAACCTCCGGCCCACCTCTGCATGGGAGGAGGTGTTCTCTCCCTGGGCAGGCTGTGGGAAGGAGCCAGGGAGGCCCCCCCCACTGGGGAAGCCCCCAGCTTCCTGCCCCCACAGCCCCTGCACTCTGCAGGGTCCAGTGTCCTCAAACCAGAAGTCCTGGTCCTGGGGGCGTGGCAGACACACAGGATCTAGGGGCTTCTTGGAAACTAGGGGCTCCTGGTGCAGCCACAAACCCCTCAGCCAGAACTGGGAAGAGGAAAGATTCCCTAGTGGGAAGCCATTCCCAAGGAAGGGGGTAAATGGTGGAGTGGGGTGGGAAGAGGCCCTTGGCCTGGCCCCGGGGTGGAAAACTGGGCAGAGGAGTGGGGGGCTGGGGGCTGCCCCTGTGCACTGAGCCTGGGGACATACCACCATGGGGGGGGGCAGGGAGAGGCCTGGACGTTGCTGCAAAGAGGATCCAGCGCCCCAAGGGAGGGTTCGTGGTCCCCCAGCCCTGAGCCTGGGGCAGCTCCAGGCACACCCGGGACTAGCTGGCCTTGGTGGAGTGGCCGCCAGCCTGCCCCACGTACTGCTGGGCCCAGGGCTGGACCCAGGGGTCCCTGGAGGTGACCCCACTCACGGGGACTCGTGTAGCTGTAGCAGCCCGGGGTTCCCGCCGGCCGTAGGAGCAGGGTTCGAGTCTCACACTGGTCTTTCCTGTGGGCGGGTCACCAAAGGGGCCGGGGTCAGGGGCCGGGCCGGGGGCGGGGAGCTCGGGGCCCCAGAAGCCCGGCCCACAGTCCCACCTGAGGAAGGTGGAGGTGAGGTTGAGGCCTCCGTCTGCGGTCGGGGCCACCACTGACATACACATGGACAGCACGTTCTTCTTCTCCCGGAACCAGCTCGAGTTGGAGGCGAGGCCCGAGGTGAACCAGCGCCCCAGGAACTGCGGCCAACGGACCCCGCCCGGGTCGGCCAGGACCCTCCCGGGAGGGCCTGGGTAGGGGGCGCTCCTGCTCCCGCCCCGAGCCAGGCTCCTCTCCCGCCCCGCGCCTCTTGCCGCGCCCCCGCCCTGCCCCTCCTGCCCGCGGCAGGGCCCGCCCCCGCCCCGCGCCCTGGAGGACCGTCACGCCCCACGCTCACCCCCATCGCCCACCCCTGCGCGCCGGCCCCGCTGGTTCGGTGGCGGGAACGGGCGGCAGAGGGCGCCCGGACCGTCCCTACAGGGGCGGAGGGTGCTTGGCCCCCCCACCCCCCGGCGGTGGGCGGCGCCTGAAAAGCTCGGGGTGGGGCGCGGGGGGGAGGGGCGCGGCCCTGCGCGTACCGATCCTGGGGGCCTCCCGGTCGCCCATCCCCATCGCGCACTCGCGCACTGGCTGTCCTGGGACTCAGGTGTGGAATGTGTCCCTGATTATCTCTGGGCGTCGTGGGCTTGGACGACAACCGTGTTTGGGTGACGGAGGCGGGGGTGCGGCCCGCGTGTCCGCACGTGCCTTGTGCGCGCCCACGGACACAGGTGCTGCCCTGCCTCGGTCGGGGTTCAGTGGCCCTGCTCCAGGGGGGGCATTGCTGAGGGACCAGGGAGGGTGAAGTTCTCCCGCGCCTCCTCCTCCAGCTCAGCTCTCCTCTTCCCAGGTCGGTTGGCCACAGAAAGCAACCCCTCCCCCGACAGGGCACTGTGCCTCGGGCGGGACTGGGCCCCGGAGCCCCTCACCTTATCCTGTTGGAAGTTGGGCTGCAGGGACACCTGGGCCTGGGCCGACGTCTGCAGGGCTCCAAGCACCCCCAGCAGGACCAGCCCCAGCCACAGCGTGCAGAGAGCACCCATTGTCCTGGAGCTGAGTGTGTGACCAGGGCGCGAGGCCAGCAGTGCAGGCAGAGTGAGGGAGGCCAGCAGGAGGAGCAGAGGCTGCTGGAGAGACCCCTATTTATGGGCCTGACTTGGCCTCCACCCAAGGCCCAAGGACAGCCCACTGGAGGCTCGTGATGCTGGGGGAGGACAGCCCGGTGGAGCCCAGCTGCAGCCTCGCCCCCCACAGGGCTGCTTATGTAAGAGGCTCTGACGGGCATCCGCCCGGGCCCTGCCACCTGGGCCGAGAGAGGGCAGGGGTCAGGCCCAGGGTCCTGCAGCTGGTCCTCTCTCCAGTCCCAAAGGCTCATCCCAGCAGCCCTGGGGAGTGGGGGGAGCGTATGCCTCCATGCTGCCTGGCCTGGGACCTCTGGTCACTTCTTACCTGGGTTTGGGACCATACACACAAGCCCTACCATCAATCTCTCCCTGAGCTGTGACCCTGGGAGGGGACAGGCCCTATTTGCACTGTATGAGTTTGGTCCTGAAAGGCCTGGATGGTGACGGCAGAGTCGGGCCCAGGTAACTAAGGTAACTAGATCTGCCCCGGGAGTGGGGCCCAAGCCAGGCGTGTGGGGCACAGCTTCCCCCACAATCAACTGCAGGGGCTCTGGAGCTGGTGCCCCCTGGGTACCCTCCCCACCCTGGGGCCCCCAGCCTTGGGCACAGGCCCACCATCTGTGTGGTTCCAGCTATGCTGGTCCTGCCCACAGTCTGGACTCAGGCTGTTACCTGAGTCAGAACCACTCACACCACATGTCCCTGCCAGCTGGGACCTCGGGGCCTCGGGGCCTTGGGGCCCCATCTTCCAAGGAGGACTGCCTCCCCCTCCCCTGGCCTCACTGGGCAGACCAGCTGTCTCTGAGGTCCTGGGCCCCACTTAGATCTCACAGATGCACCTGTCCCTGGCTTCAACCCGAGGTCATCCTGGGATGGCAGGGCCTCCACACGGGGCTGCGTGGGGTCCCTGGCTCTGAGGCAGGAGGCGAGGAGTCTGGCCTCTGACCCTGAGAGGGGGACACAGAAGAGGAACAAGTTCCCGTGTAGGGTGCAGACACAGAGGTGCTCTAGCTGTGGTTGGGGGGTCAGGGGGCACTCATCTGCAAGATGCAGGCCCAGCCCACACAGGGGGTGCAGGTTCCTGTCCCACCCAGAAGCTAGGTTCCTGGCAGCCCTGGTCTCTGGCTGTTCAGAGATGACCTAGGGGGAGGCATGAGGCCCTCTCAGTTCCCTGAATGGGACCAGCTTGGGCACTGTCACTCGCCTTGTGAGGGCAGGTATTAGGCCACGGGTCCTGGTGAGGTCAGGACATCTGCACCCCCACCCCTGGTGAGGCCCTTGCCATGCGGCCATCGAGGGTCGCCAAGGTGTCCTGGTGGCATGGCCCGGCCTCCCCTTCTGAGGCTGGGATCTCAACAATCCTGGGAAAGCAGGTGCGGCAGTGCAGTGGGAGGGCTTGCAAGCGGGCTGCCAGGAGGGACTGTGCGACTTTGGGTATGGAGTTGGCCTCTTATTGCCTTGGCACTGTTGCTCCGCGGTCTGACATCGGGGCCCTCCCCAGTGGCCAGGGGAGCTCCATCAGCAGGGCAGCCTGGGGGCATCGGGGCCTGTGGTGCCACAGGGAGGGTCTCCTGCTTCTTTGTGGTGCTGGGGGTAGAAGGTGGCTCTTGGCTTCCAGGGCGGAGGCCAGTGTAAGGGGGTGAGATGGGCAGAGACAGGAGATACCCAGGAGGGAGATGAGGTAAGGGCGAGGCAGGAGGGTGACCCAGGGTGGTGGGACCCTGAAGATACGGGCCCGAATAGCTCTGACCTGGGCAGGCTGGGCTAACCTGCCAGGAGGGGCACCTGCGGCCTGACCCCCAGGAGTCCCCAGACCCTGGTGGGACAAGGTCCTCAAAAGGACAGAGCAGCTTTTGGGAGCCCCCATGTCTGGCCCTCAGACCCAGCACCAGGGACCATGCCCCTCCTCCTCCATGTCCCTAGTGGGCAGCAGAAGGCCGGATGTCTCTGTGTCCCTCCTCCCCTGGGGCCGTCAGAATGGGCAGGGAGGGTGATGTGGCTGTGGATGAGGTCCAGGGGCGCGGGGAAGACGGCACTGCTCTGTGGTTTGGGACCCCCTCGCTTGGTCCCCCTGTGGTCATTCTGCTGTGGAGCACAGGCCTGACCCCAGCCCCTTCTCGTGGGCGGCCCCGGGTTCCTGAGGGTGGGGTGACTCCTGCAGAGGTGCCGTCAAGTGCCCATGGCCCCCACGCAGCACCTGAGCCTTCCCGGGGGGAAGGAGCCCCTGCCCTGTGGGCATATTGCACATGCTCCTCCCAGAGCACCTGCTGGGCTGGAAACGGGATGAGGGTCCTCACACCAGACACTGAGCTCATTGCCTGGGACCCCGAAAGGGTGGCGGGTGACAAGAGATGGGCGACCCCTCAGGCAAGGTGGGGGCCACGAGTCCCATGCCTCCGGGCCTGCCCGTGGTCACAGGAGCCCCTCATAAGGTGGCCCTGGCCGGCCTGCGGCTCTGGGCCCCCGGGACGCTGCCAGACCCTGCCCCATGGGGGGCCCTCCCTGCACTGCCCTCCCTCCTCCCCCGCCCCACCCCGCGGTATCTGACAACCTCTCTCAGTGCCGTGCCCAGCACCTATCCTCTGACCACGAGCCCCACGGCCACTGGCCATCCCATTCCTGCTGCAGTGCTGAGACTCTGCCAGCATGGTCACTGCCCTGTGGGTCACCAGGAGCTCTGGCTGTGGCAGCCACACTGGTGGTTGAGGGAGCAGCTCCCTCTGACCATGGTGACCCAGTTTGGCAGGACAGGTGGCCCTCCTGAACCTCAGCTTCCCCATCTCTGCAGAGGGAGTGAGGATGCTCCCACCTTGTAGGCCCTGGGAATCAGGAGAGCATGACCCCCTAGCTCTAGGGATAATCCGCTCCCAGGAGCGTCTCTGTGCCCAAGGTGGGGGCTTCCTTCGGCCTCTGGGCAGAGCTGGGCCCCTCTGTCCCTCTGCTCCAGGCGCCCTGAGGCCCTCCAATGGGTGCCCCCAGGCCCTTACCCATCCTTCCTTCAGGGGGACCCTGAGCAGAGGTGGGGCAGGTAGGGGCCTGGCCTGGCTCAGCCAGAAGGTCTGAGGCCCAATTTTGGGGCTCAGGAAATGGGTGTCCCAGGATTCTGCAGGTGTACAAGGAGACACTGAGCAGTGACTCATCCTCTATGGGGTCCAGGTCGGATCTGACTGCTGCGGGCTCCCTGTGGGATGTCAGCCCCTTTTCTCCACCCCCTTGGACTGCACAATGGTGGCTGGAGAGGTGGGAGGGGGCGTCCTGGAGCTGTCCCTCCCTCCTTCCCTCCCTCCTTCCTGCGGTCACAGGACGCCCCTGCCCTCCCTCCCCCGCACTGTCTGAGCTGGGCCTGTGTGGTCAGCAGCCCTGAGCTGGGCCCAGTCCTCCCTCCCCTAAGGGGCCTCTGCTCAGCTAATGTGAGGATGGGGGATGGGGGTGTGGACGTGCGGGATGGATGCTGGCTGTGGGGGCCCCTCCTGGCACCCGCTGAAAGCAGACACGCCCAGTCTGGCCAACCCACACTGCTCCATGGCTCTCAGAGGGACAGAGTGGGGGGCAGCTGGCAGCGTGTTCCTGACCCCCGAGGGCGGGACACGGAGCCTGTGCCAGGACCTTGCGCAGGGAGAGACCCCCGGGGACTGACCTGGGTGTCCTCCACCTCAGGTCAGGCCCTGCCTTCCACTAGGCCTAGGGGGCAAAGACCCACGCCAGCGACTTAGCTGCCCAGCTCCTGGGCCTGTGGCCGGGCGTGGGGGATCGATGGGCACGTGCCCAAGGATGGAGGAGGCGGGAAGGCCTCTGGACCCCAGTGGCTCTGGGCCACACACCTGTAAGGTGTTGGCCTCACCTTTGAGCAACCGTCGAGGCTTTTGCCCTACCTCTGGCCTCCCAGTCAGGTATGGTGTCCCCCACAGATGGTGGCTCTCCAGGGCTGACCTGAGGCAGACAGTGTCCTCCAGCCTCAGGGGGCTCATGTGCTCCCTCACCCTCTGCTTGGCAGTCAGCTCCCTCCAGTCTGAGGGAGGGGGCTTGGAGGGGCTTGGAGGGGTCCCTGAGCTGGTGGGCAGGGGCAGCCCCACTGGACCCCACCCTACCCCTTCAACCCCTGCTCCGGGGTGCCCTCGACCCCAAGATGCTCCCCCATGGAAGGTGTTGAAGACTCTGGCTGGTGGGCCCCCTGAGTAAGCAGGGATGAGGCAGTGCCCTCAGCCCATGAGAAGCTGCTCGTCCCTGCTCAGCCTTCCCCAGCCTGAGTCAGTGCATCTCTGGGGGGCGGGATGGGGGGGGGCGCCTTTACCGGTTGCCAGGAGCCAGCACCGGCCAGAGTTGGGGCAGTGTGGTTGATGTCTGGGGTGGGGCACTGGGACCCAATGGGGCGGGAGCTAGGTCTGCAGCCTAACAGTAGCAGGGCAGGTGTAGCAGGGGCAACCAGTTCAGCAGCCTCCCCAGACCAGCCCGACCCCCAGGGCCACCCTGGGAAAGACAGCAGCCAGGGTGCCCGGTGTCAACACAGAGAGGACAGGGCCAGGACCCATGCGGGCCGGGGAGGTATCTGTGGGCCCCAGGGTGGATCTTCTGCGGGAACACTCGAGTCCCGAGGCCTCATTAAATGGAAGAGCAGCTCTCCAGTGGAGCACCCGGGTGGGGCTGTGCCCCCAGGATGAGGCCTGGGGGGGCCCAAAGATGGTCTGGGAAAGCTGAGGCCACTCCTGGCCAGCAGGAAGCCGGGGCTAGGGCCACCTCTGCAAGGGCAGAGGGCCTGAAGCCGCTTTGCTCCGGGCTGGGGTCGGCAGGCCATGGAGGAGACAGGCCTGCCCCCTCCACCATGCTCCACGCCTGCCGCCTCCCAGAGCCGTGACACTCAGCATTGGGGTGACTAGGGCAGATGGTCACCCTTCCAGAAGGGTTCAGCCAGGCGGTGAGTGGTGGGGGTATGCTTTGGCCTGTTGGAGGGCCAGGGGGGGAGAGGTCTCCAGGCAGCTGGACCCCATGTGCCCTGGGGCATCACCAGATGGGCCCTTTTGGGCCCCCAGAGGCTGCCCTGGACATCCTTCCTTCTCCTAAGAGGCCGAGGGACTCTCGTTTTGTGCAGAGGGACTCCAGCGCAGTCTCCTGATTTTGGAAGTTTTCTCGGCTCTGTGACCTGGCTGTGTAGGGCTGACCCAGGTGGCTGCAGGACCTCCTGCTCCTGAGGCCTGGGCCCTGTGTCCCTGGCCTTTGGCTTAAGCCGGCCCCTGACAGGGGTGCTGCCGCCTTTCCCTGGGGACCCAAGGTGACTGAGCAGGGCCAGCAATGGGGTGGGCACCGAGCAGGGCTGGGAGTGCTCCAGGCCCTGTGGGGCTGGGCCACAGGCACCTTGGTTGCAGGCCCCCATCTTGGTGCCCCAGGAAGCACTCGGCGGTTCCTGCATGCTCCTGTCCCCAGGCTCCTGGCCGGGTCCTGTGGACACCATCTGGATGGTATGCGGGAAGGTGGCTTGGTTGGCCCCCCAGCCCGGGGCGAGGGCCACGGAGGGTTAAGTGAGGACATTGGCAAGGACATCCCGCTCCTGCCCGGGGCTAGAACGGGGGTGTTTTGGGAGCCACCCACGGCCTGGCCTGTGGCCGTTGCCCAGCCTGTGGGTCATCTGGTGGTCATGCTGGCTCCTCCTGGCACTGAGTGTTTATTTCTAACAGGGGAGGCGGTGGGGACAGATGTGCCTCAGGGGACAGGGCACAACGAGGCCTTGATAGGCAGTGGGAACGGTCCAGTCTGACAGCCGCTGGTCCTGGAGCCACTGTGTCCACTATTTTCCCAGGTCCCCCCAAGCCCAGCGCCACACGAGCCCAGAATTCCAGAAGGAGCCAGGCCGTTGCTGGGGATGACCCCCCCCCTTGCGTGCACCTGCCCCCCCGGATGATGCACCCGGCCTCCAGGTGTCCCTGCCAGAGGTCTTGACCTTGCAGACTCCTGTCCTACCCTGGGACCAGCTGGGCTCCCTCTGGGCGGGGGCAGGCCTAGGATGGTGACCTGCTGTCATGGAGGCCACCTTGGGAGGGACAGCAGTGGGTCCAGGGGACCCAGGTCGGGCTTGCTCTGGGAGCACAGAGACAGGACACTGGGGGACCCCCAGCCACCAGGCTGGTGAGTCTGGAGGGGCCAGGGAGTTAGGAGGCTGGGAATGGCCGCTTTCTTGGCTGGGTGGGAGCAGGAAAGGAGCATGTGTGGGAGGCAGTGGGGCTGGGCCTGCCCTACTGGGGCCCTAGGGGTAGCTGTCCCCTCCTGGGCCTGGAGCCAGAACAGCCAGGTCACGGGTGGTGACAGAATCGAGACAGGGAGGGGCTGACTGTGCCCAGGGGTCACGGAGCTGTGGTGGGGAGGGGGCGCCCAGGGGAGGCTGTCACAGGGGTCAGAGGCCAGGCAGGTGTGCCCACTTCCAGACAGACACTCGGCCTTCCCTGTTTGAGAACACTGGTCACAGGGCCCAGCCCTCCTTGAGGCCCCGAGATAGCTGTGCCTGGGACTTTGCCTGGCCATGGGGGATGGAGGTTCGGCCCCAGATGAAGCCAGGCCAGAAAAGGGGTGAAGCAGGGAGATGGACAGGAATACGGGACCCCAAGCGGGCCTGGTTTTGCATGGCTGAGATCTGGGCCCGGGGCTCTGCCCAGCTCTACCACAGCTGGGCCACCAACTCCCAGGTCTCCGAGGCATCGGGTAGGACCGTGCTCAGTAGGGTCAGTGACTATGGGGGCTTCTGGTTGGCAGGGTTCGGGCAGAGGTAGTGTGGGTACCCCCGGGGGTAAGCCAAGCCCTTGGAGTGTGTGGGTGACTGCTCCTACCTGGCCAGATGCAGGGAAGAGCTTTGCCGGGGGGCAAGGGGATGGGTTGTTGGCTTCTCCCTTGAGTGACCCAGGCTGGTGGACAGCTGCGGGGTGGCTCTAGGGAGGGTCCTGCCAGGTGGCAGGTGTCCATGGGCGGGGCTCAGCCTCTGAAGGCCCCAGGGCACCATCCTCCAGAAAGAACCCATTTCTGCAGCAGCCGGGCGGGCGTGCTGGGAGGGGCCGCCATGGCCAAGGTCGCCCATCCCTGCCAGGCTCAGGGCAACCTCCCTAGCCTCCGACTCTTGCTGGGGAGGAGGGCTCCTGGGCCCGGGCTCCCCAGGGCAGGGCGGGAGGGGGGCAGCACCCAGGGGGAGGCTGTGAGCCAAATGCAGACCGTGGCCTCCATGCGAAGGCAGCAATGTTGGTGGGGGCCAACCTCTGGGCTGGGGGGGGACCCTCATCTCTGCCCAGACAGGGCTGTAGGGCCGTGGGGGCTGGTCCTTCCCTCCCTTCCCCCTGGCTCCGAACCAAGCCTGGGCCAGTTCCCAGCCTCTACCCAGGCATAGGGGTGCTGTGTCCCCACGTCACTGAGCCCCCTCCCCATCCCCACAAACAGGTCTGCCACAGGTCAGGGCTCTGAGCATCTTTATCTGCAAAACCAGCACCCAGGGGAAGCAAAAGTGCTGCGCCTCCCCACATGTCCCTGTGCCCACGCTGCCCACACCCCGCCTGCCCTGCTCCAGCCTGCCCTCTGGTTCAGCCACAGCCCTGTGTGGCCATCCCCACGTGGCTGTGGGCGGAGCCTCTCGGGCGCCCTTGGCCCAGGGTGGGGGCAGCCGGGCCAGGCCGGTGGGGCCCCGAGATCACCCTTTGCGAGGTGCTGTGGGGCCTGGGGGTGCACCGGGCACTCCCCCTCAGCCCCTGAGGGCTTCCTGGGAAGTGAAGCCAGAGGTGGGCCCCAGAGACATAGGGCAAGGGGTGCGTGGGGAAGAGACAAGAGACAAGGGCAGTTGTACCCCTTGCCCCAAACCCCAAGAATAGACTCTGCTTCCGGGGACAGATCCCCACTGCCCCCCAGCTTCCCAGCCAGTAGCCCTGGGGCAGCCTGTGGCCCTCCCCAGTGAGGACGGAGCCAGGGGACAGAGGCTCCAGGGACATCTGCTGTCCCGGGTCTCAGAGCACCAGCAACTCATAGGGTGGAAACAATCCAACTCCCAGTTAATCCACACAGACCCAAGAACTCCAATAACTTCCTTCAAAACAAAATCGTTTTCTGCCAGAGCATTCCTGGCTGGTAGGGCCGTGCACACCGAGGGAGAGCTTTCAGAGGAAACAGAAGAGGCGGCGTGTTTCCCAACAGGTGTGACGGAGCACGCACCTTTGCGCGTGCCCGGTGAGGGTGATGGCTCTGTCTCCCCACCAATAGCTTCCTCACCAGGGAAGGGAGGTGGGCGGCAAGCCCCCCTTATAGCCCTCGGGTCATGCTGCCCATGCTGGTCCCACGGTGGCCAAGCCAATGGCCTGCCTCCCTCCCCAAGCCCCACTCCCATTTCCAGTACTTGGATGATGTCAGAGGTGGGCTCCAAGTGGCTGCCTGGGGGGGAGCCCCTGGAGGGGAGCCCCTGCCTCCTTGGGACCACGGGTGGTGGGTGATGCTGGACACCCTGACGCCCAGCCCTGGGACACGGCAGACTGAGCTCTGGCCATGGGGCACGCTAGCCTCAAAAGCTTTCTCTAGTGGGTCCAGCAGCTGCGGGGGGTGGAGTGTCATCCCTCTAGAGTGCTCTAGGGTGCTCTGGGGTGATCTCGGGTGCTGGGCAGGGAAGGCTGTGAGACTTCACACTCCCGGGAACTGCACCTTCCCCCAGCTCCCATATGGGGGCAGCTGGGGGAGCAGGGCCCCTCACCCCATCAGCCCCATGTGGGGGCAGCCAGCCCCGGGGTCCTCACTCAGCCCTGCTCCTGGGCCCTCGCCCCTTCCCAGACCACCCCCCACACCAGCTTCACCCCCTTCTCTCCCTGCAGAGGGGTCTCAGACACACAGAAGCTCACACACTCAGGAAGAGTCCTTCCCTACACCCCAGGATGGCCAGCCCCTTGGGCCAGCCCACCCTCCTGCTCCCTCCCCTCCTCAGAAACAAGCAGGGCCAGCTCTGGAAGCCCCCAGGGTCTGCTCCGGAGCCCAACAGACCCAGATGGCCACAGGCTCCTGGGGTGGACGGGAGGTTTGCTCCCGTGGTCACATGGCCCAGAGCCGGGGCCAGCTGCACGGTCCAGCCAGGGACCCTGCCAGGCCCTGTGGTGACGCTGTCCTGGGCGGGTACCCCAGATGAGCCCAGCCTGCTCAGCCCTGCACACCGCCCTCATCCCTGAGGCCTCTGAGATCATCCCAGCCCTGCTGCCTGGCTCCCAGGCTCTGTCCTCCCTGGTACCCCTCCACCTTTGCCCTGTCATTGGGCCTGTGCCCCCTTGCCCGTCTTTACCCTTTGCCCCCAGCATGGACTGGTATTTCCTGAGGCGGTGTATGAAACTCTCTCTGAACAATGGCAGGGTTGTCTCTCCTTGTGGTTCCATTTTTTGCTTTGGTTATTCTGAGACCATTGGGTTTTTTTGTTTTGTTTTGTTTTGTTTAAAGATTTTATTTATTCATTGAGACAGAGAGAGAGAGGCAGAGACACAGGCAGAGGGAGAAGCAGGCCCCATGCAGGGAACCCGACGAGGGACTCGATCGGGGGTCTCCAGGATCACACCCCAGGCTGCAGGTGGCACCAAACCACTGCGCCACTGGGGCTGCCCCTCTGAGACCATTGTTATTAGTCACACACACATTTAAAATTCTTGGGACGCTGGGGTGGCTCAGTGGTGTCTGCCTTCGGCTTAAGGTGTGATCCTGGGGTTCTGGGATCAAGTCCTTCATCAGTCTCCCCACAGGGAGCCTGCTTCTCCCTCTGCCTGTGTCTCTGCCTCTCCCTATGTCTCTCATGAATAAATAAATAAAATCTAAGAAAAAATAATTAAAAATTCTTAGTGTTCTTGATGGACTGAGCCTACTATCATTACAAACAACCTAGCATGTCTATACCCTTACATTGTAAATGTTTCTCTTCTTTTTTTTTGGGGGGGGGGATGTTTCTCTTCTAAAACAGCATATGATTCTTTAAAAAATCCTGTCTGAGGGATCCCTGGGTGGCGCAGCGGTTTAGCCCTTGCCTTTGGCCCAGGGCGCGATCCTGGAGACCTGGGATCGAGTCCCACATCGGGCTCTCTGCTTGGAGCCTGCTTCTCCCTCTGCCTATTTCTCTGCCTCTCTCTCTCTCTCTGTGACTGTCATGAATAAATAAATAAAATCTTAAAAAAAAAATCCTGTCTGATCAGGCTTTTTAAGCTGTGTATTTAGCTAACTTTATTTAATCTAATAAGGTATTAAATAATGAGTTAAATAATATAAATAAAATATATCTTATTTTGTGCTTTTTATTTTCCCCACCTGTTCTCACCATCTTCATACCTCTTTTGGATTGTTTTTCATCAGTTTATTATTTCACTTCTATTACTGTAGGATATTGCAAGTGTGTGTATTGTGTATGTGCATGTACGTGTGTGGGTGTATAGATGTGTGTATATCTGTACACACATATGCTCTAGAGGTTACGGCCAACATTACAATGCAAAGCTTCAATTTGACAAAGTCACGTGGATGGATTCCTTTCCCTCCTCCCAAACAATGCCATTTTCATCATGTTTCAGAATTCATACATTTAAACAAATTTTTTTTTAAGATTGTATTTATTTATTCAAGAGAGACACAGAAAGAGGTAGAGACACAGGCAGAGGGAGAAGCAAGCTCCCTGTGGCGAGCCCAAAGCAGAACTGGATCCCAGGACCCTGGGGTCATGCCCTGAGCCAAAGGCTGAGGCTTCAGTGACTGAGCAACTCAGGAACCCCTATTTTTTTTTAATTTATTTATTTGCAAGAGAAGGTGGGTGGCAGGGACAGAATCTCAAGCAGGCTCCCTGATGCGGGGCTTGATTCCACAACCATGAAACCATGACCTAAGCTGAATCCAAGGGTCAGATGCTTCACCGACTGAGCCACCCAGGTATCCCATTTATGGACCATCTCTTGGGGACACATTCTTTCGTCTGTCAAGCTACTCCAGGCTGGAGGCTTTACCTGCAGTGGGGCCGTGGGGTCAAGAAGGGAAGGGGATGCCAGGGGGGTGGGGGGCTCAGTCGGTGGAGCATCTGACTCCTGATCTCAGCTCACGTCTTGATCTCAGGGTCGTGAGTTCAAGCCCAGCATCGGGCTCTGTGCTGAGCCTACTTAAAAACAACAACAACAACAACAAAAAAAACAAGTGGATGCAACCACCCATTGACCGGAGAGTGACCTGGGGTGGGATGGCCCCAGGACTGCGTGACATGCAAGAGGCTACATGCTGTGCAATCCCAGATCAGGCCAAGTGCCTCCGTGGAGATGGAATTCAGTCTGTGGCTGTGGGGGTGAGACCAGTCACAAAGGGTCACCAAGGAGCTCTCTGGGATGATGGAATGTTCTGCATCTTGATTGGGTTCTGTTTACACAGGTGTCTACATTCGTCCCAACTCATCAAAGCACACGATGAAATTGTGTCCAGTTTGGTGCACATCAGATCTAAGCTTGTATTTTATTTTATTTTTTAAGATTTTTTTTTTTTGAGAGGGAGTAAGAGAGCGTGAGAATGAGAGCGTGAGAGCAAGAACACTGAGCAGGGCCAGGGAGGGGTGGAGGCAGAGGAGAAGCAGGGAGCCTAAGACACGGGGTTCGATCTCATGATCCCGAGATCACATCCTGAGCCTAAATCCAGAGTCAGACGTTTCACCGACTGAGCTCCCCAGGGGTCCCCTAAGTTCATATTTTAGAAATAAAGACTAAATAAGGAATTTTCAGACAAATAAAACCCAAAGGAATTGATCACAAACAGACCTGCAATGAAACAAAAATATGAAAGGATGCTCTTCAGCCAGAAGGATGGTGCTACTGACTCGAGCACAGCCACATGGGATGGGCTACAGAGCACAACAGACCCTGGTGATTGTGGTCTCGGTCACCTGCAGTACGTCCTGCAGGTGCCAAGTATAGTTAGAATCAAAACACATGACAAAAATCGAATGAAACCTCAGAGGGTACAGATGGAAGGAAAGTGTTGTAATAATTACATTGCCCAGAAGATGGGGAACATGATAATTCATATTGGACATTAGTAACTCGAGGGTGACCTCGTTACCTCCAGGCTGACACCAAGAGCAGTGGAAAGTTACGTAAGAATGCAAGGTGGAGGGATCCCTGGGTGGCTCAGTGGTTTAGCGCCTGCCTCTGGCCCAGGATGTGATCTTGGAGTCCCGGGATAGAGTCCCACGTCGGGCTCCCTGCATGGAGCCTGCTTCTCCCTCTGCCTCTCTCTCTCTCTCTCTCTCTCTCTCTGTCTCCCATGAATAAATAAATAAAATCTTTATTTTTTATTTTTATTTTTTAAAGATTTTATTTATTTATTCATGAGAGAGAGAGAGAGAGAGAGAGGCAAGAGACACAGGCAGAGGGAGAAGCAGGCTCCACGCAGGGAGCTTGACACAGGACTCCATCCCAGGTCTCCAGGATTGCGCCCTGGGCCAAAGGCAGGCACCAAACCGCCGCGCCACCCAGGGATCCCCCCCCCACTTTTTTTTTTAAAGAAAATAAAATCTTTAATAAAAAATGCAAAGTGGAGTCAGCTTGAGATTCTCTAAAAAAACAAATAGTCTTGAAGAGAGACCTGAACATTCATGTTGGTCGCAGTGTCATTCACAGCAGCCCAGGGGTGGGAGCAACCTGAGCGCCTACTCAGATAAACAAGACGACACCACGGACCATCACTCAGCCCTAAAAGGAAGGAAATCCTGGCACGGGATGGACCTGAAGACATGGAGCTGAGAGAGAGAAGCCGGCACAGGAGGACAGATTCTGTATGAGCGGGAACTCCCAGGAGGCCCCAGATCCACAGACATGGCTGGGGGTGCGGCGAGGGAGGGGATAGAGTTTAACAGGACAGAGTCCAGTCTGGGAAGACCCACAGGTCCTGGGGACGTGGAGACGGTGCCGAGGCCACAGAAGTGGATACTTAAGGAGAGTTAAAAAAAAAAACAAAACAGAAAAGTAATGTTTACAAGGTAATAAAGAGAAAACCAATGTAATAAAGCCACGAGTTAGCCCACCAGGTGGGGCAAGAGCACCTGCCTCAGCCAGAGACCCAGCACACCGCCCCTCCCGCCCCATCCTGCCACCCCTCTCACCACCAGGCCCTCCCTCAGTGGCCCAGCCCTCAGCGCTGTGTCCCCAGCTCTCCAGCCATCCTGCCGGCCCCACTGCCAGCCCCCTCCCCACGGTCAACCCCCCAGCAGGTTCGGCTGCAGACCTGGGCCCGCCCTGGAGGTGGTGCTCTCACATCTTCCTACCTCAAGGGGCTCAGGTGCCAGCGATGTACCCACCTGCCCAGGGCCCTGGGGTAGCTGGAGAAGGTCTGGGCCCCAGGGGAACTGCCTGTGCCCTAGGCCCTGGGATCCCAGTCCCTTGCCCCTTACAGTTCTCCACTTGTCTAGGAAGGGGATGGTCCCGCAACACTGACTGGTGCGAGGGATGGGCTGGTGACCACGCCGCCCGGAACGTGGGGACACATGGTGCATCTGCTCTCAGCAGGCTCGGGGCAGACCTGTGGGGTGTCCTGGGCAGCCAGCCAGGGGCCAGCTGGACAACACTTGGCTGGCAGGCAGGTGCTGATCCTGCAGAGGGAATGTCCCCTCACAGGGGTGACTGGGACCGCTGTGCTCATGGCAGGGTTGGGAGAGGGGCTGGGGCAGTCGGGGGCATCCTTCAGAGTCCTGAGTCCCACGTGTCACTGAGGAATGGGTCCACGGCCACACCCGGCCCCCAGGCAGCTCTGGGAAGGTGCACAGTGGTTCCAGCGCTCAAAATCACCACCTGCCCTCCAGACTAGTGGAAAGGGGGCTCAGGTCACGAGCGGGGTATCAGTGTCCCTGGCAGTAGCCTGTCTGTACCCCCACCCTACCCCACCACCACAGCCAGTCCTCTGTCCAGGTAGGCATGGGGCCACACCCCCCCGGGGAGGGTCACTGATGGAGATGCACCCAAGGAGGCCGGCCACCTGGTCCCAGATCTCCGCGGTCCCACTTGGCCTCCCCTGGGTCAGGGCACGAGCCAGCTTGCTGTGCTCTGGGGCCCGCAGGGCTCTCCTGAGATGCAGCACTGGGTCCCCAGGACCAGGGGAAGCCCCAGGATGCCACCCATGTCTCTGTCACAGTGTGGGGCTTTGTGCGACTCTGGTGGACAGGGGGTGGGGGAAGTGCAGGACCCAGAGTGGGGGTCCCTGGGCAGGAATCTCCCAGCACCCAGGGCCACGGACAGCCCACCTCCCACCCTGCCCTGACAGGGGACAGGCTCAGGCTGGGGGGGGCATCCAGTGCCCTGAGGGGGAACAGACCCAGGTGACCCAGGGTGTGTGTGTGTGTGGGGTCCAGTGTGTGTGTGTGGGGTCCAGTGCCCTGAAGGGGGGGCAGGCCCAGCCTGGGGTGTGTGTAGGGGGTTCAGTGCCCTAAGGGAGGACAAGTCCAGGCTGGGGGGTCCAGTGCCCTAAGGGAGGACAGGTCCAGGCTGGGGGCTCCAATGTCCTGAGGAGGGACAGCCCCAGGCTGGGGGTGTCCAGTGCCCTGAGGGGGGACATACCCGGGCTGGGGGTTCCAGTGCCCGGAGCGGGGACAGGCCCTGGCTGGGGGGTCCAGTGTGCAATCCAGTGCAGAGCAAGAGGTCTCTCCGATGCTCTTTGATCTGTGGTGGGGCCAGGTTCCTGCGGGGCCTGGGCTTGGCTTGCTGCCCCCCTGCCTGGACCTCCTGAGGGCCGATGAGGGGAGACTCAGGAGGACTGGTCCTGTCTGGGCTGGGGCAGCTGTGAGCACACAGCTGGGGCCCCAGTACAGAAAGAACCTCTACACCCAGTGGGAGTCAGGGTAAGGGTCAGGAGGCTGTCCCCACCTCCCCGCTGCCAACAGGAAGCTAAACCTCCAGGCTGGGGCATCTACTTGTAGGTAGGCCTACTCCTGTCCTGTTGTGGGGGGCAGGCCCTGTGGACACACACAGCACGGGCTGTGTGGGCAGGGGAGGGGCCTAGTCCTACCCACAAACACCTGCAACAGGAGCTGGTGGGGGGCGGGGGTGTGGACAGGCCGAGTGGGCTGGGGGTGGTGTGAGTGTGCCCTGAGGGGCCGCCCCCCACCACTTGCCCCCAGGTCAGAGTGGCTCATACTCCCGGATCCCACCACGGAGCGTTTATTCCACGCTGAAAGCAGAGCACTGCTGGGCTGTGAGGGGGCCTCCGCTGGGGAGCAGCCACATCTTCAGCAGTTATTGGGATGAGGAGACCAGTCTGACAGGGGAGATGGGAGTGAGTGTGGCTGAGAGACACGCCCACCTGGGGCGCGCAGCCCGGACTCCATGCAGCCAAGCAGGTGAGTGCTCACATGCCTGTGCTTGTGAACATGGTGCACAGACACATCTCCCGGTGTGTACACACGGGCACACCTGGGTGTGTGAGGACACGTGCACATATGAGCACTGTGGCTGTGCGCCTGTCTGCACGTTCCATATGTGCCACTATGTGCTCACGTGATCATCGACATGTAAAGAGCCGGAGGAGGGGAAGGCAGGTGGCTCAGGATGGGAGGGGGGACCTGGTGGGGCAGGAGGTGGCCCAGGAGAGGAGGGGGGACTTGGGGGGCAGGAAGTGGCCCAGGATGGGGTATGGAGGGCACAGAGACCAAGGAATTATGAGAACCCCCACTTTGGGCTCTGGTTGAACCCTCTGGGTTGGCAGGATCCCCACAGGGAGACCCTGAAGGCAGGCCACGCTCCCCTGTTGGCTCCCACAGGGCTTCAGAGGCCCATGGGGGGGGGGGCCTGGTGGATGCAGGCCCCTGTGCCCCGAGGGCCCATTACCTGCCAGGTCTGGGAAGACGATGTTGTTGTCCGACAGGCCCAGAGCTCTGACCAGGCAGACAAATTTGTCCAGCACCCGGGTCTGGATTATCCACATCCTGCCTGGGGCCCGAGGAGCAGAGCATGGCCCTTAGCCCCTGAGGGTGAGTGGGGATGCTGGGCACCCTGCCCTCCTTCCCCTTCCTGCTCCCACCAGCTGGACAGTGGCAGCCGGGTGGGGAACTCACAGAGCAGGTTAACCCTGAGGATGCTCTGGCCACCTGACTGCCTTCTGAACAGCATCAGAGCGAACACATTGTAGTCAGTGTCATACACCTGGACTTCCTCGGGGTTTGCCCCCGATGCTGGGGAGGGGGGCACAGGAACAGCATCATGGGCCTGCCCACCAGCGCCCCCCCCACCCGGCCATCCCCCTCCCTCCCACCCGTCACCCTCTCGGCCTCACCGCCATCCACTGAGAACCTCCCGGGCTGTGCCGCTGGAATCAGCACATAAGACCATGTGATACAGCGGTGGCCCCTGTGGAGGTAGGGATGGACACACAGAAAGGTTTTGGAACCCGGCCAGACCTCTGGTTCCCTTCTTGTTCTCAGGTGCCGCCCCAACATGGGCCCCCAAGACAACACTGCTGTTTGTTTGGAGGACACTTTGGTCAGAAGCCATGGGCATAGCCCAGCAGATAGGAGGCTTCGAGGGTGTCCCGGGGTGGTTCCCCCCTACAGGAGTGATGGACGTGTGAGCTCTACCCCCGTCCGCGTGCATCCGGCATCCCAGCCCACCCACCCACCATCCACTCCTCCTCAGCCTGGAATAGACCCCAAATGTGCAATGGCAAGAAAACGGGCCACAGTGTCCCCTCGGGGAGCATGGAGCGGGCCAGGCTGGGCCTCAGGCCGGTGCCCTGAACTTCGCTGAGCTAGGTCCGATGTGGGAACCCCAGTGAGCCCCCTGCAGTGCGGGGGCCTCTCCAGGCTGTTTTGAGAAGCAACCAAGGGTGTCTGGCCTGCAAGGGGAGAGGTGAGGCCATCCTGAAGGCTTCATGGTCCAGGTGCACATGCACTGGGGTCTCTGTCCCCCACGTGCCCTAATAATCAACTTCCGGCAGGAGCCAGGTCAGTCAGGGGCCCCCAGGAATCCAAGATGGCTCTGGGGAGGCTCTCAGCGCCCACGATCTGCCCCCCGTCTGCACGACAAGCCCGCCTCGCTTAAGGTTCCTGTGTTATGTTACTTGGAGCCAAAGAGCCCTGACAGGATGGGCTCCCAGCTCTCCCCGCCCCCACAGCAGGGCAGGTGGGCAGGGAGCCCTCAGGTTTCGGTGGCCCCCAGCGTGGGAGTGTACCACCATCCACCTCATCCAGGGGGCTGTCCACCAAGACCCCCCACTTGCTCCCCACCAGGGGGTGGCATTTCATCCAGGCAGACTGACAGAGCACCTGTCACCCTGGATGCAGCAACTGGTCCTGTCTCCAGAAAACCCAGTGATTCGAAAAGACCCAGTCAGAGGCCACTGCCAGGCTGAACAGGGCGCTCACTCTTTTCTGGAATCAGCACCCTCAGGAGAGCATCGGCCTAGGCTAACGTACTACCCCTGTGAGGTGCAGACTCTCCTGAGCGGAGGCCTGGGGCAGACTGTGGTGCTGGGGCCCATGCTGGACCTGAGCCATAGAGCCATTAGCTGCCGGGGGTCCAGGCCAGGGACCCCCACTCACCGGGTCATAGCATAGGACACTTGCAGGCGGCTGTTTTCATTTCGCTCGAATGTCGCCGTGAATGAATTCAACAGGAACTTGTCTGACCTCCTGTGGGTGCTGCCTGCCAGGCCGATGACAAACCACTCCCCCTGGAACTGTGGGAGCCATGGTAGGCAGAGTCCAGGGCAGCCCGAGGCCCCTCGTAGGCAGGGTGCCCAGGCTGAGCTTGCAGGGAGGCCTCCTGCAGGAGTGGACGTGGGCCTGGGCCTGGCAGGGGCAGGTGACCTTGCCCAGCGGGAGCCTCAGCAGGCTTCGATGTGCTCAGTGTTGGGGACCAGCAGGGGTCACCCGGAACAGCGGCTGACCCAGGAAGGCCTGTCCACAGCCCGGCCTGCCCGGTCTCGGGTCCCCCTCCCCACCCTCTCCTGTGGCCCCCACAGCGCTCAAGAGTTCCCCTTTCCTCCTGCACTTGACCCCTGGTGGCCTTTGTCACCCTCCCTCCAACCCCCAGACCTGGTCCTCCTTGAAGCTCTGTAAGACGGAGCCAGCGACTGGCTTGGTGTTTGGGGTCTGACCCTTCAGGGCGTCCAGCAGGGTGAGCACCAGCCACAGGGCACACCAGCGCCCCATCCCCATAGGGGCAGAGAGGAAGCCAGTTGCCGAGATCACCACTGACTCAGATGCTCGCCTCCTTATGGGCCCACTCAGCAGGTGCCCCTCCCCAGGGGTGTGCCCTCCACCTTTCCTCCTCAGAACAGGCATAAGCGGGAGGGCTTGGAGGGCTCAGAGGTGGACGGAGCAGGGGCGGGGCCCTCCTGAGATCCTGCCCAGCAAACATGGGGGCACCTGGGTCCCAGCCCAGGAAGGGACATGGGCACAAGATGGAAGGGCTGGGCTTGCTGGGTCCACGAGCTCCCAGGGATTTTTCGTTTTCTGACTCGAGTCCCCCAGCTCCACAGCCCCCTGGGAGCCCTCAGAGGCCTGAGGCGCCTCCCCCTAGCCCTAGCCCAGCAGCACTCCTGCCACCGAGGTGGAGAGCAGAACGTTCCATCCCACACAGGGGGCTCAACCTTAGTCCCAAAGGGTCAGGGGCACAATGTTCTTGCTGTAGGAACAGAGTGCAGAGCCCAGGCCTGCCACCCCCACGCTGCTCTACAGGTCCCTGAAAACTCGGGCAAGAACGAGGCCAAGGGGCCCTACAGTCACGAGGGTGCAGGGGTAGCAGCTGGTCAGGGTGAGGGGAGCAGGCAGCCAGAGCACCCAGATCTGGGTGAGCAAGGACTGGCTGCAGGGGCTCCCCTGCCAGAGGGAGGGCGGTAGGCAGCCCAGCTGAGGGGGTTGGGCACCCACACCTGGGGCCTGGGAGCTCGAGGGCCCGCTCTAGGCAGGAGCCTACCTGGCCGCCCCCAGAAAGGGCCTGGGGAAGAACACAGCCACTCCCACCCAGGGCCCTAAGCTCTACAGGATCCCAGGACCCTGTGTACCTGCCCTGTGAGCACCCTGTCCTGGGCCACCTCCTGCCCCCACCCGGGTCCCCATGACCTGGGCCATCTCCTGCCCTCCCCCACCCTTGGCCTCCAGCAGCATGTCCTGAGGAGGACACCAGGACCCTCAGAACCCATCCCCCAGGGAGGAAAGCTTCAGGGCTTGTCCGTGCCCCAGCCCTCACTCTGACTGCCGGTCCTTCCCCCCAGGGCCCTCCCAGGGCCAGGGGCCAGGTGTACCACCGACGCCTCTCGGGTCCACTGCAGGCCCCAGCACAGGGGACGTCCCGGAGGAGCCCTCGCTCTCCAGCAGAAGCCGGGCGGGGGGCGGGGGGGTACTTCGCATCGCGAACGCCCGACCCCACGTCCCACCCGCAGGCACCCCCCAGCGGGTAAGACCCTCACCCAAGGCTAAGCCCGCTCAACACATGAGAGCAGCCCCTGTGCACCCGTGCTCTGGGGGGCTGGGGGCGGGGAGGAGCAGGGACCCCCCGACGGGACTGGTCAGGAGAGTCCCCCGGGCCCGAGACAAAGCCCCGGCCGGGCCTCGGGGACCCCGCCCACTCGTCCGGACCTAGGGTGAACGCAGCTTCGTGGCTCTGGCGCCCCCTACAGCCCGCCAGGCGGCGGACGGCAGGCGGCGAACTCGGGGGGCGGGGCACGCAGCTGTGGCTCCGCCCACCGCCGATGCGATTGGTCGAGGGTGGTAGTGACCGCGGCTTTTCGGTTTGGGGGAAGCGGGGCGAGGGGCAGGGGCTTCTGGGCATTGCCAGCTCCGAGCGCTGGCCTCGGGGTACAGGCGCTGTGGCTCCAGGTCTTTTCTGGGCCGTAGGGCCAAAGGAGACTCGTAGGAGGCGAGTCTCCTTTGGCCTTCTCCCTCAAAGCCCTCCCCGTACCCTCTTCTCCCCAGCCAGCCCAGTCGTCCTGCTCCGGGCTGGGGGTGCGGGGGGGGCGTGGGCAGGCAGAGGTGGGAGCAGAGCCAGAGTGTCCCCTCCCGCTCTGTGACTGACCCACAGGTTACCTGGGGTGGCCTGGTCCTCACCTCTGCTCCCTGGCAGCCCAGGGAAGGCGGCCACTCAGTGGTGAGCCCTGGACCAGTTTCCAGGAGCAGGTAGCCACCCCACCCATGTGCCCGGAGCCTGGCACGCACACAGTAGGTGCTTCAGAGGCACTCATCAGATGGATGCCCAGGGTCCCAGGGCAAGGCTTGGGGGGCCCCCGAGGGGAGCAAAGGGAGATAGCCCAGGCCCACCACCCCCGAGCTGGGCACAGGGTAGGTACGTGTGGGGCACAGTACCCTCCCCAAGCCCTCCTCCGAGCTGCTGAAACTGGCCAGTGCCCTCCAGGTCGTGGAGATGCCAACTGGACATGATGGGGAGCGGGGGTTGCTGGGAGGGTCTGGAGACCATTCTCCCCCCGTCCAGGCCCTGCCCACCAGGCCCCCTGCACAGGGTGAGGACCGCAGCTCCCTGCCCTAGATCCAGGGCAGCTGTCCCCTGGCCTGTGCCTCACCCCATGCAGACCCTGGCCCTGAGCGCACAGCCATAGGAGTGACAGGAGATGGTTTTCTTTCAAGTGCCTGTTGGTTGCTTGTGGAGGAGGTTCAGGGTTCCCCAGTCCTGATTCTTCTCTTTCTATGATGTCCCCAGTGTCTGGGGACCCCCATAAGGGTCAGGCAGGCTGGCCAGGATCTGGGGACTGAAAAGGATGTGCAGTCTTCCCTGGGTGGGGGGGGCGGGGGGGCGGGGGACAGCCCCTGGAGGCAGACCTAACCTAGCAAGCCACATCCCCCCAACCATGGAGTGTGTCCCCCCAGGCAGCCATGGGCAGTGCGCCCTTATCCCATTCTAGCCTCCATCTCCCGGGCCTCTGAGCTCCCACATTCCAGAAAGATCTCTGATTAGAGCTCCTGGCGCCCCCGAGCTGGTAGCCTTGGTCAAATCCTGGGTGTGGGCTCCCTCATCTGTGCTCACCCCAGTCCTAACACATGGATTAGGCTGGCCTGCTCCCCCCCCCCCATTCTGGGATAGATGCCCCCCCTCCTTATTGTCCTTGCCTCTGTAACACTGTGATCTATCCCTAGGGACACCGGCTGCCCAGTGCCAGCACTGGACTCAGCCCTCAGGGGCAGCCACAGGGACGGTGCCAGCACTGCAGACCTAGGCACCCCATCCAGGAACCAGGAGGGCTCCCCATCCCTGCCCCAGCGGCCTGAGCTGCCTCAGGCCAGAGGGCCACTGGGTCTCTGGACCCATTCCTCCCTGGAGGGAGCACAGAGTCAGCAGGAGGCCAGGGGCCTGTGGGGGGAGGACTCTTCACCCCTCTAGGCAGGGGGTGGGCTCAAGACCAGCAGGGCACGTGTGCTCATACCCTGGGAGCAGGAGAGGGCGGCTGGGAGCCCAGGGCAGGAGGCCCAACTCAGACAGGGACACAAGGCACAGGACAGCAGGGCAGGGGGCACCTCCGATATCCACCTTGCCTTCCTGGGGCGGGAGCCGACCCCTTCCCCTCCACAGCCCCCGCCCCCTGCCCAGGAACAGCCACCTGCCCACTAGATGACAGACAGAGGCCCCAGGCCAGGACCCACATGGGAAGGAAGGAACCAGGGGCTAGGATGCAGTGTTTAATGAAGGCAGTGCTCCTGAACATGTGGGTACTGGCTGTCCCCCATGGGTGGCCCTGACCCTGTGGGGCATCAGGGCTCAGTGAGCGGGGTCACAGGTGCCACCATCTCTGGGGTCTTCACTCCTTCCAAGTTCAGGGCTGCTGCCAGGACTCACCTTCCGGCTTCTGGGGCACAGAGACCAGACTCAGCGGGGGGAAGGAGCTGAGGGGTGCCCCCTGTTGCTGTACCACTCACCGTCTAGAACATGGAACTGGTCTGCAGCCTCGCAGAAACCTGAAGGCCCAGGCGGGTATCAGGGGTGGCTGGGGCGGGCACACAGTGGGAGGGTGAGGTGGCCATGGGGCGAGGAGACACTTACCATACTTGGGGAAGAAGAGGACATGGTCCTCAGTCAGGTTGACCCTCTGGATCCGCTGCTCAAAGGCGCTCAGGGCCGAGTCACTTGGGGGTAGTGAGCGGGCTATGGGGCACAGGGGGCTCCTGGGCCAGCGGCAAGGGAGCAGGTGGGGCACGTGGGGGCACGCCCCAAACCCCACCCCGTCCCCCTGTGCTCACGCCTCGGCCCCTCTGGCCCCTCTGCAGGGGCTCCTCCCTGGGTCCCCGCTCAGCAGAAGAGGGTCAGAAGTCAGAATACAGGGAGGGAAGGGGGAGGGCCATCTGGGCTCCCCCCCCCCGCCCCGTGCATGGCCCTGTGGGTGTGCGAAGCCTGGGCTTTGGTGTGGACGCACCGTACAGCTTCACTGACAGCTGTCGCTTCTGCTCCAGGTACAGGATGGCGAAGCCCTGGTAGTCTGTCTCCCCAACGACCATGTTCACTGCCCCGCGGGCACCTCGGGCTGGGCAGGGCAGAGTCAGTCTATGGCCTCCCAGCCCTGCACCCCTGCACCTCCGTGCCCTTGCCTCACCTTGCAGCAGGAAGCGGCCCAGGACTTCGCCATCTCTGTACAGCTGCCGCACCTGCCAGCAGATCCCATCCCTGGGGGGGGGGGGGAGGAGGCACAGCTTAGGGACCCCAACCTGCGCAGGGCCTCACAGGACTCTGGTCCAGGCCAGGCAGCCTGGGGCCCGGGGTCCGTGCTGGGGACTCACAGCTTCTGGAAGGTACTGACAGCCATGTCTGCGCCCTGGGGAGCCACATGCAGGAGGGTGGCCTCAGCCCGGTGGCCTTGCTCCTGCAGGAAGCGGCATGAGGAGGCCACGGCCACAAGGAGCCACGTCCCTGCAAACTAGGAGCAGGCCATGTGAGGGCATAGGGGATGGCGGGCTGCCCGACCTGACCCCTGGAAAGCTGGGGAGGGGGAGCAAGTGCCTGCCCACCCACCCATCCCCCTGCTACCTGGTGAGCATCGAAGTTGACCTGGGGCTGGATGGTGCTGATGCGGGACGCCGGCCGAGGGGGTCTCCTAGCCCTCTGGCTCACGGAGCCCCCAGCCAGGAGCAGAGTCAAGAGGAGCGCAGTCCAAGGGGTCAGCATGGCAGCGGCAGGGATGGTGCCAGAACTGGGGGAGGCTGAGGACAGGACGGCCACATTCTAGGTCAGAGTCCATCGTCCAGTGCCGCCCAGAAGCCTGGCACAGGAAGTCGTTGCGGGTCCACCTCCAGCCCAGGAAGTCCCCGGTCCTCCTGCTCTCCCAGCGGAGTCCACCCCCAGCCTCCTGGACTCTGCACTTCCCGGCAGGGCCTGGCGCCATATTCTGGTTACGAAGTCCGAGCTGACCTCTGGCTCCTTGTCCACGACCCCCTAGCCCAGGGCCCCAGCAGCGGGAGGCGGCGGGGCCGGGTCTCGAACCCGCGCTCAGTGAGCCTCGCCCGCGGCCCAGCCCGCAGGTCCCCGCGCAGGGCCGCCGCCCTTCCCGGCCGCCGGGGGCGCTGTGGGCAGCGAGCTCGCCCGCGCGCAGGCGCAGCAACAGCCCAGCGGGCGGCCCGGGGCTCGGCGCTCCGTGGTTATCGATGCTTCAGGGTTCGAGGCGTCAGCCTGGCCGGCTCCATCATAGAGACGCGGCGGCAGGAGCGGCGGGGCGGAAGCGGGTCCGCTGGCCGAGGCCGGGCGCCGGGGCGGGGGCAGCACGGCTGGGCGGAGGCGGCCGCGGTGAGTGCGCCCGGCCCCGGGAGCGTCGTCGTCCCGCCCGGCCCCCGACCCCCGGCCCTTCGACCCCCCGGCCCCGGCCCCGAGGAGTGTCGCTGACAGGCCGTGTCCGTCCCCGGCTCCCTGGCCACCCCGCCCCCCGCCCCCGGCCCCTCGGCCTCGGCCGAGCCCTCTGCGGATGAAAGGGCCGCCGGGACCCCGAGCCGAGGCCCCGCCCCTCGCAGCCCCCCGCGGGGGAGGTGGGAGAGGACGCCGGGCAGCCCCCGCCCTTCCCTCCGGCTCGCCCGGCCCTGGCCGCGCTGGCCCGCTGACCGCCTGGCGCGGCTCCTCTTCGCTGCAGGGCCGGGCCGAGGGCCGGCCGTGCCCCCGGCAGTGTCGGGGCGGGCGGGCTGGCGCTCGTCCCCGCCGGCCCCAGGCCTTTTCTCGGAATGACCTGTGTCCACACCGACCGCCCTGAAGCCTTGGGGCCGCAAGGTCAGGGCGACAGGAGTGCGCGGTGGTCAGCGGCTCTTCGTTCTTCCGCCTCAGAGCAGTGTCCAGCCCAGGCATCCCGATGGTCTCTGGGCTCAGGAGCGGGAGGAGGTCAGATGTGGGTCCAGGGGCATGCGCCGCCCACCACCTGGGGCTGGACCAGGCTGCGAGGTGCTGAGCTGAGTCTGGCCTGTTCCAGGGCCCGCGGGGGTGTGGGGTGCAGGGGGCTTGGAGGAGCTGTTGGACCCTCGGCCAGGTGGGCAGTGCCAGCTGGCCCTCCACACACGCTCAGTCCAGCGGAATGCCCAGCAGGGCTGTTGCTCAGCCTCGCCCAGCCCCAGGCTCGTTCCCTGAGGCCAGCGTCCTGCCTCGGTGCAGCGGGGAACTAAGGGGACCACATGTGGGTTGCAGGGCTGCCTGGGCAGAATGTCACAATGGACGAGGGGGGCGTGCCCCTGCTCCCTGACAGCCTCATCTACCAGATCTTCCTGAGCTTGGGCCCAGCTGACGTACTGGCCGCTGGTCTGGTGTGTCGCCAGTGGCAGGCCGTGTCCCGGGACGAGTTCCTGTGGAGGGAGCAGTTCTACCGCTACTACCAGGTGGCCCGAGACGTGCCCCGGCACCCAGGTCAGGGCCTGCACGTGGCCCCACAGCCCACCAGGCTGGCTGGGAGGGCGGGAGGCAGAGCCATTCACATGCTCCCTGCTAAAGCCACAGCACTGGGCCCCTGCTGCCCAGTTCTACATGGTGGTCGTCAGCGCACCACATGGCACTCACGCTGGTGGGGAACAGCTGGGCTGTGTCTCAGTACTGGACCTGGCAGGGAGGCAGGGGTCTGGGGGTGCCAGGGGCACCCCTGCTGCTGAAGTAACCAGTGTCCTCCAGGGGCAGGGCTGGCCCCTATGCTGTCAGGGTGCTGGCCTCTGTGGGAAAGGAGGCTCAGGGCCCCAGCAATGACCACCCCCCACCCCCAGCGGCCACATCCTGGTATGAAGAGTTTCGGCGGCTCTATGACACGGTGCCCTGTGTGGAAGTGCAGACGCTCAGGGAGCACGCCGATCAGGTGCTGCATCTCAGCTTCTCCCACTCGGGTTACCAGTTTGCTTCCTGCTCCAAGGACTGCACCATCAAGGTGGGTGAGCACAGCTGGGGCAGCTGGGGCCAGGCAGTCCAGCTAGGATCTGGACATCATAAGACGGAGGCTGGGGGACGAGGGGCCACCCTCACTGCTAATGGAGCAAAGTGGGCTGTCCAGAGCCAGGAGCCCCGCTGCGTGGGCCCACATCCCTCGCTGCATGGGCAGCCAGTGGCAAGGATCTCTGTCCTGGTGGTGGTTTCTGGGTACCAGCTCAGCTGGACTGGGGGCTTGCAGCATGGGCCCTGGTATCAAGAGGTCCCCAGGTGACTCAGTCCCCACGCAGATCTGGAACAACGACCTGACCATCTCGCTGCTGCACAGTGCGGACATGCGGCCCTATAACTGGAGCTACACCCAGTTCTCCCAGTTCAACCAGGACGACTCGTTGCTACTGGCATCTGGGGTGTTCCTAGGGCCCCACAACTCCTCGTCGGGTGAGATCGCAGTCATTAGCCTAGGTGAGAGCGGGCCTGGGGCGGCCTGGCTGTCCTGGCTGTCCTGGCCAACCCCGCCCCTCCCCCCACAAGGCCCTGCACCCCCCAGCCCCGCCCCTTCCCACAGCCCTGCCCCCGCATCCCCCCAGACAACTTCGCCCTGCTGTCCCGAGTACGCAACAAGCCCTATGATGTGTTTGGCTGCTGGCTCACGGAGACTAGCCTCATCTCGGGAAACTTGCACCGCATCGGAGACATCACCTCCTGCTCAGTGCTCTGGCTGAACAACGCCTTCCAGGTGCGAGGGCGGGCATGTCCCCTGCAGCCACCCTGTCCTTGGCCTTGTGCCCACCTGCTGTCTCCCACTCCCAGGACGTGGAGTCAGAGAATGTCAACGTGGTGAAGCGGCTCTTCAAGATTCAGAACCTCAACGCCAGCACCATCCGCACGGTGATGGTGGCTGACTGCAGCCGCTTTGACAGCCCAGACCTCCTGCTGGATGCTGGTGCACCCCCAGGCCGTGTCTTTGACCTGGGCAGTGACAGTGAGGATGAGGAGGGAGGCTCGGAACCCGTGCCAGCTCCAGCCCGCGCCAAGGAGGGCTTGCGGCGCTTCTTGGATGGGCTCCTGGATGCGCGGGCGCAGCCCCAGCTGTCAGAGCACGCGCTGGAGACCAAGGTGGCTGAGCTGCTGGCCCAGGGCCGCACCAAGCCTCCAGAGCACAGCATGGCTGATGCCAGCAAGCTCCTCATCTTCACTACGGGATGCCTGACCTACTCACCACACCAGATCGGTAGGGAGCAGACCCTGCTCAGTCCCTAGAGCCTTGGGGGTGAGGCTTCCCCAAGACTGGGGTGGGGTCCTGCAGCCAAAGGGCAGGGTGTGAGTTGGAGGGCAGAGTGCACTTCCTTCGTTTGTCCTGGGGGCCCAGGCCTGGTCCTGTCTCTTGGAGTGCATGTTCCATGGGCACCTATGCTTCAGATGTGGTGCTCTTACCCGGCCCTCCCACAGGCATCAAGCAGATCCTGCCACACCAGATGACCACAGCTGGGCCTGTGCTGGGTGAGGGGCGGGGCTCAGATGCCTTCTTTGATGCCCTGGACCACGTCATCGATGTGCATGGACATATCATCGGCATGGGCTTGTCTCCAGACAACAGGTGCGGCCCCGAGAGTGTCCTGGGTGGGGGCCTCTGTAGGCCGCTGGTACCAAGCAGGGTGCCTCTCGCCCAGGTACCTGTACGTCAACAGCCGTGCCTGGCCCAGTGGCTCTGTGGTGGCCGACCCCATGCAGCCACCGCCTATCGCAGAGGAGATCGACCTGCTGGTGTTTGACCTCAAGACCATGCGGGAGGTGAAGCGGGCTCTTCGAGCCCACCGTGCCTACACGCCCAATGACGAGTGCTTCTTCATCTTCTTGGATGTCAGCAGGGACTTCGTGGCCAGGTAGAAGTGCAGGGCAGGGCAGGGCCGGGTTCCAGATGTGCTGGGCAGGGGCTCACCTGAGGCTCTCCTGCAGTGGAGCCGAAGACCGGCACGGCTACATCTGGGATCGGCACTACAACATCTGCTTGGCTAAGCTGCGGCACCAGGACGTGGTCAACTCGGTGGTCTTCAGCCCCCAAGAGCAGGAGCTCCTGCTGACGGCTAGTGATGATGCCACCATCAAAGCCTGGCGTTCACCACGCATTGTGCGCATTCACCAGGCCCCGCGTCCGCGTCCCCATCACTTTTTCTCCTGGTTTGCCAGCCAGAGGCGTTGAGGGGGGGCCACTGGCCAAAAGGAGTGTCCTGGGCATCCTTGGGCTGCCGGGACCCGCGGAAGATGCCACAGAGGTCTGCAGCCCTTTCCCAAGGGCCCAGCCACTGCCCAGACTGCGTGCTGGGTGGAGAAACTCGTTGACAGTCATGCCTTAGCAGGGGGACTACGGGGCTGCCGGTAGGGCACAGTCTGCCCCCCACCACGCTCACCCCCCCCACAGCCCCCGCAGCTGTGACATTCAGCACTGGCGCAGCCCCCTGGCTGGCTTGGATGCAACAGACACTGGGGCCCCACTCTTCACGCACCCTCTTCCCCTGGGGCCTGCGCCCCGGTCAGCACCACACGTACCCTCCAGTTGGCCCCAGGTGGCCTCTCCTCTGGGAACTTGTTTGCACACCAGCAGGGCCGGCAGCACAAGTCAGTCTGCCACGGGCCCAGGCAAACTGCATGTCACTGGTCACCTGTTTGGGGCCTGAATAAACAGTTGGCAATAGCATCCCGCTGTCCGATCTCTGTGTCCAGTGGTATCTTCATGGGTCTCGTGCTACCTGCCTGTCCACCAGCAGGATGCTGGACGCTGTGGTGGGGGCACTGCAGTCCACCAAACTGGGCAGCGTGGCTCCAGGCTGCATCCCTAGTCACTGTCCCTGCAACCTCTGAGCAGATGAGGTCGTTGGTGTGCAGGAAGTACCATAGCACGTCCACCCTGATGTGTGCCCACTGCAACAGGGAGACGTCCAGGGGCACATCTGACCTGGGGAGGTACTGCAGAAGATGAGGCAGCACACGGTGGGGCAGGGGGCAGAGTTCTTGGGGGTAAGGCATATGATGCTGGGGATGTGGCATGGGCGGCAGAAAACGGCCCTGGGCCGAGCCCTCAAGGCTTGACCCATGTCTGTCCTGGGGGCTCACCTGCCCCCCTCGTGGTGCCAGGTGCCAGATGGGGGTGTTAATGGGGCAGCAGGCATGATTTCTATGCCTGGCTACACACACAGCTCATCTCATCAGACTGTCTTCCATTCCACATGCACAGCCACCACTGCCACAGCTTGGAGACAAGCCCAACAGACGCGGATGGATCCTAGGGCCCAATGGGGTGATGTCCCCTCAGGCCAGACGCAGTGCTGAGCAGAGGCTGCTGGGGTCAGAAGCTCACTGGCTCCAGGGAAGGAGCTGGGCCAGGCCCTGGGACAGACGCAGAGGCTGCAAGGGTTCAGCCAGGCAGAACCTCAGGCCCCCAACTCAGAGGGCCCAGAGTTGCTGCTCATGGCCAAGTATCCAGTGGCACGGGCTGCGCACCCAGAGAAGGACGCCCCAGCCCGCGGTAAAAAGAGGGGAGCTGGGGCTGCTGGGCTTCATGTACAAGGACACAACAGTGACAGAAGCCATACGTCCTACACACAGCACACCTGAGACCGTCCAGAGCCCATGGCTCAGCCCACCCATACGCAGCCAGAAAGCTTCACAAGGGCAAATACACTCCAGAGAAGTTGCAAAAATTGAACAGGTTTCTGAAAAGATCTTAAAATCATCAAGGAAACAAAATCTGTAAAATCAGAGCAGAGAATAAGAATCAAAACCACATAGACTTTGAAAACAAAGCCAGTGGAACACAACAGGTAGAGAGGTTGAAATGAAAAGCTCAATCCAAGGTCAGAGCAGACCCACCTGGCATGAGAATAAGCAAGCAGACGACAGGAACGAGACGACTGACTGAACAAACTCCAGGGGGGATGAGGGAGCAGGGGAGCGGGGCAGGTGGGCTCAGGTGGGAGAGAGGTGGCCCAGTACACGAAAACAGTCCTTAGCACACATGTGTTGAGTCTGATTCGGAGAAGCAGCTGCACACATGAGATGCATCGGCCACAGCCAGCGAGGGTCTCGAAGCCCACAGGTCTGCAGGCACATGGGCCCCATCCTTCCCATGGCATGGCTAGAAGAACTAGACACCCTCTGAACAGAGCACCGCAGCAGGCAGGCAGAGCAACAGCAGAAACGGCCCCCATGGTCCTGAACTCCGAGCAGCCCCGGCCCTGGAAGTGAGCGTCCAGGGAGTGGCCTGCCAGGAGGACAGAGCACCTGATGGACAGGCCCTGCTGGCAGTGAGGGTGCTAGTGCTCAGTGCAGCTGTGCCTCCAGGGGCCCCGGTCCCACTGTGCTCTTTCTGCCTTGCCACTGGGTGGACCTAGGAGTGGTCTGAGCAAGGGAAGGCATAACAGAGCAGGGCAGCAAGAGCCCTATACCTCTGGCTGAAGGAGCAGGCCCTACCGGCACCTAGGCAAGAGGAATGGCTAGGGAAACAGCCTGCAAGTTGGCCGTGATCACTCAGGCTGACCCCCGGGCTGCAGATGCAGGCATCAGACCCAGACCCCAGAGTTTGCAGATCAGTGCCCACTCCCAGCCCAAGGACTGACCCAAAGAGCATGCGCTTGGAAGCTGGGCTGATGCTGGCTCGGCCCTATGAAACAGACACTGACAGTTGCCTGGGGTTCGGACAAGATCCAGAGCTGATCAAGTGATGTTCAGAATATCCAGAATGTAACCCACAATTATGTGGCACACACACAACCCTCAAAATGCCAACTCAGAGGAAAAGACATTCAGCGGACGCCAAGGATGGAAAAGACACAGAGAGACTCTGAAGTAGCAATCACAAACATTTGCAATAGATGTAAAGATATAGCAGTCTCAGCAAAGGAACAGTAGATACAAGAGAAGCCAAAATATCTTAGAACTGGAAAGCAAAATTTTAAAACTCCCTGGACAGGAATGCCTGGGTGGCTCAGTGGTTGAGCATCTGCCTTCAACTCAGGTCATGATCCTGGGGTCCTGGGATCAAGTCCTGCATCAAGCTGCATGGAGCCTGCTTCTCCTTCTGCCTGTGTCTCTGCCTCTCTCTCTGTGTCTCTCATGAATAAATAAATATTAAAAAACAAAAACAAAAAACAAACACCTCCCTGGACAGACAGACCAGCAAAAAGGAGATGACAAGAGAGTCAGGAAGCAGAATCGAAAACAGGTGACAGGATTACCCAATCGGAACAAAGCAAAGAAAACCAATCAGGAGAGAACTCAGGTCCCAAGGACCCATGGGACAGACACTAAAGGTCTAATGTTTGTGTCACTGGGAGCCCAAAAGGAAAAGAAAGCGGTCTACAGAAATAACAGCTGAAACTCACCCCCAAAATGTGATGAGAGATACACATCCACAGATTCAAGAAGCCGAGTAAATCCAGAGAGGATAAAGTCAAAGACTTCCACACCGAGACTCATCTCACTAAATCATCCAAACCCAAGGAAGGCTGACAGAAGCAGGGAAGTGCATACCTGCCGAGCAAATTGCAGGCCCCTGATCAGCAGTCACAGTTAGAGACAGAAAGGCCATCAGCCCAGAAAGCCAAGACCAGTGAAAACATCCTTCGTGGGTTGAGCGAAAATAAATCCTCACATGAGAGAAAACAGGGACTCTGGCCAGTGATGGAAGGTCTTCTTCTGACAAGAGGTAAATACCATCAGAATGAGGCTGGGACACCAGCACCAGGGGGCAGAAATGCAGACAGACTCCTCCTGAGTTCCTCCAAACATGTTTGACTATTGAAGAAAAGGCAGTTATAATGTTGTCTGATGGAGTTTCAGTCTAGAGCAGTGCCACACGGGGGGATGATCAAGGGACCCTCGGGGGTAAGGTGCCAACATCCCACCAATACACTGTTGGAAGTTAAGTGTGTTGTGGGATGCCAGAGCGTCCGACTCCTGTTCTCAGGTTTTTTTGTTGTTGTTGTTGTTATTTAGTTCAACTCTCATTTGTTTCTTGCTGCAATGTTTACCTGGAATGAATGAACGAGTGTCCGTGTTGGTGGGAGACTCCATACAAAGTCAATTACTGAAAGAAAAGTGAGGAGCCCCAAAACTCTGCAGGCCATTTCTTCCAAAACGCCCTTCAAGGGAAGTGGAGGCACGTGGGGGGCAGGTGGGCACCAGCAGGACCTGTAATCGGGGCAGCAGGTGGGGGCTGTGAGAACCCTAGGCCTGCCCAGGACGGACGGATGGACAGATGGATAGCAGGAACCCACTGCTTCTCACACTCGCATCCTGAAGCCCCGTAACACCACATTGCATTGTACTGGTCTGCTTGTTCCTCTGCTCTTCACACTCTTCAGGAACCTCAGACCTTCAGGTACACAAGGAAGGTGATGGCAGTGCCAATCCCAGAGGGTAGCTTTTGTTTTGATTTCCTTAAGTTAACCAGGGTCAGTTTCTGTTTCTTATTCCAGCTACTGCCCTTGCCCACTGCAGGAGTCTTTATCAGCCAGTTCCTTCCTTGCCAGGCAGATGTTGTCTTGACTTCCTTGCCAGTCAAGATGATGTCTTGACTTCAGGGTCACAAGTTCAAGCCCTGCGTTGGGCGCCACAGTGGGTATTGAGCCTATTTAGAAAAAAAAGTGGGGATCCCTGGGTGGCTCAGCGGTTTGGCGCCTGCCTTTGGCCCAGGGTGCGATCCTGGAGTCCCAGGATCGAGTCCCATGTCGGGCTCCCAGCATGGAGCCTGCTTCTCCCTCCTCCTGTGTCTCTGCATCTCTCTCTCTCTCTATGTCTATCATAAATAAATAAATCTTTAAAAAAAAGTGCAACAATAAAAGTTAAATGTGTTGTGATCCTTAGAAAAACCACTAAGAAGACAAAATCACAATAGATGTATCACAGAATACTAAGCAATGTTTACATATTCTTGTCCTAGGCAGCAGAGAGGAAATGGAGGCACACAGGACTGACAACACAAACAACCACATGGTGACTGTCTACCTTGGCACAGCAGTACGTACATTACTGTCAAAGTGAAACCAACAACAACAGAAGCCCCACAGCCCCACTCTGCCATCACTAATAAAGGATGGAAAAACACTCGTAAAAGGAGCCTAGTCGGGCTACGTGAACCACCAAGCCAAGTGTGCCCCAGAAAGCAAGCCTTAACAGGGAAAAGAGGGACCCTGCCCATGAGGAAGAGGCGTTTGTTGAGAAGGGAAAGCGTTCCTAGATATGTGTGCAGCCCACACAAGAGCCTCAGGACAGTTGAAACCACGTGAAGCCACGCGAAGCCATGCGAAGCCACACAGCAGCACGAGATGAGAGAGCAGGGCAGGCGGAGATGGCACGCCCTCACTCAGGGCAGGTGCTGGCCTGGAAGCCAAGCAGCCAGGGGCATGGTTCCCAGGGCTGCTGTGACCGAGAACCACAACCTGGGGAATTTCTTGTCAGACCGCTCCTGAGGCCACAAGACTGTGCTCTCTGCATGGGGACCCTTCCTGCCTTCTGGCTGCTGGCAGGGCCGGCCGGCCTTGGTGTCCTCATCCCCTGACCCGTTAGTCCAATCTTTTGTCTTCACACGGCCTCCTTCTGGGCCTCTTCCCATCACCCTCCTTCTGCGTGTCTGTGTCCAAATCTCCTTTTTATATGGCTCCCAGTCATATTGGAGCCTGTACCTGTGCCTCATTTTAACTTGATCACTACTATAAAGACCCTATTTCCAAATAAGGTCACATTCTGAGTTATTGCGGGATTAGGATGTCAACACAGCTTTTTTTGGGGGGGCAGGGCAGGGGGATATGATTCAACCTGTAAGAGCTACCAACTAACCGGATTTTACTGAGCTGTAGAGAATATTCCAGCCAACAAGAGCAGAATACACATTCTCAAGTGGATATGGCACATCCACCAAGATAGACCACAGCCTGCACCACAGAAGAAACCTCAACAAATGTCAACACTTCCAAACTCCTTTTCCATATGACTCCATAACCCTGATAGTGACACCAAAGACTACAGAAAGGACATTTAAAGACCAACATCCAAAAAAACAAAAAATTAAAAAAAAAAAACAAAAAAGACCAACATCCCTGGCAAATATAGATGTGGAATCCTCAAGAGATAATTAGATCATATCCAGAAATATATAAAATTAGTTGTTGTATGCCATGACCAAGTGGGCTTTAATCCAGAAATGCAAGGCTGGTTCTATACTTAGAGATAAATCAATGTAAGCCGCCACGGGAACAACATACAAGAAAAACCACTTGGACATATCACTTGATGCAGAAGAAAGCTTTTCACAAAGCATCCAAGTCATGAGAAAGCTCTCAGCAAACTAGGAGTAGAAGGGAGCCTTCTCCACCTGATAAAGGCATCGACACAATCTGAGGTGACATTATACCTGGTGAAAGATGGAACCCCCCCAAGACCAGGAACCCAAGGCCAAAGCCCCTCCTTTCACTCCTGTTCCATCCCACAGAAGGAAACTCAGCAGGTGGGATTTAGTGAGCAAGAGGAACGGAGGGCAGACTGGAGAAGAATAAAATCGTCCTTATTCACAGATGATATATGATTATTTATCACATGATTGTTTTTAATCCCCAAAAAGCTACAAAAAATAACTCCACAACCTCCTAGAACCAGTGAGTTTATCAAGCTTACAGGATATAAAGACAACACACAAAAAACAATTGTTTCTAAACACTAAGAATGTATAATTGGAAGCCAAAAACTTAAAAAATACCTTTTACGGGGCACCTGGGTGACTCGGTTGGTTGAGAATCCAACTCCTGATTTTGGCTCAGGTCATGATCTCAGGGTTGTGAGATCGAGACCCACACTGGGCTCTGTGCTCAGCAGGGATTCTGCTTGAGATTCTCTCTTCCTCTGCCCCCTCTCCCCTGCTCTCTCTCTAAATTAATAAATAAGCAAAAATCTTTAAAATAATAGTAATAAATACTTTTATGATAACTCAAGAACAAAAGAAATGCTTAGGCACTCATCTAAGAAAGCAAATGTTTATGCTGAACATACCAAAATGCTGACTAAAAGAAAGCAAAGACACAAAAAGAGATAAATTACATTCCTGGATTGGAAGACAACATGGATGTCAATTCTCCCCGAACTGACCTGTAGATTTAATACAACGACAATCAAATCCCAATAGGGCTTTTTGTAGATATAGACCAGGGGATTCTAAAACTTATCCATACTAGCAAAGGAACAAGAATAGCTAAAGTAATTTTGAAAAATAAGAATAAAGTTGGAGGAATCATACCACTTGAGTTAATACTCACTAGGAGGATGCTGATCCCAACAGACTGGTGTTGGTGGAAGAGCATGGACGCAGGTGAGTGAACATTAACAGATCACACGTACAAGGCAGAGGAACTTTACAGGCTATGAATGTATGCGGAGGCAAACAATGGACGTCTCCATAAACGTCACTGCACCTGGCCATCCAGATGCAGAAAAACTAACCTAAACTTCATGCTTTTTACAAAAATCTACTCAAAATGGATCAAAGATCGAAATGTAGAATGTCACAATCTACTTCTAGAAGAGACTGTGGACAACTTTCATTACCTGGTGGAAGACGAAGAATGCTCAGATAGGTCACTAAAAGCACAACCAGTGTCACAAAAGTTGGTAAGTAGCACTTTACTCAAACTCACAAATTTTGTTCCAAAAAGTTAAGCAGATAAAAAAATAAGCTACACACCAGAAGAAAACGTTTCCAAGCCACGTACCTTTCCAAGCGCATACCTGGACTACACAAACAACTGGCAACTCAATGGTAAGGAAACAACCAGCCCAGACAAAAAATGGGCAAAGGTAACAAGCAGATGTGTCGCCAGAGATGACAATTGTTAGAGGGAAACACAAAAGAAAGTCGAAACAGGATAGCACAGCATGCCTCTGAACCAAGCATTAGGCCAGGGTGTGCAGCGTGGGAGCCCTACCTGTGCCCATGCACATGAAGAGGCTGAGCCACCAGCTCTGTCAGCACGGGCTGTGTAACAAAACACCACAGGACTGAGTGGCTTATCAGCGACACATTTATTACTCACAGTTGTGAAGGCCCAAGGCCGAGACCACGGTGTTAGCGCAGGGGCCCCCTGGGTGGCAGACTTCTTGGTGCATCCTGACACAGCAGGAGGGGTGCAAGGCAACTCCCTGGGGTCCCTCTCCTGAGGCTCTCTGCCCCATGACCTATTTACTATTCCCCTCCCAAAGGCTCTTCGTCCTAACACCTTCACCTCAGGTTAGGCCTGAGCCTGTGATTCAGGGGTGGGGGGGCACATTCATACCATAGCAGCTAGACTCTGGAAAATGGTTGGTTTCTTGGGACTTTAAACTATACCCACCGTGTGACACAGCAGCACCACTCTCTGTCGTCTGCTTGCTTATTCTCATGCCAGGTGGGTCTGCTCCGACCTTGGATTGAGCTTTTCATTTCAACTTCTCTACCTGTTGCGTTTCACTGGCTTTGTTTTCAAAGTCTATGTGGTTTTGATTCTTATACTCTGCTCTGATTTTACAGATTTTGTTTCCTTGATGATGAATACGGCTACAGACGTGTGAAGCCAAAGGCCCTCAGGACAGCACGGCAGCTGGCATCTCTCCTCCAGACAGGCACAGGGGCAGGCACAAAGCACCTGCAAGCAGGAACAGCATGCGTGGTGCCATGGCCACTATGGGTGGTTTTCAGTATTTCTTTTTAATTAATTCACATTTGAGAGAGACAGAGCGACAGAGATAACAAGAGAGCACGAGTGGGCTCGATCCCAGGACCCCAGGATCATGATGACCTGAGCCAAAGGCAGATGCCTGACTGAACCGCCCAGACACCCCTCAATAACTATTTTTTGTTGAAAACTAATACAGACAGGAAATTCTAGAGAACGTGCAGAAGGCATAAGTGGAAATGACACTGTGTGGAATGTTGGATGGCACAGCTGTCACTGGAAAATCACCTGGCAGCTCCTCAAACATGACAACACATGTCCCGTCACCTCCCCTGCTGGGCCGGTCCTGAAAGCCAAGGGACCCAGCCACCCACAAGCCGCACAGCACATTCACAGCAGTACAACTCTTGAGAGCCATGTGGGGACAACCTGAAAGTCCGTCAACGGAAAAATCAACAAAACATGGTCTGTCCATAACTGGAGTCTTATTCAGTCTTAGGAAGAAGAGGAGGCCCGATTCCCACTGCAGAGTCTTAGAACTTCATACTCGAGCCAGGTGCCAAGGCCATGCTCACCACTGCACACAGGTGCACATCCAGAACAGGAGTCTGCAGAGACAGACACGTGGGTTGTGCTTGCCAGGGGCAGGGCTCCCTGCCTTCTGGAAGGTGGTGAGGGACTGGAACAGAGCACCTCCCAGGGTCTCCCTCTAGGCACGTGCTCTCTCCATGGGGACCCTGCAGCAGCAGCCCAGAGCGAGGGCAGGGCGCTGGGGCCCTCGGCTTGGTGTGCACTTCTAGCACTTCTCCTGGAGCTGACTGTTCAGTCCTGAGCTCTAGCATGTTCTATAGACCCAGACCCCCCGGCTCCCCCACAGAGAGCAAGGGACAACCGGCAGGCAGCTGTGCACCCAGCCCGTGAGTCGGTGCCCTCCAGTGCCCAGTCTCGCTGCGGGCCCTCCTTTGCCTGCCCGCCACCCCTCAAGCCACCTTCCCCTTTCTAAAACGGGTCACATCTTTCTGCTATTGCCTTCTCCCTCACTCTGTCCCTGTGGGCAAAAGCCTTTCTAACCCTCATTTTACCCTTCTGTTTTAAGGAAAAAGAAGTAAACTCACAGACATACTTGCTTTACCCCTAATGGAAAACAAAACATATTCACACACATCTCACACAATCTCCCCAGTAAAAACCCAATGTGTTAAAAACAGAAACTTTAAAACCATCAGAAAAAATAGAAAAGTATTTTCTTGGGGAGACTCAGGACTTGTGGAACAAGTGGTCAAGAGCACAAATCACAGGAAACGATCACCCAAGTAATCACATTCACGTTTAGGATCTTGTCCACTGACAGAGTTCAAGACTTTCTTAAGGCTCAGTCCCCAGGGACAACAGGCACCTCACCAACCAGGAGGCAAGTGCATAAGGTGGGCAGGCGATTGTCCGGGCTCCGCAGCCCCCAGGCCTTTGGCCCACACAGCCTGCACACATTGGGAGCCCAGCAAACGGGCAGGTGGGACGGAAGTGTGCAGGGTGCTGCGCTCCCAGGTCAGGAGACCAATGCAGGCAGCATGTGCCCTGTGGCTTGGAGGTGACACGCGGGTGAAGATGCTGTGGTCGCGGCTGTGGACACCAATCATGAGGACAGCGCTCTGGAGAGTGGAAAGGGAAGGCCCACAAGATGGCAGCTTTTCTGCCCTGTGTCTCAGCACAACTGCACGGGTCTTGGGATGGCTCGGTTCTTTTTCCTCCAAGCTTTCCTGTCACATTAACTCTTGACAGAGAGGGATGAGTTGTGATGTCAGGTTCTCTGCAAAGATGCCCAGGCAGCCCCCTGCCTGGCCCTCTGGAACCAGTGGTCCTGAGAACCAACCAGAGGTACAGACAGCCACTGGCCACTAGCCTGCCCTAGTCCTGCACTGGGCGGAGGTTCAGCCTGAGGTCAGGGCGCCAAAACCACTGACTGCCGACTGGTACCTGAGAAGTCCCGGTTTGGGGAGGCGACGCTGCCTGTCGATCCCCAAATGCCAAAGATCTACTGGCCACTCTTCCAGCACTAGAGGTTCCCTGTGTGGAGGAGCAGGGACACGTATAGACTGAGGGAGGAGGAGCCGGCTAGTAAAGAACATTCCAGATGGCCTCAGCAAGGCCAGCAGCAGCGAGCTTCAAGTGTCAGGGAACCCACGGTACTGCTCAGGGATCCAGTGACACCAGTAGGGACAGGACACATAAGGGGAGGAGACCACAGGAGGGCAGAGAGCCAGGAGGCCCTGTGAGGGTTACCACCAGCAAGGCCACAGGCAAACGGACACCACTCACCATGGAGATTTAACAGTTTAATAACGACTTCTCCACAGCCCGACAGGGCAGCTAACGCATCATGTCCGACAGCAGGGCCCAGTGTGTGCCCCGCACTCGCCACAGGGGCAGCCGACAGGATGCCCTGAGGACACAAGAGTGCCCTCTGTGCCCGCCAGCCTGGCCAGGCCTGCAGAGCAGGACCTCTCCTCAGAGGAGCGGCCAGGCCCGGGAATGTCCCTTCTCTCCAACCAAAGGACAGGACGAGATGCCACCTCACCTCGCCCTCTGCTCACCTCGCCTGAGCACCTGTACTGATGGCCCACGAGCAGGTACTGACAGGCCTGCAGCCTGCCCCACTCAGAGGCTGAGTGGCCTCTCCCAGGAGGCGGCCCCTTCCCAGTGGACATGAGCGTGGCAGGTGCCCACCCACGGTGAGGCTCCAGCCCGGTGTGACCCGCGACCCCCAACCCTGGTGGGAGAAAGCTAGAGCCCCGTCAGGTCCACAATGGCCTTGATGAAGATGGCGTCATCGCGCACATAGGAGTTCTTGGCCTCCATCTTGGAGACGGGGCAGAAAAGGGGGCAGCCGCTGGCGATGTTCATGTCACTGACTGGCCTCTGGAAAGAGGATGAGGTCACATCGGGCCTGAAGGCATCAATCACGTGCTCCCGGTTGTTCTGGTCCAGCAGCATTAAGGTCACCTGAGGGCGAGCAGCGTGGGAGCAACACTGAGTTACGGCCTGGCCAGCACCAGCTGCCAATGGCCTGAATTCCAGGGAACCAGCAGCCAAGCGCCAGGACCACAGCCACCACGAGCGACCCCATCTGGGTGACCAGTGCCCATTGTGGCACTTTCCGTCCATCAGCCCCTGGGTCTATGGCCACAGTTAACACTATGAAACCACATCCACTGGCGCCTCTCCTGCTCACATTCACGGGGCAGGCGCTCTCGTACCAAAGAGCTCACAGAGCACCCACTGCTCTCCCCGAAGGAGTGACACTCCTCAGGGAGGCGCCACAGCTGCCCTGTGTCCGGCGTGGGACAGGGAGGAGACGAGGATACGGCACCTCCTGCCCCTCCACCGAGAGCAGATCCTGGTTCTGGGAGTTTTACAGGGTAGCTGCAGGCTCACTGGCCGCACCCCTTCCTTTGGAACCAACTCCAAACTGGCCTCTTTAAGTGCCGCCCAAGGGGCCGTGACAGACCCATATGGAGCCTGACTACCTCGCCACCCCAAGGGCCCCGGGATGCCACTGGGATAGCCCCACACACCTTTTGGTTGAAGGGCCACCGCAGGAGGGCATCATTGGGGCCCTTCATCACCACAAAGAAGAGAGACAGGTGTGTCCCACGCCCCGTGCCGTCTCCGTTCAGGTAGATGCGCAGACACATCTTGTAGCCATACCTGCTTGTGTAGAAGGCTGCGGAGGGGGAAAGGTGCTGGTAAGCTCCGCCGAGGGCTTCCCCAAGAAACACAGAGAAAAACACCCAGCTTTGGGGGCACAAATTTTTTCTCAAGGGACAGACTTAGTTCCCAGTAAAGACAAATGCCCCGAAAGGTAAAACGCTCAGGGAAAGCATTTCCAAGAACCCTAAATGTAAGCCCACCGTGGCCCACAGGAACCAGTTGTGAGGCTAAGTGGCAGCTCGGGCTCTAGGCAAAGGGCCATGGTCAGACCTGAGCCCTACCTGAGGGGACCGTGGGGGATAAGAACTTGGGACAGGCCACAGGTGACACCCCGACCCCCAGCAGGGTGCCCAGAGACCCGCGGGGGCCCAGACCTGATGGCAGCACCGGCTGGCCTGGTCCCGCCTCTGGAGCCTTCCTTCGGCTCCCGCACATGGCCCTGCTGCCTGGCTGGGGACCGCACCTGACCCCCAACCCTCAGTCTGGTCCTCAGCCAGGTTTTGTTGGAGCTGAATTCAAAAGAAATTCCCATCGGCAGGCAGGGCCTCACTCCCGAGGGAATGTGTGAGCAAGGAGGTGCCTGCTTGGGTCCAGTGCAGAGAGGACCGTGCCCCAAACAGACTGCTCCCCACCCAGAAGCTTCTTGACCGGCCAGGAAGCCTGAGCACATGCCCCATCCAGGAAGGCCGTGGGATCCTGAGGCAGCTCTGCCTAGAGGCTGCCCCATAACTCTTCCTGCCCCATAACCTCCAGCAGGAGGGACCTCCTGCAGGGGCCCCAGCCTGGGGGCCTGTGAGCACCTCCGAGGGCGAGTCTCAGAATAGTACCTGGGGAGAAGATGGCGGGCGTGCGGCCGGCCACAGCTTCCTGGCGCTTCCTGGCAAAATCAGATATCTTCCAGATGAACACGCCATCAAAGGTGGACGCCTCCATCTCGTGGACCTTCTGCTCCAGTTCGGCCATTGCCAGGTCCTTCAGGCCAATGGTCCTTTCCAGCTGCTGCACCTGGGGGCCCGGGGAGCCCCGTGAGGGCACGTCCCTCCTGGGGGACCAGTGGAGGGGCTGCAGGCCTCCACCCAGTGGCCTCTCACAGGCCTCCTTTCATTTTGCAGGAAGGTGCTTATGAACATGCCCCACACCCATCTTTCTACCAGTTTTGGGCAGAATGGCCCCTTCCAGGGCCCCCAAGGCTTCCCTGGGTTCAGCCGTCTCGAGTGGCTCTGTCCATCCCAAGTGTCAGAAAGTGCACTCAGGAACACACACCAGTCATGAGGCCCATTCCCTGTGGCTACCTCTACCCCCACAGGCCAGGGAGGAAAGGCTGCCTTGGAGCGACCCCTAGGACCCCACAGCAGGCCCATCAGTGAGCAGGCCTCAGAAAGGCGCTCAGCTCAGGGACACAGGAAGCAAAAGCAGAAAGGATGCTGATAGAAACAAGGTGCCATCCATAAAACCCCAGCTCTGAGCCCCCAAGATGCCCCTGGGTCCTGCCCAGGTTGGCCCAAATGCCCTAGGCCCAGACCTTGTTACTCAGGGCCTCGATCCTGTCCTGGTCCAGCTGGTGCTGCCGGCCACACGCCTCAGCGGTCATGGCCACCCTCTCCACCTCCCGGTTCAGGACACATACGATGTTCTCGAAGGTGGCCGTCTTCCTCTCTAGGGCCTCACACCGCTGCTGGAGTTCTGCGGCCTTGGAGAGCTCGGCCTCGGGGTGCAGTGTGCTGGCTTCCCAGCCCCCCATCTCACTCAGACCCAGGAAAGGGCCACCAGCTCCTGAGAGGTGCTTCGCCTCCAGGAGGCTGCCCAGCAACATGGCCAAGTGCTCCCGAAGCCAATGGGCCTCGTGCTGCTGCTGCTTCTCGCTCTCCACCTGCAGGGAGAAGACAGAGAGGGTTGCTGGTGCTGCACCTGTACTCAGCCCTGACCCAGAGCCCTGTGGACACACCGCAAGGTGAGGCGACTCTGACATCTCCATACCATTCACTTGCTGGTATATCACCTGTCACTATCGTGAGTTAAATCTTCCAAAAATACAAACCTTCCCAATAACTTCTCTACTTGTATTTGGAGAAACAAGAAAGGACACACTGAAGGGTGGGGGAGACCAGTAAAGCTAACAATTTCCAAGTATTTTTTATCTATCGTCCTGACTTTCCAGCCACATTTCTTCTAAAACTTCACAAGAAATTTTAAAATGTTACACACTCTCAAGGGCACCTGGGGGCTCAGTCGGTTAAGCATCTGACTCTTGTTTTCGGCTCAGGTCACCATCTCAGGGTCGTGGGATCAGGCCCTGCACTGAGCTCTGTGCTCAGCTTGGAGTCTGCTTGCGATCCCCCCCGCCCTTCTCCCTCTGCCCTCCCTAGTGGGGCATGCCTGCGCACAGATTTCTCTCTCAAATAAATAAATCTCTTAAAAAAATAAAAATAAAGGAGTTAGACACTCTCAAAACATCAAAAGTAGAAAGAAACAAATGAACCCTACCAGGCCCTGTGCCCAGAGAGCACCTCCCTGGTGGTGCTGGGACAGGATGCCCCCTGCCAGTCCAGGAGGTAGGCTGGGGGCAGTGTGCACATGCCACGGGGCCATGGTCCTGTGGTCAGGGTTAGAGCGATGAGCTCAGGACAACATTTACCCTCAGGTGGGATTGCCCTGGGGCCATGTCTGACCACAGAAAGGCTGTGGTGGCCACACCCTGGGCACATACTCGGGCCTCTGGCAGCACCCACATGGGGGCGCAGGCCTGTGTGGGCATGGGCCAGCACCACAGCAAACACAGAGGAGTAAAAGTAGGAGGTGCCATCCTTGTGGACTATACCTGAGGCCAGGTGTCAAGGACGACTGGCATGGGAGTGCTGCCCGGGTGTTTCTGAGGAGCAGAGCGCCAGCCATGTACCAGGGCCCTCAGAGAGCCAGGGCGCTGCACACTCCCATCCCCGGGGGACAGAACAGAGTGGGGGAAAGAAGAGGAGAGGCCACGTGGACAGAAGAACTGCCCAGGCCTGAGGCAGGAACAGGTCAGTGTGCACAAGGATAGCCAGGCTGGTGATCAGCCCAGAGATGAGGTCAGAGGCAGCTAGGGCCACGCAGGCCACAGAGGCAGGTGCGGTCTGAGACCCGTCTATAGGCAGCACAGCTCTCTGAGTGGACTGGATGTAATACAGGAGACAAGGGGACGGCCCACAGTGACTGCTGGGCTTGGGCTGGAACAGCTTGGTGACATGAGGTGCTCGTCTTGGGCAGGTGGGAGGATGGGGTGGGAGCGGGAGGCCCAGGATGCAGCTGAGACCCGAGACACCCCCAGGTATCAGGGAGGTACAAAGCGCTGGGCATTTTCAGCAGAGAGAGGTGGTCAAACACAGGGCCCCACGAGAGCACCAGGAGGACAAGTAGACACAGCTAAGCCCAGACGGAGGCTGGGACCCCTGAGAGTTGAGGAGGCAGCAGAAGTGGGAAGGAAACCAGGAGGCCAGGCTGGAGGCCAAGCAGAGACCACATTCGGGAAGAAGGCCCCCACTCAGGAAACAGGGACTGGCACAGGCAGAGCCACAGCCAACAGGACTCACCATCTCAGGACAGCCGACAACATGGAACCTGCAGGGGACTCGGCACTTGCCACACGCCCTGACGTGGTCCTGGAACTGGAAGGCCGGACATCATGAGTACCTGTACTTCCTCTCCCCACCTGTGCCCTGGCTGGACACCCCCTCTTCGGTGTCATGCTGAACCAAACCCAGCAACCCTATTCCAGAGCCAAAGGTGTGACTGTGCACACAGACAAGAATGTGTGCACACATAGCCTGCGGGTGTCAATCAAGGGAGGGGGTGCAGGCTGAAGGCCTCTCACTGTGGGCCAGTGTCTCAGTGCACCTGCCGACACCGGTCCTGGGCTCGTAGGATGCATTGTGTCTGAGGCCCCCAGAGCCTGGGAGGTGAGGTGGGGCCAGCCTGACCAGGGGCCGGACACGCATCATGGACCTGGCATGGTGCTGGCACATGGCAACACAGAGCCCAAAAGGACAGATGGACAACCCAGAAAGAGTTCAACTGCACACACGCTGGGCACAGACGCAGGCAGCCCCTCCCACCAGCAAAGGTGGAGGCAGATGGCTGCTCCCCAGGCATGAGGGCAGGGGGCCGCCATAGGACAACTGGAAAGCAGTCCCTCTGTCTCCATCGCCCAGGGCCCTGGAATGACGGACACCAAATGGAAACACAGACAAGACAAACAAAGTCAAAGGACAAGGGACTGTGACCCAAGCTACCCGACACTGAGAGTTCCAAAAACAGAAAAAAGAAGGACTGGGATTCTCTCCCCACTGTGAGCAATGGGCAGGAGTCCCTGGTGACAGAAACGCAGGCGAGCCCTAAGTAGAAAACCCCAGGCACGTTCATGATTCGAGAGCTACAAATTCCAGCCCTGGGACACACTTTCTTAGCCACAGCAGGGTGAGCCCCCGAGCGTGTCCCCTCACCACGGCGGGGCAGGAACACTTGCCCTGGCGGTCATGTTGGACCCACAGAACCCTGTTACAAAACTACCAATTTGTTCTACCAGGGCAACCTCTGAGACTTGCAAACCAAGGGACAAATGGCAGCTCACCACTGAGAGACTGCCTCCCGGAAGGGACCACCGGACATCGCCCGACAGTGCCTCCCCTGAGTGGAAGGAGCTGGAAAGAGCACCGCCAGCACCCTGTCACTGAGCAGCGCATACAGCAGTGACAAAGCACTCATCAGGCACCGTGCTAAGGTAACCAAGTACCAAGATGCCCTGCAGCAAAAAGAGCTACAAACACAGAAAGCAGGCAAAAATCGAAACCAGAACTACAAGGATGAACCCATGATGTATTTTTCTCTTAAAATGGAGCCCCGGGGGGCACCTGGGTGGCACAGTGAGGGAGCAGCCAACTCTTGGTTTCCACTCAGGTTGTGACCTTGGGGTGGTGGGATCGAGGCCCACATCCAGCTCTGGGCCCAGTGAGGATCTGCTTGTCCCTGTTCCCCAGCCCCTCACCCCACTCTGCTCGCATGCTCTCAGGCTCTCAAATAAATAAAATCTAAAAAAAAAAAAAAAAGAAAAAAAAAACCCTGCCACGGAGTGCTCTGGACAAGAGGCAGTGTGGGGGCAGGTGCACATGACTTCTGCCCAGGATGGGTCATTTCCATCTCCAGAAGTATAACAAAAAAGTAGCCCATGGCCACCAGCCCATACCCTTCCTTCGGGCCCCAGGTCTGAGCCCCACCCCCCACTGGCCTCGGAGGTGCTGGGCAACAACTTACTTTCTCCCGTGAGATCTTCTTCTTGCCACAGCCATCGCAAGTCAAGGGGAACTTGGGGCAGACCTCGTGGTGTGCCTGAAAGACAGCGGTCAGGAGCTGGAGCGTGGGTGGGGTCACCTGCACTACTGCAAGGCCTTCTCCTCGGGCTGCAGCATCCCTGACACCCCCAGTGGGGTGGGTCCTACAGGCACTCCGAAGCACCAGAGACTAGAACCACTTCGCCATTTGACAGCTTGTCCTGACAGAAGGACAAGCCACCAATGGACTTGGGGGACAACGCTGCTGTCGGTCACCCTAGCTGAAACCAGGCCATGGAGGGTAGCCAGTAGCCACTGTGACCCCAAAGAGCAAGGCTGGCGGGACTTTCTGATCACACCCCTGGTGCCCAAATGCACCCTGGCCGTGGGCATACCTCTGGGTGGAATGGCTCAGGGAGGGGACAGGGTGACAGGGGCAGCAAGGGCTTCCTGGGGATGCAGTTGGCCAAATGCACAGTCCAGCTTCTTCAATAAGCAAGCAGCAAAGGAAAAGACACCCACCCCCGGAGCACCATTAAAGATGAAGAGACCTTGTAGATACATCATCAAGATGCAGCATGGCAACAGACGCTCAGAGACATGAGCAAACCTGGGTGCCAAGTGAGCCTGGCGCGGTGGGTAGGCACCATCAAGACTCAGGGTGACAGTAACACATACAGCTCTCTGAAAACAAACATGCTCAGATATACATTCTCAAGTTTCTGAAAACAAACATGCTCAGATACATATTCTCAAGTTTTCAGAAGAGACGACACAGAGCCTGGGGCCCACACAGGAAGTGTGGGGAGCCTGATGCCGCCTGGCGTGTGCCAACCGGACAGTGAAGGTGGCATGGGCCTGGCACAGCTGCTCTCTGCATGTTAATTTTTCTAAAATAAAGCAGCTTTCTAAAACGACTGAGTTTTGCCTTCATACCCAACCCAGTTCCCTACCAAGAACCTTCTACCCAAGTGGGTGCGAGGAAGGGCCAGCGGCACATGGCAAAAACGTCAAACCGGCCCCAAGGGCAGGACAGTAACCTTGGGGCCATGGTGACAGCCCCACAGGGCCGGGCTGGGGACATGGCCAGGCACCCTCACCTTCAAGTCAGCCCAGCAGCAGGGTGCCCGGCAGTGCCTGCAGCTGAGGCTTCTCTCTGGACACTCGTGCTCCGAGTGGTGCTCTTTCTCCCCCAGGCGAACCAGGCCTTTGCAAGCTGGGCACTCAGTCAGCATGAACGGGCAGTGTCCTTCGTGGCAGCTCTGGCAACAAAGGTGGCAAAGCATCAACAGGGTGCACAGTGGGATGCCGCAGGCTGCCACCACCGGGCTCCGTGTGTGACCACAGGCAGCTGCCCCCACTGAGGCTCCGGGGAGGTTTCAGGGCTGGACCACGGAGCCCCTGCACCAAACCCCCCAGGGCCAGTTTCATTCACTATGACACCTGTGCTCCGGGTCAGACAGGAACTCACAGACTGGTTGCTCCCTGCCCACATGACAGCCCGAGCATCCCTCCCTCCCTGTGGGTGCTGCAGTGCCATTCAGGGAGAACAGGACCAACGGCCAGGGACTAAGAGGGGCCATGGAGGGCCAAGGACAAGTGGGTACAGAGAGGTGGGGCAGGAGGGCGCTCCAACGGGCGGCACAGCCCTGGCCCCGGGCAGAGCCCCAGAGCGGCCAAGAGCAGGATGGTCAGCCCCAGAGCATGCAGGTTCTCAGTGAACAAAAGGCACAGGAGTGACGAGTCCAGGTGCTGTGAGTACAGGCCACGGCAGCCAGACTAAGCAGAGGAGGACTGGAGCCCACCCACTCATCCCACACCCACACCAACAGCCTGCACGGGGGGCGTGGCCAGCAAGGGCATGCAGTGACCCAGGGTAGCAGGCCCAGCTTGGGGCCCTCCAGTGGGCAGCACCCAGGAAGAAGGTGGCCGAGGTGGAGGGAAGAGAGGCCGCGCTGCCCCTTCAGGAGCCACAGAGCCCTGTGTGGTGGGAGGCAGCTGGGAGGAAAGGGGGTGGTAGACAAGGTGGGGAGGGTGGGAATGCCTCCAGGGCAGCACGAGGGACCCAGCAGCTTGTCCCCCCACCACAGGGCCCCGAGCCCACAATCCAACACAGCCGACAGTTGCCCTGGGAAGTTGGCCATGAGGGGCAACAGAAAGGGGCGCTGGGCAAAGGAGTGGGGAGCTCAGGGTTTCTCTGCTGTTGTTTTTTATTGTGGTAAAATATATATAACATAGTTTACTGTCTTAACCACTTTTAAGGGCCTTGGCACGTTCACACCTTGTGCACAGTCCCCTCGTCCATCCCCTGGACCCGTGTGTCTTCCAGACTGGACTCTGTCCTGTTAAACCCTGCCCCCCCCCCCCCGCTGCCTCCCCCAACCCCCGTGTCTGTGGATCCGACTCCTCTGGGCCTCCTGGGAGTCTTCGCTCCACCAGCATCCGTCCTGTACCTTGGCACCGTGCTAAGTGTTAGGGAGACATTGGGGACGACGTGGAGCCTGCTGGGGCAGGAGGCAGAGGTCACTGCAAGAAGAAAGTTCTGGGCTGGCCCAGAGCAGGAGGAGGCCCTCCGCCATGGGCTCAGGAGCTCCACAAAGGTCTGGGCTGGGGCAGCCTTGGGCCAAGGTGCCCTCCTGAGGGCCTGGGTCTTCAGGGCTACCCTGGAGAGCTTGCTCGTGGTGCACTTGAGAGGAGCAGGGCAGGCCTCTGACATGCTGCTCCCGGGCCGGGAACGTGCTGGCCGTGTCTCCATCCTGAGCCGCAGGCTTGGCTGCTGGGACCAAAGCCCAGCATGTCCAGAGGGAGCAGAAACAACGGGCCAAAACCACGGAGACATGGCACACATGCGGTGCCCTTCCTACAAGCCTTCCCGCATGGAGACCTCAGATGTCATGTCTGGTGGGGAACCCTCCACGTCTGCTGGGAACCCCCCCACTCTGTCACATCTGGTGGGGACCACCCCCCAACTCTGCCTTCCAGAGCAGGCACCCCTGCCCTCTGACCTCCCATGGGGACACAGCCCAGACCAATACCACACTCCCAGCACAATTCCCTGGTGACCCCATGGTGGCCCAACATAGCACCCCATACGCTGCCATGCGAGGCCCCAGCCTCTGTCAGAAGGACACGCACCAGGCAGGCCAGCCAGATCACACCCAGCCATACAACGCCTTGGATGCGGCGGCCCAGCAGAGGACAAACTCGAGTGCAGCCTCCCAGGGGCACCCCCACCCCGTCACTGCAGCCTGTCTGGTCTCACAGCCACTCCCTGCCCACAGCTTTTCCAAAGCTCCCAGCTGAAAACGTGGCCTAGCCCCCCATGGCCCACCTGCACTGCTACAGGGCAAGATTTCCCTGAACCCCAGGGTCCCTGGGACACCGCACAGCCCACCATGGCCCAATAGGAGGCAATGTCTGGGCCACATCCAGTACCTAATCAACAGTCAAAGCAAACCAAGGAGTCTCAGAGATAACCACAGCTCACAAAATGGAAAAACCAGGGACGTCTGGGTGGCTCAGTGGTTGAACGTCTGCCTTCAGCTCAGGGCATGATCCCAGGGTCAAGTCCCACATTAGGCTCCAGCCACAGGCCCTACGCACACCTGCTTCTCCCTCTGCCTCTGTGTGTGTCTCCCATGAAGAAATTTAAAAAAAAGGAAAAACTAGAACCCTTATAGTTAAGGTGCTTGAATTTAATTAAGAATGTTGATTAACAGATAACAAGATACTTGCAGGAGCGACATGGGCCCCCAAAGCAGCACAGAGCGGCAGCCACCGAGACAGGCAAGGGTACACCGCCCACTGCTGACCACCACCCCTGCAGCCCATCTGACATCACCCCCGGGCCGCCTCTGGATGGGCCCGTAGCACCACCACCCTCATGGGATCAGAGAGAAGCACACGCTTTGGAGAAATCAGTCTTTATTCAACCAGAATTCAAACTAAGAGCCTCTACAAACAGAGCCCTTTTGACTCTGAGCTCACCAGGACGTGGGGGGAGAGAGCGAGCACACCCAACGCAGCCTCGCTGTTCAGCCACAGCCTCCAGTCACCCACGCCCCCCCTCTGGCGTCTTCCACCTGTTCCCAGCCCCGCCTCTGTCTCCAGCCACAGGCCCCTACGCACACTCCCAGAGCAGCCTGGGGGCTGCGTGCCCTGGCACCTTTGGCACTTGGCAGGCACTCCACACATGCCTTTGACCTGAACTGGAGTTTTAAGTCACTGGGTTCTTAGAAAATACTAGACTTCATCGCCAAAGAAAACCATGTTCAAAGGCTAACCAGGACTTTCCAAACAGTTCAGCCACAGCACCAGCAAGTTACAATGCCACGAGTGCGAGTACCACCAAGGGCAGCTGCGTTGGCCCAGAGGTGGCGGGTGTGTGTAGATAAGCCTTGATCTCACCCAGGCCGGAGATGTTCACTGCCAGGCCGAGGTTCCACCCAAGGGCCAGGCCCAGAGTCCCAGAGCAGTGCCCGCCCTCCCACATGACCAAACCCACCCCTGCAGGGACTTTCCAGGGCTCCTGGGCCAGCCAGGGACTTTCCAGCCCGCGTGCCTGCCGGGCCGAAGCCGAGCCACAGGCTGGCTACGCTCCCTGGCCCACAGCCCGAGGCCCCTTACGCCAGCGTCATCCATACCCCGCGGCTGCAGCAGACAGAAACCAGCCTCTCAGGAAGGTGGGGGGTCCTCCCACGTCCCCAGAGGGTCTCTGGGTCCCCGCGGAAGGCAGCACCGCTCCCCATGCCTGCTCCTCGCACCCCACAGGGTCTCCTGCACCCACCTGACCCCCACAGCCTGCTTGGGCTCTTCACCCTCCCAGCAGAGACCCCAACCCGAGGCCTACTCTCTGGACTGCCCCGGGAGTAACAGTGCAGACCCCTTCTGCTGAGCAGGGCTTCCTACCAGCACGTGTGCAACACTGGGGGCCTCTGGGTCTCACACCCAGGAAGGCATCAGAAAGGGTACAGGGAGCCCAGGGCTGCTCCATTTCCAGGCCCCCAGCACCCACAGGAAGGGAAGTGCCTTTCCTAGCCTACCCCACCAGGGGCCCCTCCTCTGGAAACACACGGCTTAGAGCCTGAAGAACAGAAAGTCTGGTTGGTCAAGAGAATGAGCAGAGTTCAGCATGCAGGCCGGCAACAAGAGGGAGAAGCCCGCCAGCAGTTCAGGTCCCGCTTCCAATCCTGACAGGCTGTTTGCTACCATCACGACTCAGCATCCAGTGGGCAGGGCTGGCCTGGCGCCGGGGCAGGAGCATGCCTGAGCTTAGGCACCCGGGTGCCATACCAACAGTTCCCCGGCCTCACCAATGGGCTGCCCACTCTGAAAGGCCAACCTGTGCCTCTGCACCTTCCAACCTCCCACTCTGGCAGCCACCCTGCCACTTCCTGCCTCTAGCTTTCACTGCTCTGGGGCCCTCACAGGAGTGGACTCCCACAGGACCTGTCCTTTAGGATGGGCTCATTTCACTGAACACAATGTCTTCAAAGTCCACTCACATGTGTCAGGACTTCCTTCCTTCCTTCCTTTTTATTTTTTTATTTTTACTTTTTAAAAAGATTTTATTTATTTATTCATGAGAGACACAGAGAGAGAGGAAGAGAAAGGCAGAGACAAAGGCAGAGAGAGAAACAGGCTCCATGCAGGGAGCCTGACGTGGGACTTGATCCTGGGTCTCCAGGATCAGGCCCTGGGCTGAAGGCCACCCAGGCTGCCCCTTTCTTCCTTTTTATGGCCAAATACTATTCCATGGCAGGGACAGACCACATTTGGTTTGTCCCTTCATCAGGTGGGGGACACCTGACTGCCATGACATTTGTGTGTGAGTAACCATCTGAGTTGCACTGGTTAAGCAGAGGGGACGGCCAAATGAGCCTACGGAGGCCACACAAGTGCTGGCACCTTTTGAGCCTCCACACTGCAGGTGTGGCTGCCAGCTGCCAATCACGCAGAAGCCCCACCGTGCCGATGCAGGGATGCAAGCCAGCCTTGCCAGGCTGAGACAGACCTCAGCGAGATATGCCCACCAGCCACTGCCCTGTCACTGGCCAGATGCCTTTCTATGCCCACAGACCGAACATGCAGGTTATTTCTGGAATCCCACTGTCTATACAACGCAAAATGAGAAAACCTTTGCCTAAAAACACATTGAAAGATCCCACCGAGCAAAAGAGCTTCATTCCCGCATGTTACGAGAGATGCTGCAGATGCCCTCAGAGCCAGCCCAAGGTCAGCCACACGCTGCCACCCCACCCCAGCATTCCACAGATGAGAAGACTGGGCCCAGCAAGGTAAATCCCCCTCCCGAGGCCATGCTCCCCGGACTCGTACATCTGCGTGCACGTATCATGAGCAGCTGCATGCTCCTCCTGGCAGACTCCCACAGGTTCCATGTGCTGCTCTGGGGGTGGGGTCAGACTTGGGAAGTCAGGCCAGTGCAGGGGGCCCCTACCTCATACTCTTTAAGGGTCCCCTTCCAGGTGCAGCCATTGTTGGGACAGACGGCCGGCAGGCTCTCCACCTCCCTGCGTGCAGCGTTGTCTGGGAAAGCCTGAGGACAGCATTCCTACGGTTAGGCTTCCTCCTAGCTGCCCACCGCCTACCCGCCACCAATGCTGCGAGGCTTCCAGACCGGGCCCCAGGACCCACACACCTCCCCTGCAGCTGCTCCAAGCTCTAGATGTGACCAGGCAGGGAGGGGCACATCCTCGCTGCTCGGTGTTATTAAAGGAAACGCCAAAACATTTTCTGCTCATTTGACAGTTTTTGCTCGAAGTCTTTTCACTTACCGAACTGCTTTCCAAAATAGAAATGCCTTCTTCATATATGCCCTCGTGAACACAGGCGGCACAGTTCTGAGGCCCAGAGCTAGTGAGGAAAGGGCGAAGGCCTGCCGTCAACCGTGCTGCAAGGAAAGCTGTGGACCACAGGCCATGGGCCAAGCTCAGCTCTCCCTCCGCCGTGTTCTGTGCCCTGGAGACTGACACTGCATCAGTCATGAGCATGCGTAAGGGACCATGTTGAAAACCTTATAAGGTAGGTGAGATGATCCAAACCCTCTGATCACAACAACCCCTTCCAGTGTGAACAGAGGTGCTCTCAGATGGCCAACCGCTCAGGGCCAGGTACCCAGGAATGAGGTGCTGGCTCCTGTGCCCACTCTGGCCTTCCATGTGCCACAGGGGCCTGCCCTCAGACTGACTGCTACAGGCTCTGAGTATGTATTCCTTATCTAGAGCAGCGCATTCGATGCAAATGCAACATGAACCAAGAATGGGACTCTAAACAGTCCTGTGTCTGGATGACAAACTAGGAACACAGGAAACAGACCATAATGATGTTTATTGCAGTCCCTGCATCCCGAGCACCCAAAGCGCGACCCACCCTCTTCAGTTACTAACTTGACGCTCTCATTTGCAGGGAACCTCTGCAGGTGATGTCAGGGAGCACCCCCTGGAGCACTCTCCCACGGACACGTGCATGCCTACAGCCATGTGCATGCCTGCAACTGCCTCCATTGGCAGCAGAGCCCCAAGCCAGCCTGCCGCCCTCTGCCCCCACAGTACCTCAAGATGCTGCTCAGGCAGTAAGAGCAGTAGCGGTGGCCACACTGGGCCTGGAAGGGTCTGCGCAAGACATTCCTACAGGCTGAGCACAGGTACTTGTCCTCTGGCTTGGTCCCCAGGAGGGTCTTCGAGAAGCCAGGCTGCAACAAGTCTAGGGAGCCGGGAGGGGTCACGCTGGCTGCAGCCATGAGAGCCGGGAACCGCCACACCCTAAGGAAGAACAGAGCGCATCACGGAGGGTTCTCCCCATGCCCAGCTGTGAGGGGCAGGGTCATCAAGCTGAGCAGCGGTCAAGAATCTGCGAGGCAGGATTTTCGCCCTCTCAGAAGCTAATCTCCTACTACACTCGTGGAAACCGAGGCTCAGCAGGGTGGCAACCTGCTCAGGATGCACCAACACGCCCATCCCAGGGCCCCTAGACCAACAGGCTGTCCCCAAGGTCACCCAGCCCACTGTGCTGGGACCCATGGGCAGAGCACGTGCGGACATCTGAGGGCCCTTCCCACCAGCACTGGCCATCTGCAGAGCCTGATTCGGGTGCCTTCCTGTCCAGCTTCCTACACATCAGCCCGGCAGGAAATTCTGACCTGCCTGTGCAGGGGCCCGAGGCAGCGGCCAGCAGATGGCCACTGCACTTGTTGGCTTCTCTGATGTCACCACCGCTGCCAGGGTCCCTCCACCTTGAGAGCTGCCCTCTGCCATCCACTGGGCTGTGGCAAGGTCCCCCAGGCAAGGTAACCAGACCTGTGAGTCAGGCAGGGGAGAAGCTCCCAGAGCATTCTGAGACCTTGCATGGAACACACTGTCCAACGTACAGCATCTCCACAAGCCAAAAGCAACTGTACCTGCTAACCTTTCAAAAAGGACAACAGCCCAACAGCCCCTGGCCGGGAAGCACGTTAACTCAGAGCCACTATGACCCCTTTGCAAATGCTCCAAAGAGCTTCCTTTCCCAGAGGCCCCTGGTACAGACCCCATGTTTTCTCATGGATGCACACAGAGCAGACCAGCTTTCAAACCAGGATGTCTCAAAGTGATATGCCTCTTTCCAGTGTTCACAAGACTGTCTTCAGCATCCTGAGCCGGTCTGACACCACATGAAGCAGCGACAGACGGCATGTCTATTTCTATCTACTGGGCAAAGCCACTTTCAATCACGACTTCTGGATCTGTAATCTGTGGGGCCTTCTTGGGCTGGCAGGCCACAGACACAGGTTATACTGTTAGAACCCACATTTCCTCCTCCAACTACCAGATAGACGGGGTGTTATGCCCACAGGTACTCAGTAGGATGGCACAAGTCCCCCCCAGCTGGTCGTGCACTTTTAGGGCATGTGGGTGTGTCTGGGTCCTGGACCATCCACCTGTCCCTTTGACAACTAGGGGATTTCATTCTTTCGAGCCCTCAGGACACCGACATGTAAGTACTAGAAAGTGCCCCCTTAATAAAGCCTTTAGTGAGGAGCTAAACCAGTTCGAGAGCTCACGTGTGCACGAACAGTGCTGGCCAGGCAACCAAGGAGGGAGGATGCCCTCAGCCCACTTGTTTCAAGGCCATTGTATGACTACACAAGTACTGACTAGAACAAGGGATCCGTGAAAGTATGCTTACTCTCACAAGAGGCATTCTGCGTATTTTTTCTTCTCTCTGGTCATGCTACTAAATTGACTTCATGAACCATCAATAATTTGAAAATCACTGCTGTATAAACTACATTAAACAAGGACTTTTATCCTTAAATATTGCTAGTAAAAAAACAGCACTCTTTAGATCTCTGTTTACCATGTTAAGTGAGATAGAACATCTCATGTAAGAGACTTAGTTACGTTTTACATCGACAGGGAAAAAAAGCAAAATAAGAAACAAACACCATCATGACAGAATACAAGGATTATGGTGATACTTTTCTTGTTATATTTTTTAATATTTTATTTATTTATTCATGAGAAACAGAGAGAGAGAGAGAGAGAGGCAGAGACACAGGCAGAGGGAGAAGCAGGCTCCATGCAGGGAGCCCAACGTGGGACTCGATCCCAGGACCCCAGGATCACGCCCTGGGCTGAAGGCAGCACTAAACCGCTGGGCCACCCAGGCTGCCCCTGCTTTTCTTGTTTTAAAACCTCACTGAGCAGGGGCACCTGGGTGGCTCAGGGGTTGAGCGTCTGCCTTCGGCCCAGGGTGTGATCCCAGGGTCCTGGGATCGAGTCCCACATCGGGCTCCCTGCAGGGAGCCTGCTTCTCCCTCTGCCTGTGTCTCTGCCTCTCTCTGTGCATCTCTCATGAATAAATACATAAAATCTTTTTTTAAATTTTTATTTATTTATGATAGTCACACAGAGAGAGAGAGAGGCAGAGACACAGGCAGAGGGAGAAGCAGGCTCTATGCACCGGGAGCCTGACATGGGATTCGATCCCGGGTCTCCAGGATCACGCCCTGGGCCAAAGGCAGGCGCTAAACCGCTGCGCCACCCAGGGATCCCAATAAATAAAATCTTAAAATAAAATAAAACCTCACTGAGCAGCTTCTCTCAGCATTTGTGAGATAGGGCTTTATCCTTTGGCATCAACATTCTATCTACTAAGCATACCTGTGGAGGACTGAACCTATTTTACTAATCCATCAACAGGTACTCGTTAGATACAAAAGAGCCAGACAAATGGTCTCTTTTTCTGAGTGATGAAAAAGGTTAACAGGTCCCAAAAGGCAGTCAGGCCTCGATGACCTCACCAACACAGCTTACTTAGCGGTCACATCTACCTGACACAGCCGGATGGTGGGGGTCTGTATTTCTGTTCTAAATGTGGAGAAGTGGCCCTGGAGCACCCAGGGAGCCCACCCAGCACCACGGCACTGGACCATGAGTCCCACCGCTGCCCATATTGTGCTGGGGGATTGCCAGTGCTTTTGTCCTTACAAGCACATTTTAACTGTTGAGAACTGTAATGAAAGACATCATAAAGACTCAAAAGTGTTGTGCCAAAATGTAACACTTTAAGGCCATCGTCGAGCCCTGCTGCTGTGGGGTGTTGCTTGGCCCAAACCTAGGAGAAAACTCCCCCGTCTCTGGCCCTGAACTTCTGGGTGGTGTGCACGTGTCTACTCACCTGAAGGCACACAGGGCCTGGGGGCCTCCCCAGATGACAGGCGCAGCCAGCAGCCCAGACTCAGGCACCAGGATGGAGGGTGGGCTGGCCAGCTGCTGCTGCATATGGAGTAGGACTCAGGAGTTAAGAGCACCCAGACCTGGAGCCAAAATAAAACTGGTCCTCTCAAGCTTCCACATCCTCTCTGCCGGGTAAGTTAGTTATAAACAAGAACCATCTCCGTTTGCAATGATTTGCAGGAACATGTGAGCAAACATTCCCATTCAGCCTGTCCTGGATTTCCCATTCATTCATTCCCCAAAATCAAGCTCCAGACACAAATGTGCTAACTTTGTACAACAAACACATTTGTGTTTTATTTAAAAGGACAGGGATCCCTGGGTGGCGTAGCGGTTTGGCGCCTGCCTTTGGCCCAGGGCGCGATCCTGGAGACCCGGGATCGAATCCCACATCGGGCTCCTGGTGCGTGGAGCCTGCTTCTCCCTCTGCCTGTGTCTCTGCCTCTCTCTCTTTCTCTCTGTGTGACTATCATAAATAAATAAAAATTAAAAAAATAAATAAATAAAAATAAAAAAAATAAATAAAAGGACATTTCGGGATCCCTGGGTGGTGCAGCGGTTTGGCGCCTGCCTTTGGCCCAGGGCGCAATCCTGGAGACCCGGGATTGAATCCCACGCCTGGTGCATGGAGCCTGCTTCTCCCTCTGCCTGTGTCTCTGCCTCTCTCTCTCTCTGTGTGTGTGTGTGTGTGTGTGTGTGACTATTATAAATAAATAAAAATTTAGAAAAAAAAATAAAAAATAAAAGGACATTTCTACTGGAGATAAAACTGTATTTCCAGAATGGTTCCAGTTATCTGAAGCTTGAGGACAGACCTCTGCTAACGGAAGCTGAGAAGCTGTCCCCTCTGGCGGCACAGTGCTGTGACACACTAGGTACTTGCTCTGCTTCCCAGTCAGTTCCTGGCACAGAGCTTCTAAAACTCCCAGGATTTCCCAACTCATGGGGACAGGGGAGCATCTCTGTTACTCCCAAGCCCCTCCACAACTGTCCCCTGCTGCCAGGGAGGGGAGAGGGGCTGGAGATTGACCTAATCACCAATAGCCAATAAAGTAATCAATCATGCTTTCAAGACAGAGGCCTCACCACACCGTGAAGAGTGAGGCTCAGAAAGTTCCCAGGCTGGGGACACGTCACAGTGCTGACAGGCTAGTGTGCTGGAGGGCGGGGGACTCCATGGCCCTGCCTGATACCTCGCCCTGTGCCTCTTCCATCTGGCTGTTTCATGCAATTAGTGTTTGCCAGAGTTCTATGAGCCACTCCAGAAATCACTGAACCCAAGGAGGGGTCCCAGGAACCACATATTTGGTGTCACAAGTACTGTAAGAAACACAGCTATTGTCCATTCAGGGGATCCATGCCGGCAAGAGGGGGCCTTTTGGGGTACTGGAAATGCCCATACAGACAAAAGTGCATCTAGCTATATGCTAAGGATGTGTACATTTTGCTGTACGTAGACCTCCACTTCAAAAAGAAAAAAAAAAAGTGGGAGTTTCTCTCCCCAGAGTCAAAAAAAAAAAAAAAAAAGGCCTTTAAATCCCTAATTATATAAAAAAAAAATCCCTAATTATGGTACACCTGTGCATGTTTATCCCAAACAACCCTGTCTCATAATATTAAAACTGGCAGGGGGATCCCTGGGTGGCGCAGCGGTTTGGCGCCTGCCTTTGGCCCAGGGCGCGATCCTGGAGACCCGGGATCGAATCCCACGTCGGGCTCCCGGTGCATGGAGCCTGCTTCTCCCTCTGCCTATGTCTCTGCCTCTCTCTCTCTCTCTCTCTGTGTGACTATCATAAATAAATAAAAAAAAAAATTAAAAAAAATAAATAAATAAAACTGGCAGGGATCCCTGGGTGGCGCAGCGGTTTGGCGCCTGCCTTTGGCCCAGGGCGCGATCCTGGAGACCCGGGATCGAATCCCACGTCGGGCTCCCGGTGCATGGAGCCTGCTTCTCCCTCTGCCTGTGTCTCTGCCTCTCTCTCTCTCTCTGTGACTCTCATAAATAAATAAAAATTTAAAAAAAAAAAAAAAAACTGGCAGAACAAGCTGAAAAGTCGGTTCTGCCATGAAAGCAGCCCCCCGGAGACTGGGAACAGCCAGCAACTTCACAAGCCCAGGGCCTGCCTCTGTGTGGAGCCCAAGCACCCAGGGAAAGAGGCATCCCTGCTAGAAACCACTGGCTGAGCTGCAGGCCATGAGGCAGCTGGCCCCACCATGCCCAGTCTGGGGCGTGAGCGTGGGCAGTGGTGTTAGTGAGGGAAGGCTGCATTTGTTACTACAACCAGGCACCTCACTTGGCCACCAAACGAGCCAAGGGAGGACCCGGCTGCTGGGGCGGGCATCACCATGCCGCCCACAGACACATGGCTTCAACCCTCAGCCTGAGATACCCCAGGCGCCAGAGACTGGCCTTCTTGAATTCACGTCCTCAATGACAACCATTTCTGCTCTGTGTGACGTGGGATTCCACGTCAGATTTCACCTGGTTCCACCCATTTCCAACGTGCCTGCATAACAAGCCCCTTGAGCAATATTCAAGGACTCCCATCAACACGCAGCAAGGAGTACAAGCTTGCCCTCCCCCAAGGACTAGAAATCCATTTTAAAATGATAATTTTATACTTAAGTTCACATTTTCCCAGACTCAGCACAATGCCAAATAGTAGCCTGGTACCAATTTCATGGCCAACAACTGTTTCTCCTGAACCATCATGAGCAAATACTGTGGGGGCGCGTTTCCAGTCTGAAGTGCTGGCTCACAAGTCTTCGTATGATCTCCATGCTGATATTGTTTCTGACTCAAAACTGGGGCTTTCAAGAGGAACAGGGTGACTGGCCGTCCTGACACAGCAACTCTGTCCTCCATTCCCCCTGATGCGGGCACCCACTCTGCTCCCCTGCCCCCTCCCTGACTGCTGGGTGTGAGTGCCTACATATATGCCCCTGCCCTTCCAGAGCTAGGCCCCCACCTCAGCCACCCCCCGCCCAGTTGTTTCAGTCAAATTCTCAGAGCCCACTCTCTCACCCACCCACCCTGAGCACGCTAGTAAACCCAACAGCTCCGCACCTACAAACACCTAGAACCTGACGGAACCGCTATCTCTGGCCCCTGGCTGCAGCCCCTGTAGCCCTCCGGGCAGCTGATGGGCCTTTGGCTGGGCCTTGGTTACTCTACCCTCAGACCCCAAGGCCTCCCAGTGGCTCTGCCCTCCACCCTGTCTGTCCAAGGGTCATGGTTTCTCAACAAGGCCTTCCCTCTCAGCGGTCACTGGAACTGTCCTGTGCAGGCCTCCCTCCTCGGGCCTGTCTCCTCTGGAATGTAAGCTAAGCACCATAAGGCAGGGACTGGGAGAGCAGAGGAAGGACCCAAGCCTGTGCATGGAGTGCAAGAGCTCCCTCAATGCTTCCCAGGCTCCCGGCTCGTCCACAGACTCCTCCACACCATTCCAATGTGGAGCACCCCAATCCTGAATCCTGGACAAGCTGTCCCTTCTGAGGCACTTCCCCTATCCTACCTCCTACCCCCACCTCTGCTGAGTCCTCACCTCCTTAACCCACAACCAGGTCACAAGACCACTGGCTCCACTGCCCCTTGGGTCCTGTAGGGAACGTGGCCTCAAGCCTGTTCCTGCTCAGACATGGAATGGCTTCCACGGAATCTGCCTCTTGCACCCCTCCCAGGCTCAGACCCTCTGTGCAGGGGTGGGAGACTGACATGCCCTCCCTGTGGACACAAGGACCACGCCCTTGAGACAGTGCTCCCACCCATCTCCATGAAGGAGTTGGCCCAGCCCATGGGAGACTGACACACTAGGCACAGGAAGATGTGCACTGCACTCTTGGCATCATTTGTGCACTCTGGAGGTAATTTTTTTTCTGGATTTTCTTCTGTGGACTTTCTTGCCCTTCCTGCTCCAACATGTCTGTGATGTCCCGTCGTGAACACCCACCCACCAGTGCACTGACCATACATTTCCCACGACCAGAAAGGGACCCGGATCTGATTCTCAAAGCACAAAGCAAAAAGGCCTTTATCTTCTAGAGAAAATGCTTTCTCCAGGAACAAGTGACCACTCTAAGTCCTCTGCTCCCCAAATTATAGCTATTGCTGTAGCCTACTCCTTCAGGTCCCCAAATAATGACATTTGCATTTGTTTCCCCAGGGAAGTTTAAAAACCACTCAAGAGAGAGAATTGCAGCTGAAAGCCCCCTCTCCTTGGAGCCCCCCACGAGGGAGCCAGCAAGGCAGTGTAACAGCAAGGTACACACACAAGCTTCACTGTCGGTCACCAGGCACTGATGTGGACAGGCTCCTGCCTTAGGCTACACATGGTGCTGAGGACACTGCGGGGCACTGGAGGGTGGTGTGGTGCAGACTGGTCATGTGGAGAGGCACCTGCAAGCAGAAGGACCAGCATAGGGGTGCCAGCATGGTGCAGTCAGTTCAGTGTCCAGCTCAGGTCACCACCTTAGGGTTGTGGAATCTGTGGGAATGAGCCCTGCACTGAGCTTTGTGTTCAGTGGGGAGTCTGCCTGAGATTCTCTCTCCCTCTCCTCTGCCCCTCCCCCTGCTGCAGCTGCTCTCTCAAATAAGTATCACCAAAAAAAAAAAAAAAAGGACCAGCATGAAGGCCCAAAATGCCCAACATCAGACCACTCGCCTCTGGAAGCTCCGGCCTCAGGGCTTGGGCTTTCCTGCGAGAACCAGGTGCCCAGGGAGAGGGGCCACCAGATGTGTGGAAGTGGAAGCCACTGCTAGAAGCGCCCAGGGCCTCTGTGGCTTCCAAAAAGCTTGAAGGAAAACAACTTAGTGTTTTTGATTCAAGCATCAGTGAATACTCTGGTGTGTAAACCACACAGTATTCAGGCTGTTTAATAAAACTCAAGCAACACCGGCAGGTTGACTGAGACCTCCCCCTGAGAGACGCGAGTGGGTGGACAGATCCGCTGCCCTCACAGTAACCGGGCTGCCAGAGCTGCTGACCCGGCCTGGCAGGGCCGACCGCTCTCCTGCCGCTGCCGGCGGCGGTCCTGGGCTCCCCACTGCCCGGACCCATGGACAGGCAATTCCCATTCCGGCCGAGGCCGGGTCCACGTCTTCAGCAGCCGGCTCCCGCCAGCGCTCGCAGGCCCGGGACCACCTGTCACGGCCCCCGCACCCACACGAGGATGCTCAGAACTCGGGCTCGCTCCCCTGCCCGCAAGGGGCTCACATGTGCAGCGACTACCACCAGCGGGAAGGGCAGCCGCGGCGCAGACACCCTCCAAAGGTGCAGGGCTACGTGCAGACCGACCCCTGGAGGTTCAAGGGTCACCCGCCATTCAAGTGACCCCCAGGGGCCTCGCGGCCCGGCAGGAGGCGGGGGGCGGGGGCGGCGAAGGGGCAGAGCGTGGGACGAGCAGGCGTCACCGAGGCGCGGGGAGTTCGTGCCCCAGTCCCGGGTCAGCCCCCGCAGCCGGGCTCTGGGTCGGGGCGCACGGGCCCCCGACAGCCTCTGGGCGGCTGCGGCTCGCTGACCCCGGGCCGTGACCCCCCAGCCGGAGCCGCGGTGGACTCCCGCGGGCGTTAACGAACTTTCCTGCGCCGGCCCCGCTCTGACTTTCGGTTTCCGGGCGGCCTGGCTCCGAAAAATCCCCTCAGGCCCGCGGGGCGGCGACCCTCCTCGCGGGCCCTGCCTCTCCCCGCGCCGCACGCGCCCGCCGCCCCGGGCCCCGCCGCCCGCGCTCCCGCGGACCCCGCGGTCGCCCCCGGCCCCGGCCCCGGCCCCGACTCCCACCGCTCCACTCACCAACGGTCGCCGCGCGCCCGGAACTGCGCGCGCGCCCAGCCGCCGCCGCCGCGGACCCGCCCCCCGAGCCCGCCTGACTGACTGGCGCGGGGGCCAACCGGGAGCGCCGGGCGAGCCGCAGCGGACGCTGATTGGCCAGATCTCCCTCCCACCGCCTCGGCCCGCCCTCCTGACGGACGGACGCGAGACCCTATCAGGAGCTCGTCTGGGGCTGCAGCGGATGCCGATTGGTCAGAGCCGCCCCGATGTGGCTGCTTAAGTGGAGCTCGGGCTCAGTCAGTGCAGTAGGTGGGGCGGCGGGGCGGCGGGGCGGCGGGGAGTGGGGGGCGGGCCGCACCTCCTGAGAGCCCGGCCGGCGGGCACCGCGGCGGCGACTCCCACCCACCCTCCCGGAGCCTGGCTCAGCGCAGGGCCCCAGTTTGGGTGAGAATTCTGAGAAAAAACACAAAAGGACCCTGCTCGCGGGACCCCTGGGTGGCTCAGCGGCTGAGCGTCTGCCTTCGGCTCAGGGAGTGATCGCTCAGGGAGTGATCCCGGGATCCAGGATCCCTGCGGGGAGCCTGCTTCTCCCTCTGCCTGTTTTTGCCTCTCTCTCTCTCTCTCTCTCTCTCTCTCTCTCTCTCTCGTCTCTATGAATAAATCTAAAAAAAAAAAAAAGACCCTACTCCCTCAAAGAGCGGGAAGGACAGGCCTCCCATCAGGGCAGTGCAGTGCTGGCGAAGGTCTCCCCCAGGGGCCCCCGACAGTGCCCTCTGACACGGTTGAATGGTGGGTTTTATGTTGTGTGGATTTTACCACCAAACCAGGCCCCAAAAGCACAACCCGTGGCCCGCACAGGAAAACCAGCCGCGTCAGCATCTGGGAAGAGGCAGGGGTCAGTGTTGACCCCATATTGCCTCCTGGGTTGCTGGGAGCCGGTGTCTCCCGGAACATGGGTTCTGCCCTGTATCTGACAAATCCGCCGGGTCTTCCCTCATCCCCGCGTTCCCAGCAGCCAACTGCTCACTCCATTTTTCAGGAAAAGACAGACTCAGAGAGGTCAGAGTCCTTACCCCAGGTCACACAGCACGTCCCGCAGCCCCACTCTGAGGGGCTCACCTGGGTGCCCACGGGATGAGCCAGAACACAGGTTCTGAAGGGATGTCGGTGCAGAAGCGCTGGCATCTCGCCTGAACATCACTTGCTCTGGAGTCAGAACTCCCCCTTCCAAATGCTGCATCCTGGGACACAGCCCAGGGCTGCCCTGCCTCTGATAGCACTCAGGCTGCGGCTGGTTACCTGAACCTCGAGGTAAGGTTGGCCACAGGCATCAGCTCCCCAGGCCAACCCCCAGGTTCCCTGAGGTTTCATTCAAATCCCATAAGTAGGTGAGCACCTGCCAACACCTGGGAGCCCACCAGTGCCAGCCAGAAATGGTTCCTGCAGCAAAGAGGAGGTTCACCTGCAGCAATGCCCACTGCCCCACCCCCTTCCCACAGGGTGAAATCAGGAAGCAGCCACCTACCTTCTGCGATGGCTCCTCCTGGGGAGAGGAACGTCACAGAAGCCCTGGCCCTGGCCACCTAGGCCTGGCCCCAAGTCTGGAAGAGACTCCCCTGGCGAACTCCTTGCAGACTCCCCTGGCGAACTCCTTGCCTCCTGGGCAGGCAGCCCCCAGTGGACCCCGCGCCTGCAGGGCTGGGCCAATCTCAAAGGACCCGCCAGCACTTTCAGCACAAAAACGCTCTTTGACTTTGCTGTTTCCTAGGATTTTCACAAGCACGTTTTTTCACAAGTACATTGTTTAAAAAATTGACTCTGCTGACAGGCCTTTGAGGCATGCAGAATTGGGAACAGAAGAGAAAGCCCCCACTGAGCCCAGACTGGGAAGTGGCCGACCTGCCCCCATTGGCCCGCTCAGACCCAGCGACACCTCCGTCCTGGCTGGTGGAAAGGGGTGACTCACTCTGGTCGTCAGGCAGCTCAGGGGATTCCCACTCAGGTTCCTTCCTGCCAAAAAGAAAGCAAAACTCCACCCATGGCAGCCACAGTGGGAGGGGTTGGGGAGGGCCCGGAGCAGCCCCAGGCGAACCCAGGAGGGCCCGCATTGTGCTCCCCCTGCTCCCTGAAGGCCTGGGTCCCAGAGGCAGCAGAAGGCTGCTGTCCCGGGCCCCCAGTGCCCCTCAGAGAGGCAAGGGCCCCGGCAGATCAGGGTCCATGCTGCAGTGGACGTTGGCTGCTCCTGAGGACCTGTGGACTCCTGCACCCACTCTGCCTGATGGCCTGGTGGCTCTCGAGGGCAGACAGGGCCCCCCCACACCCCATCTGTTCTCCTTCCCCCTGCTATCCCCTGTGCCCCAGGGATAGTCCTGCTGCTCCTCTAGCAACAGGGTCTGGCCACTCCCCTCCAAGGCCCTTACTTCACTCAGGCCCTTGGGAGCAGAAGCAGGAAGGCTGACCCAGCTCCCTGCCCCCAGGACACAGGATGCCCCTCATGTCCCCAGCTCTGGTCCCAGAGGAGGGACCCCTACTAAACCCCCAAGGCGGGCTCCCACCCTAATAATGCCCCAGCCTTTTCTTCACTTCATTTCTCAGCCACGTGAAGGCTTCCAAAGGAAGCCAGTTTCGCTCTCACTGTGCAGTCATCTGACAGCACCTTTCCAGAAAGGCGACCCAGGAGGGGCTCCCCCCGCCTCCACAGTGTGCACGGCCCTTCCCTAGGGCAGCCCCTCAAAAAGAAGAAACACACGGGGTGGTGAGGCCTGTGGCTGACCTGCCGGCAGCCAGCACTGGGACAGGCGGGTGGTGGGGGCGTCCCAGGGTGGTAGGGAGGGGGAAGCCTGCCCAGCAGCGGGGCCCAAGCTGAAGTTCACTCATGGTGAAGAAGCAGGAAGGTGTCCAACGTGTGCGGGACACAGCGTCCCTGTCAGCAGAGGCAGATGACTGTTGCCAGGCCCGTTCGTACCTCCGCAGACTCGGAAAGATATACTGAAAGTAATGAGTGTTGAGGAGGGGAGACAAGGGGACATGTTCACTCCACACCCCCGCCTGATGACGTTACTATAGCCTGAAAAACATTCGTGTTGTGAGCAGCAGGAGCTCTGGAAAACAGAAAAGTACCATAAAGAAAGCAAAGAGCGCCCCAAATCCCCCCACTCAGGACAGGAGCAAACTTCGCAGATTCCCTACTCCTCAACCACCTCCCTTCAGCCAGCCTCACTACACAATCAAACATGCCCAGGCTGGGGCGCCTAGAGGGTGCAGTTGGTACAGCTTGCATCTCTCAATCTCAGGGTTTGGGGTTTGAGACCCACATTGGACATAGAGGTTATCTACAAAAACAAAAACAAAAAAATGCTCAGGCTGCCCTAGCCATCCCTAGCCTCTGCTCACCAGGCAGGGTTGGCCCTTCAGCCTTTGCACCAGCCAGGCTCTCACCTGGACCAGCCTCCCACCTCTCCCAGGTACTTGGTGTCAGGTTTAATTCCATCGGTAGTGAAATGGAATAGAGAGGCGAGGCAAAAGTTGATCGAAACAGGCTTTTAGGGATCCCTGGGTGGCGCAGCGGTTTGGCGTCTGCCTTTGGCCCAGGGCGCGATCCGGGAGATCCAGGATCGAATCCCACGTCGGGCTCCCAGTGCATGGAGCCTGCTTCTCCCTCTGCCTGTGTCTCTGCCTCTCTCTCTCTCTCTGTGTGACTATCATAAAAAAAAAGAAAAGAGGAGAAAAGAAACAGGCTTTTAATAGGATGCGCTCTCTGGCGAGGTTCCACGGCCCACAGGGGAGGGAGAGAGCGGGGAAGTCATGGGCTGGGGAAGTCCTGACCAGGCAAACGGCAGGGGGGATCTATAAAGAGTTTTGGGGGGAAGATGGGGTTGGGGCGGCAAGGCAGGGTTATTGGGAGGTTGCTGGCCTGGGGTCGGCTGTTTTGAGGTCCCCAGTCTCGCCAGCCCCAAACTTGGCACCTGCCTGGGCCCTCTGCAGGCCTTAAGGTCTCCAGATGAAGATGAGTCTCTCTCCTGGTGGCCTTGGGTTTGACAGGGTTCCCCCTTCCCTCACCCCATGTGACTCTAATCATTTTGTGAGTTTGTCTCCTCCCTCAGATGCGGGTCTGTGGAGGTCAGTGGTCCCTTTGGCCTCATTCAGGGTTCGGTTCCTGGTTGGATAGATGAAGGCATGATCGGGTAACTAATAGGCGGACAGAGCTGAGGTCCCCAGGGCCTCCTAGGAGCCAGACCCCACTGCTCTCCTCAAGGCCCTCCTCACCCCCTCCCACTCAGCACAGCAGCGGGTCTGCCTCGCCGCCTGCCGGCCTCAGCAGGAACTGCCACCCACCCAGGCCGGGGAGGCACCGCAACCCGCTCTCCGCAGGAACTTTGCTCTGGTGGCCTCACTGGGAGCCTGCAAACTGGGGGTGGCTTTGCTCACATTCGACCCGCCAAGTTGATCACCTGGCCTAGGTCTGCCCTCCCTCCCCCCCATGTCTGGGAGGCTCCAAGTGCCCCACCCCCAGGGTCCTTCCTCTTCCCTGCCAGGCAGGCACTCCCTAGCCCACCACTGCTGCCCTCTGCAACGGGGCTCCCACCTGTTTGGCTTTAACCCTGGTCCAGTACGCCAGTATTCTTCAACCCAACTGGGACTCGGACCCTGGTCCAACCTCCTGTCCACTGTCCCTCCCTGCTTCCCCAGACCCCAGGCCACACAGTCAGCCCTCACCCTCTCTGGCCAGCTGGCCTCCCTTCTCTCCCAGTGACCAGCCACCGATGCCTGGCCCCCTGCTTGATCTCCGTGCTCCTGATTCTTAAGCTGAGTGGAGCTGATGGGAGTTGCTCCTCAATGCCAAGTCCAGCTGCCCATGCTCCCTCCCAGGGTGACAGCCCTGCCTTCTCCCCTCCAGCATGTACGGCTAGATGGACAGGTCCTTTACTATCCTCCTCTGCCACCGCACGAGGTACATTCAGGGACGACAGTGGCCAGAAAGCAAGCAGTAAAAATGTTCTTTGGCTGAACTTTGTGTACACATCATGTCAGTAAAACAAAAACAAAGACAAAAGAGTGGGTTGCCTGGGTGGCTCAGCAGTTGAGCGTCTGCCTTTAGCTCAGGGCATGATCCTGGAGTACCAGGGTTGAGTCCCACATCAGGCTTCCTGCATGGAGTCTGCTTCTTCCTTGGTATGTGTCTCTGCCTCTCTCTCTCTCTCCATGTCTCTCATGAATAAATAATTTTTTAAAAGAGGGAAAAATGAAGGATTAAAACTTTGTATCTTTTCAAAAAAACAAAGGAATACTTACGCCAACATATACGAGGTTTTTTTAGATTTTTTTATTCATGAGAGACAGAGAAAGAGGCAGAGACACAGGTAGAGGGAGAAACAGGCTCCATGCAGGGAGCCCAACGTGGGACTCAATCCTGGGTCTCAAGGATCACACCTTGGACTGAAGGCGGCGCTAAACCGCTGAGCCACCTGGGCTGCCCAACATATATGTTTTTAACAGTAATGAACAATATCATAGCCCAGTCTCTGTGTTTAAGGCTCAACGTCTGCAAATTTGATAGTGATTTTGTCAATATTTTTCTCCCAGCCCAGCCATATTTGCTCACCTATTTTGCTATCGTTGGTCAAAAAACACTTTATTAACCTTCACTTTGGTAATTTACTTTCCCTTGAAGCCACAGATTTGGGAGAACTTTATGCAGGATCCATTTGGTAGGGAGTCCTAAAAATTCCACTTCATGCTACATTCTAGAAATTCTATTCCGTTCATGTCTTTGTGTGACCAAAGCCAATCCTCATGGCTTTCAGACATCCCTGCAATTGGAAAGTAACTCAAGCCCTCACTGCAGCAATGTGGTCTGTTTTGCTACTAAAACACAGGGGAGGGACGCCCAGGTGGCTCAGCAGCTGAGAGTCTGCCTTCACCTCAGAACATGATCCCGGGATCCTGGGATCGAGTTCCACATCGGGTTCCCTGCGTGGAGCCTGCTTCTCCCTCTGTCTGTGTCTCTGCCTCTCTCTGTGTCTCTCATGAATAACTAAAATCTGAAAAAAGAAAGAAAAGAAAGAAACCAATGAACTTTTAGCTAATTTTGTTACATGAAATCTACCTCTTGGTTTGGGTTGCAGAATGAGGTGGAGTCATCAGGAGCACGGTGCACTGGCACTGGGCAAACCCAGAAGCCCACACGTCTGAGTAGGCTGGGCTGCAAGGAGATCCGTGTAAGGACAGCTGGGCCCTGAGTCCCCTCCCCAGCCAGCACAGGCAGGTGACACCCCGTTCCTCACTGGCAGGCAGTGGATGATAAGTGCACGGGCTCTCAAGCCTCAGGGATGCTGGGCTCCCCTTTGAGGATGGCAGTGAGGCTAAGCAGGAGACAGTGGGTCAGCAGAATGTTGCTCTGTGGGACCCTCAGAAGAAACTACCCTGCCCTTGCCTGATCCCCCAGACCAGGAGCCCGCCCTGGAAGATCCTACCATGCACATGAGGCTCCTAGCTGTGGCTGTGCAGGATGACAGGTAGCCAAGGGGCATTGGAGGCCTGAGAGAAAGACGCCAGAACTGATGGGGGGTGGGGGAGCAGGTGCCAGAAGAAAATATGAATAGACCTGAAATTCGGAGAAGAGATCAGACTCTGTGAAACAGGATGCTACAAGGGGGGCATGTGGATTATAACAGGGAGCACTTAGAAATTCTAGATGTGCTGTCAAGTAAAAAAAAAAAAGAGGTCAGGGATCCCTGGGTGGCGCAGCGGTTTAGCGCCTGCCTTTGGCCCGGGGCGTGATCCTGGGTACCCGGGATCGAGTCCCACATTGGGCTCCCGGTGCATGGAGCCTGCTTCTCCTTCTGCCTGTGTCTCTGCCTCTCTCTCTCTCTGTGTGTGTGACTATCATAAATAAATAAAATAAAAAGTCAGCAAAACAGCCATAAATTGAGAAAACCTCCCAAAAATAGAACGGAAAGAAAAAGAATTCAATCATTCATTCATTTTTGAGAGAATCTGAAGCAGGCTCCATCTCATGACCCAAGCCAAAATCAGAAGTCGGTCACTTCACTAACTGAGCCACCCAGGCACCCCTGGAGAAGAATTTTATTTATTTTTATTTTTTTTAAAGATTTTTAAAAATTTATGATAGACATAGAGAGAGAGAGAGAGGCAGAGACACAGGCAGAGAAAGAAGCAGGCTCCATGCCGGGAGCCCGACGCAGGACTCAATCCTGGGACTCCAGGATCGCGCCCTGGGCCAAAGGCAGGCGCCAAACTGCTGAGCCACCCAAGGATCTCCTGGAGAGGAATTTTTAAATAGAAACAAGAACATTAGAGACTCAATGATGGGCTTGATCTATCATCTTAGTGACGGGGGTTCCTGAGACTGAAAGCAGAGAAGAGAGGGGAAGAAGTTATCAAAGAAATAGTGCAAGAACGTGGATGGAACTGGAGGGTATTATGCTGAGTGAAGTAAGTCAGTCGGAGAAGGACAAACATTATATGTTCTCATTCATTTGGGGAATATAAATAATAGTGAAAGGGAATATAAGGGAAGGGAGAAGAAATGTGTGGGAAATATCAGAAAGGGAGACAGAACGTAAAGACTGCTAACTCTGGGAAACGAACTAGGGGTGGTAGAAGGGGAGGAGGGCGGGGGGTGGGAGTGAATGGGTGACGGGCACTGGGGGTTATTCTGTATGTTAGTAAATGGAACACCAATAAAAAATAAATTAAAAAAAAAAGAAAATATCCCCAAGTTCAAGGGTGCTATTTTCTAAACCTAGAGGGCCCGACATGCTGACCAAATGGTTGGGGTGGAAAATCATGAAATTCTACCCTTATTCTGAAGAGCTAACAGGGGAAGCAGCCCATGTCCATGGATGGATGGACGCACAGCACGTGGGTATGGACACATGATGGAATAGTATTCACCCAAAAAAGGAGGGGAGTTCTGACACCTGCTGTAAGACATGAGCTTTGAGGATGCCGCTGAGAGAGCCAGTCACCTATGTGCAAATACTGTAGGATTCCACTCCTAGGTGGTCCCTGGAGGAGCTGAGATCACAGGAAGGAGGATGGCCAAGGGCTTGGGGGGTGTGCAGAAAGGGATGTTAGTGATTAAGAGAGACAGGGTGTCAATTCTACAAAATAAAGTCATGGAGATGGCGGATGGCAATGGTTTCACACCAGCACAAGTGTACTTTTTAAAAGATTTTATTTATTAGAGCATGCATACGTGAGAGAGGGAGAAGGAGAAGCAGACTCCCCACTGAACAGGGAGCCCAATGCGGGACTCGATCCCAGGACCTTGGGATCACGACCTGAGCCGAAGGCAGATGCTTCACCGACGGAGCCACCCAGGCACCCCAGTACGAGTGTATTTAATAGTACTTAACTGTACACTCAAAAATGGTTAAGACAGTAATCTTAAGTGTGTTTTACCACAATTAAAAAAAATGTTTTAGAGGCAGAAGGGCTCACACAATGGCTGGACAGCCAGGAGGTAGAATCACAGGAATTGTGATTCTACCAATGTGTGAGGAATCCTTCCTTCATGATAGCGCAGACTCACTCATTCATTAGGTTTTACTAGACAATTTATAGTTGATAACCTTTGATGTCAGTTTTTCGTTAGGGATACAACATTTGAACTTTATCTTAGAAATACAGAAATTGCTGGGTATTTTGTTTCCCAGAAGGCTTTTAGAATTGTTTATTCTCTCCTCTGGATATGAAGGTAGATGGGTGCCACTGGTGGACTTACTGTAAACAATGCAGGCAAAGGACCATTAAGGTGAGTGGTATGGCACCTCTGGAAGGACTATGGGCTGCTCACCAGGCCTCCTAGAGTTGGTTCTGTGACACCTGCTGTGGCTCCACACCCAAGGCTACTCGGCCCTGGACAGCACTCAGAGTAGGGGGAGGGTGTGCCCCAATGAGGGTCAGTGTTCGTGGAGCTACAGACACCTGCTTCACCTGTGTTCCGGTAGGAGTGCCACAAGGACAAGGAGCTCTCTGTGGCCTCAGGCCTGGACTCCTGTCCAAGGCTAGATGGGACTGACTACGGCAGACACCGTGTTGGCGGACGGCACTGAAGTCTCAATAACCGTCCTCTGGGTCTGAGCCAACCAGGGCAGTTGCAACACCATGATGCAGCTGATGTAACTTCTGTTGCCAGCATCCCAGCAGTGGGTTCACCTGGCCAAATGTTGGTGAACTTCGTGGATTTTAACCACAATTGGTTGGGACCACTGCCTCTTTTCAGGTGGGCTTCATCACTCTTTCTGGGACCCGCTGGGGTGAACACAGGCGTTTTTGGGACCTTGCTAAGGCAACCTTGAGTTGGGATGCACTTAGCTAGGGTTTATGGGATATTCTCATGATGTTCAGTCTTGCCAGCCTTTCCTGGGGCAGGTGGGTCTTCTTTGGCTGCCAATCAGTCACCTGCAGAGCATTAACTTGTGGAAGTGAAGAAACAATTCGTAGTATGAACCAGAAATGAGTCTGCAAATTGGGAGCAGGGGGCTTGGTTCTCCCCAAGAGCTGGATAAAAGTTGTCTCCTTTGATAAATGTATTTCATAACAAAGTATAAACAATTGAATATGCCACATGCTTTTTTCTTTTTAGATGGAGATTGCATTTATCAGAATTCCTGGTGTTTTTTTTTTTTTTAAGATTTTATTTACTTATTCATAGAGAGAGGCAGAGACACAGGCAGAGGGAGAAGCAGGCATCATACAGAGAGCCTGATGTGGGACTCCATCCAGGGTCTCCAGGATCACGCCCCGGGCTGCAGGCGGCGCTAAACCGCTGCGCCACCGGGGCTGCCCAATTCCTGGGTTTGTGAAGCATAAATCTGTAGGAACATCTATGCAAAACCCCAAGTGTTACCCAAACCAACGTCAATTCCAACAATCAGATACAAATTCTATCAAATGCCCTAGGGAAATGTCTGAATAGCCCTTCTGTTTTTTTCATGAAACAATTCTGCAAAGTCATGATATGGCAGTCAAAGAGAATACAGCCAAAAACAATGTAAGGAAAAGCATGGAAGAGATGCACTTGTTAATTTATACAAATGTTATTTTTTCCCAAATTTTGTGATGCTTGTGGCGTTTGTCCGTTTTTAAAGATACTTTTTTTTCTCGTTTTATCTATTACCATGAGAGAACGGCAAAATATTACAGTATTGTAAAATCAAGCACGTTTTTAATGTTATGCAAACGACACACGTTATACAAGAATATTAACTTTTATGACTACCTTATTATCCTTTTACACTTTTTTCTTAAAGAGCCCTCCCCAAACTGTCCATGCTTGAGGCGCCCCAAACCCGCATTCACCTCGCCCCCTACGTTTTTGCAGCAGCAAGTGAGCTCGGCTGCGGAGGAGACGCACTTCAGATGGTGGTGCTAGGACCCCACCAGCTCCCGTACAGGGACCCAGCGCGCGACCGGGTGCCCGAGAATGCGGACCCGGCTCCGGTCCCCGAGCACGCAGCGCCCCCGCTCCCGGGGCTCCGTTCTCCCCGCCACCGCCTGCGCCCCGGCTCCCCAGCGGGGTTCCCCCCTCCGCGCCCCCTCCGCGCACGGCCGCGACGTCTCCCGCCCCACGTCGCGCACCGCCCGCCGTTCGCTTGGACGAGCCGAGCGCGGATTGGCTCAGAGGCGCGGGAAGTGCCCGCCCCCCTCCGGCCGCCGGCCAATGGGGAGGCAGGGCCGGGTCGGCGGCCGGCGCCGGAAGCGGCCGAGCGACGAGGGGACGTCGCGCCGCCGGGTCTCGAGCAGCTGCCGCGGAACCGCGGGACGGACCCGGACTTGCCCGCCCGCCATGGCCGAGAGCGACTGGGACACGGTGACGGTGCTGCGCAAGAAGGGCCCCACTGCCGCCCAGGCGAAGTCCAAGCAGGTGCGGCGCCGTGCGGGCCTCGGGGCTCCGGGGCGGCCGGTGGGCCGGGGACGCGGGGCGGGGCCGGGGCGAGGCCGCGGACTGGGGGCGGGGGGGTCCGGGGGCCCGAGGGGCGGAGGGGCGGGAGGACCAGCCCGAAACCAGGGATGGGAGACGGGAGACGGGAGACCTGGGCGAGGGAGATGGCCGGGCGGGGACGGTGTGCGAACGGGAGAGGGTGGGGGAGCGGAGCGGGCCGGCGGCGGAGGCCGGGGCTGGAGAGAGGAGGACCGGGGCAAGACCGCGGCCGCGGACTGGCTGCGCGGGGCTGGGTGTGCAGGAGCCTCGCAGTGTTTGGGGCCAGTGATATAGGCCTGGGAGGGAGGCCCGGGTGAGGCCCCAGGTCACGGAGGTTGGGAATGGGCGCAGGGTGGGCTTGTGGCCAGTGACAGCGGGGTGGAGCAGGGGACCAGGGGAGGTTGAAGGGGAGGACTGGTGGGCAGGGACTGGGGGACTAGGGAGCAGGGGGCAGTCCAGGCGCCCCGAGGTCCGAAGCTGGTTGGGGAATGGCTCTGAAACCTGCTTCTGGCTGTCTGCAGTCTGTCCCCAGGCCCAGGTGCCTAGAGACCCAGGGCATAGGTGGACTCTGCTTCTGGGTGTCGGGAGCGTAGGGGACGTGCCCTGAAAGGGATAGAAGGTCTCTAGCTTGGCTGGTCCACCTGTGATCATGTATGAGACCAATGTGGAGGGCCTACCCTGCCTGTCAGGTTTGAGCCAGAACTAGTGACCTGACCTGCCTGGAGCTGGTCTGAGGCCTGCAGGATCTGAGCTAAAGTCCCTGTCCTTTTTTCCAGTGGAAACTTAATAGTCAGGAGCTAGGAGTCCCGTGAACGCGGGTAGAAAGCATCTCTGAACACAGCAGCCGTGGCGCAGCCCCGGTCACCACTCTAAGGCTAGAGTCCTCAGGAATACATCTTACTAGCATTTGGCAGGTGGAGGTCAAAGGGTATGGGTCTGGTTGACGGTGTTTGGGGGGTGATGCTAGGATGGACTGGCCCAGGGAGGCTGTGGCAGGCCGGCGCAGGCATTCCTTACTGTTGATGCAGGAGCAGGGCTGTGGTCAGCGTGGGTTCTCAGCAGCGAGAAGTGGGCTGAGTTTTCCTTGTTGGCACCTTATGGACAGGCACCTGGGTACCTGACGGCAGAGGGTTTTTGTGAACTGAGCTTGGGTTTTAAGACCGGCCTCGTTTCTCAGTGCTGGACAAGCCCTGCCAGATCTGAGTTTGACCAAACACTGTGTCCACGTTTTCTAGGCCATCTTAGCAGCTCAGAGACGAGGAGAAGATGTGGAGACTTCCAAGAAATGTAAGTACCGGTGCTCCCTCATGGAGGGAGGGGTGTGCTGCTGGGGTTCTCCCTGCGACAGGCATTAGTGCACCCGCCATGCACCAGGGGTGTTGAGGCGGCTGCCGCAGCTGGAACCAGGCTGGGACCTTAGAGGAGCAGCGTGCTAGGTGTAGTCAGCAAGCAAGGGAGCAGGAGGTGCCCTGTGCTCCCAGCTTCTGAGCTTCCCTGTGTTCTCGTCACCTGGTTTCCCACGTCACCGTGGCACAGAGTGCCTGTGGGGCCTGCTTCCTGTTCTGAATTGGCTTTTTTTGGGTTTGTTGCAAACCACATGCTATGATCTTGCCTCGTGCGGTCCAGGGGCTGCTGGCCAGAACAAACAGCATTCAATCACCAAGAACACGGCCAAGCTGGACCGGGAGACTGAGGAGCTGCATCATGACCGTGTGACTCTGGAGGTGGGCAAGGTGATCCAGCAGGGTCGGCAGAGCAAGGGGCTGACCCAGAAGGATTTGGCAACGGTGAGCGTGGTGGGCCCCATCCTCCCAGGCTGCAGGCGGGCGGGGGTTGCAGCACAGCTTGGGGACTCCTGCTTGCTCTGGGATTCCCTGGGGAAGCCACATCAGATTAGCCGTAACTTCCTGTTGAGTGTACATAGACCCCAGATCCTCTGCGGGCACACCCAGGAAGGCCCTTGGCCCCGGTGTTGTCCTGGGAGGGGAGCCTGGGGCGACTCCCTCGGCTGTGTGCTAGTCTTGTGGCGCCTTCCCGAATTACCATCCACAAAATACGTACCTTTAGAAAATCAACGAAAAGCCGCAGGTCATCGCGGACTATGAGAGCGGACGGGCCATTCCTAATAACCAGGTTCTGGGCAAAATCGAGAGAGCCATCGGTGAGTGTCCTCGGGTCCTTCATCGGGTCTCTGCTGCTGCCCGACCAGGTGCAGAGCAGCTAAAGCACAGGAGGGCCTCTGAGGCTGCAGGATTCTGCAGAGCCTTAGGGAGCTCAGGAGTATCATTCACAATCCCTCCCCCCCGCCAGTTTCACATTTTCTCTGTCCCCTTTTTTTGGCTGGCCAGTGCTCTCCACGCCCATGGACAGAAGGCTCAGAGGCCATCCTGTTCAGGCCCTGGTGTCCTCCCCTCGGGTATTGGGCTCCCCCCTGGTGTCGGTGTGGCACCAGTACGTGGGGCTCCCAGAGCACTCAAGTCTGGTTCTGGGGGTGACAGCTCCCCTCTGCCCTGGAAGGTCAGTGGGTGCAAGGACAGTGGGCTGAGGCTGGCCAGGACTGGTGTGGTCCACAGCTCCCTCCTCTGCCCACCGCTCCTTCCTATGGAGGAAGGGGCTAGTGCTCAGAGGGCAGTGTGGGCACTACTGCCTCCTCAAGGTGGAGGGGTGGGGGCACCGTGGCACTGCCCTGCCTCTTGGGTCCTGGAGTGGCCACCGTGGCGGTGAGCAGGCCAATGGCTCTTTCAGGCCTCAAGCTGCGGGGGAAGGATATCGGGAAGCCGATTGAGAAGGGGCCAAGGGCGAAATGAACACAAAGCCTCGAAATCAGTGCATTCCGGCTGATGTCGCCTGGCTGGTTGCCCTTGACCACCAGCGCCAGTGCGGGTCTCTTGACGTGGCCGCGCGGAACGCGGGGCGCCAGCCCTGCCCAGGAACCCCCTTACCCATACCTGCTGTCAAACAAACAAAACCTTGTATAGCATTGCTTCTCCTGAAATTTTTTCCTCTCCATCTCCAGTGTCTGCCCAGACGGGGTGGCTCCCCGGGGACCTCTGAGTGGGACTACCTCAGGTTGGTGGGGCTGTGGGATGGGGCAACCTGATCGGGAGAGAAGACCCGTCTCCGGTCCGGCTTTTAGAGAAGCCAATAAACATTTGTTGCCCTTCCTTCTGGTGGAGTCATTGCTGTCCAGGGCGGTCGGCTGTGCCCCCCACGTGCCTCTCTGGCCCAGTGAAGGGAAGTCGTGATGTGCCATGGGGTGAGGGGTGCCTGAGTGAGCCTGAAGGTCAGTGTGCAGCACTGCTTCCTTGTTGCTGTCTGCGGGGCTGCTCATGGGCGTTGGCCTCGGCACCAGACCCATGCCCTCCCCTGGTATGGAGTCAGTTGGCGGGGTGGCAAAGCAGGGGAGCCTTCCTGCAGGCAGGAGGGGAGCCCCTGGCTGTGAGAGTGTGAACGTCTCCTCTTTCCCCAGATGGCCGTGCCCAGGGGACCCTCCCTGGGTCAGAAAAATATATTTCCGGTTTATTAAGGAAGGAATGTGGGCATGCCAGGGGCCATGACGCCTCAGGCAGGGAGTTGCCTTTATCCTCTGAGCCCATGAGGCCAGGAGGGCAGGAACCTCCACTTAGCCTACCCTTGAGCTGCTTGGCATCAGCTGTGCCTCAAAGCTGTGACCTCAGCTTTAGGCATCATTTTGGGGAGCACTTGGACTCCATGGGACAGTGGATACCCTGAAACACAGGATGTTTACCATGGAACCTTTATGTGGAACCGTGGATACAGCGGGACAACCCCCCTGTCCCCCCAGCTCTCTACTACCTCACACCTGGTTATGTTCCACTTAGTCTGTCACCCGCACCCACCAGGGTTGTTCCCTATCCTAAATCAGATGCAGCATCATCCAACAGGGCAGTGCCTAGGTCAGTCTACAGGGTGGCCTGGGCCGCCTGAGTTTTGGGGTGCCCGCCTGGCCTGGGGCAGGGCTTATCAGGGTCCCACTGTCTGTTTCTGGGTCCTCTAGCCCTTGGCCCCGTCCTGTGTGGCCTGTTACCTGTCACCTGAGTCACTGACAGGTGTGGGAGGTACCCTCAAGCACATCCTTTCAGGCAGGTTGGATTGGTTCTGAGGACCCCAAGAGCCCACTTTCCTGCTGATAGTACAATGCACAGACCTCAGGCCATAAGCAGGGGCTGCCCTCATAGGCCAGGGCATTTATTGTTGGGGTGGGGACCATTCCCAGGCTCGTGGGTGGCAGTGTGGGTGCATTCTGGGGGAGGGGCAGGTGTTACTCTGCGGAGCAGGGCTGATGGGAGCAGGCTTCTCTCAGTCATCTACTGGTTGTCGGTAAGCGAAGCCGGCAGGGTAACACAATCCTAGGTGGGGGGAAGAGGGGCTTCTGAGCGGTGTGTGACAGAGGCGCATGCAGGTGGACAGCCCTGGGCCGGCCAGGAAGCCTTCTCCCCAGTGCCCCTGCCCACCTGTCCCTACCCAGGGGCTCCTACCGCATTGAAGACGATGTTGTCGAAGCCTGAGGCCTCGGCTGCCATCTCGCCCTGCGAGGGGCAGCCCCCCTTCTTCTGCAGCCAGCACCGCCCCACGAGTCCGAGCAGCACCAGGAGGACAAGGATGAGGAGGGCACTGCCGACCATAGTTGGCACTGAGGCGGCCAGTAATGTATCCCCTGTGGGCCGTGGCATATGTCAGCCCTGCCCTGACACCGGAGCATGGGGGTGGCCTGGCCTTGAGGCCCCGCCAGTCGTGCCAGCACAGGGCTCCTGGCCGAGGCCGCTCGTCTCAGCCCCCAATCACCCCTGAGTGAGAACTGGCTCTTGGTCATGAAGGGACAGCAGCCGGCAGGGGCTCCGGGCAGGCTGGTGGTGATCTCTGGCCTGACCAGGCCTTCCTCTGGGGTCTGGCCCCACCTGGGAGGGACGGCCTAGAGGAAGGAGACGCGGGGCCCACTTGGCCTAGCCCAGAAGGGGAGGAGACAGGCACCTGGTGGAGGGATGCGCTGGTGCAGGGCTGGGCCTTGGTCGCTGTCCTGACCTCCTGGGCCTGAGGCAGGGTTGCTGGCAGCCATGTGGGCCACGAGCTGCTGAGCCTGCCAGAGGCTCCGACTAGAGGTGCGACCAGGCAGGGCTTACCCTGGGTGGGTGCAGGCAGCCAGCAGTGCTGCTCTGCCAGGTATTCCACATCATCCAGGGCGATGGGCCCCAGGGCCGGCTGGCCGCTGAGAGTGGCTTCAAACACGATCTGAGCAGGAGAGAGAAGTGGTTGCCTGGAGGAGGACGGGCCCGCCCGAGGTGTCTGGGGCCTCCAGGCCTTACCTGGAACTCCTCAGCACTGGCCACCTCCACCTGGCCTTCCAGCCACTGATGCCGCAGGTGCCCACTGGTGCCCCACACAGCCAACTGGCCCCGCACGCTGCTCAGGAGCACCCTCAGCTCACCCTTATCTGTAGTAGGGGGCCAGGGCGAATCAGGTCCCCAGCCCCTGCCCCTTCCCCTGCCCCCTCCAATGCCCAGGCGCTGCTGCCTCAGCCTCACTCACAGAAGTGCTCCGGAAAGCCCACATGGTACCAGAAGCGGAGGCAGGAGGCCTCAGTCGCAGGCAGGGGCTGGCTGCGCAGCCAGGCTGCCCGGCCTCCTGGACCCAGCACACCCGTTTCAAAGAGAACAAAGTGGCCTAGAAACAACAGAGGGCAGGGCGCCCTGCTCACTGGATGGAATTGGCCCCCCTGACCTGTGACCTTTGACTGTGATGGGAGCCTCGCTTGAGATGGGGTGCATGGACCTGAGGCCCTTTCCCCTGCCCAGACCCACCTGCTTCTGTGCCCAGCGTGTGGTCCACAGGGGGCTGGGGGTAGCGGGAGGGTGTCGCTCCACTACTCCAGTCCCAGCTATAGCTTCCCAGGCCAGGCCAGGGCATGTGGCTCCAGCCACATAAGCCAGCCTCGAAGTCACAGGAAGCTGCAAGAAAGCTGGGTGGTGAGTGGGGGCCACCCCCCCCAGCCCCACCCACGGAGCCCAGCCACTGAGCGGTGCAGTCTGTACCCCTCTCTAGTCTGCTGCCAGGGATGGGGGGCCAGGCTAGGCATCTTGGGGTTGGCATGGAGCTAGTAGCAGTTGTGGGGCATAGCAGAGCCCAGGGCCAGGCCGCCTGGCTGAGGCTCCCACCTGGCTGAGGGCAGGGCCCATCCTGGAGGAGCAGGTCATCCAGCGCAATGTAGGAGTGCTCTGTGCCGGCGGCGACCGCCTCAAATACCACCTGGGCAGGTACAGGGCAGGCAGCGTCGCATGCGGTCCACACGGCCCTCAAAGGCAATGGGCTGCCTGCCCCCAACACTCACCCTCCAGGCCCTCTCGGCCTGCACATCCACACTTCCCAGGCGCCAGGCAAAGCCTCCACGGGCGCTGATGCTGAGCACCTGATACCTCTGGGCTTCCTCCACATGGACCTGCAGGGTGCCTGTCACACCCAGGGGCCAACCTAAGTCAGCCGAGGAAGAAAGGCCACGTGGGGGCCCCCAGGCAGCCTTGGCGCAGCCCCTCACCTGGGTTTCTGAGGCTCAGGTGGTACCAGAAGGTCAGGCAGGCTGGCTGGGCCAGAGGCTGGTGCACCTCTGAGGTCAGGGAGGCCACCTGGCCACGGGGCAGGGCCTGGGGGCTCATGTCCACCACCATGTAGTGCCCTAGGAAGTGTCCGTGTCAGCCTCCATCTGACCCCTCTGCCCAACCCTCCATCACCCCTGACGCGTACCCTGAGCGGTCTCTGTGGTGTGGTCAGTGTGAGGGCCCCGGGAGGCGAGGCCCGTGGCATTGGCCTGGCGTGTCCAAAGGCCCTGGCCCCCACTGGAAAAGCCACAGGCTGAGTCCTCAAAGGAGCACTGCCTGGGGGCCCAGCAGGGCCCGGGCCGCACGGCCACATCGTCCAGTGCCATGGTGCCGTGGTAGCCGTCCCGGAGGCCCTCGAACAGCAGCTGGGGGCAGAGGGGGTCAGTGGTTGTGGGCCTGGCCCACCCCACCCTCCTGCCTCCCCATCAGGCAGGGGCCTTACTTGGTACTTGGTGCCTGAGCCCAGCTGGTGGTGCAGGGTAGTCCAGGCCTTGTGCCAGCGGTTGCCCTGGGTGCTGGTCCGCGACCACAGCAGTACCTCTGCCTCTCCTTCCCGTCTCACTGCCAGGCGCAGTGTCCCTACATGGAGGGCAGGGCAGGAGGGGACCAGAGCCTCCGATGGGCTGAGAGACAGAACAGAGAGCCCCCCAGGCCTCCGTGGAGGCTCTGCCCAGCACCAGGGTCACTCACCAATCTGGGGCCCATGGAGGTGGTACCAGAAGGAGAGACACTCCTGAGGGCCTGAGGGGGCCTGGGGCTGGGTGAGCAGATGGGCGCCAGGGCCCCGGGCCGGGGGGTCCGTTGGGTCCAGGAGCAAGAAGTAGCCTGCAGTGGGGACACTGGGCTGAGCTGCAGAGATGCCAGGTTCCAGGCAGGACTGGGCCCAGTGTGAGGGCCTCCCCTCCCCCTGTAGTCTGAGAGCTGACCCCCAAGGTGGGTGCCCTCACTCTACCTTGGCCTGTGGTGTGGTCGTACCCATGGCCACGGCTCTGGACTCGGCGCCAGTGGGCATCGGTGAGGTGGCCGGTGTGCCAGCCGCACGTGTCCCGCTCAAAGTTACAGGAGATCTCTGTGGGGAGTGGGGCAGGGAGGGGTCAGCACCCTCGAGCATCCCCCTGCCCCCCTCGTGTCCTGAGAGGGTGGGAGACTTGTCCTGCTTGGGGTGGTCTGGGTGGTAGGCCCCGGGGTTGGGACTAGGACCTGAGTCCTGCATGGCTGCCGCGGGGCTGCAGTCCTTCAGGGTCACGTCGTCCACTCCGGCACCCTGTTGGCCAGGGCCGTCCAAGTCCACCAGCCCAACCAACTCCAGCTTTGTGAGAAGCAGCAGGGAGGGGGCTGTGAGGTCAGGCCTGGCTCTGTGCACCCCCTGCCCCCCAGGCTGCCCTGCTCACCCGGAAAGGCCGGCGGCGTGCCCCCAGCAGGATGGTATCCACCTTCCAGCCCCTGTCGCCGCTCGGGGCCTGCCATACCAGCTCACGGCTGTCGCCCTCCACCACCACCAGGGCCAGGAAGCCTGGCCGAGGGGATCATGGTGGGTCCTCCCAGACCGTCCCCCGACCCCCTCCTGCAGGCACACCCAGGAGCTCCTGTTGGCCTTGGGGTACCTTGAGGGTGACCATGGAAATAGTAAGCCACACGGAGCTCACAGCGGGGGCCTGAGGGGCCCAGGGCAGGTGTGAGGACCCGGGCCTCTGCCGCCAGCTGGCCCCAGGCCCTCTGCAAGGACAGGACGTGCCCTAAGAAAGAGCCAGGTTTGTCAGAGACAGTTCCCGCCAGGGACCCCCCCAGCTCGGACACAGTCCCTGGGGGAAGAGGCCAGCAAAGACCTCTTGGGGGGCACAGCCCACAGGCAGGGCCCTGGGCCTCACCAGCCGCAACCCCGCCAGCATCTGTGCCTGGGCCCCCGCTCTCCTGGGCCTGGAGACGCCTCCACTGCAGCCGCCCCACGCTGGCATCCTCCCAGCCCCCGGCGGCGGGTGCCTCGAAGTCCGTGGTCCCTGGAACAGCAGCCAGCACCCAGTGGTGGCGGGAGGGCACAGAGGATGAGAGGCGCTCCCCCCCCTCCTGGCTCCAGCCACCACTCACCACATTCCTGCTCATCCTCGCCCCCCTCACACTGTTGCTGGAAGTCACAGTGCTGCTCTGGGGGGATGCACAGTTCCCCACAGGAAAGATGTCCGGGCTCGCAGAAGTCCTGAGGTGGCAGGCTGGATGGCTGGGGCTGGAGGGCCAGGGCCCAGAGCCCACGAGGCGGGCTGGACAGCTCTGTGGGGGCAGACCAGGAGTCAGGGGTGGGGTGGGGCTTCTCCTGGGGATGGAGGGATGGACAGAGGGCTCGACGGCCCACCTGGAACTGGCTGGCAGTGTTCTGACAGAATGAGGTCATCCAGGCTCAGGACGCCCCCTGGGCCCGTGTGCCCTGTGAGCAGGATCTGAGGACACAGGGGGTCAGGGTGTGCCCCGGCGCCTCTGTCCTCCCAGGTCTGCTGGCTCCAGCCCTCTCCCCACCTCCCCTGTCCTCCCCCGCCCCCCCCCCCCCCCCCCCCCCCCCCCGCCAGCCCTGCAAGAGGTGGGAGTGACTGTTCCTTCCCAAAGGCCTCTTCCCTGGGCTCGTTGACCACCAAACCAGCTTCCCGCTAAGGTAGCTCCCGGGACAGCAGCCAGTGTCTGTGGGGACCCCTGGACCCCCTCCCCCACCACCTGCTGCTCTCTCAGGCCTCACCCGGAAGGGGTGCTCGCTCTGGATGTCGACCCGGTCTCGGACCCAGGCAGCCCCCAGCTCCCCGCAGCGCCGGCGCAGCAGGATGGAGACCTGGGGTGAGCCTGGGTTCTCCATCTGCAAGAAGAGCTGGAGGGAGCCGTGCTCGGATCCGTGCAGGTAGTAATAGAAGACGAGCTGAGGACAAGCCCAGGAAGGTCAGGGGGCCCCTGGAGCCTGGGCCCCGGGGGAAGGTGGGGGCCACCTGCCTCACCGAGCAGTTGTGTGCACCCGAGGCTTGGAATATGGGGCTGGAGAGGACGGCAGGGCTGCTGGGCTCGGCCACGGAGACCAGGAAGAAGCCTGGGGAGAGACTGGTGTGGGCAAGGGGGGGTGGGGGGACTGGGGGTGCCCCAGCCTGTGGGTCCCACTCACCCTGTGCACTGTTCTGGCTGTGGTCCCTGTGTGGCCAGGCTGGATGCCAGGCGCCTGTGCTGTGGTTCCGCGCCCAGCCCTCCAAGTGGTTCCACAGACCCAGGCCCATCTCAAAATTGGTGGCTATGTGGTGGCCTGGGGCAGGTGGGGAGAGGGGAGCAGGTCTCAGGCTGCCAGCAGGGCCTCTCCTCCACCCGCTCCCGCCCCACCAGGTTCTCAGGGGGCCCTGCAGCTCACGGCAGGAGTATGCGTCCTCGTCAGAGCGGTCCCCACAGTTGTCCTCCCCGTCGCACAGCTGGTGGGGCGCCACACAGGCCAGGTTCTGGCAGTGGTGATGCCCCAGGGGGCAGTGGGCCTGGGGGGCTGAGGTCAGGGAGGGGAGCCTATCACCCTGACCCCAAACCCTGGGGGGTGGGGCAGCTGGGGGAGGGGCTGTCAGTGGGGGTGAGCAGGTGAGGGGCTCCTGCTGAGCCACTGCCCCTCCAGGTGTGGGTCCACAGCCTGCGGTGGGGGGCTTACCAGGCAGCCCACAGTCCCTGAAGACCAGGTCGTCCAAGGCCACGGTGCCCCTGTGGGTGGCATTTCGAGTGGCAAAGAAGGTCACCTGAGAAGAGTGGGGTCCTTAGGACTTAAGTCCAGGTCAGACCCTCCCTACTACCCCCACCACCCAGAGCACCCCCAGCTCACCCGGAAGTCATCCTGGATGCGGCCAGTGGTCACCACCAGCTCCTGCCAGCCTGTGCCCCAGGGCCCGGAGCTCTGCCACAGGGTCAAGGTCTCGGCCCTGTGGGTCAGCTCTAGCCGCAGTTCAGCCACAGCTGTAATGGGAGGACGGTCCTGGGGAGGCTTAGGCCTTGGCCGCTTGTCCCTCGGGGGGTGCCCCCCAGGCCCTGCAGCAGCCCTCCCTCCTTCTGGACTTTCCCTGCAGGGCACCCACCTCCAGCGGCCACATGGTACCAGAGCCTCAGCTCACAGGTAGGGGCCGCATTCCACAGGACAGGAGAGCGCAGGGTGGCACCAGCGGCCTCTTTCCCACGGTGGATGCCAACAACCATGTACCAGCCTGGCCCAGCAGAAAGGTCAGGTGGTGGGGCTAGAATGGGTGTGGGGGCGCATCTTGGAGACCCACCCAGGCCTCACCAAGGTCTGTGCCAAGGGTGTGGTCAGAGCGTGGCCCCAGGGCCTCAAGCGTGGCTCCTGCCCGGTCCCGGAGCCAGCTGTAGCCCGAGGTGCTGATGTCCCGCCAGCCGCAGGAGTCCTGCTCAAAGTCGCAAGCGAACGGGACACCTAAGGCAGGTGAGGCTGCGTGGTAACCTGTGGAGCACGAGGTCAGCAGTGCCTGCTGAGGGCTGGCCCACCTGCCTCCTGCCCAGCCTCAGCTCACCGCACTGGGTCTCGTCGGAGCAGCCCGGGCAGTCACACACAAAGTTGCACGTGGCCTCACCAGGGGCCCTGCAGGTGCTGGGGGTCCAGGCCCGGCCTGGGGACCCTGCTGCTGGCAGAGAGACAGCCAGGTGGCCGGAGTCAGGATGCCCCCCAAACCCAGGCAACCCACAGTGTTGTCTACCTGCTTTGGGGCCCTGGGGGCCAAGAGGGCAGGTAGGGGAGGGGGCTGGGTCCTGCTGTCTGGGGCTCCCAGTCAGGGCCCCGCAGAGTACATCTGGCCTGGGAGATGGTGGCAGCATGTCGGGATCAGGGAGGGTGTGTGCACGGGACCAAGGGCCCCCGACATGGGAGCCCCCTGAAGGGGGAGCAGAGCCCAGGCTGCCCTGGACCCAAGACTCCATTTGGTTGCACTGGTGGAGTAAGGTCTGCCTCCAGGGCCCCCTTGCCTTGGGACCTGTGGACACTGGGGCCAGGGGAAACAGAATTCTTGCCCCTTTCCCGAAAGCTTGTTCTGTTCCCCCAGCACCCAGGCCCTTGCACCCTCCTGCCCTGCAGGGCTAGCATCTATGCCCAGGGCTGGCCCTGCTTCGGCAGCTAGATCTGACAACTCACCCAGGAGCAGGACCAGGGCAGGTAGGAGGTGGCCAGGCAGCGGCATGGTGGGTTCCCAGGGGGAAGGAGGCCAAGAGACAGGGTGCTTGCTGGGCAGCCTGGTGGCTATTTTGCCTGGTTGTCTGCCTGTGGCCCCACAGGCTGACTCTGCTCTACCTGGAGACTGGGGACCCAGCCCCTTCTGTACCTGCTGCCTGTTAGCAGGCCCCACCCTGTGGTGCTGAGGATGAACATCCGGTTGTAAAAGTGTCCAGGAGAGGGGCCCCTGGCCCAGGTAGGCTCCCACCTGCCCAGTGCCTTCAGACCAAAGGTCAGGCCCCAGGTATTGTGCCCTCTGCTGCCCAGCCCTGCTCAGTGGAGGCCCCGCTGGAAGAAGCACTGTGGTGCCACGGGCCATGGCCACCCTGCCCCTACTCAGGCCTTGAGGTCTCCCAGAGCTTGGAGCAGGTACCCAGCGTGGCCTAGTTCCCTGCCCCAAGCAGTTGGGGTCTTCACCCTTCAGTGTTTAGTCCTTGGCCTCCTGTCGGCTTATTCCCGTAGAAATCACAATTGTTAATCTGGCAACAATCATTTGGGCAGTGTGGCTGGTGTTGCCAGGCACAGGCCCTGATGTCTGGGTCCCGTTTACCACTGTGCCCCCAGGAGCTCATCCCCTCAGACCCGTCTCCTAATCTGTGAGATGTAGTCACAGCAGTGCCGGCCTGGAGCAGCTCCCGTGAGGCCCCGTGAGCTCATGCAAGGCAGGCGCCACAAGATGCACCCACGTTCACGGGGAGCCCCAAGGCGAGCCCCGCTCAGCTGTGCCTGACTCCCCCTACACCCAGTTTATCTCCCCACGGCCCTGGGAGACTGGAGCCTGTGGCCGCAGGGCAGGTGCCATGGGACCGGTCTTGGAAGGGGTCCTGGGTCGCTCCACACGTGACTTCAAACAGCAGATCACGAGGGGACCCTGATGTCGGCTGGCCCCGAGGGACCTGGTGCTACTTCCTTGCGCAAGGGCTCCGAGCGCTTCCTCCCAGGTGTCCTTGGACAAAGGAACCACGTGGAAGAGCAATCAGGTCATAAATGGGGGCAGTGTTGCAGGGCCCCTTATCAGACCACAAGGGCTGAGTGTGCACTGCCACTCCCTGGGGCCCCCCTGATGTGGAGCCAGGTGAGGAGCAGTCGGCAGGGGCCTCGCTGCTTCCAGGGCTGCCTCCAGCTCTCTGCCGTCTACCCTCTCTGGTCAGGGGTCCCCAGGGCTGACTGGGAAACAGAAGAGTCAAGACACACAGCATCTGGGGAACAGCAGGAGCGATAACATTTTTAATTCCTGTGGGTGAGGCAAATCTGGGCACTTGGGCCAGGCCACTGTGGGTCTCCACTGCCTGGCCAGGGGAGAAAGCTGGCCCGTGGAACAGGCCTCAGTAGCCATCATCGGCCCAGGTGACCTCGTAGTCAGGATACATGGCTTTGATCTTCTCGGTGGAGATGGAGTGTTGGGCGCGGCCATAACCCTGAAGAGAGAAGCCAATCTCACAGCCCCCTCCTGGCCCTGGGCATCCACCAGTAGCAACACCCAGGAGCCGGCCTGCGGCGGGGTCCCCGGGGGGAAGCCAAACACGGTTGTCCCCCACTGGCTGTGCAGCCCATGAAGCTCTCCTGGGGAAAGGCGGCTATAGGGTGAGAGGTCCTGGAGAATGGGCCCTGAGCTAGAGTGCAGCCTAGGTGCCCAGAGAGCCCGGGCTGTCACTGCAGCTTGGAGAAGGAAGAGGGAGGGGTGTCTGAGCTTCACCCCAAGAACCGGAGGACGGTGGCGGCCCAGCCAGGCCTCCTGTAGGAACAAGACAAGCCCCCTGGCCCAGCAGTGGCCTCCCCGCCCCTCACCCCCCGTGGGAAACGGGCAAGTCCCTGGAGGGAAAGGGTCTGCAGCTGGGCTGGCACCGCCCCCCCAACCGGTTACAGGGTGTGAGGGCTCCTGAGAGCTGGTCTCTCCTCCTGCCCGGGGCGTGGGCTCACCATGGAGTAGCCATACACGTGGATCTTCTTGTCCTGGCTCTGGTGGGAGATGCGCCCGCCTCCGAGACACTCACAGCTATAGCCCTTTTTCTGCATATCTCCAGATACCTTGTCATAGATGTCGGCTGGACAGGGGAGGCGGCTCAGCACGGGCCGCGGCCACCGGAGGAGCCCCTCCGGGCCGAGACCCCAGGAGGGGAGGCAGGCGTGCACCCGGGCAAGAGAGCGGGGTCTAGGAGAGAGGGCTCGGGCCTTGCCCGCCAGAAGCCCCCCTCAAGCCAGCCCAGAATCAGACCTGGTGGGTGGGGGATCAGCTCTCCAACCCCTCAGCCCCTCCCCCAGCCGGCTGGCCCCGCCCTTCAGCCCCACCTCGACCCTGTTGGCCCCGCCCCCACCCAAGCCTGTGGACACAGCCCGGGTCATCAGCTCTGCTCCGACCCTGTTGGCCCCGCCCAGGCCTCAGCCCCACCCCGAACCTGTTGGCTCCGCCCCCAACAGCCGGCTGGCTCCGCCCTCACCGTGGTACTCGGCCCACTTGTAGCCGCGCACGATCTCCTTGCTCTCCTCGGCCGGGGTCTCGGAAGGCGGCGCCGCATGGACTCGAATTAGCACGTATTTGAAGATGCCATCGGAATCGATGTCCACATCGGCGATCTGGGCGAGGTCCGCGGCCGCCATGTTCCCCACAGCCCGCCGCCCCTGCACGCCGCGGCCCTTCCCCCGCGGTCCCGGGTCGAGTCAACCTGCGGGAGGCGGGCCCTGGGACCCCGGGGCCAATCGCGCGGGGGCATGCTGCCCGAGCCCAGAGCCTCCGCCAATCGTGCGGCCGACCTGCCGCGCGAGCTGGCCAATGGCAGCCTAGCTCCTTGCAACTGAGGCCACGCCCGCCCTCTTAAAGGGGCCAGGCCCGGGAATGGGTGGTGACCATTGCAGCCCGCCCAGCAGTTCTGTCCTAGCCGGACAGTGCCGGACTCCCATCTAGGGGTCGAGAGGGGGCATCCCTGAAGGCCTGGGACACGGGCCGGCCCTGGCCCCTCCTCCTCGGTCCCCCACCCCCGCGTCCCCAAGGCCTCACTCTTCGTCCTCCCCTCGTCCTCCCCCCACCTCTCCAAGCCTCCCTCACCATCCTCCCACCACTCCCCAAGTCCTCCTTCCTTATCCTCCCACTATGTCCCAAGTCCTCCCTCTGTGTTCTCCCACCGCGCCCCAAGGCCCTCCTCCCTTCCCTCCTGTGCCCACCCAGCCCAGCCGGTCGGAGGGCCAACCTCCCATCCCACCCCCTGCTCCCCTCACCCCCAAAGATGAAGCAAGGGCTATATTCGAGTTCTGTTTTACTTGGTTCCAAAGCGTTCGCCCCCTGGCAGGGATCCCGTCCAGGGTCGCTCCTGGCCAGCCAGGCTTTGGGCTTTGGGCTTTGGGCCGAAACCTCAGGAGGCCGCGAAGGCGGGTGGGGTGAGCGGGGCGCGTGGCCGGTGCAAACGCGCTAGGTGGAGGCAGGTGCGCAGGCATTGGGGGATGGACGGGAGTGCAAGGATGGCAGGGGGCGGGGGCGAGCGGGGAAGAGCCGGGAGCAAGGGCGTGGGGATGGTGTCCTTTCCTGGCCCCATGGGGAGTGCTGGGGGTTCCGGGAGGGCTCATGCGAGGCCCGGCCTAGTACCCTCAGGTCACTCGCGCTATGGACCTAGGGCCAGGCGGATGAGTGGAGCCCGGCCCCCGGCCTCGTGTCTCCAGCCCACGGCTTAGGGTAAGGCCACCCCTCCATGGGACACCCCCGGGGGCACCCGCTCCCACTGGGAATGTCCAGCCCTGTTGGAGCCCCCCTCTGGACGGCCTTGAGGGTCCCTCGCGCTCATCCATCCCATGCGTCTTTCCTCCTCCCCTCTGCCCTGGCCGGGCTGGATCCTGCCAGCGCCCCCTCCCAGGTGCCCCTTTCCTGTGTCTGGGTGTCCTGCGCCTGGGCTGAAGCCCTCCGCCCCTCCATAGCTGCTTATCCCAAACTCTCCTGCAGGGCCCCGTCAGGACAGGAGGGCGGCCAGCGCCGCCGCCGATGTGCGGGCTCGGGAGCTTGCGGTTCTCCATCCGGGGCCTGAGCCAGAGGGAACAGCCGTGCAGAGACACACACACAGCGGGACTGGTCAGGGTGTCCTCCAGAGAGGACACGCGCCCCAACCCACAGGAGGCTGGTTGGGCACGTTCAAGGGATGGGACTGGCTTTGGTCAACCCGGGATCCTGGGTCCCGCGACCAGGATTGGAGGGTCCAGGGAGGCCTTGCGGACGTCCGGAAATGGGCTGACCTATCTTTGCGGGGGGTCTGCGGTAGTGACCTCTCCGCGAGAAGGCAGGGCCGGGCGGTCCTCGGGCCCACCCCGCCTCCCAGCGGGGAGCACCAAGCGGCCGAGGACCGGCCTCGGGGAGGCCCCAGGGCTGGCTGTGGGGGGGCTGTGGAGAACGCGAGGGGGCGGGGTCTGGGCGGAGCTTGTGGCGAACAAGAGGACGGCCCGGGGGCTGGGCGGGGCTCCTGGTGGGCGGGGCGGGCGGGCGGAGCTCGGGGGCGGGCCCTGCGGGAGCTGCGCGGACCCCGAGCGGGCTGTGTGGGGCTCGAGGTGGGCCTGGGGGGGTGGGCCTGGGGGGTGGGCCTTACGTGGACCAGGCGGGGTCGGGGTGGGCTGGCCCTGAGCGGGCTGGACCGAGCCCGGGCGCGACCCTACGGCTCACATAATGTCATCTAGCAGGTTGGCGCTGGCCACCCAGTCGAGCGCGCGCGGCTCGGAGGCCGCCATGATCATGCACATGAAGGGGCGGCCGGTGCGCCGGTCCGTGGGGTAGATGGTGGTGGGCGTGAAGCGCCGGTTGGCCTCGACGAACTCGCAGAGCTGCTCGTAGACGCGCGGGAACTCGTGGCGCAGGAAGACGCCGCGCAGCCGCAGCTCGCGCTGGATGTGGATGAAGGCGACCTCGCGCGCGCGCCGGCCGGCTTCGCCGTCTTGGTCCAGGCCCGCCGTGCCGGGCGGCGGGGTCAGGATCAGCGTCTCCATATCGGGCTCGCGACCCCGAGCCGGGGGCGGACGCGCGGGGCTGCCGGCCGCCAGCGCCACCTTGGCGAACTTGCGTACGGTGGGCCCAGGGCTGCGCGGCGCGGGCGCGGGCCGGGCGGAGGAGCCGGGGGGCGCGGCGCCGGGGCCCACGGCCACCGACACGCTGAGCAGGAAGCACTCGGCCGGCTCGTAGAGGCGCCCGGCGGCCGCCAGCTCGCGCGCATAGCTGCCCAGGGGCGCTGCGTGTGTGGCCAGCTCGCGCAGCGACAGGTAGGTGGGCGACAGCAGCAGCCCCTCGAGGCCGAAGCGCAGGAAGTTGTCAGCAGAGCCCGGGCTCGGGAAGCCCAGAAAGAGCACGCCGCGACCGCGCGACAAGAAGCCCACACGGGCGATGCGCGAGAAGGCGCGGTGCACTGGGCCGCTGTCCCGGCAGAACTGCAGTACGTGGCGACACACGCTGCCCACGCGGCCGTACACGCAGCGCGCCTTGTGTGCGTCCCAGTCCTCGCGGCGGCACAGGCGCGAGCAGTAGTAGGTGTAGCAGCTGTGGCAGGACTTGAAGTAGAGGCAGGCGTTGAACATGGTCTCGGTGCGCCGGCAGCGCGCGTTGGAGCACGTCATCAGGTCATCCTCATCCGCACTGGGCTCCGGGGACGCGTCGGCCGCCTGTCCCGAGCCCGCGGGCTCCTCGGCGCTGCCGGCTGACGCAGGGGGCGATCGCGGAGCCAGCGCGGGGGCCCCGGGACCCGCGGGCCGAGAGTCCAGCAGGCGGCGCAGCTGGCGGCCCGGCCCATCCGCCGCGGGCTCCGGGGCTTGGCCGGCGGGGGGCCGAGAGTCGATGACCAGGTCGGTGATGAGCTCGTCCAGCTGCTCGAGGCTGCGCTGGCGGCCACCGGTGGGGGCTTCGGGGGCGGCGGGTGGGGTCGGCCGGGTTCGCCCCCCTGGCAATTCCCAGCCCCTGGCAGTCGGGCGCTCCGCGGCGCGCAGATCGTTGTCGGTGATGGTGATCTCAGGTGTGACGTACCAGTTGCGGCCCAGGCCCTCGCCCACGCGGCTCTTCTCCGACAGCGAGGTCTCGGACAGTGACAGTGCTGCATAGCGTCTGGGCGAGGTGGACAGGTTCACAACAACCGGGGCACGCCGGCCTTCAGGGGATGCACCCCGCGGTTCCCGTGTCTCGCGCCCCAGCAGGTTCTCGTAGCTGCGGCCCCGGCCCAGGGGGTCCTCCCGGCGCAGCCCAGGCACCAGGATGTTGTCCCAGGAGCGAGAGTAGTGGCGGCTGTCAGTGGCCAGCCGGGGTGGGCTGGTGCCGGTGCCCCCGTGCCAAGAGGCAAGCAGGGGGCCAGGGTCCGGGGGAGGCACCACCTGCAGGGTGCGGTAAGGCCGCAGGCCCCAGTCGACCCAGGCGGGGCTGCTGCGCGGGTGTGGGTAAGTCCGAGCCAGGGCGTCGCGGTCGCGGTACCGTCCGAAGTCCTCTGTGTAGAAGTGGTGGAGAGCGGGGTGGGCCCGCGGGTCCTCGGGAGCATAGCGTGGGCCGCAGGGAGGGCCGTAGGCTCGGGTGGCCTCCCCATAGTAGGACCGGGAGGGCGGCTCCTGGACTGGGAAGGTGCGCACTTCCCCTGCATAGTAGCTGCTGCCGCGCCTGGGGCTGGGGACGGGGGGCTCCTCCGGCGGGAAGGGCCTGCCGTAGTAGCTGTCGAAGGGCGGCCCCGGGCTGGCGGGGAAGCTGCCGGGGTGGCCCTCGGGTTCCTCCGTGTAGAAGAACTGGGTGGGGCCTGGAGGCGTGGTGAAGGACGGGCCACGGCGCTCTGTGTAGTCCCGGGGCCCAGGCAGCGGGCCATCGCAGTACAGCGCCCGGGGATCCGCGCAGTACGTGTCACTGGGGGTGGGGGTGCGCGACAGCGCCATGTGACGCGGCCCGGGCACCGTGAGGCCGTGGAACTGCGGGGCGGCGCGTGCCCAGGGCGTGGTCTCCGTCGGCCCGCAGGACCGCGAGCCCCGGGCAGTGTGCTGCAGCACCGCATCGTCGGGCTTGATGTCCAGGCGGCAGCGGACGTGGGGTGCGGGCCCGGCGGGCGGCTCCGGGGGCGCACAGCGGCCGGTGGCGGCGCACAGGGGCGCGATGCGGCCAGGGACGCCCCGCTGCGGCTGCAGCTTGATGGGGTGCAGCTCGTTGGCGAGTGCGCGCAGCGCGGGGTACGCTGGCTCCCGGTGTGGCGAAGCCTCCGCCCGCGCAGTCCGCTGGGCTTCCCGGCCTCGGCGCGGCAGCACGGGCGGCGAGGCGGGAGCGGGCGCCAGGCCCGGGGGCGCGCGGGGCGCACTCTTGGAGCGGGCGCGGCGCCGGGGATCCGCGTCGCGGGGCCGGGAGCGCTGCGCGGCGGGCTCCGGGGGCGGCGGCTCCATGCGGGCTTCCATGGCCACCCCGTCCAGCGCCTCCAGGAAGTCGAAGCTGCGGCAGTGGCGCTTGTTGAAAGGCGCGGGCACAGCCGGCGGGGCCACGGAGCGCTCACATGGTGGGCGCCGCGATGCGGGCCCCGGGGCCGCCACCTTGATGTCCTGGTACACGGTCGACACCAACAGGTCTGGTGGGTCCGTGCGGGTCATCTTAAAAGAGGTCCCCAGGCTGGCGGCTGCAGCCTACTCTGCCTTGGGGGGCCTTGGCCCTGGTGGGAGATGCGGGTCAGGGTGGTCCCCCTGCAGCCTGGGTCCAGCTACACCCCTGCACTGTCCTGACTTACCTGGGACGCCGGGGACACAGCAGTCCTGGCTGCAGGCCTTGGCTGAGGCCACAGGCACCTGCTCCATGCCGGCATCAGAGGCACCTGCAGGAGGAACTCAGTCATTGGCCACTCCGCTGCTGCCCCTTTCTGCTGGGGTGGAGCCAGTCAGCCAGAAAGGCTGTGCCATTGCTGTGCTTCCCAAGCTCCTCCCCGGGGCCTGTGTCCCTGGTTGGCTCCTCTGCCCCCACTAATAACCATTGGGCAGGTTTGGGTGGAACCCCTTTGCTGGGGCAGGAAAAATGGGGGGGGGGGGTGGTCCCAGCAGGAATAACTGAATCCTAATGTGAGATTTACAGATTTCTTTAAGGTGTTGGCATCTCAAGACCCATTGGTGACTGAAGACCCCCCTCCAGTGGCCAGTGCAGAGCAAGCCCTCCGGCGGTGCTGAGAGGGCATCCCTGGCCCCTAGCCTGAACCAGCTCTGCACAGTCACTGTGCCTCCCTGCCCACCTGCTGACCAGGTGGGGCATGGGGTCCTGCTGTGGCAGCTGCACTGGGACCAAGCCCCAGTCATAAGGCCCCAGGGGGGGCCAAGATGACCCCGTCAGGTCCTGGCACAGCCCCTGGGCTGATGGGCTGGCCTGCCCCACTCCTGACCCTCTGTGTGATCCGGGCCAGAATAATGCCCCACAAAGAGCATAGCTGGCCCCTAGAAACCCCTTCTCATTGCAGAAACCTCCCTGATCCCCAGTATCTCTGAGTGGTTGACAGCCACCAAGCTTCTTGGGGTTGTCCTGACAAGGCGCAGGGAGACGGTCCCTGGCTTTGCAGCCTGAACACCGCAGCTTGGAAGCCAGTCACCCGCTGCAGGCCCACGTGGGGGCTGGAGGCCCGAGCTCATGGCTGCCCCTCTTCCCTGAGCCAGGCCACACCACGCAGGAGAGGTTGGGGTGGGTGTGGAGAGCCCCCCCTTACAGCTCCTCAGGAGAGGGCCATCTCCACAGCAGCTCAGGAAGGCTCCATGGCAACCTGAGGTTCCTCTACCCCCACAGCGGGGGCTGGGCAGGGGTCCACTTGGGCCATCTGTACCCCCACCCCCACCCCCGGGGTGCCCAGGGTCTGCACGGGCTGGGCAGGCTCTCCGCCAAGGGAAAGCGGGCCCTGGGCTAAGCAAGGCCTAGCAGGGACCTGGGCCCTCACCTGGCAGGCTCTCTGGTCTAGGGGACCCTCGGCGTCCAGGTGTGCCCGGGGCTTTCTGCCAGCAGGGCTGCTCTTCTGGGGCAGGGCCACCACATCCCCATGCTTGTCCCACCCCAACTGCGGCCTGCTCACAGGACTCGCCCCTTGCTCTCCCGGGTCCATCCTAAGCGCCCCGCGATGGGGGTCCGATGACAGGGCACGAGGCCCCGCCCCAGGGAGGGAACAGCTGGCCTGGCCTCTGCAGCGCCCAGGAGCTGGCCCGGCTGACGCCCCTCCCGCGGCTGTGGGGATGGCCGGCCCTGGCAGGGGTCCCAGGCCTCCCGCGCCCCTCCCGCCCGGCCCTCCCCGCCGCACAGCCCTGCCCCCGCCCTGAGCGCCCCGAGCGGGGACCCGCTGGGGTAGCCCTGGGGTGGGCCCCCGTCCCTGCAGGTGCGCCGCTCGTGATGGCGCCCGGCGGGCAGCGGCCCCCATCCCTCACCTGGACGCCGCTTCCCCGCCGCGCGCCCGGTGGGCTGCGCAGGCCCGCGACCGCTCCGTCTTCCCCACTCCGCGGCGTCCCCGGCACCGGCAGAAGCTTCGAGGCAGCGGCGCGGAGGCCGCCGGCCGCTCAGTGCTGCCCCCGGTGGTGGCCGGCGGGGCTGCACTTAAAGGGGCCGTGCGGCGGGCCTGGGACCCGCGTGGCGGGCCGGGGCTGTGGTGGCGCCCAGCGCCAAGTGAGGAGCCCTCCCTCGGTCCAGGGCGCAGGCAGAGGGCGCAGCCGGGGTGCCTGCGCCCAGGGAGCACCCTGCGGGTCCTGTAGCCCCCGGGTCCAGCCGTACGCAGCGGTGGCTTGGCGGCGGCCTGGGGGCAGGACCCTGGAGGAGCCCCAAGCTCTGGGAATCCTGACAGCTCCGGAATTGACGCCTCCGCTGAGCCCCCGCAGGAGCAGATGGGCCGCTCCGGGCCACTGGCCTGTACTCTGCTCCGCGGCGCTCCAGGTGCCAAACTCTGTAGGCACCTGAGGCCGGATGGGCACCGCTGATGGAGGCCTGGGATGCTCAGCTTGTCCTGGGTGAGGGCCTGCTGCTGGGCCCCCTGGGACCCGCGTCTGGGTGGGTGGAGGGCTGGTCTGTACATGGCCCACTTGCCAACCACGTGGTAACCTCCATCCTCTGGCCCTCTAGCCCCTCCCAAGCAAGACGCTGAGCCCGGGCACAGTCTGACTTGGCAGAGGATTGATTCACAGATGCCCTTGGCTCCCAAGGGCAGGATCCACCCTGTTGTAAATCCAGTAGATCTAGGACCCTGAGCAAGTTCATTTTGTCAGCCTGGTCCCCACCTCTAGTGGGCTCCACTTGGGCAGTCCATCTTGCAGGCTGTGGGCTCAGGGAAGTCCCTAGGGTGTCAGTTTAGTGCCTGGCCCCCAGCCCAGTGACAGTTGCCCTACAGCCTCTAGGGAGCAGACTGTGTAGTGTAGGCACAGGAATTGGGTAAGGGGAAGCTTTCAGGTCTGAGGGGAGGCCTACCACCTCCACCCTCCCTCCGTGGGCCTGGTTCTCATGGCAACAGTGGGTGGTGGGTGGGGGCTGGGCCCTACTGGCAGCTGGAGGGGGGCAGGGTCTGCAGGGAGATGCTGGGTAGAGGCAGGGAGGGGAGGCATTGAGGACCAGATGGAAGAGCAGGGACCAGTAGAGCAGACTTGCACTTGCCCTAGGGGGGCTGGGACAGGGGTGGAGGGCAGTGGTGATGCTGGGCAGCCTGCACACACAGGTCACCTGGAGTGGGCCTGCTGGGAAGGCCTCTGCAGACCCCCTCCCTGGACCACATGGGAAAGAGCAGGGAAGTGACAACAGCCCAGCCCCCCCCCCCCCCCCCCCCCCCCGAAGCCTTACAGGGAGAAGTACACACAGACACTCAGTAAAACAGGAGAGCTTTATGGGTGGAGTGTTGAAGGAAAACGAGAGCAAACAGTGAGGGCCTCCTGGCTGGGTCAACAGCAAGCCCTGCGCAGTGCAAAGCTGGACCCCAGGCCTGGGAAGAGCCCGCCCGGGAGAGGCGCCAGTGCTGCCTGGCGTCTGACCCCCATGCCGGCAGGGGCAGGAAGCAGGGCCCACCTGGTGTGCAGGGGGCCTGGGAGAGCCAGTGCAGCGGGCTGGGGGCAAGCAGGAGCCAGGCCAGTGACGAGGATGTGCCCCGCCCTGTAAACAGCCTTGCGGCCTCCTGGGCCTCAGTCCCATCCCTGAGAAGCGCTGGGGGGCCCTGCAGCCTGCAGAGCCCCGCCCACTGCCCGCTGGCCCCCTTTCTGCGGGCAGGCCCAGCAGCCCCAGTGAGTGGCAAGTGGGCCCGTGGCCCATCCAGCACAGGTGGTCAGCGGTGCAGGTGGTCAGCAAGGCGAGGCCTACAGCTCCTCATAGTCCCCACCCCCACGGAGGTGGCCGCCAGGGGCTGCGCCCCCCAGGAAGGCCTCCAGCTCGTCCCCTGCTGTTTTCTCTGTCCTCTCGGTGCCCCGGGGCCGCCGCCTCCGCCGCTCCTGCCTGCCCTCCTCCCTGTCCCGGCTCTTCTTATGCTTGCCCTTCTTCTTCACAGCCTTCTCTTCCTCCTGGGAAAGGGGCACTTCAGGTTGGGGGGGCCCTGGGACCCCACACTGCCTAATGGGCACCTAGGAGGCAGAGTGCCTACCTCTCTGCTTTTCTTCTTCTTCTTCTTCTCTTTTGTGGGAGGCTTGCCCTCCTTATCTGTGGAGACAAGACAGCACGTGCCTGCAGTTCCTGGGGAGGTGTGGGGAGGGGTCCCCCTGGCTGCTGGCACCACCCAGAAGAGAGACTGTGACACCACGGCCTCTGCTCGGCCAGGAGCACATGCTGGCCTGCAGGCAGACCTTCAGCCCCAGCATGAGCCTGGGAGGGTCCTTTTCTTTGCATTCTGGCGACAAGGAACTTCTGGGACATGTCTCTGGTAACACTGCTCATTGGGGCGAGCTAGGCTCAGGGGATAGGGAGCATGTGGCTGCCCGGGGCCACATGGCACCATGAGTGTTCCACAGGCCTATTGACCATGCAACTTTTCCCGGGGTGGCTTGACTCAAAGTACACGCTGCCAAGCCCCCATATGGTCCTGATGCACTCAGCCAGGTGCCCCCAGCCCACCCAGGCCCCCAAAGTACCTTCATCGCTGATATCCTTGTGGCTGGTTTCTGCCAGTCCCAACCCAAAGAGGTCCGAGTCATTCTTCAGTCTGAAGGAGGCCACAGGGGGCTTGGGGAGTGGGGGGGGCTGGGCAGGAGCAGCATCCTCATCAGTTTCCTCTGAGAGGTCCTCTCGCACCGGGAACTCGTCCTGCAGAAGAGTGGGCAGGTTGGGTGGCTGGCGCCCTGTCATGGGACCCTGCAGGATGGCTCCTGCATCTCTCAGGCAGGTGATAAGCCTGGGGTCCGGGTGGCCAGCAGGGTCCGATGTGGCAGCCAGGACATGGCAGCCCCTGTGCTGTGCAGTCACTGGAGTGGGCCCCAGACCCTCCTCACCGCTCTCCGCTGAGGGTCTGAGTCGCTCTCGAAGTCAGGGTCATCCATGACAAAGGACAGCATCTGGGCGGCAATGGGCCCCTCGGGGTCACTCTCTGATGACGCTGCCTGTTCCTTCTTGCCCTCTTCACGGCCTCCAGAGGGGCCTTCAGCGGGGGATTTGCGGGTGCTTGGCTGGCGGGACTCTGCAGCCCTGGGAGCCATACCCCTGTGCAGCCTGGCAGCTTTTGTGGAGGGCCTTTGGGACAAAGGAGAAGTCAGGGTGCCCTTGGCTGCCACCACCCCCAGGGTGGATCCCATACACATACCGTTTGGTCTCTGGCTCAGAGCACTTCTGGGGGATGGGGACAGTGGCCTTGGGGTGCCCTGCCACCTTCTCTGCTTCCTCCTCACTGGAAGAAGTGATGTTTTCCTTGGTGATGGGGCCCACGGGCAGCAGGGGCCTGCTAGGTGGCTTATCTTCAATGTCCACATCATCCTGGAAACCTGCTACCAGTGGGTTCCCGCCTGGGACCTCCTCATCGCTGCAAAAGAGAGGCAGGGGGTCAGAGGTCACAGGGGGGCGCAGAGAGCCCCCTCCCCACCCTGAGCCCCAGACCTGGGGCACCCATGGGCACTGGCTGCAGGGCTGCTCTATCCTTGGCACTCAGCATGTGTGGGAGAACAGACAGCAAGGGGGACCTGTCCAGGACCAGTATAGGTTTTGGGGGCCCTCTGAGAAGGGAACCCGCTGGTATGGCAGACATGGCACAGACTGTGGGGGGTGAGGTGGGGCCAAGGAGATGGATGGAGATGCTGCCACGCAGCAGAGTGTGTGAAGTGGGTGCCCTTGTGCCCCCGGGTGGGGTGCAGGGCAGGGATGGGCTCAGCTGTCTGGGGGTGGGAGAGCAGCCTGGCGCTGGCCCTGTTCTGCTACTTTGCATTTCTGGAGGGACATGGGGATGCTGGAGACCAGCAGGTGTCCCCTGGGTGTAGTGCAGGGAGGTATGCACCGCAGATACCCAGGAACCGGTGATGAGGGAGCAGCAGGGGTGGGAGGCCAGGCCTGAATGCTGGTCCCTGTGTCTTGCCTGGCCCAATCCCTGGTCCATGCAGGCTTCTTCCTGGGGTGCAGGCCTTCAGGGAGTCCTTCCCTCTGTCCCCTTGGCTCACCCATGGCCCACCTGGCCTCTGCCCTTACCTGTCACTGTCCTGTGGGACCTTAGCTCCGACTCTCTTCTCATTCTGCTGGGGGCCAGTGTCATCCAGGAAGCTGCGGTCAAGGCCTTCTTCAGGAACAAAATCCTCCACGTTCTGGACTTTCACTGGGGCCTCTGGGACTGAGGCTGGCTCTGTGGACAGCAGAAGCCACTTCCCATGTGTCCAGTGCCCACTCCTGCCAGGCTCAACACAGGCTGTACCCAGGTGACTGGGCTGTGGGGTTGCCTGCCAGGAGGGAGGAGGATCCCAGCCCAGTCTGCAAGCTCCCAGGGCCAGAAGAGACCAGGCGCTCCCGCCGTGGGCCACTCACACTCCAGGGCTCACCTGGGGCTGAAGGGGCTGCCTCAGCAGCTGGTGAGGTCCCAAACAGCCTGGAGATGATGCTGCGCCGTGGGGCAGGGGCTGCAGGGGGCAGTGGGGCCTCCGTGGGGGGCAGGGGACAGGGGCAGGCTGAGGGCGTGTGGAGGGGCATCTGTGGGGCTGGCTGGGGTGTGCTGGGGCTGGAGCTCCCTGTGGACACAGCGCTGGGAGGCACTACCGGAGACTGGGAGCCTGAGGATGGGCTCTGCCCGTTGGCTGCCAGTGGGGACGCATGGCCACGGCTGCGTGCCTCCATCATCTCAAGGAAGCTGGGGGAAACAGAGCAGGCAGTGAGCAGCCACCTTCCCCTTGGTCTCCTCTCTGAGAGCAGGGTGACAGCAGTGTCCTGGTCCCCAAGCTCCTCAACCTCACACCTCATGGGCTCTATCACATCAAGCCGGGTGTCCCGGAAGGAAGGGGCTAGTGAATGCTGATGGGCAGGCTTGGCAGCTCCTCATCCATCAGCACACATGGGACCTGCTGTGGAGAGGGCCCCAAGCCCCCTGCCCAGCAGTGCTGCCTTCATCTTGCAGCCTGGTCCCAGGGCTGGCTGTGGGGCACGTATGGAGAGGAGGCTCCAGGGGCCATCTCCCTAGGGGGCAACATGCCAGCCAGTGCCACGTACCCAAGCTTATAGAAGCTGGGCATTCCCAGGATGGGTTCCACAGCAAGGGTGGTGCTCACCAGCCAAGCAGCCTACATGCAGGAAAACTCACTCCCCCAGAACCAACTACTAGTTCCAGAACCAACAAATGAACCTGGCTCCAAGGAGACCCAAAGGCCCTCTGCAAGTCCCTCTGGGGACAGACCTGTGGGGGTTGGCAGCCCCACCCCAGCCTACCCCCCGCCCCAGATCTCTGACATTTAGGTGCTCTCTATGGGAACCAAATAAAATCTAAGATGAACTTGCCCTTACGGGTAGTTTGGCCTCCACCTTCCTGAAAGGGAGAGTACCTCCCCGGGAGCTGTGGAGGGCAGACAGGGCCCCCAACTCTCGGTGCCCCTGGGACCCTGAGCAGGCAGTGCCCAGGCCTGCCCACCACCCACCTGGAAGGCTCCATCCCTAGCCCGTCCAGCAGACCCTCCCAAGGTTAAGTAGCTCTCTGAAGACCCACTGTACAATGGCAGCAAGCTGGGAGCCCAAACGCAAAGGCCTGGGAGCCAGTGTCAGCAGGGCCCGAGATGGACCCTTGGCCTGGGTCAGCCGGGCCCCAGTCGTGCCCATCAGGCTGGGGCCCCCTGGGTGCTGGTCAGGCCAGCTAAAGAAGGCCCAGCTGCAGGGAGTGCCTGCTTCCCTAGGTGAAATGGGCACCACTGAAAATTCAAGCTGCTTATTCCGGACAAGCACTTACTTTCCTGAGTGTTGAGGGTAAAGCACCCTGGTGCAGAGAACAGAATAGGCCGCAAGGGTGACCTCACCGTGAGGGCCACTTTTACCCCCCGCCTGGAGCAGCCTGGGTTCTCCCTGCCCGCATCTACGCTGAAATGCTGTGGGTTTTGGAGCAGCACACTAACACCCCCCCCACCCTGTGAGCTGTCCGCTCTGCCCAGGTGGGGGCACTCCTCATTGCTGTCTGCTGGGCAGAGCCCCCAGCTCAGAGGCCTCTGAAGTGAGGCCGCCTCCCACAGAGATGGCCTGTAGGGCTGACCTCCAAGGGCCGCCCCTGGGCTGACATACATGTCATAGTTCTGGTCCTCTGTCTCCTGCTGTACTGACAGCTCCTCCAGTGTGGCGTCCACGTCCAGCTGGTTCGTCTCCAGCTGCCGGAGCAGCGTCTCCCTCTAGAGGAGGAAGCACAGACCCCTTCAGCCCTGTGTCCTCACTTGGCCAGCCCTTGAGGGGTTCACAGCAGCTGAGCATCAGGGTACAGGGAGGCCACCTGGCCTTGGCCAGAGGGCTAGCGTGCCACCCAAGCAGCTCAGTGTGGCTCTAAGGGTCGGTGACGTGAGCAATACCTAGAATGACTGTGCCCCTCCACACGTGGTGCCCCCAGAAGGGGAGGCAGCTCTGACATGCTAAACACGAGGCTCCCTGCTGCATCCTTCAGCATGCTGAGGGGAGCACACACCACCTCCGGGGCAGGAACTGGGCCCATACAGGTGCAGCAGCCACAGCCATGACCCACAGAACATTCTGCTGCTTCCTCCAGCATGGCTGGTGCGGACTGCCAGGTACAGGAAACCTGGGGTGTTCCCCTTGGGATTGGTGTGCTTGTTGTACTTGGGTAAGAAGCTACACAGGTCTAAGAGGGATGCACACAACACCCGGGGACCTGAGGGAAAGCAGGGTGCACGGGCAGCTGGCACCGCTGAGAAGTATGCCCGTACCAACCTCCCTCTGATGGAACTCGCCACCAACCACTCGGTCTGTGGGGCCTTTGTTTCCTTCCAGAGAAAAAGACACAAGAGGAAAGACCACCACTCCCTGAGCAGGCCTGTACCCATATTGGAGGAAGAATGGAAGCCACTGTGGCTGCAGAGGCGCCACAGGCCAGCATCCTGCTGACAAGACGTTGCCTGCCCCACCATGATGTGGCAAGAAAGGCAGGGGCCTCTGTGGTCTTCCCCCTGAATATCTGGCCCATGTCAGACGGGCCTTGGATGGGGATACCTGAGATACTCAGCCCGAGCAGGCTCAGCAGAACGGCTATATGGAGGCCGGGGCTGGGCCTGGGAGGGAAAACTGGGGAATAGCCCTGCATCAGTTGGTACAACAACGCTGCTTCCAGGCTTTGGAGAGAAGCACCATGGAAACCCGACAGGCTGGCACCAGGGGAAACTGAGCAAGGGACCCAGAAGCCCTCTACCTTCTCTGTAAACCTAAAATCACTCCAAAGTAAGATGTTCAGAGAAGATGGAGCAGGCCAGTACTTGGGCTCAGATGGCTGTAAACCAGGCTCTGTGCTTGCACAGCAAGGGTGGGACCTGGTGGGGCTCTTCCTGTAGCTACACCTCAGAGGGGCCTGGGTCCACCTAAGGGTGGGCAGCCATCCAGCCACAAGGAGCGGGGGCGTGGCATGTTCAGGGCATCTGGGGTCGGTGTGGGCTGGAAAGGAGTAGGGCCCAGGCACCCACTGGTGTTCACCTCCAGTTCCTGCCCCGTTAGTCAGAAGTGGCCCGAGAACGGCATCTGAAGGATCCCTCTGTTCTGCAGCTGTGTCGGCGAAAGTTCTAGAACTTGGGTCTCAGGCTAGCCCAGTAGAGGGGATGGGATGGAGTAGGCCATCCTGCGGCTACCAACACCAGCACAGGAAGTCCTGACCATGGCCACAGTCCAGGTGAACTGCCAAGCAGCCTGCTCAGGGCTCGGGAGGGCGGCCCTGGGAAACCAAATGCCACTCGCTGCCCCCCGCCATGGGGGGTGGGGGGGTACGGGCTCACCTGAAGCTGCAGGAATGGGATGTTGAAGAATTTGTGAAGGTACTTTAGGCCAAAGCTGTTCTTCATGGAGGACTCAGCATAGCGGAAGTAGGAGGAGCCTGGAGGCCTGTTTGCAAAAAGAACAAGTGGGTCTGGAGGCTTGCTGGTTGGCAGTGGACAGCAGGGCGCAGCCCCTCTGGGCCAAGGCCACACCTGGGCCGGCTGCCCTCGGTGCCAGGGCCCAGTCCCCAGGGGACAGACTAGAGCTAGTGCCCTCGCTGCCATCTGCCCCAACCCCCCTGTCCCCGCTGCAGAGAGGGACAGAGGTCCCCGCTCCCCCACCACCACAGGCCTGCTTAGTGCCAGGAAGCCAGCTGCCAGCCCTTGGTTCTGCTGTCCTCATCCCAAGACCTCTTGCAGGACCCTCACTGCCCACAGCATGGTCCTGGCCGGGGCTTTGTCCCAGGAGTGGGCCACCCACCCACCTGTCCAGGTTGTCGATAAAGTCACGCACGTCATCAGGCAGGATGACCCGGTGCTCGCCCATGTCACGGTAATTCCCCAGCACACACACTGGCACATGGGTAGGCACCTTGGGAAGCTCCCGGAGGATGTAGTTGAAGGTCCTTAGGAGGCACAGGTGGAGAGAGACGTCCTTAGTGTCAACTGCGAGACCCCCATGCCACCAGGTCGAGTGTCCTGGGCCCAGGACCCAGAGCACGTAGAGCATGGGGGCCGAGTGCCCACACCCTGTAGGACAGCCCTTGCTTTTGCCATTTTATCTCCAGTTCCCTTCCTGGGGGTCCCTCCGGTGAGGTGTCTTTGCAGTCCCTGGGGCTTCCCCAGGGCTTTTCCCAGGGCTTGCTGTCCAGTCCCCCGGACCCACAGCTGCTGCTCTCAGATGGCACGTCAGGGAGTCACTGACGGGCATTGTGAAGGGTGTCCGATCCAGAGACGGTCAGTGGGAACTGCAGACATGCACATCCGCACGACAAACTGGGCTTTATTTTTGACTCACAGTCACTGGAAATGTTAACAAAGGGCTAACGGCACCTGCCCTCCTGCCCTTGGGCCTTGTTCTGGCCTGTACTGTCCACTAAAAATGCTGGCTGACCCACGAGGGGGTTTTTGTTCGCCACAGCAAGGATCTAGACAGACTGGCACCACCTACAGGGAGTGTTCTCGGGTCCCAGGCTGCCAAGAAATGACCCAGCATCTGAGCACCAGCAGGCTTATCCACATGTACCTTTCTTTCCCTAGGCCAGAGTTGCTCTGTGCAGCCCACCTGCTCCTGTAGTCCTCCTGCCTTCAGTGATGCCAAGAACCTGCCTGAAGCTGAGCGGCTGCTAATAGCGCCTGTACCAGATTCTGTGCAGGAAAAGCCACCTCTAATTCCCCGGCTGAGGGGACCACTGTAGCTCATATGGGAGAAGCGCAGGTCATCCCTGGTATTGACCCCAGGAGAGTGGGGTGGCTGCCTCTCGTATAGGCATGACCATGCCACAAGGGCTATGCTGCCTGCTGCCACCCAAGGGGCTCTCCTGCTTGTGCTGGTGGGCAGTCCCTGCCCCCGAGGTGGGCCAGTGGGAGACCCCGTCAGATCCCTCAGACTTGAACCCTGTGGGCATTCTCAGGGTTAACGTGTGAACGCATGGAAGGCTGACGGCCGCAACTGTGCGTGAGTCTATTCTTGGATAAAAGCAGCGTCTATACAGATAAGGTAGAAAGATCCCAGTGTTCTGAAAACAGAAGTCTGTATGTGGAACACCCGGAGGAAAACCTGGCTGGCTCCCACCAAACGACACCCGTGCCAGCTTCTGATGGCAGGATCAATTTTGCTACGGTGAATGTGGACTACATATGCAATAATAAAAAAAACCCTTTAAAAACAGACTGAAAATGGGAAAATGGAGTAGAGGCCCACAGGCCATTTCTAAATCAGGCTTCTGTCAGTTCCTCCTTCAGCATCTTTGAAGACATTCATTTCTGGCAGCAGGCCTGAGGCCGTGGTTCCTGGAAAGGCCTGCGGGGGAGGCTGGTCCCCACTGGTATAGGGCCTCCACTCCTGGTGGTCTCAGCCAGCAGCTACCTGGCCAGAGCAACACCCCTACACCTGCATACTGTGCTTCTGCTTGGGCGGGGGGGGCGGGGGAACACTGGCGCCAGGCAGGCCTGGGGAATCAAGTGTGTCCCATCTCTTCCCTGGCAGACCCCACTTGACACATGTCATGTTGCCCACGTGACTCCATGAGGAGGGGCCCCTTGGGAGCTGGCACCTGGCCACCCCCATATTCACACCCCTGCGCCTTGACGTAGTCTTTCCCTGGGATCTTAGCTGAGTCCCCTTAGTCAAAGAACGTCAGAAGTGTCTTGGGGAGCCCCAAACAAGTGGCCGCTTGGTTCTGCATGGTACTTTCAGGAAGGGCCACAGGGCTGTGGAAGGTGTGCCCCCCGCTGCAGTGCTGTACCACCTCAGCCCGCCCTCCACACGTTCCCCGTCTGTGCTCATGGACCTCCCCAGAGATGGCCGAGCCTTGGCCTCCATGTGGCTGAACTGCTGGTGTGCACGATGCCCAAGAACAGCCTCTAATTGTGTGGCACCAGCAGTGACCAGCAGGCGTCACCACGACCTGACAGACCACTGGGGTGGCCATCCAAGTGGTGGAGTACTAGGAGCCTCGATGGGCATTTCCAGCCAGCGCCCCCTTACCACTGCTTGGTGATGTCGAACATCATGACCACCCCATTACAGTTCTTGTATACATCCAGGAACTCGGCATCCAGGGCCATCTCGGACTCCACCTGGGGACAGGACACAACTGGCATGAGAGACTGCTCTGGCCAGGCTCCCACAGCTGTGAGCCCTGTCTCCTGGGGAAGGCTGAAAAGGACTTGCACAACCCGAAAGATAACAGCCATTTTCATGTTGGAAAAAAACACGTGAATGAGACGATCTAGAGCTCAGGTCAGAAAACTTTGCCTAAAAGGGTCTAGCAGTAAACCATTCAGGTTCCAGGACCACATCAACTCTGCCCCTGATTCAGGGCCTTCTCCACTCACCAACCACATCCTACTTGTGAGCCTCACAAACTTCCCATCACTCAGAGGGCCAAGAGTGTACATTCCAGACCTGAGGAAAGCACTTGCAGAGAACCTTCTAGAGCACAGAGACAGGTGACTGCAGTGCTGGGGGCAGTAGCAAAGGGTCACACAGAGGGCCAGACAGACCTGGACCACGTAGGAGGGGCCTGGCAGGTGTCACCACCAGCAGCTCAGGCAAGCCCAGCCATCCCAAAATATACCAGTAGGCAACACAGGGTCCCATAAGGAGTGGGGCCAGCTGGTACCACTGAAATACCAGGGAGGGTCCCAACCCCCAACCTGGAGTGGTGGGCCCCATGGTGGCGGGGGGTGGGGGCAGCTTACCCACCTCCTGGGGATCATTCTCCACCTTCAAGCCATCACCTCGTCGTCTGCACTTCCCTTGTTAGGATGACAGACAAGGGTTACAGGGGGAATCATGGCCCCGGGGGTGGGGACACTTCTTCCCCCCGTCCTACCCACCAGCCCCCACCTCTGGTAGGTGCCACGTCCCCACAGCTGGCACTCAAGCAACCCCACTGGTGGCAGGAAGCGACCACAACCTCACTGAGACCTTGACAGCTGGAGCCGCTCTGTCCTAGCCAGGAAAGAGACCCTGATGGGTTGCTACAGTTTGGCCTAAACTGGAAGGTGCCGGCAGGTACAGTAGGGCTGCTCAGCAAGATGGCCCTAATGTCCCCCCCATTTCCTTCCCCGACTGATGGAGCGCCCAGCCCAGCCTCTCAGGTGCTGCCCTTGAGGCCAGGGATGCTCCCAGGCCTCCCAGGCTGGGCCCAGGCCCTGAGCACACCAGCAGCTGGCACAGCTCTAGGGGCTCCTGAGCCGTAAAGAGCTCCAGACCATCCTTGTCACCTCCCCTCTATCTCTGAGATACTTCTAAGGGAGAAGGAAGGGCTGTGTGTCACCCTGGGAATTCTAGGTCCCTCCATCTTAGGAATAGCCTGGGCTAAACTAAGAAAGCCCTTCCCTCCCCACACACTGGGTTTGTTTATTTAAAAACCTGCTACTGCTGGTCTCCACAGCTTCTTTCTGACCCTCTGGCCACCTTCAGAGCCCTGTGAGCACAGCGGGCATCCCGGGTCAGCAGGGGCTGGCCATGCGCACCCTCCTGGGTGCTGCTCTGGGGCCACAGGACAGTACCTCCAGCACCACCACGGGATCCCTGCTGTAGCCATCCTTGCGTGTGGTGGGTGGGCTTTGTGCCTCCCACAGGCAGAAGCAGGACATGTCAATGATCCCCAGGGTGGAAATGTGTCTCTGCTGCACCACAGGGCATTCCCACCACAGGGCATTCCCACCTCAGTGACAACATAACACGCTCACGGGAAGGGGCCCCGTCCCCCCAAGGGCTGGTGGCTTCGGAAGCCAGCAAGTTGGTTCTTGGCTCAGGGCCCGGGGACACTGCGCAGACAGTGCTGCAGGAAAGGCTCCTGGGACAGGCCCCACAGGCCCCTGGGTTTGGAACCCTCCTCCTCTGCCAGCCCCTGTGAGTCCCCCACTGCCAGGCGCTGTCTCAGTGGGTCAAACACGCATTTAAACAGCAAAGGCCATGGTCCTGACTGGTCACTGCTGTGCATCCGCCTCCTCTGCCCCAGATGCAGGAGGGAGTTGATCTAAGACCCAGAAACTAAAAGGAACAGCACAGACCCAGGCCTCTAACAGCCTCTGTGAGCGGCCCTTCTGTCGAGAGACCCAAGACACAACACGGAAGGAAGCGTCGGGAAAAAGTATTCATGATAAAAAGATACGACTCACCTTTGTCAACTACATCCCAGACTTCTACCTTGACGATGTCATCAGTGGCTAAAATGGGGGAAGACATGAAGATTAGGGTCCACCACCACCTTTGACCTTCTGGTCACACTCAGGCTCTTAGGGGCTGTCCAGGAGTTGCTGCGTACCACTCTTCCCCAGGTGGGTGAGGCTCCCCACCAGCACCGTCTCCAAGGACGCCTCACACCCACCCACGGCCTCTACACAAATGGCAGCCTCTCCCTCTCCCCGCCCCCGGAGGACAGCAAGGTGCATCACTGTTTTAGGCTTATGCTCAGGCTGCAGTGAATGGCCCTGGCCCATCCTCAGCTGACCTACCCTCCATTTCCTGCAGGTGTCCTTGGGACAGGCGGGTCCCCGGCCGGGTCTACACAGCCAGGGTACCCTGTGTAGGTGCACCCAGGGAGCAGGCTCTGGCCTGACTCTCATCAGTGACCAGCCTCGACTGTGTTCCAGTCTTTCTCAGAACTGCTTGTCTTTCTGTGCTTTTTCTTTACAGAAAGGAGACCCTTAGCCCTTCTTCAGTGATTCTCACCAGGGATGGACATCAGGACCCAGGGCCTGCGCTATGTCTCCTCGTGGTGGGTCTGAGTGCTAGGCTCATCCCTCCATCCTCAGGATTCTGAAGGTACAGGTGGGGAACTGCCATGCTCCTGTCCCTAAGCTGAGGGGCACAAGAGCACACTGGCACTACCAGCTTCACCTCAACTGGGAGGGGGTGTCATGGGAGGTGGCCCTAAGGCTCCATCAGCTCCAGCTGGTGAGCTGGGGTAACACTGGTCCAAGCAGCTGTCCTAGGGTGTGGCTGGGCCATCACTCAGTGGGAATCACAACTTCTACAGGCCTCATGTGCCCTACTGTTGACAACTTCATTTTTTTTTTCCCTAGTAAAAAGGAATGTTTGAAACAGTTTAAAGGACTTTTGCTTTCATGAATTCTGGACATGGAAAATGACATCCACTGCTCATGGGGCTGCCACGGTGACAGAAGAACAACAGGGCCTGCTGCTCCCAGCTGCAACCGGGGACTGCGAGGTGCATCCCACCATGAAGCGGTCTTGCAGAGGTAAAGTGTGGAGGCTCAAAAGGACTGAGGGGTCCCTCCTGCTGGCGGAGTGCACGTGGGCCTGGCACAGGTTGTAGCAGGGAAGTACCAGCCTACCAGGCTCTCAGGTGTTTAACCTGGAACTTTCTGCCTTTGCTGGTCTCTGGAATTCAGCTGGTCTTTGGCACAGCTCTCTATGTAGAGCCCCTGCCACTGCCTGGGGTGTTTCTCTGGACAGGGTCCCGCGGGAGAGGGGTTCCGGGGCAACTCACGGGCAGATTTAATGGGCGCCCCCATGATAGCACCTTGGAGTTCAAGGAGGCTCCCTCCTGTCTACAGGGTTTCCGTGGTGACACCACAGCTGGGGAAGGGTCTCTAAGGAGCCAGGCCTGGGGAGAACCAATGAAAGCCCCCACCGCATAAGGGGCACGGGCTTGCACTCCAGCTCTGCCTCTTGCCTGCCCCGTCCCCCCACTGACACACACACACCCCGCCCTCACTTTTGTAATTCCAGTGGATGCTGGTGACCTGGATCTCCTGTGTGGGGATGTACTCCTCCACAAACTTCTTGCCCTGCAGCCGGTGCCATAGCGCCGTCTTGCCCGTGTTCCTGTCTCCTCGGATCACTATCTTCACTGGTGAGGAAAAAGGATAGATTGGGTAAGCAAATCAAACCAGGGGCAAACTGTAACTTCACCAATGGAGTCCATATGCCACACAGGTTCTCCTTCACACAGAGCATGGCCTATATGGCTGGTGAGCAGGGACTAAGCCGAGTGCTGGGCGTGGGCTGGCTGGGAAACCCCTGAGGGGCCGAGGCCCCTGCTCTCCCTCCCTGTTCCCCAGAGGCATTTCCTCCCCGGCTGATGGAGTCAAACCCCGCTCAGACTCTGCACCTGCAAGAAAGTAGCCTCCCCTGGAGCTGGATGTCCTGGGAACCCCTGACTCACACAGTCAGAGTCAGGCCGCGGGAGAGGTTGGAGGCTGGTGTTCTCAGTCATCTCCCTAGATTTCCATAGCTTGCTCCTAACCTACTTTTTCATAGCCCTGGTATTTTTAGCACACAATTTTGCAGAGCACCACCATTTTCAAGGCCACACATGTGGGGTTACAGCAAAGCCAGTATTTTACTTGCTGCACATGAGTTTACATAGTGCCCTTTTTGCTGAGTGTGTACATGTGGCAGTGAACCAGCCTGCAGGCAGCAGAGTACATGGACTCTGGGCAGGCCAGGGCCAAATCCCGCAGCACCATGTAGCGGGATATACTTCCAGCCGCCTCTGGGAGATGGCACAGGGTTCAGTTTAAGAGTACCATGGTCTGGGGATCCCTGGGTGGCGTAGCGGTTTGGCGCCTGCCTTTGGCCCAGAGCACGATCCTGGAGACCTGGGATTGAATCCCACGTCGGGCTCCCGGTGCATGGAGCCTGCTTCTCTCTCTGCCTCCCTCTCTCTCTCTATCATAAATAAATAAAAATTAAAAAAAAAAAAAAAAGAGTACCACGGTCTGGTTTGTTCTAGAAAGATGAAGAACAGTCAGGAATGCTATGTAGAGCCAGGGGGCAGGGGCAAGAATGGGAGCAAAGTGGACTGTACCACTGCCGGCTGTGGCCTGAGAAGATGTGTGGGTGGGCAGCCTGTGGGGGGGGCCTGCAATGGTCCTGGCCCCTCAGCAGGTGCACAAAGGAGTGGTGTGTGGGGGGGGGCGGGGCGGGGCTGGTGCTTCATGCCTTGGGGCTGGGGGAGCTGCCTTAGAGCCTGGTCTGGCCCCCCTGGCCATCCCCTCCTGGCACCCCCTCCTGCGCCCAAGGCCCTTATGTTCTCAAACACTCACTATTCCTCCTGTAAAACTAGGTCACATCAACCTCTTCCCATCTCATGCTCCCCGAGTCCCAGCTGTAGTCTCTGGACATGCTAGTTGTTCTTAACTGGAACCCCCCCGGTCAGATCTCAGGGCCACTCTTCTTCCACCAGCTCTACCATCTCACCAGGTCGGATACAAGCCACTGCCCTCAAGGCCTGGGCAAGCCAGACTTGATTGCAGCCAGAAGCCAACACCCAGGAGAACCTGGGAGAAAGGTCAGGGCAGGTCTATGCTGTAAGCAGCTCTGGGGATGTCCTGAGTCCCCATCATGAGCCTGAACACCCCGCAGGAAGTGTGCCAGTTTAGGGCAGTCTCCCAACAGGTGGGACCCAGAGAAGACACAGGGGCCTCTGTCCCTTTCCCTCGTTCAGTGAGGATGAGGTAGGCAGAGGCCATGTGCCGCTTACCTCCCTGGAGGCAGCAGGCTCCTGGCCCCAGGAGACCCCTGGCCAGGCTGAAGGCAGGAGGACAAATCCACAGCACCAGTCCCCAGACCATCCTGACCACGGGCCAGGATTGCACTCTTTTTATTCTCTAGATATCACTAGTCATGTTCTTGTTTTATGGTTGTAGTTTCTTACCTTCTCTTAGCTTTCCAGAGACAAGTTCCTTTTCTTTCTTTTTTTTTAAGATTTTATTTATTTATTCATGACACAGAGCGAGAGAGAGGCAGAGACACAGGCAGAGGGAGAAGCAGGCTCCATGCAGGGAGCCGGACGTGGGACTTGATCCCAGGTCTCCAGGATCATACCCCAGGCTGAAGGCGGCACTAAACCGCTGGGCTACCAGGGCTGCCCAGACAAGTTCCTTTTCCAAACTACTAGGTCTTTTTGTATAGTCTTCAAATTCCTACTTATATTTTCAAACTTTTTTATTCCTTTGAACATATTATACTTACTTTATTTGTCATTGAAGCATAGTTGATGTATAACATGTTAGTTTCAGGCATACAACATACTGGTGTGACACCACCCTATGGGCAGCTACCATCTGCCACCAAAGTTGTTACATTAGTGACTGTGTGCTGACTTGACATTCTGTGAAACTTGACATCTCCAGAGGCCAGGGTCTGATGTTTGCTGTGTCTGCTGGATCCTGCTCTGGGTGCTTCATTTCCTGGGTTTCCTGATCTTCCACTGGTAGCTCATCATTTCTTGGAACTTTACCTACAGGGTCCCGCTAAGGTCGCGGTTGAAGCTGCATTCATCAGAAGGCACCTATAACATTTCTGCCTGCTGTCTAGAACACTAACCACCTGGGGAGACCTTAAGTAAATTTTCCACCTGCGGTTTTTAAGACCACATTGATGATTTTAAGGAAAACCCATAGGGCAGTCATCCATGGGCTTACCAGAGACCTGGCTTTATGCAGGAACCCCTGGGAGACGCCCTTCTAGAATGGGTTCAGCTGTTTTTCTTCCTGCCCCAACCAGATACCACCTGCCAGGGTCAGGCAGATGCCCTCAGGGTGAAGTTAGTTTCACAGCTGGCTTCCCTCCCAGTATTTACTCCCTTTTGCTTTTGAGAAAAGAGCAATGAACACCTGTACAAACTTTATTCAAGTTCAAGAACTGTGTGATACACTGTTTTTCTAAATGCTTTATTCAAACATTTAAAATGGTTTTAGGGGAAGGGCTGTTCAGGTTATCAACTTTACACATGGCTAGAAATGGAGGTTGGGGAGAGTGGTAAAGAAGCCATGAGTGGTCAGCTTCCTACACCTAAAAGTGTCCCAACAAAGGGAAAATTTAGTAAATTTGATTTTATGTTAATTTCTTTTCCCTGAGGAAGGCCATATATCTGCCCCTCCCCACTTTTATTTTTCCTTGTGCTGGGATAAATTCCATTTACCAATGGAAAAGCTCAATGGGGCAGCCCGGGTGGCTCAGCGGTTTAGTGCCTGCCTTTGGCCTAGGGCCTGATCCTGGAGACCTGGGATCGAGTCCCATGTCAGGCTCCTTGCATGGAGCCTGCTTCTCCCTCCTGTGTCTCTGCCTCTCTCTATCTCTGTCTCTCATGAACGAATAAATAAAATCTTAAAAAGTCAAAAAAAAAAGAAAAAAAAAAAAAGAAAAGCTCAATGGAAGTGGGGAGTCTTTGCCTTGGTCTGGATTTTAAAAGAAACACTTCCTGTCTTATTAGTACATGCAAATGCAGGGTTTTTTTTTTAATTTTTATTTATTTATGATAGGCACACAGTGAGAGAGAGAAGAGAGTCAGAGACACAGGCAGAGGGAGAAGCAGGCTCCATGCACTGGGAGCCCGACGTGGGACTCGATCCTGGGTCTCCAGGATTGCGCCCTAGGCCAAAGGCAGGCGCTAAACCGCTGCGCCACCCAGGGATCCCGCAAATGCAGGTTTTGATGGACACCTCTGAACAAGTAAAAGAAGTTCCCTCTGTTCCTGCTTTGTTTAGAAATGGGTTTTCTCCGGGTGCCTGGCTGGTTCTGTCAGTGGAGTGTGTGACTCTTGATCTCGTGGTTGTGGGTTTGAGCCTCATGTTAGGTGTAGCAATTACTTAAAAATAAAATAATAAAAAAATAAAATAAAATAAAAGTAAAATAAAATCTTGGGGCCCCTGGGTGGCTCGGTGATTGAGCATCTGCCTTCCACTCAGGGTGTGATCCCAGGGTCCAGGGATCAAGTCCCCCATTGGGCTCCCTGCAGGGAGCCTGCTTCTCCCTCTGCCTATGTCTCTGCCTCTCTCTGTGTGTCTCTGATAAATAAATAAAATCTTTAAAAAAATAAAATAAAATCTTAAAAAAAAAAGAAGCGGGTTTTCTCTTATCTTCTTCGGTAAATTATGAATAGGTGTTGAATTTTATCAGACCCTTTCTCTTACACCTGCCTTTTCTCCTTGAGTCCACCAGTAAAGCACAGAATACATATATTCTGTTAATCCTTGAACTCCCGGAATACCCTACTTGGTCTCAGTGCAATGATTTGTTATGAATATTCTGATGATTTTCTAGATCTCATTTTTTAAGAAGATTTTATTTATTCATAGAGACAGAGACAGAGAGACAGAGAGAGAGAGAGGGGCAGAGACACAGGCAGAGGGAGAAGCAGGCTCCATGCAGGGAGCCCGATGTGGGACTTGATCCCAGGTCTCCAGGATCACAACCCAGGCTGCAGGCGGCACTAAACCGCTGAGCCACCGGGGCTGCCCTCTAGATCTCATTTCTTGACCTCTCACTAGATTATTCGGTCTGTGCTCACCGACGGGACTGGATGGTCACCCAGCCTTGTGTGTTGTCCTTCTCTGTTCTGGCACCAGCTTTACCAAGTAAGTGCAGGAAGCAAGCTGAGTGCCCTCATCTTCCATGTCATCTCAGTGTGATGCTTGGCTCTCTGAACATAGTTTCTGTAGTTCTGTTTTTTTTTTCTTTTTTTTAGAGAGGGATCATGCGTACATAAGTGGGGTAGGGGTGCTGCACAGAGAAGAGGGGGAGAGAATCTCAAGAAGACTCCCCACCCCGCCCTGGCTAGCACAGAGCCCAACACGGCTCAATCTCATGACCTGAGCCAAAATCATGAGTCAGACCCTTCACTGACTGAGCCACCCAGGCACCCCGATGTTCTGAATATTTCTAATGATGTGTCTAGCGATGTATGTTTCTGAAACACTGGACTTGGACTTCTTGGAGTTTTATGTATTTCATGAATTCTGGAAAATCTTTAGTCTTTATTTCCTCCAATACTGCTTCTTCCTCATTCTTGCTATTTTGTTTGAAAGTCCTATCAGACGTGTGTTGGAATCTGCTTCATTTCTAGACTGCACATCTTTCTTCTGGGCACTAATTCTCTCTTTAATCTACTTATTATACTGATTCACCTGTTTACTGACTTTTTTTTTTAAAGATTTCATTTATTTATTCATGAGAGACACATAGAGACAGAGAGAGAGAAAGAGAGAGAGAGAGAGAGAGACACAGAGGCAGAGACACAAGCAGAGAGAGAAGCAGGCTCCATGCAGGGAGCCCAACGTGGGACTCGATCCCGGGTCTCCAGGATCACGCCCTGGGCTGAAGGTGGCACTAAACTGCTGGGCCACTGGGGCTACCCTGTATACGGACTTTTTAATTTTCATGACCATGTTTTTCATTCCAAGAGGTTCTCTGGTTCTTTTTTTTTTTTTTAATTTTTATTTATTTATGATAGTCACACAGAGAGAGAGAGGCGCAGAGACACAGGCAGAGGGAGAAGCAGGCTCCATGCACCGGGAGCCCGATGTGGGATTCGATCCCGGGTCTCCAGGATCGCGCCCTGGGCCAAAGGCAGGCGCCAAACCGCTGCGCCACCCAGGGATCCCATCTGGTTCTTTTTCAAACATGACCTGATGTAATCTGTTCACAATCCTGATGTAATCTTAAAGCGGTTTCCTTCTTACCCTGGAAAAATTCTCTTATCCTGAAAACCTTTCAAAAACTTTGAGTGAGAGAGTGCTTACGTTCATTTTTAAATTCTAGCACAGAGATCCACCTGGCCAGGTCTCTGGCTGTCCCAGCATCTGGAGGCTTTCTTTGTGAGGATTGCAGGCCTGATCAAGGGCAATCCTGACAAGTTCCATTAGGTCTGGTGTTTCCTTACTCAGGAAGCTGCCCCAGTAAGGCTTCTTCACCAAGTGGGGCTAACACATTGTGTCCAGTGGCAATAGAAAGGATAGACAAAGTCAGGTAACAGTCTTTCTTCCACTTTGAATGCAAATAACTTTCAAACTATAATTATGGCTCAGTACCTTATTTAGGTTTTGATGCCACTTCTCATTATCAGAGCAATTTATAGGAAATGAATGCAAATAACTTTCAAACTATATTTATGGCCCAGTATCTCATTCAGGTTTTGATGCCACTTCTCATTATCAGAGCAATTTATATGAAATGACCTGTCTGCCCTAGGACTAGGTTCTGTAAGAGACAACATCTACACTTGGACACCATCGGCTCTTGCCTATAGAAATTCTGAATCTAGGGCAGCCCGGGTGGTTCAGTGGTTTATCGCCGCCTTCAGTCCAGGGCATGATCCCAGAGACCCAAGATTGAGTCCCATGTCGGGCTCCCTGCATGGAGCCTGCTTCTCCCTCTGCCTGTGTCTTTGCCTCTCTGTGTGTTTCTCATGAATAAATAAATAAAATCTTAAAAAAAAAAAAAAAAAAAAGAAAGAAAAGAAAAGAAATCCTGAATCTAGGGATCCCCGGGTGGCTCAGCGGTTTAGCGCCTGCCTTTGGCCCAGGATGTGATCCTGGGGTCCTGGGGTCAGGTCCCACATCGGGCTCCCTACATAGAGCCTGCTTATCCCTCTGCCTGTGTCTCTGCCTCTCTCTCTGTGTGTGTCTCTCAAGAATAAATAATAAAATCTTTAAAAAAAAATCCTGAATGTATAATCATCAGATTGCTTGCTTGTCTCTTCTAGGTAGAATGTTTTAGAAAAATAAATAAAGGAAATCAGAAAGTTTCAAAGTTGCATACTGTTTAACTACAGGGAGACCTCCCTGTAAATGCAATTTCTCTCAATCTCATCCCCTTTCCTGCAGTTTTAGGGAATCATAACCTGTCCCCCAACTATCTGAGGCTGGGTTTACTACTCTGGAACAACTCTACTGCACCACCCTCTTTATAACCAATCAAGGCTAGAGAATGTGGCCCTCAGGGAGTACACTCCTCAGGGAATGCTTTTCAGAAGGTGAAAAGTTTACAGTTTCCAGCTCTGATTTTCACAGGACTAGAATTAAGTTTAAAACAATACTGTAAGTAATAAAGGTAAATAAGGGAATCTAAATGTAGACTTTGTAGATGTGTACAAGTATTTCAACTTACCATTCTCTTCTTTGAATGTGAGAGAAATACGTACAATAATTGTGAGTTGAATACAACTAAAACAACCTCTCTTTTAAAACCTGCACAGAGGGGCAGCCCCGGTGGCGCAGCGGTTTAGTGCCGCCTGCAGTCCCGGGCGTGATCTTGGAGACCCTAGATCGAGTCCCACGTCAGGCTCTCTGCATGGAGCCTGCTTCTCCCTCTGCCTCTCATTCTCTCTCTGTGTCTCTGTGAATAAATAAAATCTAAAAAAACAAACAAACAAAAAACAAAACAAAACAAAAAAAAACCCTGCACAGAGATCTTTCCAGTTACGCTCTTCATTTTATGCATGACTACTTGCAATAGGTCACCATAGAGACCAGAGGGCTCCCATTAAAGTAGCAAAGGGGGTCGGATGGGAGGGGTCCAAAAATCTTGTAGAAATATATGAAGATATTTGAAAGGGAACATATTGAAAGCAGAAAACAACATAAAAAGCCTTTAAATAATGCTAGGAAAGGGACAGCGAGATGGAAAATCTTAAAAGAGGTCAAGAGAACGGTTGGTGTCCAGGAGCTATGCAATTTACATAATTTATAGCAGGACTGGAAACGTTCTGGGCTCTTGGGGCATCTGAAAATAACTCCTCCTTCCCTCAGGGGGAAGAGAAGTCTCCTACAAGAAGTAAGAGTCTTTGCGCCTTCTGTGAGCTTTTTCCAAATATATCCTTTACAAATGCTTCTTTAAAGAAGGAGGGGGTGGGGCAGGAATATGTGGCGTAGATGATATTCCCTTCAAACTGCATAGAAGTCTACAAAGAAAAATCCCCATGCTCAAAGCACCAGGACTAGCTGGATCTCGGCTCCGAGGCAGGCTGTCACGTGGCTCACGGACGGGGAGCCCCCCCACCCCTCAGGCGTCACAGACCACAGAGCTCTCCCCACGTTATGTAAGAATCACTCTTAGACGAGGTTATCCGGGCCAATCCGGGCACCGCAGAACGCACCAGGAACCGCCTGCGCTAATTTTACCGTACAAGCTAAACGCACAGAGTTCTTAGCGAGCCAGTATTCCTCGGGAAAGACCCACGGGTCAGAGGGAAACGCCACGGGCCGAGGGCAACAACTCCCGATCCCAGTGAACGCCCCTAGGGTACCTGCCACAGGTAAGGGCTCAGCACATCTTCAACAGAGACCAACACGACCTGCCACATCCACCCACCGGCCGCGCCCCGGTCTCCGCCACGTCCCAGTCCCCGCGGCCGGACCTGCGGACCCCGTGGGGCAGCGCCCTCCTCAGCCCGCGCCCTCGGACCCCGCTGTCCACATTCCCCCGGCAGGAGCCCTGCGGCCCAGCCCGCACTCACTGTTGTACTGCACCCCCTTGGCGAAGCGCCTCTGCAGGGCCTGGTTCATGGACTGCAGCCCGGCGGGGATATTCTTGTCGCGGCCCGGAGCCTGCTCCGACCCCACCAGCTTCTTGAGCGCGGAAAACATCTTCCCGCTCCCACGTTCGAGCCCGGCGCGGCCCGCGAGCTCAGCGGCGGCGGCGGCGGCGGCGGCTCGGCGCGGATCGCACCATGTCCTGAGTCCCGGCGGCCGGGCGCCTGCTTTGAGGGCGGCTCGCGGGCTCAGCCGCGGCGGTTCCGCTCCGGCCCCCGCGACCCCCGGCGCGATCGCCCTCCGTCTGTCAGAACCGCCATCTTGGCGCTGGCTTGACGAGGCGCGCGGCTACGGGGTGCCGCGAGGGCCAAGACGGTGCGCGCATGCGCGATCTGACGCGCGCGGAAGCGGACTCGGCGTGGCGCGCCGCTAAGGGGCGCCGTGAGGGCCCCACTCGGGCGGCGGCGCGGGGGCGTGCGCATGCGCGGGGCGGCACGGGCGGAGGTGGGCGTGGAGCCACGTCGGGCTTCCGGAGCGGGCGGGACAACCGTCGGCGTTCCTCGCCGCGCTCCCGGTCCCCCCATCCGGGACCCCCCACTCCGCGGCCCCCCTCCGTGCCGGAGCCTCCTGCCCGCGGTGCCCCCAGCAGTCCTGGAAAAATGTTTATTCGTGTCACAAAGCGCCGGCCTGGGGGCAGGCGGGGCTCGCCCTCCTGGGGTTACTTCTTCTTGGCCACCTTGAGCCGGCCATCGATCAGCCGCTGGGCCTGCCGCTTGATCTCGGCCCGCGAGGGGACGTAGCTGTGGTCCACGTCTGTGAACAGGAAGGTTTCTGGCGGGGGGGGGGGTTGGTCAGGGAAGGAAAGGGGCCCTGCAGCCGCAGCTCCGGCCGTCCTCGCTGCCCCCCACCTCCGTCCCCGGGGCCCTTGCATGGGGGGTCTTCGCACCCCGGGAGAGGCCACCGCTGCTGCAGGGCTGGCCGGTGCTTAGCAAAGGCAGGAGCTCGCCGCTGGGGGTTCTCAGCAAATAGCGGTCCCGAGCCCACACCTGGACTTGCTTTATCAAACTCTCACCCCCGCCGACACCCCTCGCCGCAATCAGCCAAGGCCAGGCCAGCTGGGAACAGCCCTACACCCCAACCCATGGGAAGCTGCTCACCCTGCCCTCCTCCCTTCCTACAGAGACCCCAATAAGGGCTCTGGCCTAGGACGTCCGCTCCCACCTGTCAGGAAGCCGAATACTCCCCCGTCCTCCGTGTCCTCACTAAGTCACTTCCCTCAATCAAAATCCCTTGGGTACTGGGGATAACCCTTTTCCATCCCTGTGGCTCTCACTGTGTCTCCAGGCTGTCTGGCCAGATAGCCATCTGCCCCCACCCCGGGGGGTGGCCTGGCCCTCCAACCATGAACCTGTACCTATCATATCCTCTTCCAGGTCCTCAAAGCTGATCCTGGTGTTCTGCTTCTCCTTCAGAGTGGAGGACTCCAGGGTATCCTTCACCTTTGTGTTGACCTGTGGGGCACAAGGGGCTGTCAGCTCTGAGGGTAGGTGGGACGAGTAGGCACGTCCAGCCTACTCGAAACTACCTCCTCGTTGCTGGACAGATTCTGCACTTGGTCAGCCAGGTACAGGAGCTTCACTTCGCAGTACGCCAGCTTGCTGACCACATTCAGGCTGTCAGAGAGCGCCACTTCTTTCTGTAGGCCAGGAAAAGGATCCTGTCTCTCCTCTGGGTCCTCCCAGGGACTCGTGCCGGCAGTGCCATTCCACTGCAGCCGGTACCTGGGCTGTGAGCAGAGGGATGCCAATCAGCCGGATGGAGAGGTTGTCAATGCCTGTCTGGATGGTCAACAGCAGCTTCTGGCTCTGGGTCATGCTGGAGTAGGCCACCTGGAGCCGCTCTTCCTCCTCCTTCAGCATGTCCTTCATTCTCTTCTCCATAGACTTAAAGCTGTGGAAGCGAGGGGGAGCAGGATGGCTCAGACTCATGGCCAGGTGGCCTCAACCCAGAGTTGGGCGCTAAATTCAGGGGCTCCAGAGCTCTGATGTGGGCATGTGGCAGCCCCTGCCTGGGCCTCCATAGTCCGTAGACCTGTGGACCCAGCTGGGTGGCCCTGGCACAATGCAGAGGCATTTCGGGGTACCTGATGGAGCTGGGCATCTGGCGGAACTTGAGCATCGCCTCCTCTACTTCCAGCTTCTTCATCAGCGCCTCCAGCTGTGCCCGCCGCTCCTTACAGTCCTCCATCTGCAGCTCCAGGTTGTCCTCTGTGTTCCTCAGAGCCAGGAACCGGCCAGCGATGTCCTGGTGGGGCCCGTGTGGGGAGGAGCAGGTGTGGGCCAGGTGGGCACAAGCCCCACAGTATTGGTCTCTTCTGAGTCAGGGATGATGCTGACCGTGGCCAGGCACCAGGTGCAGCACTTGATGCGAGTCACCACATGTGACCCATGCTTCAGGCAAAGAGGACAGATGCCCCAAGGCAGAGACCAGAAGACCACCCCTGGAAGACTGCCTGGCTTGGAGCCACTTGTCTCAGGATGGACAAGCTTATATCAGGGCCGCTAAGGCTTAACTAATAATAAGCCCAGATCGGATTAAACTGAGGGCCAGGCAGAAGTGGCTTCTCACTATGGTCCTAGCCCTTTGGGAAGGGATGTAGTTGTCGGCAGAGGAGGCAGCTCTTGGATCCTGGATCCCAGCAGGCTCCGCATGCCCCCTGCAATGCGACTCAGGCCAGAGTGTGCTCTGCTCCCTGCCACAGGGGCCACACCTCCGTGTCCCCTCGTTCAACGGGCTCAGCTGGGTCTTGGGCTGTGGCAGGGGCTCCCTGCCTTTCACCCACACCCCAGGAGAGCCTGAGGGCAGTACCCAGAAATGAGAGCACCGCACAGCAGACTTCACTTTCTCCACCAAAGCTGTGACTTCTGTCTGGTATTCGACGTCGGCCTTGGAGATCTCTCTTCTCCTCACTGGGCAGAGCAGAGGGGAAAGGAAGAGAGGCTGGCATGCAGAAGTGGCTTGGAAGCTCTGCTCTGGGCTGTCAGTCACTTCTGTACATGCCCAGGCATCAGGGGAGGCCACCAGCAAGCTGCCTGTCCTTCACCTGCTCCCCCCTCCACTGGCCCTTCTGTCTAGAAGCATCCTGGTCCATGTGGGTACTTTGTGGTACTTCTCTGAGGCAGCACAGGGGCCCAAAGGGCTGGATTTATCTCTTTTAAGGAATCACTGGGTGATTGAGCCCTGGGGTTCCAGGGGATAGCTGAAAAGCTGGGGACCCAGCTGCTCCTGGCAGCGAGCCCAAGGCTGGGAGCAGTGCAGGGCAGTGTGGGCTGGGGCTGCTGGCACTCTGCAGGTAGCACTGCAGGGAGGCAGGGTTGCCCTGGCCTCACAGAGACCTGACAGGATGGCCTGAGCCGGTGCTGGCCCCTTGGGACCCTGGCTGGGGGTGGCAGAGGGCTGAGCGGTCACCTTTCACAATTTCTGTACCCATCAGATTGGAGGGGAAGTCCAAGTTCCACCAGCCCTGGAGGGAAGGGGGATGTGAGGTGAGCAGTCCCCCTCTGCTGGGGAGGGGCCCGCCCAGCTGTCCTTGCACTGCAGAGGGGACCCTGCAGGGACCTACCGGCGGTACTTCTCATTGGTCTCCTTCATATGGATCTGTCAATCAGCTGCTTCTGCTGATTCAGCCGGTTCTCCCGTGCCTTGCGTTCCTCGATGAAAGTCGCCTCCCCTTGCCTCATGTTCATCTGGGGACCCGGGAGGTGGGGCAGGGTCATGTCTCACCAAGGCCCCATGGAATCCTGTATTCAGATTCAGACCCCATCTTCTAGATGTGGGAGGAACATCAGAGGCTCTTGGCTGTGCCCTCCCCTAAACACTGGGTGCTCTCCACCGTCCTCTCGAATTCCTCCCCCTCCCCCACCTCTGAGGCACCTTCACCTGACGCCCCTCCAGTCACAGCTTGGGGATGACCAATTCTCCCTGCAGCCCAGGCTCCCTGCTTCCTCGGCCAGTTCCACCAAGAACTCTCTCACACGGGGACTGTTTGCACGTGTCTAAAGGGAACTCGGCATCTTCCCCAACCCCGTGTCTTCCCCTGTGTCCTGCTGTGGTGGCTGAAGCCATCATCTATCTGCACCTGCCTAAGTGTCCTGGATACTGCTCTCCCCCGCCCCATCCGCATCTGACTGGGCGCCAGGCCTCAGGGGGTGACCATTAGAGACCTCTGGGCCCCCTGACACTCAGGCACCCAGCTTTACCACTGGTCTGTCCCAGGTGACTAGCATCTGGACTCTGGTTCCCCTGGGTCTCTGCAGCCTGTTTTTGAAACACAGATCTGATCCCATTGCCCTGTATCTGGTCCCAGAGTTTCAGGATGGGTGGGGAGCCACCCTGCGGCCTCACTGGCTCACAGGCTCCATTCTTCTGCATCTTCTCTGCTCTGGCCTCTTGTGTCTCCTTTGGCCTGGTGATGCCCCGGGACCTTTGTTGTCCTTCATCTTCCAGGATTCGGATGCCCCTGACCTCCAGAGCTCCACTCAAGCATCGTCTCTCTGAGCAGGTGAGTGCCCCAGGGTGGCCCCACATCACCCACTCCTCCCTCTGCAGCACTGGCCCAAGGCTGTATGATATCTCCTCACAGACTACTGGATGGCTTCCTACCCTGCCCTCCTCGTGAGGATGATGCAGGGGCTTTGAGTAGGCCTTGGCACAGACCAGGTGAAGGGCCGGGTGAATTCCCTCTTGTGTCTACCTCAAGGCTCCCTTGCCTGGTGGGACCCTCTCCATCCAGGGCTATCGTGTGTGTGTGTGTGTGTGTGTGTGTGTGTGTGTGTGTGTGTGTGAGTGAGCGGGCGGCTAGTAATTGCAGACAGTATGGGTTTGGGGGTGTTCCTACAAACCCTGGGCCAGATGGGTGTGTGAGGGAGCCCTGCAAGACCCCAGGCCCTATGGCTCCAGCTCACCTTGACCTCATCCGTGATCATCATGGCGTCTTGGGACATGACTGTCATGTCTGACAGTTCTGAGCAATAGTCGTCCACGAGATTCTGCAGCTTGTCCAGCTCTGTGGGGTACCCTGCCAGCTCCTGCATTGAACAGGGCAAGAGCAGGGGCACCTGTGGCTCAGCCGGTTCAGCGTCTGACTCGTGATTTTGGCTCAGGTCATGACATGAGATTGAGCCCTACTGGGCGTGGAGCCTGCCTAAGATGCTCTCCCTCTCCCTCTGTGCCACCTCCCCCCCCCACCTCCGTGCGCCCTCTTTCTCTAAAAATCTCAAAAAAAAAAAAAAAAGTTAAAAGAAAGGGGCCAGAGCAAGTGGACACAGAAAGTGACGGCTCGGGAGCCGCAGGCCAGCCAGCCAGATGCTGCCCTTCCAGAGTGGTCCATGCCTGCCCCCAATTACGTACCCCAGGCTGTGAGCCCCGAGGACAGGGATGGGGTGTCCCACTGTGTGAGAGGGGTTGCAGCCCAGGGAGCCTGCTGTTGGGGAGTGGCTGCTGTCTGAAGGGAGCAGGGAGGCTTGAAACACGGACGTGGGGTCAGAGACTCAGGGCTCAAAGCCACAGCTGCCCCGAGCAGCTGGCTCTGGGAACTTGGGAAGCCACTTAACCTCTCTTGAGTGTCCCTGAGGTTCATAAATACCCAATATATCTGAGTCTTAGTACTTGGCTGTTAATAAGTATCATGTAGAATCTTTGCTGACCATGGGAGTTATTTTTTAAAAATGCATATGTTCTGGGGGTGCCTGGGGTCTCAGTTGGTTAAGCATCTGACTCCTGATCTCAGCTCAGGTGTTGATCTCAGGGTCATGAGTTCAAGCCCTGTGTTGGCTTAAGAAAAACAATGCATGTGTTCTGAAAAGAACATGGCCCTGTGCGGGGACATAATGCTCCCAAATGAAGGACGGCTGGACCCAGGAGTATAGCCGGAGGGGAAGGGGTGTGAGGAGGTGGGCCCAGGACAGTGAGGTGGCAGGGCCTCCAGCAAGAGGGACAGGCAGGAGGATCATAACGCCTGCCTCTGTGGGCTACAGGCAGAAGCTGGGGGCTGGGACTTCAGCCAGGAGGAGCTGCAATGCCTACCCATCCCACTCCCAACCTCCTAAACCACATGTCCACCTGTCCCCTGCCTGGATACACTGCCCTCCAGGGCTCCCCCCATGCCAGCCTCAGGATAAGGCTGCCACACCGCCTGCCCCGCCTGCCACACTGCTTCTCGCAGCACCAGGGCACCACTGGTCAGCCCTCCTGTCCCAGGTCTTCCTCCTCCCCAGGCCGTACTGCAGGTCTCTCCTGCTGGGGGAAGGGCGGCTGGCTTGGAAGAGGTGGACAGCAAGCCCAGGGTTACGGGCCTGCTCACAGGTGGCTGGCCCTCTAGGACGTTAGGGCTCTTTCTGAGGGTTCAGGGCCCACCTTTTGCCCTCAGAAGCCAAGCAAATGACAAAGGATGGGGCAAAATAACAACCATCAAATAAATGCAAAGAAAATTCAAACAATTCTGATGTATCGGGCCTGCCTCAGTCCCCTGTCCCCGCTGAGATGCTAGCCCTGCACCTAGGCTGGGGCCTGAGACTCCTGCACTCATGGCCAGGTGGCTTCCCTGCACTGCTGAGGTGTGGGGTTAGGGGCTCACCTTCTTCAGGTAATCCAGCAGGTCCACGTACAGCAGGTGGATGTTCTGACTTGTGGTGATCTTGATCATGGTCTTTTTTTAAAATTTATTTTTATTTATGATAGACATAGAGAGGCAGAGACACAGGCAGAGGAGGGGGAGAAGCAGGCTCCATGCCGGGAGCCCGACGCGGGACTCGATCCCGGGACTCCAGGATCGCGCCCTGGGCCAAAGGCAGGCGCGAAACCGCTGAGCCACCCAGGGATCCCCCGTATCTTGGTCTTTTCAATGTTGTTCTCCAGCTGGCGGATAACCTGGGGGTGGCCCGAGGGCACACGGTGCTTGGGGACAGACCACCTGGATGGCCACTGGGAGGCTGACCCAGGAGGGTGTGTGTGTGTGTGTGTGTGTGTGTGTGGTCTTTCATCTGACCCCGCCCCTCCAAACGTCCCACCTGTCATCGGAAACCCTGCCCCTCGACAGAGCCCCGCCCCGCCCTCCACCTGGAGCATGCGCAACTCCTCCTTGGTGGCGTCAGGCTGGCTCCTCAAGGCGGCCAACTCCAGCTGCACGGTCTCCAGCTTCTGCCCCCGCTGCCGCGCCACCTGGGTCGGGGACGGCATGGCCCGCTCGTGGGTGCGCAAGGGGCTGGCGGGGCGGGACCCCTGGGGTCGGGGCCTCGCTAGGCCCGCCACTGGCCCCGCGACGTCGTTTTCGTGGTGGTGGGGGTGCTGGCTGGGCGAGGCTGAGGGCTCCCTCCGGCCACCTCACCTCCATGGTGCAGCGGCGGTGCGCCAACCTCATGGAAGCGCCCTTCGCTCAGGCCTTGGAGATGTTCCGCTGGTCATACTGCGGAGCGGCGGCTGCTGAGCTGGGGGGTGCCCTGGTCTCTCGGGTACCCCAGCCTCAGGCACTCCCCGCGGGCCCAGCATTGAGGCCCCCATCCAGCCTCCCAGCTTAGAGGTGGTGGGAGCCTGCAGAGGAGGGCCGAGGCCTCCCCTCCTGTAGCCGGATGGCCCGAGGGCCCTGATCTGTAGCCCAGATAGGCTGGTCCCCTGGGGATGGGCTCACCTTGGAGCCGAGTGATTGTCTTCAGCTCCTGGATCTGCTCTTCCATATCTGCCTCACTTCGCATCTTCATGGTGGCCATCAGGGTCCTCCAGGGACCCTCTACACCTCCCGCCCTCCCTGTGCTGGGCCTGCTCAGCAGAACCCTGTGCGGCTCAGATTGTCGCTGGAATCTTGGCCCATTGTGACGGGGGCCAAGGTTCTCAATGTCCAGTTCAGGGAGCCCTGGAGATCTGGACCCGGCCCACCCCAACCCCTTCCCTGGCTAGCCTTGGGATTGTCCTCTGGATGCTGGAGTCTTATGGCAGCTCTCTGCCTGGGAGCACTGCCAGAATGTGATTTGTGGTGGTTTGGCACTGTACCCCACACCAGCCCCCTGGAGCCTCCCCATCCCTTCCACACCCCCAGGATGTCCTCCCCTGAGCCTTCTGAAACTTCTCTCTGGCCTATGGGATTTCCATTACCTCACCACACCCCAAGCTCTGCACCCTGGACGACCTTCTCTCCCTGACCTTCAACTGCTCTCCCTCCACTTCCTTGGGGAATTCCAAGCTCTAGCCTTAGCTGTCACTTCAGGCAGGCTCATCCGCAGCCCCAGCTTCCTTGGAGTTGGATGCCCCAAACACCTGACAGCCTGGGATTCCCAGGGTCATGTTTTCCCGCCACGCCGTATGAATTTACTGGGGCTGCCATGACAAGGTGCCACAGACCCCGTGGCTGGAACAATGGAAGTTTATTGTCTCCTCTCCTGGAGGCTGGAAGTCTGACATAAAGGCATTAGCAGGGCGGGTTCCTCCTGAGCAGGGAGATGCCCATCTTCTTGCTGTGTCCTCAAAGGGGTATCCCTGTGTGTGTCTGTGTCCTCCTCCCCTCGTAGGGACACAGGCCAGACTAAATCAGGGCTCCCCCGATTTTATTTTTTTATCTTTTAAAGATTTTATCTATTCATGAGAGACAGAGAGAGACAGAGACACAGGCAGAGGAAGCAGGCTTCACACAGGGAACCCGATGCGGGACCCTAATCCTAGGACTCCAGGATCATGCCTTGGGCCAAAGGCAGGCACTAAACCACTGATCCACCCAGGGATCCCCACCTCCCCCGACTTTAATTATTTCTTTAAAGGCCTTGTCTCCAAATGAGGTTACAGTCTGAGGCCCTAATGTCAGGGCTGTGATGTATAAATTTGGGGACACAGTTCATGATGATGGTCTTCACCCAAATGCCGTCACATGTAGGTTCTCTAAGACCTCATGCGGACCTTTTAGCTTTCCTGTCATTGCCAGCTTTTAAAAAAGTGAGTCTAGTCCTATTTATTTATTTATTTATTTATTTTTTAAAGATTTATTTTTATTTATTTATGATAGACATATATATAGAGAGAGGCAGAGACACAGGCAGAGGGAGAAGCAGGCTCCATGCCGGGAGCCCGACACGGGACTCAATCCCGGGACTCCAGGATCGCCGCCCTGGGCCAAAGGCAGGTGTGCAACCGCTGAGCCACCCGGGGATCCCCCGAGTCTAGTCCTATTTAAATCTCCAAGCTCACCTCCTGCCCTCCCTCTGAGACCTCAGGGGTTTGGAAAGGCCAGTCATGGGCATGGTCTCCTCCCTACACAATCCTCCCAGGGCCTTAGTATCAGTTCTCCCTTTTTCCTCAGATATACAACTCCTGTATTTTAGTGGGACACATAGCCTCCCAGAACAAGGCTGTCTCCCTAGGCTCCCTGGCACCAGGGGTACCACGACTTTGTTTTGGCCGAGGGAGTGTAAGTGCAGGTGGAGTCAACTGTCCTCCACCCTAGTCACTGGGATGAAGACAGGATGTCTGGAGCTGGCACAGCTGCCTGGGACTGTGAGGCAGATCTGGAATAGAGGCCATCGGGAGGTGGCACAGTCCTTGACCACCTGTCTGCCCCAGACCACTCCAGCTCCAGCTTGCTTGCACCATGATTATCTTGGGCTTCCTGTCATTTTGCCTTCCCACTAATACATTCCCTGGTCCATAGTCAGTGCTCAGTATTCTTTTGGATGACTGGCCAGGCCAAGAGGTGCAGGAGTTGAGCTGGGGCTGGAGCAGCGTGGCCCTGTGTCGTCCGCCTTCAGTGTGACTGGGAAGGCCATTGTATGGGATGATGGATTTGCTAGGTTTTATGTGCTCTGCCTCTTCCTCTATCAGAGGTGGGGTATGTAGTCATGCCCACTCAGGAGCAGAGAGGACTTCTTCAAAGGTTTGCTCAAGGTTGGCAGACCTGGCCATGCACATGTGCAGGGGACCTCTTCTGTGCAGAGAGGACTCCAGTGAGCTAGCTCTGGCCTCCCTCCACCCCTCACTTCCTCCTCCCTTGGAGAGAAGTGACTTATCTGGTAGGTGTGCTTGGAATGGTAGGCAGGTACGCATGGCCACTTCCTGTGTCTTGCCTCTTGAGGGCCAGGCGTGAACTGGACACACACCTTCTGCTTTGCTCTTCCATGCCTAGATTCGTGGAAGCAGACCCCACCTGGAAAGGCCCTGGGGGTGGTCATCTGCAGCCCAGAGGGCCTGCAGAACTGATTCTGGGGCCGTGTCAGAACTGCCCCGGCAGGTCCTCAGTGTCCGCTGTATGGTGCTGAGGTGACATGTGTCTCTCAGCTTCTTACTGCTCTGATGTTTAGTGTTTCAGAACTTAGGAGGAAAAAGGCAACACATTTATTTGTCCAGCAACCCCCCCGAAGCCATTGTCCCCTCTGAGTGTGGGGCATGCGGGGACCAGACAGGGAGTATCAGGCCCCAGGGCATGCAGAAGTCCCTTCTACCAAGTGCCCAGGGCCTCTCTGGTCTTGTCCATTTCTCAGTGTCCACCATGCTTCCTACTGCCCTATGGGAGGCCAACCACCCCAGGGATGGCCTCTCTGGTCTGATCTGGGCAGGGGCATGAGCAAAGGTTTGCTCAGGGTTGGCAGACCTGGCCATGCACATATGTAGGGGACACCGCTGGGTCACCCCTTAGGGTGTGAGGAGGGCCTATGTGAGGGGGACGGGGGAGTGTGGGGTGTGGAGGCCCTTAGGGCTGTGTTCTAGAAGTTTCTGGCCCCAGGTCTTCTGCTCCCAGCTGGAGCTGTCCTAGCTGCGCTGATCTGTAGGAGGCAAAGGGACACAGCTGGAACCACAGCTTAAGCTTATTCACCAAGCCTCGACCAAGAAGGACGCTTGCTGTATGACCACCCTTCCTGGGGGGCCCACAATCCACATTCCGGACTCCCCTGTCCCTCCTGCATAGGAGGTCAGAAGGCCACCCACTCCTGCCCCTCCAGGTTGGACAGGCCGGAGCGGAGAGGCCTGTGCAGCCTGCACCCTGGGCCCCAGGCTGCCTGGCACTAGAGTCTCGGGTTCTGATTCCCGCTGCCCTGGCCTCTCACCTGTGCCCCCGTCCTTGGGGAGCTGCCCTGTTTCCAGGAAGAGCCAGAGATTGCTGCATCTGTGCGACTCCACTCGGGTCACCCAGTAGCTGGCCATTGAGCCTGTGACTGGGGAGTGGGGTGGGGGGGTGGCGGGTGGTGTGGGGGGTGGGCCTGGGTCTCTGGACTTCTCAGGGGATGGGGACCTGGGCACAGGCTTCTTCCTGGCAGGTGGTGGTGGTGGGCTTGGCAGGACTTCCCCACCCCCCCCCAGAACTGGGACCACATCCCAGGAGGTCGGGAGGGGCCAGACCACAGCCTCCCACCCCCAGCAGACCTGCATCCCCTCTGGCAGCAGCCCTGGAGTACCCACCCACGGCCACTAGCACGTGCCACTGGAAGGGGTACGGAAACCTCCTCTGAATAAGCATCTGCAGGCCGACGGCTGCACCTGTGCCTGCCGAGAGTCAAGGTCCCCATCAGCCCTATGGGCGGGTGAGTGACCCAGCACCGGGCAGGCTCCCAGCATCTGAGTCTGAGGATGGCCCACTGACACCGCCTGTTGGGGGTCAGGGGTCCCAGGCGGGTGCGGTCTCCCCAAACCCGCCAGCCTACCTGTGATAAAGGTGAAAATGCCCTTTACGAAGGCCTCGGACTGGCACGCGGCGTACTCCTCCAGACCCTGGATGCGGGGGTGAGGCTCAGTCCCCTCCCTCCGCTTTCACAGGCCCTCCTGGCCCTCCTTCGGGGAGGGGACCACTCGTCGTGAGGCCTGGGGGCTTGGACACATCCCACCTGCTTCCACCCTGGTTGCCCTGATCGATCCCTCTAACAAGGAGGGTCCCCGCCATCCCTGTCCGGTCCCTCCTCCCTGACGAGGGCATCCCCCCACCGAGCCCCCACCCGCCCCGCTCAGGTCAGCTTCTGAGGTCCGGGGCCCGCGTCCCAGGTCGGCCTTCTCACCGGGTGCTTGGCGGCCACGGTGTCGTCCACCCGGGACAGGCCCAGGTTCACCATGGCTGGCGGGTCCAGAAGAGCAGGCGGGAGGAGCCTGCGCAGACGGGCGGAGGGGCGGGGCCTGAGCTGAAGGGCAGGGCGGGCGGGGGGCGGAGCCTGGGCGGTGGGGCGGGGCCACGCAGGCGGGAGGGGCGGGGCTGGGGCCTGAGAGAGAGAGGTAAACGTGGAGGGTCTGCGTGATGGTGGGTCGTCTGGGAGATGCGACCCAGATGGCCTTTGCAGTAGAAGGGGAATGAGGCTGGGTCCTGGCCAGGTATCCTGGGGGACAGTGGACAGCAGTTTAGGTGGCAGGTCATGGCTTCAGAGACGGATCCCCTGCGGATCGGGGACAGGAATAACTCACCTGTGCTCCCAGACACAGTGGAGGACCCAGCTACCTGCTGGCCTGAGGATGAGGCCAGGCCTGGGCACATTTCCTCGGTGGGGGCAAGGTTGGGCATTCTGGGAGGGGCCAGATACCTCCTTTGAGGCTCTGGCTTGTCACTAAATGGTCATGTTGACCTTAAAAATAAAAGTTATTTTACCAGCAAATATGAGTTTATTGAGGAATTGCAGAGAATTGCAATTATAATGTGCAAGCCAAAGCAAAACCGCAGACAAGTCTGACTAACAAGGACTGGAGACATTATTTTATGGAGAAGGATGTGGGAGGGGCTGTCCTGAGCCCCAGCCCTCCCGGTAAGTTGCAGAGGGTGGATCTCCTGTGGGAGAGGCAGTGCCCATCTCCCCCTGGTGGGCCTGGACGATGATCCTTCCTGTCGCTGGCTCCCCTGCAGGCCAGCAGAGCCGGGGTCAACTTGGGAGATGGCCACCTAGTCCTGGTCAGGGCTGCTGACCATCAGCCCCCAGGCCCACTACCTTCACTGGTGCCTGCGCCCCAGGAAGGCTGTCCTGTGCTGCCACGCTCCATGTGCTGGAAGAACTGCTTCTGTCTTCCCAACTACCTGCCTCCCGCAGGCCACCTCCTAGATAGTGTGTGAGCAGGTGGGCCCAAGGCCCAGGAAGGGAAGAGGCAGAGGAGGGCATGATGGTGCAGAGAGTAGGCCACCCCGTTTCCCAGTGCGTCTGGGTCCCCCACAGGAGCCTATCACTAATGGCGGATCAGCCTGCACCTGCCTGGCCTGGCCGTGCCCTGTCCTGGAGAGTGCACCACCCATTCCTCACAACTCAGCTTCTCCCCGTGAGAAGGGGGTCCAAGAAAGTGCAGACACTCCACCTCAGCCAGTCTGTGTGCTCCTGCCCTTCTCCAACATGCAACACCCACCCCCTTCCACTCCCATCTGGGGTCCTTCGGAGAATCACAGTCATCACACGCAGTTGGACACGGGCCTGCCCTGCTGGCCCAGGTTAAGTGCTGAGGGTAGCATTCCCTTCCCCCACCTCTCCCCCTCCCTCTCTCCTCCTTCCTTCCTTTCCCTTCCCTCCACCCCTCCCCTCCCCTGCCCCACTTTTCCTCCTCCCTCTTCTCATTCCCATCCTTAGTGTGGCTGCCCCAGCAAAGGAGCCCCAACAAATGGGAGGATTCCCAAGGCCTGAAGCAGAGGCTGATTGGAGGCAGGAAGTGTGGTCCTGGGTGGTTGAGGCCACCCCCTGAGCCCTGCAGGTGTCCACATGGCTGAGGGCTCTCAGGCCTGCCTTCAAATGCATGACACCCCACCCCAGGAGCCACACCCTGTATACTGAAGCTGAAAGCTGGGGCAGGGTCCCTGGGTGGCCCACAGCCTGTAACTAGGGTACGGATGATAACTGAGGGACAGGAGCACTGAGGGCAGCTGCCTGGTTTAGATTCCAGGTGGTTCCAGGTGAGGGTGGGGGCAGGACCCCTCCTGAAGCCCTGCAGATGTGCCCAGCCCTGATCCATTTCCTGGAGGGACATGGAGGACACAGGCAAGTTAAGAGAAAGTACACAGTGTGTTTACCCAGATGAGGGTGAGCATAGGAGACTCTGAGGGCCAGGGCAGGAGGCTAGAGCTCAGAGCAGCCGAGCAGAGCACCCCAGGTCACAGCGTGGAGGAGGGACTGGTTCCAGTATGTAGAGGGGCACTGTGTGCAGGTGAGGTCCCGGGGACCACAGGGGGGACCTGGCCAGCACACAGCAACCTCAATTCCCCTCCCAGCTCCTGCTGGGGCTCCCTGGGGCAGAGCCCAACTGGGCAGGAGGCCCAGGGGCCCTTGACATCATCCACACTGTTTGGGCTCTTTCTGTGATCAGCAGGGTGGAGACTCGAAAGCCCTGGAGATTCTTTCTCTTCCCCTGAGGACAGTGGTCTGGGATTAAGAAGTACTGTGGGAGCAGGAACCTGGCTGGGCTGGGCCTGGGGGAGACGGTCAGCAGCCCTGACCAACCACAGCCAAGAGAGTTTACTGAAGGATGTTGGGGCTCCTGGGTTAGTGGGGAGGTAGGGAACCAAGCGAGTGGGAACTGGGGCAGCCCTGTGGGCTGGTGAGCCGGATGGAACAAGAACCTCCAAGGGGAAGTGTTGGGTCTGAGCTGCGGGTACGAGCTCCAACCAGCCCCGAGTTGCGGCCTTCCTCCTCTCGGGGCTCAAACCCCAGGGCAGACCAGAGGGGCCGTGGGGCGAGGGGGCAGCTCTCCACACCTGTGCCCCTTAGTCTTCACAGTGTGGTGCTGGGAGGGGAAGAGGCAGGGCAGTCAGCCAGGACCCACTTGCCCACCAGTGCTGGTGCCTGGATGACAGTGACTGCTGCCCTGAGCTGGACACAAGGGCAGGAGCAGGTGAGGGTGCTTGGAGGAGCTCTGGTTCCTTCGTCCTGGGCAGTTGTGCTTCAGCTGGATGGAGAGGCTTTCAGCTGGACATGAGGAGCCCACCCCTCCACAAACCCCGCAGGGGAAGAGCTTGCCGGCCCTGCTTCCCTCTGGGAGGGGAGGAGGTGGCCTTGTCATGGCTATGGCCTTCCTTGACCGTCTGCAGGGCCTGTTCCTCCACCCACAAGTGGGGGGCACCCCTCAGGGCATCTCTGCTCGATTTGGCCTGGCCCTTGGAGGTGGAGAGGATGTTTGCAGGGCAAGAAAAGACCAGGGCGTGGCCCCAGCTTTGGGGATCTCACCTTCCCTGCTTCTTTTCACACCTGAGGGTGGACCAGCCCTGGCGGGGCAGACAGGGCACAGGGCTCAGCCTGCTTGGGGACCTGCTCTCAGAGCTTTCGGGGGAAAGTGGCTGAGCCCCTTGGGGTAGCCCTGAGTGAAGAGCTGCTTAGGAGGGCCAGGGTGGCCTTCGCTGGATGCCACGCAGCCCGTGGCCCTGGGGCAGGGGGATCTGCTCCTTTGTGCACCTCGTCTCCCTAGAGGGCAGGGACGACCAGGATCAACCTCCAGCGACAATGATGTCCGCTGTCTGGGAGCCCTAAAGCTCCGGTAGCCCTGACCTCCCTTTGGTTGAGGACTTGCCTGTTCTGCACCGGTTCTGTGGATTCCTAGAGGAGGCAGCCTCCCAGACAGGTCTCTCTCCCCCATTCGTCTGCGGCCTGGCGCCGGCCAGCCCTTGTTCCTGTGTTTATCCTGTGTTGGCAGCCGCGTCGAGGCCACTCTGCAGCAGAGCCCACCTGCAGTCCCAGGAGCACCATGCTGCCTGTGAGCCAGATGCCCCACCTCAGGCCTCCCTGGCTCTGTAGGCATGTGGGGAGCCCCGCCACAGAGCCCCCAAGCGGCAGGGACCAGCAGGAGCACCGGAGGCCCTGGCAACCACCCCCGTGCTGGACTCTGGGGGTGACAGGGGTGAGGCTGTGGCCTGAGTGCCCACTGTAGCCAAAGACCGGGCAGGCTGATGCCATCATGCACCCTGTGCTGCAGCCTCAGTGATGGGCTATGTGACTTCATGCTCTTTATGTGCAGCTATGAACTGAGCACCTTCTGGGGCCAGAGCTGGGGAGTCAGAAGCTGATAGGCCCCCTGCTGCTCTCATTGTCACCAAGTCCATGGCATATATAGTGTGGAGCAAGGACAGAAAGTCACCACAGAGGAAAATATGGATTAAGCTCAGAGCTTGGAGGAAAGAGGCCAGAGGTGGGGTGTAGGCTGGGGTCTGAGGAGGGCTGTGGAGGAGGCAGAGGCCACAAGCTGCGCAGGGAAAGGCTGGCTCCAGGGCTGGTGCTGGAAGGGTCACAGGGTGGGTGGGCTAGGGGCTGGGGGCAAGGCTAGGGGCTGGGGGTGCTGGGGGCTGGGGCCTGGTTTTCACTCTTGGTGCCATGATGACTCTGGAGAATTTTAAGCAGGGATACACCAGGTTTATGCTCCCTAAGGTTTGCTCTGCCCACTGTGTGGACAGAGTAAGAAAGTGGCTGCGCTGCATTGTAGACCCTTCCAGGGACGTGGGCTGGCTGGCTCCCCTCACCTCGGAGGCTCCTGAGGGGTCCGTAGGCTGCGGCAGTCAGTCCCTTGGCCCTCACTGACCCTGGGAAGGGTGGATGCTTCAGCCTGGCCCAGAAGGCCTGTGGCTGCCGTCCGCGTGTCTCCTGGCCCCACACTTTCTGTGGAGCTCTGGCCTTGGGGCAGGGGGACCTCGGCACCCCTCTGGCCTTCCTGTCCCTCACCCGTACGTTTGGGGGAAGATCTTACATGTATCTGTAGCTCATATATATGCGTGTAAAACAACAAGGTAGAATTTACACCCAGCAGAACTCACTCTGCCATACAGCTCTGTGGGTGTAGATGGACGCAGACATGTGGCCACCACTGTCCTGGCTCCAAAGGGGTCTGCGTGCCCCTCTGCGGGCTGCCATGCCTGCACCCCCACCCTGCCACCCCCAAGCAGCTTTGTAGGGACCTATTCTGGGAGGTCCTAGGAAGGAGTCCTCACTGGGGTCTTCCCGGAAAGGCTTCTTTCACTCGGAGGTGTACCTGGGATCTGAGTGAGCGCACCTCCCCAGGTGGACGGTTTCTTTTCGGCTCCTCCTGCCATGGAGGCCCCGTCCAGCCACCTGGTCACAGGAGATGCTCTGGGGCTTCGGCCTTTCGCTGGTTGTGAATAAAGCCCCCGAACATCCACATGCAGGTGTTGGCAAATGTTCCCGTGTCAATACCGAGGTGTGTGGTTGTCAGATTGTCCTAGGACAGGGATGTTGCCCTTTCTGAGGATCCACCAAACCCGAGCCAGCCCGGCAGCGGGTACGGGCGGCTCTAGAGCTGTAAGCAGTCCCAGACTGCTGTCCCCCGGCGTGTACCCGCACTCACACACAGGGCTCACGTGCTTATTTTCCACCTGGATGTCTTTGGTGAGGTGGTTTTCCAAATCTTTTGCCTGTTTTTTTTTTTTTTTCTTTTTTTAACTAGAGTTGCTTGTTTTTCTTATCATTGTATCTTGAGAGTTCGTTATAGATTCAGGATTTAAATCCTTTATCAGATGCCTGTTTTGTAGATGTTTTCAAGGGAAGATTTTCAACATGTTCTCCGCAGTGACCCTGGGGCCTGGCCTCGAGCTGGCAAGAGCTGGCATCTCCTGAAACCCAGAGAAGGCAGCTCTCAGAAGCCCTCTGCCCCCCCCCCCCCCACTGGGGGACGAGCTGGGGGAGGACGGTCTTTCTCTGACCCCATAGGCCCTTCCAGTCTGGAGCACTGAGCAGCACTGCCCTTCCCCGGACGCTTGCCCCATCAGTGGTGCACCCGGAAGCCACGAGGTGCTTCTCAAGTGGAGTCTGGTGCACACGGGAGGTCACTGTGGAGGCCTTGCCAGGGAGCCCCCACCAGCCTGTGGCGCCATCCTGGCGACACCCTCCCCCACTTGCTTATGCAACTGTTGATAAGGTGGTGTGACACCATAATCCACCCTAAGTGGCAGCTCAGCTCCACCCTCTGGGGGGCAGCGGGGATCTAGAGGCAGACGTACCCAGGCCTCTGTCACCGCTGGGCTGGCCAATGGTGACTTCACTCCTGCATGGGTAGGAGCAAGTGAGGACTTTGGGGACCCAGACCCTGAGTGGGGGCCTGCTGGTAGAACAGCCTTACACACCCTGGGCCCCGAGCCCCAGCCAGTGTGGAGGTGGCTGGAGGCCAAGACCAGGTCCCTGCTTGGTCCTCGGTGACTGGCTGGCGGGTCTGGGGGACAGATGCTCAGACGAGATTGGGAGAGGTGAGAGGTGTGAGTCCGCCTCTCTGGAGCCCTCCAGGAAATGACCCCTGGGGCTGGTGGGGGATCTCGAGTGACTGTGTCAGACAATGGACAAAGGGGCCAGAGTTTCCAGGGCCACGTGCCTTTGGCTGCCGACTGCTCCAGCCTAAGCCCAGCTGGGCTGTGCTATAAAGCCGGCATCCCAGGCTCAGATTAGGTGTCGGGTGGAGGACGGCATGGCGATGAGGTGTGTTCCTGCTGGGCCAGGTCCTGGTGCTGCTCTGGCTGTCCGGGGCTTGGGCTGAGGTCCTGGTACAGCCAGATTTTGATGCCAAAAAGGTAACAGTGACCCCTGCACTGTGCTGTGGGCAGGTGGAGGGCCAAGCCCACGGGCCCTTGCCCTGTGCCTTGTCTGAGAGCCCCAGGACTCCCTCTCTGTTCACTGCTGACCAACCCTGCAGGGTAGTCACTGACCCACTTCACATTTGGGGGGACTGAGGTCATGCAACCCGCCCTGGGGAAGGTGGAAGAACAGGGGCTCATGCCAAGAGCTGGGCACTGGGGGACCCTCGGCTGTGTGGTTCCAGACAAGCCTGTATGGTCATGTGGCTTTGGGGCCCAGGGTGCTGGGCAAAGCCGGCCATAGATCTGCCTTGCAGTTCTCAGGTCTTTGGTACGTGGTCTCCATGGTCTCCGACTGCAAGGTCTTCCTGGGCAAGAAGGACCACTTGCTCATGTCTAGCAGGACTATCAGGGCCATGCCAGGGGGCAACCTCAGTGTCCACATGGAGTTCCCTCGGTGAGTGGGCCAGGCCGGGTGGCAGGGACAGGGGTCCAGGCAAGCAGCCTGAGGGCAAGCACTGGGTTTGTCCCCCCAGGGCTGACGGCTGTCACCAGCTGGATGCTGAGTACCTGAGGGTGGGCTCTGAGGGGCACTTCAGAGTCCCAGGTAGGTCCCGCCCACCCACCTCAAGGGACCCCTGACAGCTTCTCTGCAGGGTGACCTGGGGCAGCCTCCTGCCTGGGACCAGCCCCATCCCCGGCTCCTGCCCTCCCCTGCCCTCCTCCTCCCTCTTCCCCCAAGGTAGGGGCGGCTGTGGGGGCGGGGAGGGGGGCTGCGCCTGGGCCCTGCGTGCTTCTCCAGGCCACTGGCCACTGCCTCCACAGCCCTGGGCTACCTGGACGTGCGTGTGGCAGACACAGACTATGACACCTTCGCCGTGCTCTACATCTATAAGGAGCTGGAGGGGGCGCTCAGCACCATGGTCCAGCTCTACAGTGAGGCCCCACTGCCCACCTTCCCTACTGGGCCCACCAGACACCCCCTCTGCCCTGGCCAGGCCTCACTGGACACCCTCCCTGTCTCCCCCGGGCCCCACCCCTTTAGAACCCGCCTCCCCCACCATCACCCCTAAGTTCAAGCCAAGAAGGACCAGGAGGGGGTGGCAGGAACCCCAATCTTTGCCTGGGTAGGACTTAACTCGAGGGACACTGAGGGCCTGGCCTGACCTTTTGAGGGTGGGGATCCATCCTCCCCTGCCTGAGAGCTCAGTGGGGGCTGAGATCCTATTTTGCCTTCATTTCTGAACCTTGGCAGATGGGGTCGGGGTGAGGGCTGGAGGCTGGTGTTGGGAGCCTGAGGGCTATGGGGCCCGGGGGGATGTGACCCTGGGGAACAGCGAGGTCATCCCAACCTCCCAGACACCTGGTTATGACCTAGGAAAGGACACCCCTTTTCGGTGCCTTCTAGTCGCCTTGGTCCCTCAGCCAGGCAGGCACTTTTATGCAGTGCACAGCCTCCCCAATCTTGGATGGTAGACCTGATGTCAACTTTCAAGGAGGAGCACTGAGACCAGGAGACCTCCTCTCCCCTCTCCTCCCGTCTGTGAGCCACAGAAGACTTCCACCCTCCTCCTCTCCCCTTACCTCTGTGAACCACAGGAAACCTCTACCCTCCTTCCCTCCCCTCTGTGAACTACAGGAGACCTCCACCCTCCTCCCCTCCCCTCTATGAGCCACAGGAGACCTCCCCTCCCCTCACCACTGTGAGCCACGGAGCTCACAGGGGCCCTGCTGTGCCTCAGGCCGGACCCAGGAAGCAAGTCCCCAAGCCACAAAGGCCTTCCAGGACTTCTACCCCACCGTGGGGCTCCCCAATGACATGATGGTCATGCTGCCCAAGTCAGGTGTGTGGACCAAGGCCTGCCCCAGGCCCTTCCTGCTCCCCCAGGGGGTGCACGGCAGGATGTGGCCTTGTCTTATTAGGGTAGGTTGGCAGGCCCACCTCCTTCCCCCCAGCATGCACTAAGGACGAGGTTTTAGGCCCAGAAGGGAGAGTCTTTGAGTGGGTGGGGCTGTTTGGGGGCCCAGGGCATCCAGAGTGGGGCTGCAGGGAGGGTGGGCAGTGCCAGGCAGCTCAGCCTCTCATGAACCGTGTTCCTTCCCGCAGATGTGTGCTCCTCTGCAGGCAAGGAGGCTTCCTGACCCATCCAGATACCCACCTTGGCCCTTCCTCCCAGGTAGGAGGGAGACAAGGCGACTCCTCTGTCCTGTGCTCCTGGGCCTGTGTGGGCAGCTCCAGCTCTGCATGTACAGATCCCACTGCTCACACCCCCTACCCAGCTGCCCGGCCATTCACTTTCATGATTCAGGCCTCAGCTTCCATGTTACCTCTTCCAGGAAGTCTCCTCTGATTTCCTAGGGCTGTCTTAACAAATTACCACGGCTTCTGGCTCACCCCCTGGGGTGTCTGGGCCTTGGTTTCCCCCACAGGGTCCCATGAGGCAGGACCTGCCACCTCTCAGGTCACTGCTGTCACAGGGCTGGGGACCCCGGGAGCCCTTGGGATGTGGAAGCAGGTGGACTCTTGGGGACTGTCTGGCCCCTGACCAAGTTCACAGTGAATCATTTGGGAGCCTATGTAAAACGCTACAGAACAGCAGTGACAAGGCAGCCACCCAGTCAGGGACAGCCGGTGCCCCTACCGGCAGGCCTGCATGCTTGTGCAGTGCGCGCATCTGGCTTCCCCACTGTTGTTCCACTCTCCCTGGCCGTCCTGGCTATTTGCCCAGCGGATCTGGAGGACACGGCTAGCCCCCAGCACACACACGGTTGTGGGTAGGAGGAGAGGTGGGTTTGGGGCAGCACCCTCGGGGTGGCTCACCTTCAGGCAGGGTGAGCCCATCCTCTAGCTGTGTGCCTCACCCCAGCTTTCAAGGGAACGTGCCCCAAGCAGACCACCTCTCAGGTGCTGAGTCTGGGGGTCTTGTGGTTCTGGGGCCCCTCTGGCACTTTCTGGCCATGCCAGCCCCTTGTTGCTGGCCCTCGAGCAAGAGAGGCATGGGGCACCTTGCCATGCGTGGGTCCAGCTGGCAGTGGCCGAGGGGTGCTGTGGACTGGGGATACCTGGGGTTACTGTGCCTTTCCTACCTGCGCAGAGGGAGCTGGAGCAGCAGGCCTCATCGCCCTGACTTCTCTGGACCCAGCGTCCCCCCTATGCCTGGGGTAACTCCGTCCTCCCCATCCTTGGGCCCCCCTTTCCTTTCAATAAACATATTCTGCAGTCGAGAGGCTCCTCACCTCTTTGCAGAGGCTCTTGGAGAGGGCACGGCGAGCCCCGTCTTGAGCCAGGGCTCCTGGGGAAACTGAGGCAGGGTAGTGGGTGTGCAGGGGATACTGAGCCCTGGGCACTGCCTGGCTTGAGGGGACCAGGAAGTTCCAGTTCAGCCTGGTACCTACAAGGGGTGGTACTCTGTCTGATGTACCTGGCCCGGCCCCCATGCGGTCATAGCACCTCCAGGGAGCCAGGGTACCTTGCTGCTGGGGCTCCTTCAGGCACGCACAGACCCCTGCCTGCAAGAGCCGGAGGCGCACTAGAGTGGGGACTGCGACACTGGACTTGTTGGGGCGTTCCCTCCTGCCGCGGGGTGACCTTGAGCTTGTGCATGCCAGAAAGACCTCGGTGAGGCCTGGAATGGGGTCATGGTCGTGGCCAGAGCCCTGGGAACCCTTGCAGCTGGCCTGGCCCAGTTGTTCCTACCATGGACCCCAGGACACACACAGGGAGCCTGCTGCCTGCCTTACCCGGGAAGTCGAGGCACAGAGAGGTCAATGACTTGCCCAGCACAGGTCCAGGTTGAGGCTCCAGCCAGTGGTCAGGCTCCAGGGCCTGGGCTCCATGCTGACCCCCTGTGACATGAGGGGGTGCAAGACAGCCCTCCTGGATGCACGGCCGCCAGCGCTCTTGTCTTGTCCCGACAGGTTGTGCTTCAAAGGGCCGGGCGTGGGCCAGGCGTGAGGCGGGCAGGAAGGGAGTGGGGTCCTGCTTCATTGCTCATGGGTTGAAGCCAGGGCAGGCAGCAGACCCGCTGAGGGGCATCTGTGCTCGTCCTGCCCCCCACACTTCCTGTCCTCTGTCTCCTGCCTGGCTGAAGCGCATCCCCGGAGGCCCTCTCTGCAGCCTGGGCTGGCACCAGGCTGGGGCCCATGTCAGCCAGTCCTCAGCCTCCTTGGAGCCTCCGCCGCTCTGACTGTGTGGTAGCCCCCTCGGGCTCTGCTGGGCCGGCCACCTCTGGGCTGCCCCGTCCTAGCTGGACCTTTCCACACCTGCCTGACCCTAAACTGGGCAGCCTTTGTGGGAGACAGTGCAGTGGCAGGAACCAAGGCAGCCAGTCCCCCTAGTGGGGGGGCCTCCCCTTCAGCTGACCAGGTCTGGAGCCATTCCAGGGTGGGCTTTCCTGGCGCTGAAGCTGGGGAGGCTGCCTGTCACCTGTCAAGAACCAAGGATGTTGATCTGCACAGACATTGCTTTGGGCGCCCTTGGGCCCCCCGGCCACATGGCGCCTGTCCCTCTGCTTTGTGGCCATTGTAGCCGGGAAACCCAGGCATGCAGCTTGGTCTGAATCATGCAGCTAGGAGGCCCAGGCTGCTGCCCATGAAGGCCGGCTCCTCTTTTACTTGCCATGCTTGTCCTCAGGGATAAAATCGAGTGGCAGGGTACACAGCTGGGGAAGGGGTGGCTCTGGCATCCCTCCACACTGGCTTGTGTCCTGGCTATGCTCATCGGCTGGGTGGGTTGGCAAGACAGGGTCTCTCTCAGGCCATTCTTCTGGGGGTGGGTCATACCTGGCTGTGCGCCAAGGCCTGAGTGTGTCCAGGGTGGATGGGCAGGGGGCCTGGCCTGGGAGTGGATGTTGTCATAGTGGGCAAGGACAGGAACTGCGGGAAGGTAGCTCTCCGGTGATCGCTGTGGCCCCCACCTCCATCTCCCGCAGCTCCCCCTAACCCGTCCCCTGCGCCTCCTCCACGGGGGTGCGCCCAGGGAAAGGAGACCCTCCTTCATTTCCCCCAACAGGAGGGTGGGTCCCCCCAGGTCCGTGCTGCCTCAGCCAGCCACCCTCCTACCCCCCACCCTCCCAGAGCCTTTCCTCGTCTGGGCCAAGACTGGCTGGAGAAAGCCTGAAAACCACTGTGCACCCTGTGGGGAAGGTGTTCTGAGCCTGTGGGGCCTGGGTGTGGTGTGTCCGTCTGTTGGCCCCCACAGGGTGGGAGCTGTGTCCCCAGCCGTCCCACGGTGTGTGTGTGTGGGGCTCCACCTCTCAGGTCCTCTGGTTGCCCCACTGCAGGTGTCAGGTGTCGTCTGGGGCCAGGAAGGTGGTGGCACCACTGCTCCAGTGCAGGCCAACCCCAGCCTAGTGGCTGTGGATATCACTGGGCCTGTGCAGTGCCTGGGCACAGGGCTATTCCTCTGAGTGCTCTCAGCCACGTGTGCTGATGACATCCTCAGCTTCTTGCGCAATGGGCTTGCTTTCCCAATATAAACCTGGTGCTGGAGGAGCAGAGGCCAGGGGAGCAGTGATGGAGGCTGGGCTGCTGAGTGCCATCCTGGGCCTTGTCACGGTGCAGGGGGAGACAGCCATGCTGGACCTGGATCTGCAGAAGGTGGCTTTTCTTTCCGACGTGGGGAGGTCTAGCGACTCAGGACCCAGTCCCTCCAACCCCCAGCCAATTCCAGAGCAGATACAGCAGGGGCCCCAGGACCCACCCGGTTCAGCCTGGACAGAGCAGGTGGCTGAGGGCCCCAGGAACCACCCGGGTCAGCCCTCCCCTTGAAAGCAGGTGTGAGAGCAAGCGCCCAGGGACCGGCAGGGTCAGAGCCCTCCTGAGGGTCTCCTATGGGTGGGCCAGGTGGTCTTCCAGCATCCCGGGACCGGGGCTCAGTGTGGCCACCTCCTGCTCCTGGGTCAGTGGGGTCCCCGCCCCGGGAGCTCTGGTAGTAACAGGCACGTGAGGCTCCGTGCGGGGAACTTCCTGCTGCACTTGCTCCGGTGTGGCCGCTCTCCTGGGGTGGGGCTCATCTGGTCTCTGGTTCCCATCTAGATGCTTCTTTGCCCGAGGTCCTTCTTTGCCAGGTCTGTTCTAGTGGCCAAGCCAGAAGCACCTCCGAAGGCTTGGAGGTGACATGCACTGGGGACGTGCGTTCTTTCCTCTTGCCAAATGATCGGTTTCCACGTTTCAGACGGCAGCCCAGGTTCCGGGAGGTTTCTGAAGGCAGGACCTTCCCACCCCAGCTCCCAGTGTGGGGGACGAAGCCACCGCCTCCTGCGGGTGACACAGGTCGCTGGCTGCTACTCCCTCTCTCAGGCTCTGACCATGGATGCCCCCGGCGTCCTGGCCCCAAGGATGGGGTGCTGCTGTTTGGTGGGCTGAAGGGACTCCTCAGAAGGGTGATGACCGCTGCTTGCTGTCCTTTCAGAGACCAGCAGTGTCCTGCTCAGGGACCCTGGGGGGCTTGCCTTCCTGGACGGGGCTCTGGCTTCTCTCTCTAGATTGCAGGATTCTGGAGGGAAGTTGGTGTGGCCTCCAGCCAAAACCTGGCACTGAAGACCCCAAAGAGGCTGGAAGCCTTGTTCCTGACCTTGAGCGGGCACGAACTGCTGGTGAAGGCTGCATATTACAGGTACGGGGCCACGGCAGGGACAGATGCGCGAGGCCAAGTGCCAGGGAGCCGCCTGACCGCGCCAACTGCAGCTGTGGATCCACATGGTGTCAGTCGTCCCTGTGTCCAAACCCCGAGACCTCAGCCCCCAGTCCCCCTGGCAGCTTGCAGACATCTGCCCTGACACCTACATCTCCCAAAGATGAGCATGGAGTTTTGATAAAGCCCCATGAACTTATAGGAAGGAAACATGGGCCTGTGTGGCTGGCTCTTAGGAGGTCAGAGCCCCTGAGGGAGAGGCTGGCCTGGCCCCAGCTCTGCAAACCCCCGCCTCGTCCCAGCCCAGGCTCCCCTGGGCACAGACCTGCTGCCGGAGGCCTCCCTCTCTCTGTACCCCTGGGATGAGCCTGGCAGGAGGAATGCCGGCTGGCGTTGCCCTGATGAGTGCTTCACTGGCTTTCAGCTCAGGAAGTTGTGAGACAGAAAACATAGTGGGCTCAGAGATAGACATGTCGGGGACATTCGTCTTCCCTGGTAAGAACCGTTGCCCTGTTGCTACAGTTACAGCCCCCAGCTCTGCGTGCCCACTACACTGGCTTTGCTATCTTTCTGCACCGTTTCCCGTGCAGTTCCCTGTACCCCTCCTTATGCCCCAGATGCTCCCATTCTCTCAGCACAAGGTGGGGTGGCCTTCAAGGGCTGCTGTTTTCCCTTGCCTCACATGATGGGAGGGTCCAGACACCGGGAAAGGAGGGGGCAGGCCCCACAGCCTGCAGGGGGGCATGTCCCTCCCTCCCACTTACTCCCCAGGCCACAGGGAGATCCAAGTGGTAGATACGGACTACGAGCAGTATGCCATTTTGCGGTTGTCCCTCCACTGGCAAGGCAAGGACTTCCGTGTGCTCAAGTACTTCAGTAAGCTCGGGCTGGGGTGGGAGGTGGGGGGTGGGGCGTGCCACTGCCCTCCTTGGGACAGCCCAGCTCAGCGCTCCTGCGCCCCCCCACAGCCCGCAGCCTCGAGGACGAGAATGGGCCAGGCTTCTGGAGGTTCCGGGAGCTGACCGCAGACACGGGGCTTTACCTGGTAGCCCGGCACGGTGAGCCCCAGGCCTCCTGGGGGGCGTCGGGTGGGGGCCCCCCCGAGGTGGGAAGGGGCCTGTCCTGCAGCACCTGACCACCCCCCACCCCTGCCCCGCAGGGAGGTGCGCCAAACTCCTGAAGGAGGTGAGCCTTGCCCTAGTCTGCTGAGCTTCGCAAGCTGGGGTCTCCCGGCCTGACGGGGCCCCGGAGCACTCGGGACCCTGGGCCTCCAGGGTGCTGACATCAGGCTGCGAGAGGGCCCTTGGGGGCTGAGAGAGGGACAGGGGAGGCTGGGCCCTCGAGGGACCCCCCCTTCTGTCCCATGGGCGCCAGCACCCCCCCAGGTGGGGGCAGGGAGGCACTGGTTCCCCGTGTCCCAGGGGATGCTGGTACATCCCCTGCATGATCCCCCCCACAACATGGTCCCGAGATGTGGGGCTGTGACCCTACCTTGCATGTGGAGAAACTGAGGCCTAGGGAGGCTGTGCTCACGGTTCTGCTGCTAGGACGCCGGGTCCACCCATGCGCCTAAGCACAGCCCTTAGGGGCCTCTGAAGGCCAGGCGCTGCCCTGAGGCCCTGCCCTTCTGTGTCCCAGGAGCTGATCTAGAGGACCCCAGGCCAGGATGCTCCGCCCCCCCCCCCCCAGGGGCTGCTTGCACCTGCTCTGAATAAACCCCACTGCCAAACCCACTGCCCGAGTGTCTTTCTTGGGGGAGCGGGGCCTGAGGGGTGACAGATGAGGCTGTGGGGGGGTTGCACTACTGCCCTGAAAGTGATAGTGACCCCGACGCCCTGGTGGCCTGTGCTCACTGTGTGCATTGCTGGTGAACGGGAGCCATTCCCACCCCATCCCTGGCTGGAACTTCTCCCAGAGAGGGCTGAGCTGGGGGTGCTGTGGCCAGGCAGGGCTCCTTCCCTTGGGGGCCCGGGGCCCACACAGTCAGATGCAGGGGGAGAGCCCTGTGCCCTCTCTGTCCTTCCCACTTGAGGGTCATACCCAGCCTGCCCTGCTCAGAGCCCAAGGCCAGGCCCCCAGGTGCGTGGGCCCCAGAGTCATGGTGCCGGCTACCCCCTGCTCCCTGAGCCTGAGCGCACCAGGCCCGGTGCCCTCGAGTAGAGCTTTGGTTAGGTCTCCCAGGTGAAAGAGGGTCATGTTGCCCTTCTGCCTACATTCTTGCACGGCTCCCTGCTGCCCCAACCTCAAATCCTTGGTTATCATGTCCAAGGCCCCCTGGTCATGGCTGTTCTTCTCTCCACCACCGGCTTTCTCCCACCCACCCCTGCATGGTTAGCTCAGTCTTTTCAGGGTCATTCCGCACGCTGTCACCCCATAATGTGCACTGACTATCTCATCAGCCCATTTTCTTCCATCAGTGGGGGCTAAGACCGGAGGCAGACAGGGTGGCCTGGTCAGGGCAGGGCATGTGGGGTGAGCGTGAGCCCATGGCACTGGGCACAGCTGGGAGGACAAGGCTTGCGGGGAGCAGCTGCCTTGTGGGTGAGGCTGGAGAGTGGTGCCTGAGGTCAAGCAGTTCTGGGGGCCTGGTGAAGACCTACCCCACAAGAGCACAGAAACCCCATTGTCACTCAGGGGTCCAGCGACTGCCGTGCAGACCAGCCCAGAGCGAGGCCTGGAGTGGGGAACCTGCCTGGGACCTGCTGGATTGAATCCTGAGCAGTGTTCCCACAAGACCCATAGGAGTGACATCTGGAAGCTGCATTCTGGCAGCTTCAGGGTGCTTGGCGGACAATTTGGATGTTCCATGGATCTTTCTGGACGAAGCTTGCAACAAGTGTGAGGTGAGGAGCCTGCAGGTGGACTTGCTGTGGGGTCGTGCTCCTGGGCTTGGGCAGCAGTCACCAAGTCCCCGGGCCAGTCATGGCACTGAGCCGTCAGGGGTTTATTCCTTGCGCATCTGGACACCGGAAGCCCCACATTGGGGTGGTCTCTGGTGAGAGGCCCCTCCTGCCTGCAGCTGCAGGTGGCCTTCCCGCTGTGTCTCACATGGCCTCAGCTCCACTGCCAGGGAGAGCTGGCTGTGCCCCCCTCCTCTTAGGAGGGTGCCTGTCCTAGCAGGTTCCAACCTGCCCGAGAGGCCCCACCTCCAGACACAGCACAGTTGGGGTTAAGGCTCCAGTGAGGCATTCCTGGGGACACCATTCAGTCCCTGACAAAAGCCAACCCCATTCAGAGGATGACAGCGGCATCCAGGGCCTCTGCCAGACAACACAAGTGCCCAAGCCGCTGGACATGCTGGGAAATGGCAGAACTACACGCCCGCTGACAGCCAGAGGACTCATGGGAGAACAGATAGGGCAACGAATGGGGCCAACGCAGAGGCTGTGAAGAGAGCTGGTGGGGAGCTAGTGCTGCGGGGCACCGAGCCAGGGCTCTCCTGGATGGGTTTGGCACGCTGCAGGTGGCAGAGGTCGTGGCTGTGACCCTGGACGAATCAACACAGATGTCGGAGCCTTGGAGGGGAGCAGAGAATGGCTGGGGTGGGGGCGGGGGGTGGGGGCAAGGCCAGGCGTGTAGCCTTGTCCTAGCCACAGAAGGCAGCGAAGATGAGGTGGAAAAATATCGGAAGAGATAGTTGCCAAAGTATGCCCACCTCGATGAAGCACATCTCTGAGGCTGCGGAGACCTGAGCGCCCGGCCTGGGCCATGGAAGTCGGAAGTCGACCTCACAGGCTGAAGCGGGGGGTGGGGGTGGGGGAGCTGTCTCGGAAACCAACTCTCGTTCTAGGAAATAAAGCTATTTTTACACAGATCAGAGTGCAGAGAAATTTGTCCCTAGAGTTTGTGCAGTGCAAGAAGGAAGCGCTAGTGCAGTCCTTGGGATGAGCGATGTCACAGGTAACACCCACTCAGGTCCACGGGAGCTCAGGACTGCAGGGACACTGGGAGAGTGGGACACAGGCTCAGCGCAGCCGGCCAGCATCCTCTGTCCTCCTCCTCCAGGAGCCTTCCCTCCTCCTGCACGTGTTTACTGTCTCTTGTGCAACTCTGGTGCCCTTCCTCCCTCCCTCCCTCCCCTCCTCTCTCACTCTCCCTTCCTTCCTCCCTTCCTCCCTTCCTTCCACAACTCATCATGTATTGCCATCCTCTATCCTGATGCACAAACCTGTCTGAATTTGTCCAGCAGGGTTTCCTTCAGGATGGCCCCCAAGTCTTTTTGACCCATTTCCCTGATTCTGCAAACACACGTTTGCTCTCTGGCACCAGAATCCCCCTGAGCTCCTGTTAGGTTCGTTGTGACTCAGCCCTGGGGTCATCTCCAAGGGGTCTGGCTCCTTTCTGTAGAGAACGGTCCTGGGACACCATGGTCTGGATGCCTGGTACACTCAGTGTGGCTTCTCCCGGGGTGTGATGATGTGGAGCCTTCTCAGCAGAGAGAGCCACCCTTCCACTTGCCCCTCTCCAGCCCTGGGAAACCATTCTGCTCCTACCCGGCCCCGAGCGCACTGAAAGCAAGTCTTAGAAAGGCAGAAGCCGGGATTTATAGCCCCTTACACTTCGGCCTGAGAATAGGATAGAAGTCCTCTGCCCAAGGTTCCTAGGGCTGATTCTGTGGCCCCCTTCATGTGGTTGCGTCGTTGCCTTATAACACGGCTGCATCCCACTTGTTTATGGGGGAGTAATGGGTTACCATGATCCCAAAGTCAAGGTCACATACATCAGGGGCACCTGGGGGCTCAGTCTGTGAAGCACATGACTCTTGATCTTGGCTTGGGTCACGACCTCAGGGATGTCCGGCTCTGCACTCAGTGGGAGATTGAGCCTGCTGGAGATTCTCTCTCTCTCCCCCTGCCCCTTCCCATCACAAAGTATCATAGACTTCAACACCAGAGGTGTGTTCCCTCTCAACTCCAGAGGCATGAGTCTGAGATCCAGGTGTAGCCGGGCTGGTTCCTCCCAAGGCCTCTCTCCTTGGCCTGTTGTGGATGGCCATCTTCTCATCCGGTCTCCATTGTCATCCCTGTGTGTGTCCCTGTCCCTTAATCTCTTCTGACAAGGACTCCAGGTATATGTAACCCGAATGACTTCATTTTGACCTAATTGCCTCTTTAAAGGCTCCATGTCCAGGGGATCCCTGGGTGGCTCAGCAGTTTAGTGCCTGCCTTTGGCCCAGGGCGCAATCCTGGAGTCCTGGAATCGAGTCCTGCGTCAGGCTCCCGGCATGGAGCTTGCTTCTCCCTTTGCCTGTGTCTCTGCTTCTCTCTCTCTCTCTCTCTATGTCTATCATGAATAAATAAATAAAATATTTTTAAAAAAGGAATATTTTTTAAAAAGGCTCCATGTCCAAATGGAGTTGCATTCTGAGGTTACTGGGGTCAGAACTTCAGAATACAAATTTGGCGGGGGGATGCGATTTATAACAAACATCTTTCATTTGTTTAGGGGTCACTTTAACTTTTTTGTGTGAATTGTCTGGTTATGTTGTCTATGTTTCTGATGGGTTTTGGCCTTTTTTCCTCTTAATTTAAAAAACTTTCTTATAGATTATGACTGTTATCCCTTACACACTGTATATGTTAGAAATACTTTCTCCAGATGTATCATTCCTCTTTTGACTTTATTAATGGCTTTATTTTTGCTATAAAAAGTTTAAAAATATAGTTAGTTTTTATCAGTACTTTCTTTTGTTACATCTGGATTTTGATGAATAGTTAGTAGGGCCTATGGGTTTGTAGTGGTTTGATTTTCCTTAGGCTGCATGAGATTTCCCAGAATTTCCAGAAGGCAAGAGCTTTACAGGGCCTGTAAAATGAGTTCCTACAGCGACGTGAGATCAAACTCCTGCCATGAACCCCTTATTTGTGAATACACTTGCCTCCTAGTGGTCCCACCTTCAGGAGTGAACTCTGGTGCAATTAGAAAGCCTTTCCCTATATCCACATTATGGAGAAATTCACCAATGATTTCTTTTATTACTCATATGGTCCCATTTCCAGGTTTAACATTCAGATCTCTGATCTATTTGATGTTTACTCTCACACATGTGGTGAATGTGCTTCACTTTAATCTTCTTCCAAATGGATATCCAGTTGTCCTGACAGCATTTATTTATAAAAATCTATTTTTTCCCAGGATTTAAGATGTCTCCTTTGCAGTGCAGTCTGTTCATTCTGGCTCATGAGAGCCTGCTGTATACATATTTTTCCTCAATTGCCATCTTTTTTTTTTAAGATTTATTTATTTTTAAAGATTTTATTTATTTATTTGACATGGGGAAAGAGAGAGAGAGAAAGAGAAAGAGAGAGAGGGAGAGCACAAGCAGGGCAAGTGTCAGGTAGAGGGAGAAGCAGACTCCTTGCTGAGCAAGAAACCTGACTTGCTCGGGACTCGATCCCAGGATCCTGAGATCATGACCTGAGCCAAAGGCAGATGCTTAACCAACTGAGACGCCCAGGTACCCCTCAAATCTGCAATGTGTAAGATTATTTTGGGTTACACAGATGTCTTTTGTCTATACCACTTATGGTTTCCAGCTGTATTATGAGAACTGTGAAAGTATAATTTCAAATGTGGCCGTCAACTTGTTAAGCAAGGCAATCCTGCTATTTTCACAACCTATGTGGTCTTGATGTGTGTCTACCCTCAACATTCAGGTTGACATCTTAACCCCCCAATATAATGGCATTGGGAAGTGGGCCTTTGGAAGGTGACTAGGTCATGAGGGTGGAGCCCCCATGAATGGAGTCAGTGCCCTTATGAAAGAGACCTCACTGAGCTCCGCTACCTTCTTCTACCATGAGTACACTGAGAAGTCTGTGATCCACAAGAGGCCCCTGCTGACCCTGCTAGCACCCTGACTGGACCTTCCAGCCTCTAGAACTGTGAGAAATAAATGTCTGTTGTTTATAAGCCACCCAGTGTGTGTTTTCCTGTGATATCAGCCCCAGCGGACTAGGAGAGCCTACCTTGCAATTCTAATGCAGGGAGCATTTATGGATCTGCTTCTATTATCTCTTTCTTCAGCTATGTTTCTCTCCATTCATCTTAGTCTCCTCGAATGTCATGTCAGGAAACTGTACATGACAAAAACATGGTCAACAGGATTAATTTGAAGAGTAGGATGATATTTTTGTCCTTGTATTTCATCTTCTGCTTGGCATTGGGGAAGCTGGTAGTCAGGGGCCACCCTAATCTGTGCTCAAGACCTGAGACTGGGATGCCTGGATGACTCAGTGGCTGAACACCTGCCTTCAGCCCAAGGTGTGATTCTGGAGTCCCGGATCAAGTCCTGCATCTGGCTCCCTGCATGGAGCCTGCTTCTCTCTCTACCTGTGTCTCTGCCTCTCTCTCTCTGTGTCTCTCATGAATAAATAAATAAAATCTATTAAAAAAAATCCCAAAACAAAACAAAAACAAACCTGAGACTTCCCAGGCCACCCCGGGGTAGTGGAAAGTTTGGTTGCACATTTGTGCAAGGACTGGTTTACTTTTTTCACCCCTAAACTCATCTCCCAAGCAGAGGTTGGAGTGGTGGCTTAGCAGGCATCCCTCCTTAGAAAGACCTGGCAAGAAAAATGGCTTCATATTTCCTCCACCTTCCAAATCTTCCTTGTTTTTTGTTGATAGAACCCCTGGAAGCCAACTGGCAAAGGGGTCTGGAAATGTGGTCTACACATTTCCACCACCAGTCCCTCCAATTTCCCAGTAAAGGATCCTCCTAGCCACCTCCTCTTGGGCTTCAGGGGCTCAGGTAGATCCTATCAAGGGGCTCAGATGACCCAGGTCCATACAGAGCTCCATGGGACCCCGGGGGATGTGCAGCTCCTGAGGGGCCTGGCTGGGGTCATGGAGTACAGAGGTGGGAGGCAGCAGGGCCAAGGCTGGCCAGAGAGTGGGCAAGTTCAGGCCAATGGGGGTGGACCAGTGGAAGGAACAGAACATTCTGGGCTGGGTGTTGACTGTGTGGGAGCAGGAGGCCAAGGCTAGCAGAGCAGAATAATGAGTGAGTCAGGAGGGAGTAGGAGCTTTAAATTTTTTGTTTGTTTGTTTGTTTCTTTCTTTCCTTCTTTAAAAAAAATTTTTAATGTTTGAAGCAAGAGATCCAAACTGCAGCTACTGGAAGAACTGTCTGTGCCTCCCCTCAGACTTGGCCTTGGCCTACAGCCAGCAAGGGTTAAAGACCAGGGTCTCTGGCCTTCCTAGACTAAGCAAGGGAGGGTGTTGACTCCCTAGGGGAGGAGATGAGGTGGTATGACTGGGATTAGGGTGCTCATTTCAGAAGGTTCCAATGGAAGGAAGCAGACAGAAACAGGGACTGGCATGGCAGCATTGACCAAGAACAAGCTTGGCACATGTTCCCCAGTGGCCCACTCCCCATTCTCTGGCACATCTGGGCAGGACACAGAGGCCACCACTGAATAATAATGCCACCCGCCCTTGGGTAATCCCACTTTGCAAGAAGAGAGGCCAGAATGCTGTCCTGGTGGTTAGTGGCCGCCCACAGTGACCCATTCAAAGATGTATAAATAAGTTTTCAGGGGCTGGAGGGAATGCATACCCCTGGCCCTGAGGCATGTGTGCTGGTATGAACATCTCTGGGAGGATGAGGGGTGTCCTGCTGACTGCTTTTGTGGCTTTGGTCTCATTGCCTAGGACCCGGGCAGTGTGGTTGGGAAGGCTGGACCCTAAGCAGGTAACAGCTCTTCTGTGGAGCCACAGGGCCTCTGGGTTACCCTCCCAGTGCTGGCTTGGACCCGCACTGGCTATGGGGGGGACAGGCTAGCCTGAGGAAGGGGCCCTGGGCTTCCAGATGGAGAGAGGATGCCGGAAGGGCTGGAGGGACAATGCCGCCACCTGCCCCTCCTCCACCAGCTTCTGGGGTCCTGGTATATTCTGGCCGTGGCCTCAGGTGAAAAGGGCTTTGCATTGGAGAAGGCCACGAAGAACATTGAGGGCGTCGTGGTGTCCCTTACTCCAGAAAACAACCTGAAATTGCTGTCCTCCTAGGCACAGGTGAGTGAGGTGTGCGCCCTGTGTCTGGGTGGGACTCGTGCCAAGTGGGAGAGGCCTCCTGGGACAAGCCCCTCTGCAGCTACTGCTTACAGAGGGCTCACGCGTTGGTTCGTGGTACTTAAGAGCCACTGGTTCTTTGGGGGCCCCTGGGGGCCCTCCCTCCCATTCCCGCAGGAGGTGGGTGCCCCGGGTACACCTGGGCCAGGCCTGGCCATGGGACGAGCAAGGACAGAGAGGGTCTGGGGTATGATGGCAGCTCTACTGTGTTGGGTGAGCTCGGTCACATGGGCCATGATGGTGGTCCCAAACCCACATGCCTGGTTGTGTCCCAGTAAGGCTGGTAGAATCAGGCTTCCAAACACAGAAACTGGGCATCTGGAGAGCCTCAAGCCCTGTGCAAGGCCACTGAAAACACAGGGTTCTATCAACAGGAAAACAAGGAGGATTTGGAAGGTGGAGGAAAGATGAAGCTATTTTTCTTGCCAGTTATTTCTAAGGAGGGACGCCTGCTAAGGGGGCCTCTTGTGTTTTATGGTTGAATTTCGTCTGTTGGTCTTAGGACAGGAAGTAAATTTGCATGACTCAGAAATCAGGGTCCCAGGGGCATACAGGGTGGGGGGGTCCTCCACATAGGTGACAAGCATTTGTGATGCCTAGTGGCTCCTCACACATGGGTAGGCATGTGCCAGCACACGTGTGTCATGGAGCTGTGCATCATGGGTGCTGGGATTGGTCTGTAGCCATGAACAGAGGCCCTGCTCTCTTTTAAGACATTTCAAATTTTGGGGGATCCCTGGGTGGCTCAGCGGTTTGGCGCCTGCCTTTGGCCCAGGGCGTGATCCTGGAGTCCCGGGATCGAGTCCTGCATCGGGCTTCCTCCATGGAGCCTGCTTCTCCTCTATCTGTGTCTCTGCCTCTCTCTGTCTCTCCCGAATAAATAAATAAAATCTTAAAAAAAAGAAGACATTTCAAATTTTATTCTATTTTATTAAACTTTTAAAAAATGTATAGTAAGATAAACACTGTGGAGATTGCCATGGCAACCACTTTTAAGGGCACAGGTCAGGGGCATCAGCACACTCACACTGCCCTGCAGTGGCCCCTCCGTGGACCCCAGGACGGTCCACCTTCCCAGATGGAGCCTCTGCCCCCACTGAACACTATCCCCCCACCCATCCCCCCTCCCGTCCCTCTCCTTCCCCAGGCCCCAGCCCTCTCCTCCCTGCATCTGTGGGTCCGACTCCTCGGGGGCCTCCTGAGAGTGGGTCCTTCAGGGCTGGTCCCCCTGCGCTGGGCTCACCTCCCTCAGCACCGTGTCCCCCAGGTCCATCTGAGTTGTGGCAGGTGCAGGGATTCCTTTAAGGCTGACTTACATTCCATGGTGTGGACGGGCTACATGGTTGCATGGTTTTGTAAGTGATGCTGCCGTGGACTGGGTGTGCTAGTCTATGTCTGAGACTTTCCCTTCACTCCCCCTGGGCACCCTGCAGGGGGATCCCACCCAGTGAGGCGCGCTGCTCCTTACACAGCTGTGTTGGCCTCCACCATGGCCCTGCTGTTGCACAGACCCTGGCGCTCCCCAACCTTCTGTAGCTGGAGACACAGTGTGGGAGGCAGGCCCAGTGCCTTTGCCTCTGCAGGGTCTGCCAGAAGCATAGGTCTGCAGGAGCTGCCGTGGCTCCACGTCCCATGTGACCAGTCCCCAGACCCGTGCCTGTGCCCCCCCACCCTGCATTCTCTCACTCTTGCTCCTTGTCAACTGTTGGGCTGCAGATGGCTGGGTCAGCTTCATGTGCTCCTGCAACAGCGGGAGTGACAACGGTTGCCATGCATGCCAAAATGCCTCTCCTGCTTCCTCCAACGCCAGGCCTGTCAGCATATTTTCCCCTTGGGTGTGTTTCTACTGGTCTGTAAGAACCCTTAAGTATTAGGGAGGTTCACCACTTTTCTGTGCCGAACGAACATAGTCGCCAATATATTTCCCAGTTTGTCATTTTTCTTATAATATTGAGGATGTTGCTTTTTTTTTTTTGTCTGTCTTATTTTTGTTTTTAATGTACCTGAAGGGTTTCTTTCCATTTTTGCATAGAGATGTACACAGGGTCCTGGCTTTTGTGATCCTGTCAGGTAGGAAACTGCTTCCCACTCCCTGGGCTACTGGCATCCTTGCCGCGTTTGGGAAGAAGGGAGGACCAGCTTCATTTTTTTCAGATTACTACCCAACTATCATATATCATGTATCGAATTGCCCTCTGTCCTCCACTGACTCAGGCTTTTTGCTTTATTTTTGGATTTTCTTTCTTTTTAAAATATTTTATTTATTCATGAGAGACACACAGAGAGAGGCAGAGACACAGGCAGAAGGAGAAGCAGGCTCCCTGCAGGGACCCCGATGGGAACTCGATCCCAGGACCCCAGGCTCACGCTCTGAGCTGAAGGCAGCCGTTCAACCGCTGAGCCTCCCAGGCGTCCCTAGGTGTTTCTTTTTTTTTTTTTTTAGAGATTTATTCAAGAGAGGGAGAGAGAAAAAAAAAAAAAAGAGAGGGAGAGAGGGAGAGAGCACTAGTGGGAGGGGCAGAGGGAGAGTCTCCAGCTGACTGCGCTAAGCAGGGAGCCTGACGCCCCATCTCACAACCACAGATCCTCTCCTGAGCCCAAACTACAAGTCGGACACTTAGCAGCCTGCGCCATCCAGAGGTCTCTATTTTTGGACTTTGTATTCGTTCCTGTGATCAGTCTATTTATTTGCCAAAACCTTGTTTCACCTGCCACAACTTTATGTGGCTCCGTGTCAGTTGATTGGCAGGCTCTCGCCCCTTCTCCTCCTTGTAGAATTCCCAGCTACCCTCACCGTGTTTGCTGCAGGAACTTTGGCGTCTGCTCATCTTGGTGAGCGAGGACCATCTCTGCTGCGTTTGTTCACTTGATGGACTGACTGCTCAGGGGGACATTGGCCCCTTTGGAGGGGAACATTGGCCCCTTTGGAGGTCGCGTCTCTGCTCCAAATTGCAGGCGACCCTGTGTCTGTCTGAGGCCCCTTTCTGTGCGGTTCCTGTGGCCGCGGTGTGGGAGGCCTCCTGGGAGGTGGAAGGGCGCGATTCGCACTGTGCAGGGCTGTCGTGCTCACTCTCAGCCTAGGCTGGATTCGTGAGACAAGGCTTCCAGGTCCCAGTGGCAGTGCCCTTGCGGCTCCCGGTCCTGAGTGTGGGCGATGTGTTTCCCAGGCTGGAGAGGTGTGACGTGAACGTGGTGGAGCTGCTCAGACAGAACTCGGGATGGGTGTTTGAGAACCCCGGTAAGGAGCCAGCGCCCATGGGCTCACGCAGGCCGTGGGGATGCGCTTGCCTCCTTGGCCGTCCCTGGTGGGTTCTGCCGCAGGGGTACTGTGGGAAGGGCAGCGGGCAAGTCCCTCCCTCAGACTTCCTCGAGGAAGTGAAAGGACTCATTTGGTCAGAGGTTTGAGCCTGATATTGAGGATGGAGGCCTCGACCTAGCGTGCCCAGCTGGGACCCCGGGCCTCCCTCTGAGGTGGGACAGGACTAGGGGTGTGAGGCACTCGCCCTCCGGCCACCTGTCCCTGAGGTCCCGGTGAGCTGGCTCTGGGGACCAGGGGACAATGCCCGGGAGTGCTCTGCTGGATGGCGCTCTGGTGAGATCAGGTGCTGCCCTCGGGGGTACGTGTTCCCCAGCCCTAGGCATTCTGGACTACCGTGTGCTGGGCACCAACTTCAGGGATTATGCCATCGTGTTCACCCAGCTGGAGTTCAAAGACGAGGCCTTCAGCACCGTGGAGCTGTACAGTAAGGCGGAGACCACGGGCAGCCACATCCCCAGGGTTCAGGGCGGAGAGGGGCTCCAGAGCCTCAGGTGGCAGGGGGGGGTGGCTGGGGCATGGGGGCACATGTGGCGAGAGCTCCCCTTCTGTCCCGCAGGCCGGACAGAACTGGCCAGCCAGGAGGCCATGGGCCTCTTCACCAGGTGGAGCTGGGGCCTGGGCTTCCTGTCCCAGCAGCAGGCGTCTCTGCAGCGGGACCGTGAGTGTCGCCCAATGCTTAGGGGCCAGCATCCTATCAGGGGAGGCTGTGGACAGACCCCGTCCCAGGTGCTGGGGGTGCCAGGCGAGGCCCAAACATCCTCACGGCTTCTCTTGCCCCCTAGTCACCTGTGTGCACAAGGTCTTCCAGGTAAGCCGCTTTCCTGAGCATCACCCAGATCCCACCCCCTCCCCCCGAGCTCTGCAGCCTTGAAGGGGACCTGGGTGGGGGCAGACACCCCTCGGGGGAGAACTTAGGGTCCCCCAGTGCTCTTCTTGGTTTTCAGTGAGTGCTTCGAAGTCCTGGGAGGCCCGTGCCTGACGCGTTCTGGTGAGGCTGGCTGGGCGCTGGCCTCCTTGCTCGGCCGCCTGGGTGTTGGGTGTGGGGCAGACTGCTGCCAGGGACTCTCACTGCATTTCCCAATAAAGTGACTCCACAAACCCCTGCAGATGCCTCTCTCCTGTGTGCCAAGGGTGGACAGCAATGTCAGCTGGGGCACTGCCCTCTTGGGGCTCCAGTCGGTGCAGACCGAGGAGGATGGGTGGGGTAGGCCCACTGATGGCGGGACACGTGGTGCAGAGCCAGCTCTGAGGCAGGGTGGCTGTGCTGTGCTTGTGTCCCTCAACAGAATCCCTTTGGGGGACTCAGGAGTGGGGCCTGGGCTGGGGACAGCCGCTCCTCACGGAAGTTGCTGCAGTCCCTGGGCTGACAGGAGGATGATCTGAGTCAGAGCACACCCTGTGGAGTTTGGACAGGTGCAGGCTGATGGAAGTGGGCATGGTGCCCACCAGGGAGCTTGGCTGGGGGGCCCCGGTGTCCAGGGCACAGAGCACGGCTGTCCCAGCCTGAGGCTTTGGAGCAAGGGTACGGGGCATGATTCCCGAAGACCTGAGCCCTAGGTCCTCCTGTGGTCTGGTGGGGCCCTGCCTCAAGTCCTGGCAGAAGTCCGGCCATAGGAGAGGTGCGGTGCCTGGGGAGGGGGTGGGCGTGTACATACATTAGAATGTGCGCTTGCACACACGCATACACACGCATGCACACATGCACACACGTGTGCACACGCACACACATGCACGCTCAGTGGCCTGTAATCAGCACCCGCTCAGGTCAGGGGGAGGACAGCCCTGGTTGGTGCTGGCGCCATCCGAGCCTTGTCTTTACGTGCTCCTGCTCCTCACATCCAAGGATCCCTGTGGGGGATCCCTGGGTCGCTCAGCAGTTTAGCATCTGCCTTCAGCCCAGGGCGTGATCTTGGAGTCCTGGGATCGAGTCCCACATCAGGCTCCCTGAATGGAGCCTGCTTCTCCCTCTGCCTGTGTCCCTGCCTCTGTGTCTCTCATGAATAAATAAAATCTTTTTTTTTTTTTTTAAAAGAAAAGGATCCCTGTGAAGTGACTCACAGTGACACTCCCTGGCCATGGGCCTCTCTTCCAGGGGCTAGGATGGGAGGCCCAGGGGTCTCTCATGGTGCCCCGAGGCCCTGGGGGGTGACCTTGGCAGCACTGGGCAGGCTGAGCACCTGGGCCAGAAACGGGTCCAAAGCCCCTGTCCCTCCAATTGGCTCACCACAGGCTGGTGCAAGGCTCTGGGTTGGCTGGACACCCACGGCGGGCTCAGGGTCAGTGGGTGGGGAGATTTATACTCAGTGCCCCAGTGGCCGAGGAAGGAGGGTGAAGATGGGGCCTGGGAGCCTGCTGTCCGGGCTGCTCTCGGCCCTTGTGCTGGCGACAGGTTCCCAGCCACAGGAGCAGCTGCCCAGGGAGTCCCACATCCTCAACTGGAACAAGGTGAGCCTTGTGCCCGTCGTCTCCAAGCCAGACACCATGGCCATCGGGGCTGGGACGCAGCATGTGTGCCAGCTGGAAGATCACTCGCTGACAATCTTTAAAAGGCTATCCTGGGATGGTGGGCAGTACCTCGAGGCTGGCAGGAGTTTCTGGCACAGGCCTTGGCCAGCCCAGTGGGTCTGTCACCCTGGCCTCACCCAGGGAGCTGATGGCCCTACAGGATGGGTCGGGCAGAGGGCCCCAGGCAGATGCAGCCTGGGGGCACCTGGAGATGCCAGGTAGGCAGAGGTAGAATGAGCAGAGCCTGTTCTGGAATAAAAAGATCACCAGTGGCTGGAAGGTTCTGGTGAGGGCGGCCGAAGATCCGGCTGAGTGGACTGCGGGGGTGCCAGGGACTGTGGGTTTGTGGCAAGAAGTCAGGGGGACAGCGCTGCAGGGCCGAGCTGGAAGGAAGTTAGAGCACACAGTGTCCACAGCCCAGCCCCCAGGGCCCTGGCCAGTGTGTCATCTGCCTGCCTAGGCCTGGGTGAGCAGCCAGGGCCCCTGTGCCCTGGGCTCCTGGGGGCCTGGCTGGGGGCTTGGGAAGGGACAGCTTCCCCAGCATGCTCTCCACAGTTTTCAGGCTTCTGGTACATTCTGGCTGTCGCCTCTGATGACCAGGGATTCTTGCCAGGCAGAGAGCGGAGGAAGCTTGGGGCATCCTTGGTGAAGGTCCACAAAGCCGGCCAGCTGAGGGTGGTGCTGGCTTTCAGCCGGTGAGCAGACGGGACAGGGTGCTTGGCGCAGCCCTCACAGAGCCTTGGACACAAACAGCCTGGGCCATCTCCCCATCCAACAGGGGGAGGGAGTGCGGGGCGGGGCAGACCCAGGGTCATCTGGAAATCTAATGGGGATGGTCCCTGCTGCCCTGAACCCTGTCCTGCCCCTAAAATTCAAGGCCTGATTTTGGGAGAGGCCAGCACAGTACACGGGGTCCCTGGTGGACAGAGGGTGTTTGGAGGGTTTCCTAAGCTGGGGGGACTGGCCCTGATCCAAGCTGGAACGTTCCACAAAAAGAGGCAACAAAGGGCTCCTGCCTGCCCCCTAGGTCACAGGGGTGCCAGGCACACACGGTAATTCTGCGGAAAGATAGGAAAAAGGCCATGTTCAGGAACACCTGTGCGTATGACAGCCTGGGGCACGGAGAGGTGACCAGGGTGGGAGCGTCCACAGCCTCATGGCCACAGACCCCTGGAAGGTGGGTGGGGGGCCCACGGGGCCCAGGAGCCTTGGCCTGGGGGTGGGGTGGGGGGTCGGCCCCATGTAGGCCTGAGGGGCGGCCCTGTGCTTCTCTCCTGGCCAGTGAAGGGGGTGGAGGGCTTCCACGTGCTGTCTACCGACTACAGCTCTGGTGTGGTCTACGTGCGCCTGGGCCGAGCTGGCCACGCCTCCAGGACCCTGCTGTTCTTCAGTGAGTCCAGCAGTGACATCGGGGTCATGGGGGACAGAGGAGCGACCAGCTCAGGGGAGGGGCAGGAGGGGAGCTCTGCATCGCAGTGCCACAGGCCGTGCAGCGCCCACAAGGGACATGGATTCTCACAGCTCAGTGAGCCTGATCGGTGGACAGACAGCTGCCCTCTCACTGTGTGGAGTCGGGGAGAGCGCCCTGCTCTCTTCCTCTTCCTACAAGCACACAAATCCCATCAGGGCACCCCGCTGACCCCACACACCTCCCAAGGCCCTGACACCTCCCGCTGTCACTCCCAGCAGCTGGGGGCATGGCCCTTGTGGTGCACGCAGATGGCGGGGCTGGGCAGGGGTTTAAGTGGGAGGTGGCAGCAAGCAGGGTCCTGTGGGGAGACCACATAGGCAGGGCCACAGCAGGGGTAAGTGGGGGAGGCCAGTGCAGAGGAGGAGCCCAGGGGGTGAGAGACCAAGAGTGGGACTGGCCACCCGCATGGAGACAGAGCCCCTCCACATCCCAGGCTGAAGGCAGGATCGGGGAGCAGGGACAGGAGGTGGAGGGCAAGGGGCAGCCACGAGGGTCTGTCCAGGGAGGGGTTGGGGGAGGAGGCAGCACAGCGGAGGGGCCGTGTGAGCAGGGAGGGGGCAAGAGGACACCTCCTCATGGGTCCCGCTGCTGCCTCCCCTGCAGCATCCTTGCTTCCCTGCCCTGCCAGCTCGGGGCAGGGCCGGGGGTGGGGGGGCACTGCAAGTGCCTGTGGCTCGGAGCTATGACTTCTGACATCAGGATTCTACTCCCCAACTGCAGGCAGGCAGAGCATGTCCAGCTTCCCGAGCATGAAAAAATTCGTAGACATATGTGAGATTCTGGAGCTTGCAAATGGTGTGACTGTCCTCCCAAAAGACGGTAACATGCAGCCACGAGTCCTTCTGTGTGGGTCTACACCGCGCATGGCATCCATGCATCTCCTGAGAGTGGACTCTCGGGGCAGAGGGGGGAGGGTGACAGGTGTGCCCCACGGGGGAGCTCCCCCATCACCGTCCCTGCCCTAGGCACTCCCCCTGGTCTGGCCCCCGTGGCTGCCCGGCTGTGCCCTCTGCAGAGCCCTGAACCCACACCTGCAATGCCAGGAAGAGCCAAGGCCTGCTGTGAGCAGCCTGGCCCCGCAGAGCAGCCCCCCAGGACCTGTCTCCCTCCTGCAGCCTCCTGTGCGCACACCATCCGGCCCTGAGCACCATCAAGCCGTCCACTCGCCCTTTCCGTCAGGGCGTCATTGTTGGGCCCTCTAGACTTCGGGATCACTGACCAAGACTGCAGGTCCTCACGTCCACCAGCTTCTTCACACGCGTTTGATGACCCCAGGCCATTGAGGGGGTGAAGTCAGCTCCAAAGGGATCCTTTATGATCATCAAGAGACAGGGATGGGGGGCAGGTGCTGAGCGGGGACAGCTGTGCTCATGCTCCCAGATTACATGGTGGAAAGAGGCTGCCACCCTTACTGGCTGCGAAATAGAGCACGGCTGGTCCAGTGTCCTCCATCCACGTGCCTTCTCTGTAGTGAGCCTGCGCCGCCAGTCCCCGTGCCCCTGACGTCCTGTACTTTCTCAGGAAGTCACTCACTTATTCGCCAAACGTTCATAAGTGCCTGCGACAGGACTGACATTGCCAGCTGCTGGGGAGAGGGCTGTCAGCAAAATAGGTGCCACCGCTCCAGGGAGCTGACGCCTTCCAGGACAGGCATGCAGCTGCCTGCACACAAGACTGCAGAGAAGCGTGTCTGGACAAACAAAACAGTGGCTGGTCTGACTCACTCCAGAAGGGGCAGGAGAGGTCAGGGAGGGCTTCTCGGGGGAAGGGACGCTCAAAGGAGGGGTGAAGAAGTGGCAGAGAAGTAAGTTTGGTGGGGCTGCGGGAGCAGGGCCTCCCTGAGAGGGGAAACAACTGGTTTTGGAAGGCCGCAGAGAGGGGTGAGGCGTGGGGGAGGGAAGGCAGGCCACGGGCGGTTCAGGTGAGGAGAGGGAGCACCGGGTGCAGGCTGGAGGATAGATCTGGAGCCCATGGGGGAGCTGGTGCCCAGAAGACAGAACGAGGCAGGAGCTGGGCATCGGGAGTCACCAGGCGCGGTTAGGGCCACCCACAGAGGAAACAGGATTGAATCAGATTGCTGTCACCAGGGACCGCCACCCACGGGACCCTGTGCTGGGAACCAGCAGAAACGTATCTGGCTTTCCCATCTGGGGTCAGCGTGGGCTCATGGGCTGGCGGGGTACTGTGGGGAGTGGGGTGGTTCTTCACAGAGCTCACTCAGACGTTTTGGGGTTGGCAGGAGGTGACTGGTTCGGAGGGCTCTGCTGCCCCCGCCCACTGCCTGCACCCACTGCCCCTGAGGACGGCCGCGTCTTGCATGTGACACAACAGCGCTGAGGGCACAGCGGCCTGCAGGGCTCGGCACAGGCACATGGGCATTTCTGCTTCAGTTGCTGAGCAAAGCAGGTCGCAGAGCCAGACCCGAAGTCCTGAAGAGGCTGGGAGATGTCCTGCGCATCCTTAGTGGGACAGACTGTAGGCTCCTGGCTGTGACAAGCTCTGCCCTGAACCCACGTATACAGCATTGTGCCCAGTCCCCCAGGGGACACCACCCTGCTCAGGCCAGGGGTCCTCATGCACCTCCACCCCGGGGCCCCTCATACCATCTAATGGGGGGCAGTAGGATGCCATCTGGGGTCTGTGACCTGCAGAGGCCTCCCTAGACCACACAGTGTGGGGTGCAGGGCGGTCACCCCCACAGCGGCTCTGGGGTCCGGTGGAGGCAGCCTGGGGGCCTGGTTCCTACAGGAGAGCTCCCTGAAGCTTGCAGCCTGAGTGGCTCCCGGTCTGTTGTTCTCAAGCTCCGCCCTCTGAGACCCTCCTCCCCCGACTTTCCACTCAGGTGGCTTTTAGCGCTTCGGGGGGCAGGCACTGGGGGGCACGCCTGTGCAGGGCAAGCCCTTCGGAACCATGCACGTTTCCTTCAGTGCTGTTGTCAACACTGCTCTTTGAAGCACTGGGCTTTCTGTGGATGCCAGTCCCTTTCTTTCCAGCTGCCAGAAGCCACAGTTCCTGAGGCCACAGCCCCTTTCTAGAGATTTCTTATTAGAGCTTGGCTATCAGCCCCCTGAGGGACAGGGTCTCCACACCCTAGGTGCCCTTTTGCACAGCTCGAGAACTGACTGTGGCATGCCGCAAGTCCTCCAGAGTCCACACAAACACATGAGCTTAACTCAGTACTCACGAGCAGAATCCCGGCTCAGCTCAGCTGGGAGCCTCTGCCTCCAGGGCCCCCAGGAGGCCGGGGTTGCAGCCTCCACTCAGGTTCGACTGGGGCAGGGTCTGTCTCTGAGAGCACCCATCTGCTATTGGCAAGATTTGGGTTTCAGTGGGGGTCTCAAGACTTTTCTGTCTGTTAGCCTGGACCCTCTGTAGGTTTTTTGCACTTGGGGTCTCCCAGGGCAGGTCATACTATCTGGTCTCGCTTCTCCAGAGCACTGGATCAGAGACACACAGACACTCAGAGTCAGAGACAAAGAATGAACACAGGAGAGAGGGAACCAGGAGACATCACAGATATTCCTCAATCAGCCTGGAAATGACATCCCATCACCCGGCCCTATTCCCTCAATTAGAGCCCAGTCCCCCAGACCATCCACCCTGGAGGGGATGGGATTCCACAGGGATGTCCCTGAGGACTCGGAATGCTGGGAGCCACGGTGGGGACTGCCCAGCACATAGGCGCAGACAAAGCCCCGAGACCTGAACTTAAACCTACTGGGGGCCCCTGGATGTGTGTGTCCCCAAGGGACAAGGTGTGACTCCATTCTTTTCAACCTTCCTGTGGGGCTGGGACACAATCAGGAGGAGCGGGCTTTGCCTGGACCCCAGAGCAGACCCAGGCCCCTCTGAGCTATGGTCTATGTCTGCGCAGCCACCTGTACAAGAAGAGCCGCCACCTGTGCAGGGAGAGTTGGCACCTGTGCAGGGAGAGCTGGCACCTGTGCGGGGAGAGCCTGAAACTGTGCAGGGAAAGCCCCACCCCTAGGCCTGGACAGAATGTTTCATCCCGTCCTCCTTTATGTTTTCTCTCTGGTACATTTAAAAGTTATTTTATTTTTTCACGTCTTATACAGTATACATTATTTGTTTTAAATAAAATTTGGTGTTTTTAATTAAGGAAATCATGAGCATTAAGTACATTCACAACGCTGTGCCACCACATCACAGAACATTGTTCCGGAATATCTCAGTCCCCAAAGTATACCCTGACCCAGAAGCGCTCCCTGCCCATTTCTTCCCCAGCCCAGTCCTTGGAAACCCTCAGCTCCTTCCTCTCTCTGTTCCTTGTGCTCATCCATCCACCCACCTGTGCCCGCAGCAGCAACGTGTCTGCCCCTGGGAGAAGAGGTGCACCCCAGACCCCCTCCCTGCCCTCAGGGCTACAGCCTGACCTACGGGTCAGCATCTCACCCACAGTCAGCAAGTACAGGAGAGAGAGCTAGAGCATCTCCAGCACCAGACTTTGCATGAGCTGTGGAGCGGAGCCAGCGCTGTTGTCAGCTATGGTTTAGAACGATCTAAAGCACCAGAACTTGCACCAACTCTGGGCTCTAGGCAGCTATGGAATTAGCTCAAAGACACCGTTATTTCACCTCAGAGAATGCAGCCTCTCCAGCTTATCCCGGACCCCCTCAAAGGTAAAAGAAGCTCTGACCTTAATTGCAGAGCCAAAACCATCTCCCCCACCAGTTCTCCCACCCATTCTGGCACCATTGCCAGAGTAAGAGCCAGCCCAAGATGGAGAGCCAATTCTAGAACCAGCCCTAGCGCTGCCGGGGAAGGCTGAGGGGGTTTTCCTAGAGAGGGCACATGGAGAGGCAGCCAGGTTGGTGATGTTCTCTCCTCTTGCCTGCCTCAGCACCACCTACAGATGGAGACCAGGCCACTGTACCAGCGCTGGTGAACCCCCCCCCCCCCAGCCCGATGCAGCTGCAGAAGCAGCTACGGAACCAGAGCCCGCTCCAGAGCTAGAGGTGCTTCCATCTCCTGCCCTAGCGCCTTCCTCAGGAGCTCCAGAGCCTGAGCCAAGTGTGCACCAGGGTTAGGAGGCCAGCTGCACCTACAGCCAGTGTCTCCTCAGCCCCACAGGGAGACCTGGCGCAGGCACAGGAGCGCTTGCCACCCGGTGAGCTACAGCAGGTTCTTGTACCAGCAGCAGAGCGAGTGCACCTCCACCTACAAAGCCAGAGCCGCTGTGAGCACCTGCTCTTGGCACCAACTAAGGACTCATGTCCACCCTGGCACCTGCCGTAGAGCTAGAGGTGGGCAGGCTACGGATACAGGGCCTCCAGTGGACACTTGGGCCAGCTCCAGAGCAACAGCCATCTCTCCACTGGTTCCTGCACTTCACGGCCCCTCGGCACCCCATCCCTGCACCGACAGCTGCCTAACTCCCTTTGGGGCACATTGGGTCTCCTCTTCTCTCTGACACTGGACTCGGGGACTGCAGCACCCCCGGTCCAGTCCCCACGTGCCACAGGGGGACTGAGGTTTAAGGCCCATATGTGAGCAGGTGGCCCCAGGGGTGGGTCAGGGGAGGACACAGGACCCAGGGCCTTGAGGCAGAGAACTTCTCCAGGGCAGAGAGGAATCACTTCCTCTCCAGGCACCCCTGTCCATGGGCGGCCACAGGGTCAGCACTGTGGGGACCTGTCCCAAAGGCCCAACCACAACTCCACGTGTGGGCTCAGCCTTCATGGCACACGGGGTCCACACGAGACACCTAAGGCTCAGAGGGCAAGTGCCATCCCGAGACTCACAGCCAGGAGGTGGGTGGGGAGCTGCTGTGGGGTCAAGGGTCCTGCTCACCTTTTTAGGCAGCAGGTGCAGGAAACCCAGGAGGATGGCTTCATTGGGAGGTGCACAGGGACAGATGTCCCAGGAAAGGTCATTTCCTGGGCTCCGGCAGCTCCCAGGGTGGCAGCACTGACTGTCCACACCCTCTGTCCTCATCCATGTGCAGGGCTGACTCATTTTCACAACGGGGCCAAGCTGTGGACACAGAAGGGACAGTTCACAGCAGAGAAGCTGTAAAATATTCCCATTGCCTCCTGAAGAGCAACAGTGTGTGAACAATTGATTCGGATCATCCTTACACGTATGTGAAGAGTGATTTAAATTTTTTTAAAAATTTATTTGTGATAGTCACACACACACACACAGAGACAGAGAGAGAGAGGCAGAGACACAGGCAGAGGGAGAAGCAAGCTCCATGCACCGGGAGCCCGACGTGGGACTCGATCCCGGGTCTCCAGGATCGCACCCTGGGCCAAAGGCAGGCGCCAAACCGCTGCACCACCCAGGAATCCCGTGAAGAGTGATTTGTACCTGGTCAGGGCTGGGGCTGGACCGGAGTGGGGAGGGTAGGGGTGGACGGAGGGAGTGGCCCAGACTCCTTGGGTTGAGGTCATGGCCACATGAGGGGCAAAGCCCTTGGGGAACCCCAGGGAGTCAGTCTCCTGAATGACCTGGGGGCAGGAGCCCCTCCCTGGCCCTCCCTAGGCCCAGTTCTGGGGACCCCTCATGCCCACCCTCACCCTGACCTTGCTCCGGCCCTTCCTGGGGTCATGGTGCACCTGCCCCACACCTGCAGTAGGAGAATCATGGTCCCGTTGACCAGCCTCCTCCCAGGTTCTTCCATGGGGCTCTGCAAAGACAGGGAGCAGCCCCGGGCCCCCCAATGTCATATTCCTGCCCGGCTATAGTCACTGCTCTGCTGCCCACCCCGACTGTTGTTTCCACCTGAGACACAGCCTGGTGTGTGGACAGCCCTCACCTGGGATGCAGCCAGATACACCTATAGGCTTGGGACCAACCCTGGGGAGAAGGATGCCACCCAGCCCACCCCTTCCACCCAGCCTGCCTTGACCTGGGAGTAAACATGAGCCCCTACCAGGCCTCTGACCTCTCGTCAGCCTGCTCCTGTTGGGGGTGAGCCCACCCCAGGACCTTCCCTTACACACACACACACACACACACACACACGTGGACATGCACAGGAGGAGGGAGCTGGGGCTGCTCCGTCGGATCACAGTGGTGTCTGGACGGACTGACACCTCTGGGTCCCTCCAGGCACATGGCCAGAGGGTCTGGGGTGCACCCTGACCCAAAGTCTGTGGTGCAGGAAAGGCTCTCACTGAGGCTTTCCTGAGACCACATCGTTGGGACCTCGGGATACAGCATGAGAGCAGGTATTTCACGGGAGCATCTCCAGCCAAGTGCATGGGGTAGGTACGGGGCTGACTCTAGAAGGTGGGGAACCGTGTGCCCTTTGGGCACCCTGGGGCCCCATTGGCCCTCAGCCTGGCATGTCTCCCCTCCCCATGCTACGGTCCAGGCAGGTTCTCAGGAGTCAGTGCCCTCACCCCACAGTCCAGCTGCCTCCACAAACTCTTCCATCTTTCCCCCTTGTCACCTCCAGGGGGCCTCCTCTGACCCCACCTGGGGGGCTAGTTCATGTGGGGGTGTGGGCGCCCTTGCACAGGGTCGTGTGTTTGTGCCCAGGGGGTGGGGGAGGGCATGCCCCAGGGGAAGGGTCCCACGTGGAGTGATGCACAGGGTTCTCCAGGACCTTAGGGGCTCTGGTTCCCACAGGACCATCCTCCCTCCCCTTCCCCCCAAAGGTGAAGTCCTGGCCTAGGAAGAGGACCCTCCTGCTCCTCCAGCCCCTGCTCACCAGTGGGTCCCAGGCCAGTCCCCCCTCCCCTGGCCTCAGGTTCCCATTGTCCCAGGAAGGGCTGGAGGAGGAACTTCCTAAGCGGGCTCCGCCTCAGCGTATCCAGGCAGCTCCCACCTTTTGGAGGGTTTGACGCAGAGCACTCTGGTTGGACGCTGTTGTCCGACCCACCGCAGGAGGGGTAGGAGACCGGTGGATCCTGCGCAGGCGCACGCGGACCAGCAGAAAGCGCGTGCACGGGACCTCACTTCGCAGCGGGCACGCGCACCACCAAGGGGTCGCAGAAAGGTTGGTCCCGCGTGTCCCTGTCTCCCTGGCCTGCTCGGTGACCCTCACATCCTCTAGGCGGGGCCACCTCCAGTCCTGCCAGGCAGGGCCGCTGGCCTGAGTGGACATGGAGACCTGGGGACAGAGAGACAGGAAATGCCCCCCACCTGCCGTCCTGGCCCCACGTGCCACTCCAGGGTTCATCTGGTTGCGTGGATGGGTCAGGGGCGGAGGAGGTGGAGGTGGCCTCCAGTCTGGGCGGGGAGAAGGTCAGGCTGCCTTTTCCTCCTCTACATCCCTTCCCCTGTTCCTGGCAGCCCCCAAGCGTCCCACAGTCCAATACTTCAGACACCTTCATCTCCCTGCTTTAGTCCCCAGCACACCCTCCTGAGGTCCGAGTCACTGGTTCCATTTTCTTTTCTTTTCTTTTCTTTTCTTTTCTTTTCTTTTCTTTTCTTTTCTTTTCTTTTCTTTCTTTTCTTTTCTTTCTTTTCTTTTTTTTTTTTTTTTTTTTTTTTTAAATTTTTTTTTAATTTATTTATGATAGTCACACAGAGAGAGAGGCAGAGACAGAGGCCGAGGGAGAAGCAGGCTCCATGCACCGGGAGCCCGATGTGGGACTCGATACCGGGTCTCCAGGATCGCGCCCTGGGCCAAAGGCAGGCGCTAAACCGCTGCGCCACCCAGGGATCCCTCTTTCTTTTCTTTTTCTTTCTTTCTTTCTTTCTTTCTTTCTTTCTTTCTTTCTTTCTTTCTTTCTTTCTTTCTTTCTTTCTTTCTTCTTTCTCTCTCTCTCTCTCTTTCTCTTTCTTTCTTTCTTTCTTTTTTCTTTCTTTTCTTTCTTCTTTCTTCTTTCTTTCTTTTTTTGTAAAGATTTTATTTATTCATGAGAGACCCACACAGAGGCAGAGACACAGGCAGAGGGAGAAGCAGGCTCCTGTGGGGAGCCCGATGTGGGGACCCGATCCCAGGACCCTGCGGCCCTGAGCCAAAGGCAGATGCTTAACCACTGAGCCCCCAGGTGCCCCACTGACTCCATTTTCAAACTAGGAAGCGGAGATCCCAGGAGCTACCACGGGAGCTTCCCGGTCAACAGGGCTGTGTCATGGTCCTGCTGGGGGTGTGAACCCAGAGCAATCTGACCTAAAGCCTGAGCTTGCCCAGAGGCCTGAGGAAGTGCCCTTGAGCCCAGGTTTGCAGGTCAGGCTATCCTGGAGGGGGCCATGGGGTCAAGCAGTGGGGCAGGGGGCTCTGAGGGGCAAGGGCTTAGTGGGCTTCCTGGGAGAGGAAGCCCTAGGGAGGCTGGAGTGGGGTGCCCACTGGGGAGCGTGTCTGCACCAGATCATGCTGGACTTTCTGGAGGCTGGGTGAGGAGTCGGAAGTCATTGCAGGTTTGGAGGCCCAGGGGACACAATTTGAACAGTCTTACCAGAGCCACTCCTCCTAGATGTGGAGGGAGCTTGGTGGGCATGTTATTGCCCCCACTCAACCATGGATCACCAAGCCCCAGCCAGGGATGAGGTGGCTGCCTCAGTTTCCTCCTGTGCAGAGTGGTGTCCATGTGGTCTTCTGCCTCTGTCCAGCCCTGAACATGCTGCTTGGAAGATCCAGAGATGGTTTCTGGTCAGAGTAGCAGCTCCAGTGAGGCCAGTACTCAGAGAGGCCTGAGTGAGGCTACCGGAGGGACTCCCCACCTGCCAGTTCACCAGGATGCTCTTGTACCTTTTGCCGATCTTCATAGTAGGGCTGACACAGTTCAGGGATCATCGCCTACCTGCTGTATGCAGAGCTGCAGCGAGGAGCCATGGATGCAGATTCCAAGACACAGAGCTCCTGTGAGCCTGAAGCTGCCAGGAGTGTGGGGAAAGCTGAGGAGGACGAGGTGCTGCGTGAAGCTTAGCTGGTGCCTGCGATTTCCAGAGGTAACTGGGAGGTCAACTCTGGAAATCAAGGAAAGGAAAGGTCAGTGGAAACTCTGGATTGTGCAGGTCACCCCCTGCCAGCATCTAGCTCAGAGGCTTCTAGAGACTGTGTCTTCTTGGCCCCTTGTGGGTGTGGATTGGGGACCCAGGTCCCAGGAAGGGCTGTCTGTCCTGGAGAAAGGATGGGACAGCCATCTTCTTTTCCTGGCCATTGAGGGACCCTGGGGCAAGCCCATATTGATCTACTCCTCTGCATCAGGCTGGGGAAGATGGTTGAGGCAGGCAATGTCCCTGCTGCCTAGGTGGGGGCTGCATCTGAGCTGACCACAGGACTTGGAGTGAGGGCTCGTTCAGGTCTTGGGTGCTGTGTTGGGGGTCTGGTGGCAGAACTGAAGGGCTGATTTTGCATGGATCAGACACCATGGGTGAATGGGTGCTTTTGGGTTTCCATTTTCCATGGCTCACTGAGGTGAAGCAGATAATTCAAGAAGCACACAAACTACCAAAACTGACTCCAGAAGAAATGGAAAACCTGAGTAGACCTATAAGAACTACATAGACTGAAGCAGTCTTGAGAACTTCCCAACAAAGTAAATCCCAGGACTTGATGCTTTCCATGGTGATGTGTCCCATATATTTGAAGAAGACATAATACCCATGTTTCTGAAATTCTGCAAAGAATACAAGAGGAGGGAATATTCCAGGTCACCCTAGAATGCCAGCATCATCCTGATTCCAAAGACTGACAAGGACCTTAAGAGTAAGGACAACGGCAGCCCAAAATCTATTATGAAGAGAGATGCAAAAATCCCCAACAGGATTCTAGCAAACAGAATCAAGCAGCACATTGACAGGACTCTACATCATGACCAAGTGTGATTTAGGCCTGGAATGCAAAGGCTGTTCCACATAGCTAATTAGTGTCCTAGGCTACATTAGTAAGAAACAGGATAAATTAATGTAGGATAAGCTTTGACACCTTCATGACAGGTCATGACACCTTCATGACACCTTCATGAAAGGTGCTGTCAAGAAAGTCGAAATAGAAGATACAAATACAATAAAGAATGAACACGTGGGGGGCACAGGAGATTGAGCATCTGATTCTCAGTGTGGGCTCAGGTTATGATCTCATGGGTGTTGATAACGAGGCCCCATTGGGCTCTGCCCTCAGAGGGGAGTCTGCTTGGAGATTCTCTCCATCTGTACCTCCCCCTACACAAGTGGGCACTGTCTCAAATAAATAAATAAATAAATAAATAATCTTTTAAAAAGTAGGATAAAGATTAGTGATGAAAAAACTCATATGTATATCATTCTCAGTGTGAAAGACTGAAAGTTTTCTCCTTAAGCTCTGGAATAAGTCAAGCATGTCCACTTCTACCACTTCATTTCAATATTGTCATGGAATTTATTCAGAGTAATTATACAAGATGAATTACTAAAAGCTCCCAAATGGAAATGAAGAAGGAAAAGTGTGTTTATATATATATGACATGATTTTATATGCAAAAATACTAAGAGTTTAAAAATCTCTATAGGAGATTAAACATGATCCACAAGATATGAGCAGAGAAGACCAACACTTGTGGGTCAATAGAATACCAGTGAGAATCAGGGAATAGGTACATGTATGGTCGGGTGTTTCCCAACATGAATACCAAGATCCTTCATTGAGACAAAAACAGGGTCCCAAACAAATGGTGTTGGGAAACCAGATATCTACATACAAAAGAGTAAAGTCAGAGCACTGTCTTACACCATATAAAACAATTCACTCCAAAAGGATCAAAGAACTAACTTTAAGAGTGAAAACTGGGCAGCCCGGGTGGCTCAGTGGTTTAGTGCCGCCTTTGGCCCAGGGGGTGATCCTGGAGACCCAGGATAGAGTCCCATGTCGGCCTCCCTGCATGGAGCCTGCTTCTCCCTCTGCCTGTGTTCTGCCTCTCTCTCTCTCTCTCTCTCTCTCTCTCTCTCTGTCTCTCATTAATAATAATAATAATAATAATAATAATAATAATAATAATAAAAAGAGTGAAAACTCTTAACACTCCAGAAGTCAACTAAGATCATTTAGGGGCAAATCTTGGATTTGGCAATGGTGTCCCTAATAAATCAAAGGAGAATGTAAAGAAACCCAAAGAGTGGTAGGAACTATTTGCAAGTCCTCAATCTGATAAGGGTCTTGCATCTAGAATATAGAAAGATCTCCTACAAATTAAGAACACAAACAACCTCCTTGAAAATACTAGACATTTCTCCCAAATAGGTAGTTAGACAGTCCAGTAAGCACATGGGAAGATGATCATCACTAGGTAGTGGGGAAATGCAGCCAACACCACAATGACATACCTTTTGATGCCGAGGGGATTATACTGAATAAGCAGAAATAACAAGTGTTGGAGAGGATTTGGGGATATAGGAGCCCTCACACATTGCTGGGGGAGATGGGAAATGGTTAAGGTGTGGCATATCCTTCAGACATTAACTGTAATGTCATCATTGGACCCCATTCCACTCATTATCTAACCAAGAGAATTGAATACAGGCACCCTAACAAAAGCCTGCACAGAGGCAGTCATAGCAGCACTCATCACAATCCCTGAATAATGCAAACGGCGCCCACATCCATCCTCAGGTGAACGGATAAACACAACGTGGCACATTCACACAATGGAATTCGTTCAGCCATGACGGGAATGAAGTGCTCATACCCGGTATCATGTGGGTGAACTTGGAAAACATGATACCCAGTGGCAGAGACTAGAGGCAAAATACCACATACTGTATGACCCTCCGCATAGGAAAATTCATAGAGGGTAGGTGCCAGATTAGTGGTCGCCAGGGAGCAGGGGCAGTGGGCAATGGCCAGTGCCTGACTGCTTAGTGGGTGGAAGGTATCTCTCTGGGGCGATGACATGTTCTGTAACTGGATAGTGGCGATGCTGCACAGCATGGGAAATGTAGGTAATATCAGTGAATTGAATATTTTGAAATGTTTAAAAAGAAAGTTTCTTTTATATTAATTTTGAAATATAACACACATGTAATCACGGAAAGAAAAAAAAAAGCCAAAAGAAAAGAAAAAGTGCCTTCCCCAGAGCAGACAGGAAGGCTCTGGTATCTGAATTGGCCCTGGTTGTATCTCCTCCACTGGTCCCGGAGGTGAGGCTGGAGCTCGCTCCAGCTCTGGAGCTGGTGCCAGACTTGGTCTTGCAGTTCAGAGCCCAGTTGCTCTAGGTCTGCAGTGGGTGCCAGATCTGCCTGTGTGTCAGGAGGTGATGCTGCACCTGGATTTGGAGCTGGGTCTAGCTCTGGGTCTTGCACCTGCTCTAGCTCTGGCGATGGTGAAGGAGCTGGTGGTAGCTCTAGAGCTGCAGCAGCACTGATGCTAGAATTGGTGACGGAGCATCTGTAGGTCTGGAGATGCTGATGGTGGAGGCTCTTGACCTACTGCTGACTTGTGTGTAGGATCTAGAGCATCATGTGCAGCTGGTGTTGGCTCTGGAACTTGCCAGGCTCCAGCTGGGATCTGGTGCCACAGGTAGTTCTGGACCTGACTCTGACCTGAGCTGGCTCTAGCTCTAGATCTCAAGCTAGAGAAGTATCTCTGGAGCTTTCACAGGAGTCGGTGATAAAAATGCCTCTCTTTCTAGCAATCGTGTTTGATGTGGTACGAGGTTTTCCTGTCCAGTTTGTGTGAGAGCAGCTGCTGGAGCTTTATCTCCTTCAGAGCTTGTCCCAGGACACCTGTCTGCTGGAGCTGGTGGGACAACTGCTGGAACATGGGCAAGGGCTGTAAGCTTGGGGCTCAAGCTAGAGCCATGGTGCAGCTGACTCCTCCTGCCAACCCGGCTCTGTCTGTAAGTCTGCAATCTGTTTCAGAGCCAGTTCTAGCTCTAGGTGAGTCCTGCCGCACTCTCCTCCTGTGCAGAGCAGGGTGCTAAGGCCTCCCTCTGCCTGGGGATGGGCATGCTGCCAGGAGGTCCTATTAGGTCCTTCACAGGAAGCCTTTCAGAAGAGTCCTGTACTGAGAGGGGAAGGCCCCACGGGGACTCCTCACCCATGGGGTACAGGTTACCATTGTTTCCAACTGGAGTCACATGAACAATGCAATGTTGCCTCTGTGCTGGATGGAGAGCTGCAAAGAGGAGCTGTGGTTGCAGACTCCTGGGACAGAGTGTTTGCAGGGTGCATGTGGCCACCAGGGACATGGTGGTGGCTCAAGAGGAGGAGGAGCTGTGTTGGCGCGGTTGTGCCAAAAATCATCAGAGATGATGAGGAGGCAGACACTGGGGTGGGGGATAGGTATGATCAGTAGATTCTCTGGATCCTGCAGGGCACTCCAGGCTGGGGTCCAGCTCCAGGGGTTCTAGAAGCTCCATTTAGGAGCTGGGATTTCCTGGCCCCTTCTGTGCAGGTGAGGGGGGATCCCTGGTACTCGGAAGGGCTGTCAGGGAGAAGGAATGGGACAGTCAGCCACTTTTCCTGGCCATCTGGGACCTCTGGGTCACAGCTCATGCCGATCTCCTCCACGTTGGAGTTAGGGGAGGTCATGGAGTGGCAGTGTCCCCAGTGCTGAGGTCTGGGTCCCACCTGAGCTACTCCAGGCCTTGTGAGTGGGAGCTGGCCTTGTCCCTGGCCCAGGCCCTGGATGCTGTGTGAGGGCCTGGAGGATGCAGGGAAGGTTGAATTCTGCAGTGGTCAGGCCAGCTGGGGCTGTGGGTGCTCTGGGGTTCCCAAAGGCACAGACCGGGGACCCATAAGCAGGAAGGTTGAGGGAAGAGTGGAGTGGGCAGTCAGTGAGCTGGCAGGGCTCTGTGCCCACGGGCAGTGCTCTCGGGGAAGGACAGCAACTCCTTAGATCCCCGACCAGCAGTCACCCGAGGCTGTGTGGACCACAGAAGGCCAGGTCAGCCAGTTGGGAGTGAGGCATCATGCCCAGCAGCTGGACGGGCCCAGCCTGATGCTATTCCTGGGGGTGATCTGACCCGGCAGGTGAGGTAAACGTGCCTGGCTGGTCTATGTCACTCCTGTCTGTAGGGGTTTAGCTACCCAGCCAGCCAGCCAGACCGTGGGGAGGGTGGCCCTGGAACTGGCCAGCTCTGGGGACCAATTACAAATTTCTGTATGCACTCTCAGGTCCCTTCTGCTTCAGGTGGGGAGGGGAGAGTTGGCTCCAGGGTTTGTCCACCCCTTCGGTGAAGATTGGCTTCTCAAGACATAGTGACTCTGGTCGTAGAGTTCATGGCATAGAGCACATTGACATTGTCTGGATCTTCAGTTCCGAGGGAGGTGAGGCAGAGTGGTGCTGAGGAGGGGGCTGCGGGCCTGGTGAGGGAAGTGCACGGAACTGGGAGCAGAGTAGTCTTTGTCAGGGGGTAAGGAAGGAGATTGGGGATGACTGCTTCGTGGGTACAGGGTCCCGTTGGGGTGATGGAGACGACAGGGACCAGCTGGCGGTGACAGGGGAGCAGAGTACAGGACGGAGTTAATGCCTCCATGGTACAGCTTGATGGGATGAAAGGTTAATTTCTATTGAATCTAAATGTTTGTGATTAAATAGAGAAATCATGAAACATGTAGAAGAAAAACCATTGCTCCCTCTCCAGAGAGGTGATGCATGGCATTGGGCGAGGATGGGTCTAGCATTGGAGCTGGAGCTGCGGCTGATGCTGGGGATGCCCCTGGCTCTGGCCGTGGACCCGGCTCAGGACCTGTGCCTGAGCTGGAGCTGGAGCTGGGACTAGGGCTGGGGCTGGGGCTGGGGCTGGAGCTGGGGCTGGGGCTGGGGGTGGAGCTGGAGCTGGAGCTGGAGCTGGGGCTAGGGCTGGGGCTGGGGCTGGGGCTGGGGGTGGAGCTGGAGCTGGGGCTGGGGCTGGGGCTGGGGCTGGGACTGGGGCTGGGGCTGGGGGTGGAGCTGGAGCTGGGGCTGGGGCTGAGGCTGGGGCTGGGGCTAGAGCTAGAGCTGGGGCTGGGGCTGGGGCTGGGGCTGGGGGTGGGGCTGGAGCTGGGGCTGGGGCTGGAGCTGGAGCTGGGAGTGGGGCTGGAGCTGGGGCTGGGGCTGGGGCTGGGGCTGGTTTTGTTACAGGTAGTCGTGCACAAGCTGCTTCTAGAAATGACTAGTCCTCAGCTAACTCTTACTCTGACATTGATGCCAGATTTGGTGCAGGAACCAGTGGAGAGATGGCTGTTGCTCTGGAGCTGGCCCAAGTGTCCACTGGAGGCCCTGTATCCGTAGCCTGCCCACCTCTAGCTCTACGGCAGGTGCCAGGGTGGACATGAGTCCTTAGTTGGTGCCAAGAGCAGGTGCTCACAGCGGCTCTGGCTTTGTAGGTGGAGGTGCACTCGCTCTGCTGCTGGTACAAGAACCTGCTGTAGCTCACCGGGTGGCAAGCGCTCCCGTGCCTGCGCCAGGTCTCCCTGTGGGGCTGAGGCAGACGCTGGCTGTAGGTGCAGCTGGCCTCCTAACCCTGGTGCACACTTGGCTCAGGCTCTGGAGCTCCTGAGGAAGGCGCTAGGGCAGGAGATGGAAGCGCCTCTAGCTCTGGAGCGGGCTCTGGTTCCGTAGCTGCTTCTGCAGCTGCATCGGGCTCTGGGGGGTTCACCAGCGCTGGTACAGTGGCCTGGTCTCCATCTGTAGGTGGTGCTGAGGCAGCAAGAGGAGAGAACATCACCAACTTAATTGCATGTCCATGTGGCTTCTCAAAGAAAAGCCCACAGCCTCCAGAGCAGGGCTAGAGCTGGTGCTAGAATTACTTCTCGTTCTCAGGCTGCCCCTAACTCTGGCACTGGGGCAGCATGGGAGGGAGAAGTGGGGGTGGAGGCGGCCTTCCCTCTGAAGCTCTGGTCAGAGGTTTTTGTAACCGTGTAGCTGGTCCATGTGCTTGAGCCAGAGGGGCTCTCGCGTGTGGATGGCACTGGCTCAGGCTCTAGAGCTGGCTCCACAGATAGTACGAGTCTAGCTCTGGTGCAAATTCTGGGTGTCAGATGGTTCTAGATCGTAGCTCCCGCCAGAGCTGGCTCCGCTCCACAGCTCATGCAACGTCTGGTGCTGGAGATGCTCTAGCTCTCTCTCCCCTGCTTGCTGACTGTGGGTGAGATGCTGACCCGTAGGTCAGGCTGTAGCCCCGAGGGCAGGTAGGGGTCTGGGGTGCACCTCATCTCCCAGGGACAGACATGGGTGCTGGTGCGGGCACAGGTGTGGATGGATGAACAGGAGAATATGCCCAGATCTCCCACCTGGGGACACCCTCCCCACCCCCCTGCATCCCTGGGCTGCTGGGGGGTCACATGAGTATAACATGTCAGGTGCTATTACCTTCCAGGCACTGTTCTGAGGCTGTGGGCAGAGCAGTGAGGAAGCACTGTCCCCACCCCCGTGGGCCTGCCCCGACCAGAGGTCAGAGGGGCATAGGGTGCCTGGCAAGTGTCTCCGCTCAGGTGGGAGCAGCTGCTGGGGTGGTGGGACACACAGATGTCCCTAACGGGAGCTCAGGACTGAACCAGGCAGGGTCTGTGGTGTAGGGGATGCGGGATCCTTGGTCTGAACACCCCTGTTAGGTATTGTCCCCATGTAGCCTTGCCTGTCGCTCTCCCTAGTTTTGCCTCCATAAAACAGGCTGGGAAGGAGGCTGTTTCTGGGTTCAAGAGTTATATCCAAGTGCAGACCCAGGTCTAGATCAACTCTGGAGGTGGATTCAGCTCTGGCACCTGCCCGGCAGCTGGAGCCTGGTCCTACATGATGCTTGCGCCAGCCCAGAGATTGAGGTAGCTCCAGTCTCAGCTCTCTTGCCAGTTTTCCGGTCAGAGCCACCTTTTGAGCTGGATCCTGCTCCGGCCCCCACCGTGGAACTCCCTGGGGCGGAGGGGGGAGGGCTTCTGTGTGAGGAGGAAGTCAGGTGAGGGGACCCCAGGCCATAGTGACTTTACTTCCCTGACCATACAGTCCCCTGAGATTTGGAATCTGAGTAACCAGGCACCCGCATTCGGACACAGCCCCCTACCCGCTCAGTTGGTTGGAGATCCTCAAACCAACAGCATGCTTTCCTGCTGCTTCTCTACGTCTGGAGGCCACAGGCTGAGGACAGCGCGCCCTGCCAGCAGTGCCTTTCATGGGAGGGGTCCCGTCAGGGCTCCATTTGGCAGGAAGGGTGGAAAGGTAACACTGGGACCCCAGGGCCATCCCGCCCAGCCCTATACCGCTCTGTTCCCATCTATGCAGCCCCGGTCCCCTCCCAGAGGATGCATGTGGGAGTGGGGAAGGGGTCATGTGGGGTGGGCCCTCCCTGAGGAGGTGCAGGCTGATGAGGGGTCAGAACCTGGTGGGCAGGTGCTGTTCACTCCCCAGGTCCAGGCTGGCTGGTGGGATGGGGTGTGGGGGCGGTGTCTTTCTGCCCAGGGCTGACCCCGGCCCTGCAGGGATGGGTCGCTGCGTCCTGGGTGCAGGGCTGTGCACACCCAGGTCTGTGTGTGGCCTGGGAGCAGCAGGGGGAGTGGGCAGGAGCACAGGGAGGAGGGCCGGGCGGGGCTGTGAGGCCTCTGGGTGGCTGCTGGTCCCTGTCCTTGCAGAGCACCGTAAAGGCCAGAGGTGAGAGGCCAGGGGACACCCTCCCCATGTCTCTGGAGAGGGGCAGCCGTGCCCCGCAGCCCAGCAGGGCCACCACAGACTCCGGGCTGGAGGGACTGCACCAGGGTCTCTAGGACCAGGGACGACCGAGGAGCCATGGCCCACAGAGAACGAGTATGAGAAGCTGGGCGGGGTGTCTGGGCAGGTGTGGGTGCTGGGCCCCACAGGGAGGAACCCCAGAGGCTGAGGTGGGGCCAGGAGCCAAGACTGGGCTCAGACACCCAGCTGGGGGACAGTCGTCAGGGAGATGCCCTGGGGGGGGTGTTCCTTCCTGGCTGCGGCCCCTCTGGGAGGCCCTCAGCTGCGTCTGTCCCTACAGGGGCTCATGGAGAGGCAGGCATGGTGGGAGGGCCTCTCTCCTCTCACAAGGGGAACCCTCAGAGCCCTCTCCCACGGCCCCAGTTACAGATGTAGAGCAGCCAGGAGCAGGGGTGGGAGCCCGCACCCCTACAGAGCCCAAGGATGGTCCCCCTGCAGCCGGAGGGCCCCTTGCAGAGGCTGTTCCTGCATCCGCAGCTCTGGGGGGAGAGGGAGTGTCCACAGAGACTCCTGCAGGGGCCCTGGAGCAGAAGGTGACCTGACAGGGGTGCTTGGAGAGCAGCCACACGAGGAAGAGGAGCTGTATCCCAAGCAGGGAGAGTTGGCATCTTCTCCTGCCCCAGGCCCTTCTCCAGCTCCTGACTGACCCTGCTCCAGCTCCTGACCCTGACCCTGCTCCTGACCCTGCTCCAGCTCCTGACCCTGCTCTAGCTCCTGACCCTGACCCTGCTCCTGACTGTGTTCCAGCTCCTGACTCTGCTCCAGCTCCTGACCCCGCTGCTGCCCTTGCCTCAGCCACTACCAGTGTTCCTGCCCCCACACCACCTCCTGCTCTGTCCCCTGCTCCTGCCCCAGCGGCTGCCAGTGATCCTGCCCCTGCTCCGGAAACTGCTCCTGACCCAGCTGCTGCTCCTGTTCCTGCTCCAACACCCGCTACTGTTTCTTGTCCTGAATCTACTCCTGCTCCTAACACTGACCCTGTCCCTTCACCTGCTCCTGATCCTTCCCCTGATTGTGACCATGATCCTGCTCTTGCCTCTGCTCCTGACCCTACACTTACCCCTGCCCCTGATGATGACCTTGCTTCTGCCGCTGTGCCTGCCCCTGCTCTAAACACTGAATTTGGTCCTGATCCTGTCCCTGCTCCTGATCTTGAAAATGACCTTAGTCCTGCACCTGCTCCTGCTGCTGCCCCTGCTGGTGCTCCTGCTCCTGACACTGACTTTCCTTTTGACTCTGCTCCTGACACTGAACTTGCTCCTGCTTGTACTCCTGACCCTAACCTGGGTCATGTCCCTGCTCCTGTCCCTGTTCCTGACACTGCCCCTGCTAATACTCCCTGCTCTTGCCCCTGCTCCCGACAATGACCTTGCTCCTTCCCCATCTCCTGACAATGACTCTGCCCCTGCCCCTGTTTGTGACACTGACTGTTCTTCTGCCCCTGCTCCTGATAATGAACCTGCTTCTACCCCTGCTCTTGACCTTGCTCCCCACACTGACCCTGCCCCTACTCCTGCTCCTACCTGTGCCCCTGGTACTGACACTGACCCTGTTCCTGCTCCTGACAATGACCTTGCTCCTGGTCCTGCTCCTGACACTGACCCTGGACCTGTTATTGCTCCTGCTCCAGGGCTGGCCCTTGTCCCAACTCCTGGCCTTGCGCCTCCTCCTGACAATGACTTTGCTTCTGCCCCTGGTCCTGACATGTATCCTGCCCCTGCCCCTGGTCTTGACAGGGACCCTACTCCTGCCCCTGCCCCTCCTACTGTTCCTGCAGGGCTCCCAGAGACACACCTGGAGCCCACAGGCCTTCGAGGAGACCTCCTTGTACAATCACCCTTCGGTCCATCACTTGACCTCGACCCACCGCCCACATGTCATCCCCTCCCCCTGTGGTCTTTCTTTCTGGTATCTGTTCACTGTCTTTCTATCTTTACACATTCTGTGTGGCATATACTATTTCTTTTAAATAAAATTACTTCTTTTCAATTGAACAAATCATAAGTATGAAGTGTGTTCCCGCAACTGTGCCACCACATCACAGAACTTTGCTGTAGAACATCTCAGTCCCCAAAGGACACCCTGACCCAGAAGCCTTCCCAACCCATTTCTCCCCCAGCCCAGGCTCTGGAAATCCCTAAGTTGCTCTCTCTCTCTCTGTCCCATTATGTGTTCTGGATGTTTCCTGTGAGTGGAATCCCACAGTAGGTGCCTTTGTGTCTGCTCACATATTTCAAAGGGATCCATTTGTGTGTGTTTATTTAACACAGAATTTCCTTTATTCAGTATTGAAATCCATGATGGATGAAAGAGGAGGTGTCATAACAGAGGCCCCTTAAGTAAATATGGGCACACTCTAGTGGTCGAGACCCCATCTTTCTGGGACCCCACAGCCAGACCCCAGGCAGGAAACGGTGGGTTCTCCCTGTGGCCAACACAGACACAAGGGAAATGCAGAAAGCTGGAAGACACTCCACAGAGGGCAGAAGCATTGTCACAACCCAAGGCCAGAGAAAGTTTTCACAAACCTCTGTGCAAACACTGCTCCACCTCCATGGGGTCCACAGGGACAGAGACCAACACACGCACGAGCAAGGGGAGGGGAGGACACGGGGAATATGTGTCAGAGATGGGAGCTCCCAGGGAGGGACTCTGGCAAAGGAAACCCTATGGGCTGGGATCCCTGGGTGGCGCAGCGGTTTGGCGCCTGCCTTTGGCCCAGGGCGCGATCCTGGAGACCCGGGATCGAATCCCACGTCGGGCTCCCTAGTGCATGGAGCCTGCTTCTCCCTCTGCCTATGTCTCTGCTTCTCTCTCTCTCTGTGACTATCATAAATAAATAAAAATTAAAAAAAAAAAAAAAAAAAGGAAACCCTATGGGGCCAGCGCTGGTCACCTGCCCCATTTGCCCAAGAGGCTCTGCAGCCACAGCACTTATTAGACCACTGATGTGCACCAGACTCTACGGGTGAGAAAAACAATGCTATGTTTTGTGGCCACAGGAAGAGTGCAGCTGCACAGGGGCGTGGAGCAAAGGGCCTGTGAAGATGGGTGGACGATGCCCCCTCCAGGTGAGCAGGTGTGAGCTGCCTTCTGGTGCTTGGAGGAAGTGAGATGTTATTTCCATTTCTTTCAGTCTGGGGGCCTGGTCATCCTGTGCTGGGTTTTCTCAGTGGGCGAGAGCAAACCCAGGGATTCCCATAAGCTTGGGCCACATCCTCAGCTTCCTGAGCTGGAGTTCTAACCAGGGACCCTCCCTGAAACTGGGAGGCTGAGGATGCTGAGCCCTGAGGTGTGGCAGGGCCTGGGGACACTCGCCCTGACCCACAGGACCTGTTCCAGAAGGTAGTGCCCTACAGCTGCCTGGGCTAAATGTGGTCCCAGCAGGTCAAGAAGAGCAATGAGCACCTGCCTCCCACTGTCCATGCCATCATTACCTAGTCCAACCATGTGGCCAGCTGCTTTGAAGACCAGAGTGTGACATTCCTCTTTTTTTTTTTCCCCCAGCATTATGTCTGCAAAGGTCTAGCTGTTTCCTCTGGGATTTTGCTTCCTCCAAGTTGTTGGGTAAATGGGGGTGGGTGTCCTTCCTTCCTCAAACCAGCCTGGCCTGTCCCAGGGAAGCCAGACTACTATTGCTCCTCCAGTGTGCAGCGCACCTGCAAGGGGAGAGCAGCCCACCTGCCCAGTACTGCCCAGTACTGCAGGGAAAGGTCACAGGCAGCAGAGCCTTCAGCCCCAACAGCTAGACTGCAGAGGGAGGCAGGTGTGGGTGTACCTCGGGACGCCCCACTTTGCCCCTAGGGCAGAAGATGCTCATCACTGAGAATGCTGTGGAGCTCTTCATGGAAGCCCCCCCGCAGCGGGAGCTTACGAGATAAGGCGGATGCATGACGTCACCCCCACCTGCCCAGGTGAGCAGGTAACCGGTTAGCTGGTGGGAAGCAGCAGGGGGCTAATGAATCCAGGCGGGTCCTCCCAGACCCTGCCCCAGGGGCTGGCCGGTGAAGGTGATCCTCCCGTCAGCGGGAGACCTGTCCTGGGTGGGTGAGGGTCAAGACCCTGCAGGGGTCTTCCCGAGGGGCTTCGGGCGGTGCACCGGGAGATCCCATAGCCAGACGCCCTGCTGCCAGGAGTAAGGAGGTGGCGCCCGCTTCAGGGACGCTCGTGGGGTGCAGGGCGGGAACCTGGGGAGGCAGGGTCGAGCGCTGGCGTGCCTGGCGCTGTTCGGTGTGCCTTGCGTAGACTGGCTCGGGCGGTTCGGCGGCTCACGGATGTAGGGTCACTGCGATTTCCATTTTGCCGCGTCCCGCCCTAGGGGAGGAGGAGCCCAGCCTGCGGGGCCGGGCTGCCCCGGCGTGGGAGGGGTCCTCGCTCCCGCCCCCGACGCCGCCTGCAGGGCCTGCGGGGCCTGCCGCGTCAACGCCGGGAGGGCCCGCTAGAGGGCGCCGCAGCGGGGGGCTCGGGGCGGTGTTGTCTGACCCTCGCGGGCCGCCGTACGCGCTATAAAAGGCGCGACGCGTGGGTGTGCGCCCTTTCTCGCGGCGGCGGGGCGGCGGTGCCTGCTGGAGGGTGCGCGGGCCCGGCTCCCCTCAGGCAGCGGCTCGCTAGCCGAGGTTTGGCGCGCAGGGCCCGGCTTTCCGTGAGTCCGCGCTCGGGGGTGAGGAGTTGCTGTACTTTTGTTTGGAAAGGCGGCCCGGTCGTTATTTCGTGCGTTGTGGCCAAACGTAGGGCGGCGTCCGCGTGCCGCGGTGCCTGGGTCCCTCCCTGGCCGCGCCGCCTGCCGCAGAGGTGCGGGCGCTGCCGGCTGGAGTGTGTGCACCGGCCCCAGCGGCTGGCACGTCAGGCGGGACCCGCGCCCCTGACCCCGGTGTTGCGCGCGCCAAGCCGGGTTGGCGGTGGGAGTTGAACGGCCCGGTGTATTCTGGGAATACACGGCCCAGGTGGCAGGGTCTTGGGGTTGCAAACGCAGCGGAGCCGTGTGGGTGCAGAGCTCCTTTGCGCACGTGTCGGGTTTCTGAAAAGGGTCCGTTTCTTTTTTTCCTCTAGGGAGCTTTCCTGCTGGAAACCCGGCCTGGAAGAGCGTCCTGGGATCTCGGGTGAGTTGACAGGTTAGTGTCAACAACTAACTAACTGTTGTTTGCAACTTCAGCGCTTTCTGTGCCATCTCCTGCAATGGGGTAGGTAGGTGGTCCTTCGTCTCCACTGCCCCCAGAGGCGTTGCAGGTGTGGCTGCATCTGTGTCACATTTGTGTCATTGGGTGGCAGAAAGAAGAGAGGCTTATCTACGCCCAGTGTTCAGCTGGTGAACGTCTGGATGATTAATAGTCTGACACTTGACAGTGCATCTGGTGGTGCCTGTTTGCTGGCAGCCTCAGGCCACCGTGTAAAAGCCCTTGGATTGGCCTAGTTCTTGGGTAGCCCCCGATGGGGACGTGGGTCCCTCAGAGTGCAGGTGGTCTGACTTGCCGAACATCTCAGTTATACATATTTGTCACAGTGGATGAAACAAACGATGGCGCCTGATATTTTCTTTTTGGGGTTAAGTGAACACCACAACCTAACAATCCAGTAAAGTTCAAATTAATTCAGATTAAAGAAGCTCAGGTTGAGAGGGTGTGGGAGTCCCTAAGAAAAGCCATCCCAGGTGCATCAGCCACTAAGCTACTTCCGGGTGCCAGCGCTGGCTGTCCAGGTCCATGACCTCCACTTTGGGCTGTCTGCCAGGGCTCTGCAAGGTGATGGCAGAAAAGGTAAAGGACGCTATTCATAGTTAACTTCTGCCACCTGCCTGGCCAGCCGGTCAGGTTCTTCAGAATCCTGCAGAGGTGGTTTACTGGCCCCTGGTTGGGTTAACAATAACAATGACAGCCAGCTTGTATTCTACTCTGATTTGGGCCTAAGCATTTTTATTACTGTTACAGGAAGGAAGGTGATAGCTAGCCTGTGAAGGGGGCCAGAATAAATGACCAGCACCATCCAGAAGAAGGTAAGAGGAGAAATGAGGCTAGCTCCCCCCTGGGGGGAGGCCATATTCCTGGGCCTAGCCAGGTGGGAAGGTGGGAGGGACTGGCTGCCCTGCAGGTGCTGGACCTACTAGCACCACAGATACAGCTGCTTTGCTGCACCTGGGATGTCAGGGCAAAGAGGAAGTGGCTATTTCTACGCTCAGTGCTCAGAACAGTGGGCACTAAGAATGGTTTGTAGCCAAACATGCCTCAGCTGCCGTGGACGCGGTTGCTACTACGTGCGCTCGGCAGGCACACCTACCCTGGGCTTCTGCCTGGGAATGTGGAGCCTGGCACCAAACGCTTTTTCTGATTTGTCTGTAAAGAGACCCTTTATGGGAATTGAGTGCACCATGCATGTATATGAGCTTTTGGCACAGTGGGATTGACCGGGAGGAGGTTTCTTTCCTGAAAACAGTCCCTCTGTAGGTCTGTCTGCAGAGGGCTTTCTGGAAGTCCTTGGGCAAGTGTGTTGTGCATCCCTGGCTGAGAGCTGCTATGAGTGGCCTGTTGTCCCTCCCTGTGCCTCCAGACCCCTGCTTTAAGGACCCTTTGAGAGGAGAGGATGTCTCGTCAGGCTGGGGATGGGAGGGAGGCCAGAGGGCTGCACCTGGCTTTGTAAAGGTCAGGCCTGTGTGGAGCCCAGTAAGCCATGGTCCAAACCAGGATGCTGGTGAGTGGAGGGATATGACTGGGGCTGTCCTGCCTCCTTGCAGGTGGAGAGCCCAACACCGGGATGAGTACACAAGACTGGGGCTGAGAGACCCACTGATTTCAGGTGAATAAGAGTAATATGTGTTGCTTTTTTTTTTTTTTTTTAAGGCATTTTTGCAAAACGTTGAAAAGCAGTTGAGTGTGCTCAGCTGGAGTTTGCCCCCATGAGATGGCTCTGTTGGGGCCCACGCAACAGGAACCCTTAAGAGAAGGGCTTAGTAGAGACTGTTCGGACTCCAGGAAATCCAAGCAGGCTAAGGCTTAGGGAAGGGGTCCAGACAAATGGGGCGTCTGTGCCTTTGCTTCTGATGCAGTGATGATTTGCAGAGGCACCCCCCAGTGGCCAGTGTGGCCCTGGCTCTGCTCTCAGTTGCCTCAGGGACAGGGCACACCCCAGCTTGGAGGTGCCAGGCCTTCATGTGTCCTGTGTGCACCTTGTGTCGGGGGCTGAGGATGAGGAGGATCTTCCCTGCAGGGTCTTGGTTCTTAATCCAGCCATTGTGTTCAAGGGGGAAGTAAGATCTTCACAAGCAGAGCACAAGCTGGGTGGGGCTGGGGGACAGGGAGGGAGCATCTGAAGCAGAGTCCACAGCCTGTGGGGAGCCTGACACAGGGCTTGATCCATGACCCTGACAACAAGACCCGAGCTAAGACCAAGAGTTGGACGCTCCACCGACTGAGCCGCCCAGGAGCCCCAATTCCTTTTTTTTTTTTTATGATTTTATTTATTAATGAGAGGCACAGAGAGACACAGAAGCAGAGACATAGGCAAAGGGAGAAGCAGGCTCCATGCAGAGCCCAATGCGGGACCCGATCCCAGGACTCCAGGATCACGCCCTAGGCCGAAGGCAGATGCCCAACCAATGAGCCACCCAGGCGTCCCAGGAGCCACAATTCTAAACTTTTTTGTGCTATATTTGGATTATTCCTCCCCTACCCCACAAGGAAGAAAAATCTAGTTGGGGAAAAAGATGTATGTAGGATGAGTTTTAAGGTAAGCTGAAGGGTTGAATGATTTTTTCAATAAAAGTGTTTCTCTCGGCAAAACTTGAAAACTTGGTCTTGAATAAATTGTCTTAACTTGGGATCCCTGGGTGGTGCAGCGGTTTGGCGCCTGCCTTTGGCCCAGGGCGCGATCCTGGAGACCCAGGATCAAATCCCACGTCGGGCTCCTGGTGCATGGATCCTGCTTCTCCCTCTGCCTGTGTCTCTGCCTCTCTCTCTCTCTGTGTGACTATCATAAATAAATAAAAATAAAAAAATTGTCTTAACTTGGCTTTTCCTTACACTGATTAGCTGAGGCCCAAACAGGACACCATGTGTGTGCATGTCCATGCATGCACCTGTGGATGCAGGTAGGAAAGCCCCTCTGGTCCCAAGTCTATGACATTCAGGGAAGTACATGCAGAGAGTGTCTGCTCCAGGTTCCCATGTTGCCTTTCCCAGGCGTTTTTAAAGAACCACTTTGAGTTAAGCCTGCAAAAATCAGTGGCCTCTGCTCCCCCCTCCCCCCATGGCCCAGGATGGGGACACTGCTCCTCCCCCAGGTCCCCGAGCCTCCCCAGATCTGGGATGGAGAAGTAATAAGACCTGTGACTACTTTGTGGAGGTTTAGAAACCTTACCTTTCATCAAAACGATTCCAGGGTTTCCACTTTGCAGAATGGAAGCAGAGGGAGCCACCTGTTGACCCCATGGGGGTGCCTTGTGCCCCCTTCACCCAGCAGGTCACAGCCTGCACATCCTCAATGCAGGGCACCTGCCAAGGAAAAGGGCATCGGGCTCCTGCAGCTTCCCCTGGTGCAGGGGGGAGGGCAAATGCTTGACTCTTTCCTGGATAATGGGGTTTCCATCTAGTCTTTCCCTGAAGTCTGCTCACGCTGAGGCTGTGTTGTGTGCAGCTGGCCTGCAGGAGGGGGTTCTGTAAAGAGTGAGCTGGCCCCGCCTCTTGTTACCAGGACACCTGGGTCTTAATTCACCTACAGCTGCCTCCATCTGCTACCTTCCTCGTGAACCCTGCCACTACCAGGCATGGGGGCTGGTCTTCAGCAGGAGTGGGACATTTCAGTGTCTGGCATCCCATCACTCCCCTCCCGCCCCCCAGAATGGGGATCTAGGAGAGACCGTAAGGGATGCCTGCTGACGCTTCTCCAGTGAACCCAAAGGACTGTGCTGCATTCCATCCAGCTTGGGCGAGGGCAGCTCCCACGTTTGAGCCCCGTAGGCCATGGATGGTGGGTGTCAAGCCAGGGCCCCAACGTGGCATGAGAGAACTCCAGCCTCAGAACAGCTGTTTATTTACATGTCAGGTTCTTCAAAGTAACAAAGCCCAGGGGGAGCCCTTCAGCCAGCCCTTTGGTCAGGCTCCACGTGCTCCCTCCTGCCCCCTATCCCCTTCTAGCCTCTCCTGGTCCAGCTCTGCAGGCCCTCTGTCAGGGTTCTTGGCATCTGAAGCTGGGGAACGAGGGTGAGGGGGGACTACACAGGGCTTCCCTGGCTTGTTGCAGGAGGGTCACAGGAACTGCCTCGGGATGCTGGAGCAGGCCAGGCCTCCAGCTCCTGTGTTCCTGTCCTTGGCTGGAAGGCAGAGTGAAGACGGGGGCACCAAGAGCAAGGGTGGCTCTCCAGGGCCCAGGCAGCCCCCTGGGAGGGAGAGGAGCAGGATGGGGGCGCTTGTCCATCAGGAGTACTTGAGGTTGGAGCAGGGTGTGGGTCCTCATCCATCAGGAGTACTTGGGGTTGGAGCAGGCGGCCCCAGGGGTGGGGGTCCTCATCCATCAGGAGTACTTGGTGTTGGAGATCTCTTTCCAGAGCAAGGTCTTCGGGTGGCTCTCCAGGGCCCAGGCAGCCCCCTGGGAGGGAGAGGAGCAGGATGGGGGCGCTTGTCCATCAGGAGTACTTGAGGTTGGAGCAGGGTGTGGGTCCTCATCCATCAGGAGTACTTGGGGTTGGAGCAGGCGGCCCCAGGGGTGGGGGTCCTCATCCATCAGGAGTACTTGGTGTTGGAGATCTCTTTCCAGAGCAAGGTCTTCAGGTGGCTCAGCACCAGAGAGTGGTGCGCCTCCACCTGGCTGGCCAGCCCGCTGAGCGTGGTGCAGGTGCGCAGCTGCTTGCCCAGCTCCTGGCGCAGGTCGGCAGGGGCGCCGGGCAGCAGGTAGTCCCGCAGCAGCTCACAAACCTTGGCCAGGTTGGGCTGGATGAGGTCGTCCTTGCACTGTCTCATGAGCTTGTCGCAGGGGGCCCGGCAGTCCCGGCCGTAAGTGCAGTCCCTGCTGTGCTCACAGCGGCGGCCCTGCAGGAAGCGGCGCACGGCCGCCTCAGGGGCCACCTGCTGCAGGTCAGCCATCCTGAAGTCATACTGGGCCGTATAGCCCACGTTGGCCAGTGTGGTCTCGCACATGTAGAAGGTCCCGTAGGCGCCGTGGAAGAGCTCCTCCACGAACTCCAGCAGGCCGATGGCGACTTTGGCCCTCCATGGCCACGCGGGCCCCAGCCACCGCTGCAGGGCTGAGTGCAGGGCAGGTGGCAGCAGCGTGTGCAGCAGGGGCGGCAGGGCGGCCCCATGCCAGGAGCCATGTGGTACCCCCTCGGTGACATAGAGGTCCCCACAGGAACCCAGCAGCCTGGATGCGTGCTCCTCCTGGAGGGACAGTAGTAGCAGGAACTCGTTCCGCTGCAGCAGGGCCCACACCGACTTGGCCTCGGCCAGGGACACACGGCTGTCCTTGTTGAAGTCGGCCATGAGCAGCACCTGGCCGACCAGTGCAGGCAGGGACGGCAGGTCTCCCAGGGTCGCCTAGCATTGAGAACAAAAGGAGCCCGAATGAGGGCCAGCAGGCTTGACCTGGTGGCAGGTCTCTAAGGTAGCAGGACGCCCTCCCTGACGGAGCTGGCTCAGACCCTGGGATGATCACTGAAGGTGGGGGGGGCACCCATGATTCCCAGCACATCTGCCAGCTGGGGAGAGCCCACCTCCAGTACACAGAGGGAGGGGACTTCTCAGGGCTGTGCAAAGCTACCCTTGCCGTCCCCTGGAAGCCCTTGCTGACCACTGGTGCCCCCTCACTTCTCCAGGAGCTGCTCCCGGGGCTCTGGGTCCCGGCATCTGCACTGAGATTTGGAGCTGGGGAGCACAGAGGTGAAGGTGCTCCCGCCAATCCCAGCCTCCTGTGCACACACAGCTCCTGGCTCTCCCCACACAGATGCCCCCTGGGCGGAGGGGGGCCCTCTGTACCCAATGGGTGCCCCCCTGAGCAAGGGTCTGCCCGGAGCTGGGGTCCAGCCACATGCCTGGCTGGGGGCTCTGACTCCCCCTGCCCTGAACTCCACACGGCCCCCAGGAGCCCACTGACCTTGAGGAAGCTGAGGGTCATCTCTCGGAACTCCTTAATCGAGGTGCCCCGAGTGGGCTTGTCGAACAGCACCAGCTCCTGCCGGGGGGCCGGGTCTGACCTGGCCTTGGGGTCCAGGCCCTCCTCGATGCCACACTTAATGGTCACCTCCTTGCCCTGCCACAGCCCGCTGTACACCTGGATGGGGCCACAGGGGTCCTCCGAGCAGACGTCCCCTCCCGCTGCACCTTGTGTCTGAGCCCCGGGCCCCCAGGCAAAGGGCAGGAGGGCCTCCCAGCAGGGCCCCGGGGCTGAGCCCGGCCAGAGCCTGCTGGGCTTACCTGCTGGCCCGGGACAGACGACAGGCACGTCCTCCACTCCACCTTGTGCAGGTTGCACAGGTCCTGGCAGATGGAGCCAGAGATGATGCCCTTGTGGTACTGGTCACACTGGAGATGGGAGGAAGACACCAGGACGTGGCCTGAGGAGGAGGGGCCCCTCCCCTGGCTGGCTCTGAGTCCTCTGGGGTGCGGGGCAAGTTGTGACCCCATCACACATGTCAGCTGCCCCTGGTTCTTCAGCTGCTCCACTTGGCTCAGCTCTCTGTGGCCACACCTGAGCCACGCGGAGGGCCTGGGCACCTCACCCCGCTGGCAGGAGGCTTTGTTTGCCAGCCCCTCGCAGAGTCACAGCCACTCTTACCACCCATCCCCACCATCCCTCAAGGTGGGCTCTCCCCTGTGGCAGGAAGTGGGAGCAGCAGAGCTGGACATGATGGGGCCCTGCCCCTGCCCCAGGGTGATGGGAGGGGGCTACTAGCAGAGTCTGTGGTGGGGCTCCCCCCACCCCCAGGTTCTGGGCCTGGGGCTGTCCCTCACGCAAGCCGCCCGCCCGCCCGCCCCCCAGGCCACCTCATTAGCTAGATGCCCTGTGAGTGGGAGCTGCTTGCAGCCAGAACCAGGCTGGGCTCCGCTGTGGCTGCCCTGCAGGTCTGGGCTGACCCAAGCAGGAAGGTGGGGGCACCCTGGGGGGATGGGAGTCCAGCATCTGCAGCTTGGAGCTGGTGGGGTGCATTCCTGGAAGTGCATCACCGTTGCCATGGAATCCGGCCCTCACAGAGCCTGGCTGGGAGGAAGGAGAGGGAAGCAAGCACAGGGAGGAGTGGGGAGGACGAGGAGGACAGGAGGAGGCAGAGCAGGGCGCCACCGCAGTGTGGGGAGGATGGAGGGCAGGCCTGGGACAGAACCAGAGGCCTGAGAAGGAGGCGTCAGCTGTGGTGTGCAATCGCTGGCTGCTCACCCAGATGGTAAAGGAAACACGGAAAAATCATCCCCCTGCCAGCAGTGGGCTCTGGGCCCCAGCAGCACAGGGCCTTCTGGGTGGGCAGCCAGGAAAACGCTTGTGCCCAGCAACCCTCCCCCCCAGGGCCAGGGAAGGAGCCTCCTGGCCACACTGACCTCCAGGCTGGGGAGAGGCTCCCTGGGGGCTGAGGGGGCAGACTGCCCCATGACCTCAGGGCACTTCCAGCCCATCAGGCTGGGGGCACAGGGCCCTGCCTCCCAGCCTGTTCCCCATCTACAGGAGGCTGCATACCTGCCAAAGCCTCAGAGCCCGCAAGAACCTGCCCCATGACCCTGGTTGCTTTTGGACACGCTGTGGAACCCCCACGAGGCAGGCAGATCTCCTCAGAAAAGGGGAGGGTGCCCCCACAGCCCAGGGGCAACCCAGGGAGACAGCCTTAGCCAAGTTTCGTGGGTCTCAGAATCCCCTGCTGAGCCTCCAGCGGCTGTTCCCTGCATCCCTAAGCGCCCCGCCCCCCCCAGCTGCCGCCCTCATGCCTGCAGTGCACCCCAGCCCCAGAGCTCACTACAACCCTCCCCCACCTCTCAGGGCCCTTGGCTGCCCCAGCACCACCCTCACCCTGAGCAGTCCACACAGCAAGGCCTCCCCTGCCAGATGCCCCCGTCTGCCCTACACAAACCCCAGACCCCAGGACATTGAGGGCAGAGCTGAGTTCCAGTGCCCAGCTCAGGCCTGGCCCCTGGAGGCCACCATCATGGGGGAGGCAGAGAGGCCTCTCCCCCAGTGTGGGTCCTGCATCTGGGCACTGGGTGCTAACTGGGCCCCGGGGAGGTATGCAGCCAACAGTCGGGACTAGACCCCTCTCGGCCTCTTGCAAATCCTGTCACGGGGGTCCCCAGGCCCCCACTCTAACCCCACCAAACTTGGCCAGAGCAGGCCTGCCAAGCTGGGACATGGGGCCCCCTTCAGTTTACGGCGGGGAGCAGCTCCAGGCTGCGGTGACGTGGAGAGGGTGGCTCCTGCAGGCCCTCTAGGCCTGTCCTGGGGCAGCAGAGCCTAGGCCCTCAGATCGCCGGGAGGCCAGGCAGGGCGCAGAGCTGGGTCAGAGGAGTCTGGGGCTTGCTGGGGCCCCCAGGGCCACTGTGGTCCTGTCCCCTCAGCCTGAGTCAGTGTGACCACCAGGGGTGCAAACGTGAGCCCATGTGCCTTCACGTGTATGAGCACTTGGGCTCATCGCACCCACTCCCCCACATGCACACCCATGGACTTGCATGCACTCACGAGTGGCCTGCTCTGAGGCCACAGGCTGAGACTCTGGCACTGCATCCGATCCTTAACTCTGGGAGGGGCGCTCAAGGCCACTAACGGTCTCCCTGCTAAAAGTCCTCCCCCCAGGCATCTTGGAACATTCCAGCCACCAGCTCACACCCTCCTTCCCACCCACAGCGGCCTCCCCACTGTCCCCCTGCCTCCCTGCCACTCCCTAGCCTCTCCTACACCCAGTGCCATCAGGTCCATCTCAAAAGTCCACCATGCTGGCGCCTCTGAGGATCCAGGGCCACCTCGGAGTGGCCAGCACTAGGTGGGAAGGAGGCCCGGGGCTCACTGCTCCGCGTCAGCCCAAGGCCGGCCCCCGGCGACACTTACGATGACCACCTGACACACACGCCCACGGCAGAGCTCCGCGTAGGATGAGTAGTGCACATACACCATCCAGCTGCCCACGAAGATGCCCAGCCAGACCAGGAAGACGTACTTGACCCTGAGGCCCGGGAGCCGGCCCTGCAGGAGAGAGGCCTGTGAGGATGCACCAAACCCGGGGTGCGTGGGTCCCCCAGCCTTCCCAGCCTTCCTCTCCCAGGGCCAACACCCTGCTCCACTCCATCACCCTCCACCCTCCATGCGCCCACTCTGGGGTGGGGGCAGATGCCTGGTCCTCCCAGACTTACATCTCAGCGCAGGCAAAAATAAACCTCAAAAGGAAGGAGGACACAGAATTGGCAACTCTATTTCGATGAGTAAAAGTATTTTTCAGAGATTTTTCTCCCATCTTGCTCTCATTTCATGATGACCTTTAACCTCTGCACAAGGTCAAGCTGGAACATCACCACCACCTCCCACCACCCCGTGCGCGCTGTCCTCTGATGGGTGGGGAGTCCTGGCTGATGCGGGGCCAGCGTCAGGGACCCAGGTAGAGGCATGGAGGCCGCTGGTGTGGAGGGCAGGCCTCAGCAGCCCTGCTGCCCATACAGGACTGTACCCCCATGGGCATTGTCCCCAGAGCCAAAGAAGGGCCAACCCAAGGGACCACTGGCAGGTGAACAGGGTCCATCCATAGCACGGAAAATCATTCACTGTTTAATAGGAAGAAATCCCGGCACCTGCCACAATGCGGATGGACCTGGGGGACACAGTGCCGAGGAAGGTGAACCTGGTGCAGGGGGACCAGCCCTGAAGGACTCGCTCCCAGGAGGCTCCTGAGGAGTCAGACTCACAGACATGGGGGTGGGGGGTGTGTGTGTCACAGGGACAGAGTCCAGTCTGGGAAATAGAACAGGGACAGAGGGAACAGATGCATGACAGTGTGAGTGCGCTGACGCCCCTGAGACAGTAAATTTTAAGTTATGTGTATTTTCCCGCAACAAAGAATAAATGAGACAAGCCCCAGCCCCACTGCCAGAGTACTGCCCCCATGTCTGCGGTGGGCTGGGACAGCGTCTCTGCGGGCTCAGCCCTCCGCCAGGTTCCCCAGCAGATGAGCAGAGTCACAGGGGCCAGGGGCCCAGACCCACCTGCAGCAGGTGCACTGAGGGTGTGGCCTCCCACCCAGCTCCCAAACCCGGGTTCCAGGGGCACCCTCTCCCTTCCCACCCTGCCCCCAAGCTACAGGCAAACCACAGGCCACCGGGACTGCTGTCCAGGAGCAGCCAGCTGAGGGCACAGGGTCACCAGTGTTCTGGTCAAGGTGGCTGGACCCCAGCGCCAGAAAGCAGGAGGCCCCTACCCGCATGGGGGGGTGCTATGTGCCCCAGCTACCCGGCCAACTCCTATGTGCCCCACTGGGCCACAGTGCTGGGCCTGCTAGTTCTGGGTCCTGGCTGGCTCTGAGAGATGGGGCCACCAGCTCTCTGGTGAACACGGGGTAGGTAGGGGCCCCTGGGCCCAGCACGGGGGCTATGGCCATTTTCACGTTCCTTCAGGAGAGGCAGGGGCCTCACCTCCTGCTTCCATGGCACCCATTCGCACTGCGGCCCTCCGGGGGGGGCTGCGGCAGGAGGACCCCAAGAGCCACAGGGCATGCTTGGAGCCTCAGTGGCCAAGGAGCAGTAGGCTGGGGTGCCCTGTGCAGGCCAAGAGGCTGGGCCTAGGGCCCACTTGTCCCGGCCACCACATCTGCTTCCGTCAGATTTGTTCAAAATGAAAAACAGGAAAGCAGAGAAACAGTGGGTGGGGGGCTGGGGAGCTAGGGGTGTTGTTTCGGCAGGACAAGGTCAGAAGACTTCCAGTGGGCAGAACAATGCTCTGCAAGGTGGCGGCCGGTGTGTGTGTGTGTGGCTTTTGGCCCTGAGGGGGCCCTGAGACTGGCCCCAGGGGGTTGGGGGCTCCCAGCCAAGAGGAGGGCAGGCTGGAGCAGCGCTGGACTGGGGGCTCACGAAGTGGCAGTGGGCCCTCCCACACACTAGCCACACCCCAGCCAGACCCCCTGAGGCTCTCCCAGGACACAGTCCCCATTGGCAGGCTCCCACTGACCCAACATCCTGATCTTAGATACCTACTTCCTCCAAGAGCAGCCCCTGCCTGCCTCCCCCCCACCCCCCGGGGGGCCTGGCTCCCCCATTGAGGGAGCCCGGGAGTCCCTCGTCCTCAGTGCGGAGCGTCCCATGCAACTGCTCCCCAGGCCCACCTGGCCCTGGTTCCTGATGTAGCCACTGACCAGGTCAGTCATAGCCACATTAGCCTCGGGCCAGCACGATGGCACCAACCTCACCTCCAGCCCAGGAGGGAAACTGAGGCTCTGAATGGGACCTGACAACAGCAAGTGGGTGGGGCCTCCGCAGGGCACAGGGAACCAGGGCATCCTGGGTCCTAGGTCAAGCTCAAGCTCTCCCCCCTCCCCCCATCCCTGCAGCAACGTGGTCAAGGCCCCTGGAGGGGGCGGTACACACCCGACTTCCTGGCCTAGGGGTGGGCCTTTGGACACCTCAGCTCCCACATGGTCAAGGGCTGGGCCAAGACCAGGATGTACCCCGAGGTCCTAGGTGGTCAAGGAGGGTGTCCCACACCAAACCCCAATGTTTCCTGGCTCTGAGGTTTTTCCGCACAGGGTAGCTGAGGACATTCAGGCCGCTGGCACCCAAGGGCACCATCACCCTTCCAGGGACCCTATTGGCTGGGCCCTGAGACAGCCTGGGGAGGCCAGGTGTGGGCATCTCGGTCACAGGGTGGGCCTGCCTAGGAGCACCCAAAGCAGAAGTGACAGGCTTCTCAGCGGGGTCTCCCGGGGCAGACAGCGGGCCCCAGGCTGGACAGGGACATGTCCAAGGTCAGGGTGGGGTCAGGGCACACCCCTGGACTCGGGCTGGCTGGGAGATGACCCAGGGGGGACGTTATGTCCTCCGGAGAGCGTTTCTAGGTGGCCCAAGTTTTCCATAACACAAACACAAACCTTCCCTCTTTCAAGTGAGGAAAGAGGAGACTGATGGCCACGGCGTGGTTTCCGGGCCTGCGGGAGGGTCCAGCCCGGGGGAGGGCGGCCCCCGCAGCATCCGCCGCCCCTCCGCCCGCCCATCGGCGCCGCTCCCAGCCCTCGCAGCCCCGCAGCCGCCCCGGGCCCCGCAGCGCAGCGCGTAGGAGCCCCGCGACCCGCGGCAGACCCCGGGGACGGACGCCTACCTGCAGGCCCTTGGAGAAGGGACAGAAGAGCACCAGGTGCGCCAGGCGCCGCAGCCGCCGCATGGTGGGCCCCGGCGTGCGCGGGCCCGGCTCGGCTCGGCCTCAGCCCCAGCCCCGCGGGCCGGCCCGCAACGGCTGCCCTCCGCCGCCGCCTCCCCGCGCGCCCGCGCCCGCGCCCGCGTCCACGACCACGACCACGACCACGTCCACGTCCACGACCACGCGAGGGCGCACTCTGCCGGCCGGCCCGGGCGGGGGCGGGGGCGCAGGAGAGGGGCAGGGGCGGGGGAGGGGAGGGGCACCGGGAGGGAGGCGGGGGGCGGGGGAGGGGAGCGGCGGAGGGCCCCGGCGAGGAGGAGGGGAGGGGCTCCGGGAGGAGGAGGGGAGGGGCGGAGGCAGCGCGGCGGGCGTGGGGGAGGGGCGGCCTTGGGAGCGGGGGGCTTTGGCTGCGGGGCCCTCCTCGCGGACGCCCAGCCGGAGCCCCAAGGCAGGGGGAGCAGGAGCGGGGGTCCACGTGTGGGTCCCAGGCCGAGGAGCGGCGGGTCTCGCCCCTGTTTCCCGGAACGCGGGGGGCGCACATTTGTCGCTGCGTGGCCCTGCAGCCGCCGCTCCCTCCGCGCCCTCCCGCGTGGAGCCCTGCAGCCCCCGCGCTGGTCGTTGCCCCGCGTGCCGGGAACCAATGCAGCAGGGGCGCCTCGGGGTCCGGCCCTTGACCGGCGGAGGCCGGAAATCCCGTACCTGGTCCCGGTGGAGCCGCGCGCCGCCCCGTGCGCGTTCGCAGGCGGCCGTGGGGCGGCGGGGGGCGCGGCGGCCCTGAGCTTTCGCAGGGGATTTGTGTGAGGGTGGGTTTTCCCTCCACTCGGACGCGCCGGGCGGCTCGCTGACCCGTGAGCTGGTGTCACCTGCCGATGTCGCTGTGAGCTGTGGCGGTGCCGGTGCCGCGGCGTGCATTTCCCTATCCACTGACGATGTTAAAACACATTTATCTTCTTTGCTAAGACCATTTAATATTTTTTCCCATCTTCTCTTCGCTAATGTTTGTGTCCTCGTATTCACTGTGGGGAGTTCTCTGTGTCTTCTGGAAGCCGCTACCTTATCAAACAGGTGATTCGCCAGGAGTGTCTCCTTCAAAGAGCACAAGCTCCTAATGTTGACCAAGCCCATGACCCACTTTTTCCTGTTGTGGTTTGTGTGTTTCTCACCAGTGGCATCGGAGAAATCTGTGGAGCCCAGCTGCGCAAACATCTTGGGTGTTTCCCTCTAGAGACTTTGGTACAGCAGTGTCCCCGTGTCCCTGTGGTCTCACTCGCCACCATGGCCGTGGTCCTGGAAGGAGATGGCCTTCCTCCTGCCGGATGCTCAGGCCAGCAGCAGCGCCCGCAGCACTCCTCGCCTGCACCCCTGCCTCCTGCCTCTCGTCCAGCGGGCACCTCACCTCTCATGGTGTCCCACGGGGGTGAGCACAGGGCGGCGTGACAGCAGGAGAGCAAGACCACAGCCATGTAACTTTGGTGCAGCATGCCATTACCGGCAATCTATTTTTATTACATTATTTTTTTAAAAGATGTATTTATTTATTTGTGATAGACAGAGAGAGAGAGAGAGGCAGAGACACAGGAGGAGGGAGAAGCAGGCTCCATGCAGGAGCCTGACGTGGGACTCGATCCCAGGTCTCCAGGATCACGCCCTGGGATGCAGGCGGCACTAAACTGCTGCACCACCGGGGCTGCCCTTTTTATTACATTATTGTCACTGCTGTTGTCCGCCTAGTTTATGAGCTGGGTCACAGGCATGCATGTCATGGAGAAAACACAGCCTATATGGGGTCAACACTGTCTGTGGTTTCAGGTGGCCGCTGGGGGTCTTAGAACAGGTCCCATGTGGGTGAGGGGCGGGCTACTGTCTTGGGTTTTGCACGCAGGCCCATGATTCTGGTCGAAGGTAACTTTTCTAAACCGTGCGGGATGCAGGGCAAGGTGGCATTTCGGGTTTTGGTTTTGTGTTTAGGGATTTTTCTTTGGTGGGCTTTTTGCACATGGATGTCTAGTTACTCTGGCAAATTTGTTGAAAGGTGAACTCCTGTGTGATGCTATCAGTGCTTCCTGCGGGTCACCACGCTTCAAGCAGCCTTCCCCCAGCAGCCTGGACACTGGTTTTCAGGAAGTCCCACTGGGCAGATTCCCAGCGATTCTGCAGGCACCACGGTGACCTCTCCGCCACTGCGGCCCAGCCTGGGGCCAGGGGGCTCTGGCTCAGCCCTCGTGGGGGTTTGCTCTTTAGGCCATGCCTCTGTCGTGTAAACTCTACTGTGCGCATTGCCACGCAGTCTCTGTCACCTGACGGGGCACTGACTGACACAGATCAGGTACAATAAAGGACCCAAGCATTTTATAAAACTGAGACCCACTATACCCTACACTTGAGACCATGTGGCTCACCCTCAGCCCCTCAGTGTCCTCAACCAAGTGGTCATTACCCTCGAACCTAGGCCCATGACAGTCACATGGGGGAGCCCAGGTGGCTGGACCAGAATTAAGTGTATGCCCCGTAGGGCCTTTTGGGGCACCCGGGCTAGCCAAAGCGTGCCCTGAGAGGAAAGAAGCGTCCTGCTCAGGAGGGTCAGGGTAGAAGCCTGGATATCCCAACAGGACCTGGATGCTCCCCAACCCTTTCACCCTGGTCATGACTAGGGAGGTGGTTGAACAAGGAGTGCTTGCCGGGGGGCAGCCGTCGTACCCAGGCCAGGGAGAGAGTGCAGGGGTGGGACCAGAAACCTGGAAGAGTGCACCCTGGGGGAGGCTGCACCCAGCTCAGCAGCAGTAGGTGCCAGGCTGCAGGACACTGGAGGGCCCCCGACACCTGAGCAGCAGCCCACATGGCTGTTTTCAGTGACGCGCAAGGAGCACCATTATCAGATCACAGGAGAAACCAGAGACCCACTGTGTTTTGGGGGCCCCGGGGGGGTGGTGGCCGGTCAGCAGGGGTGGGGGTGCTTGGGAAAGCAGCCCAGTGGCAAGGTAGGAGGCACACCCCACAACCCTGAGACAGCATTGATGTCTGAGGGCATCAGTTTGCCAGGAGCTGGGGGTTGCTGCCTGGGGCTGTGTCCCCCGCCCCACCCCGGGCAGGAGTCCCATTTGGGGTGTTGTGACCACCTCCACCTCAGGTGTACAAAGTCTGGCATGTTGCCCCCCATCTGTTATGCAGGCTGTCACCATGCATGGTGCCATATGGGATGCTGGGTACAACGGTGGCTGGGTGGTACAGCGGCTCGGCGTGGTCAGGGAGCAGGCGCCCACCGCCCTGAGTGTCTGCAAGTGGCCTGGTGACCGCCAGCCGCTGTCACTTATTCCAACAGTGCCCAGCCCCCAAGAGGGGAGCCTGTAGCCTGTAACCCTGCAAGTAGCTGTACTGGCTTCCTAGGGCTCCGTGACCCAACACCACGGCCTGAATCGCTGTAGGTAACAGGCACTGATTCCGCAGCCATCCTGGAGAGCAGAGTCCACAGGCTACGTGTCAACAGGGTGGCCCTCCCTCCAAGGGTTCCAGGGGACAGGCCCCGCCTCTCCCAGCTGCAAGCGTTGCCAGCCATCCTTGGTGTCCCTTGGCTTGTGGCTGTGTCCCCACCGTTTCAGCTTTCACTGCCATAGGCTGGCTGTCCCCTGCCTGTCCTCTCTCTGTCTTTGTGTCCTCACCTTCAAAGAGCCTATTTCCAAAGAGGTCGCGTTCTGAGTTTCCAGGTGGATGTAAATCTGTGGAGTGTTTGGGGGGGAGGGGACACTATCCAATCACTACACAGACCAAACAGCTGCATCATTGGAAATAGCCCAAGAATTAGTGAAAATATAGGGACCCCAATATAAGAAAAGTGGCTTAATCAGGAGAAAAAGGTATTTATCTCTCATGTAGCACTCTAGGCTAAGCAAGCAAAGGCTGGGAACCCATGCTGTCTGGGAACTTACATTCCTGCTGCCCTTATTGTGCTGCCATCCTCAAAACGTGGTTTCTGTCTTGCAGTCGAAAATGGCTGCCCTAGTGCCGGCCATCACCTCCACGCTCCAGCAAGGAGGAGGAGTGAAGACATGACAAGCATGCCACCCCCTTTAAGGACCCGGAAATACATACTGCTTCTGTTCTAGTCCCTGTAAGCTTAGTCACGTGACAATGCTTGCCACAGAAAAGCCTGGAAATGTAGTCTTCATCTGGATAGACACACGTCCCACTAAACTCCAGGGTGCTGGAACAAGTCACAGGAAAAATGGAGAAATAAAGACATAGGCCCCCTGGGCACATGGCCCTTCCATAGCCCATCCCCCTACCCCAGGCCCCAGTAGCCTTGCACTGAGGTCAGGGGACATGTGTTCCCTGCAGGCAGGCATTCCGGGATGATGAGGGACGGGGCAGGGGTGTGGCCGGGGAGGAGTGGGGTTCCAGGCAGAGGAACAGAGTGTGCAGAGGCCCAGAGGCAACAGGCTGGACCAGGTATGAAATGCCTGCATTACAGCCGGGTGTGCAGTGGGGGGGGGGGGCGGGGTCTGAGCTAGGAGGCGGGGCCCTGTGGAGCCTCCAATCTGGACTCAGAGCTACAGCCCTGAGAGCCTAGGGTCACCGGGACAGGTGCACAGACCAGTGGCTGGGGGCGCTGACAGTGGAATGGAGGCTGGAGCAGCCTGGGGGCTACTGGGGTCCCCAAGCTTGGGGCCATGTGCACTTGTCAGAGGCCCCCCACACAGCTGACCCAGCCATTCCTCACTGCTACCTCCTCTTATAAGGGCACCAGCTGGGATGTGGGGCCCATCCAGGTAATCCAGGGTGAGCTCACCTCGGGACCCTTGATATCTGTGCAAGGGTCATAGGTTCGGTCACACTCCTAAGTTCCAGGGGACGTGATCAAGGTGTGGGGACACCGGCCAACCCACTACAATGACGAAAGCAAATTGCAAAACAGTACACGTGGAATGATACCAGTTTTGTTGTTAAAGAACATGTGGTGTTATGAAGATTTTATTTATAGGGGCACCTGGGGGGCTCAGTGGTTCAGCGTCTGTCTTTGGCTCAGGTTGTAACCCTGGGGTCTTGGGATTGAGGCCCACATCGGGCTCCCCAAAGGGAGCCTGCTTCTCCCTCTGCCTGTGTTTCTTCTCTGTCTCTGTGTCTCTTATGAATAAATAAATAAAATATTAAATAAATACACAAATAAGTAAGTAAGTAAGTAAATAAATAAATGGCCAACGTAGGTCTGAGTGGCTGCCCTGAGTGCCCAGAACCATAGCACCATTATAAGGGCTGCACCATGTTCCATTGCCTGAAGAAACCCTGGTTTGTGTAACCATTGCCTCTTGCTGGGTACTTAGGGTGGTCTGCTCTTCCCTCCCTGAGCAAGGCTGGGCGTGTGGTCTTCTGGCTGAATCTGTACCCCATTCCTTAATGATTAACTTCAGGACAGGTTCCTGCAGATGACATTTCTGGGTCAAAGGCCTTATCTGCCTTGGTCCATGACAAACACTGCAGAGCCCCACCCAGCCACCCCACTGGGGCCCCTAAATGGTCCTGCTTCCCTCCTGTTCTTTCAGCCCCAGAATGCATCTGTCTTGCCACCTCAGAGTCTTGTGAACGCTGTTCCCTCTGCTGGGACTTCCACACCCCCCACCCCCACCCCCACCCGAAGGCAACCCCTTTGGGTGGGTCCCAGCTTCAACGGCCCTGTCACAGAGGCCTTCCAGGTCACCTGGCCCCTTGAATGCCAGGACTCCCCCATCACACCCCACCCCACCCCCCAACCATGTCAGGCTCACCACAGGTCCCCCAGCTCCCCACATCCAGGCCTGAATCTGCCTCTGCCCCAGACCTCACTTGGGACCTCAGGATGTCAAAGACCGTGACCTCTTCCTTCCCCCCCACCACTGAGAAAGCGGGGGGGGGGGGGGGAGGAGGAAAGCAGGGGAGATGAAATTGGGGAGAGAAGGTGTTAACCGCACAGCAATCAGGCATCAGTGGGCAGGCTGGCAGTGCGTGACCCCTGCGGCCGTGGGTGGTGTCAGAGGGCGGCAGAAGGCTGGGGGGCAGTAAGGGGCCCTGAGAACGGCTGGCTGTAGGGCCTAGAGGAACAGCACCCCCTCAGCTCCCGCCGTTAGGGGAATGCATGCCAGGGTCAGGTGCTGTACTGGCTCCTACCTTGCTATCTCCTGCTGATTTCAGGCCCATGTCACCAGCTCTGTGTACCTGGCTCATCCTGACACCATGTGGGGCCAGGCCCCCAGGCAGCCCTCAGAGACCCCACCTCAGGGACAGCCAGCCCGCATGCTGGGGGGACGCTCAAGCAGCCCTGTAGGGGTCAGAACACCCAGGAGCCTGTGCGTCCTGCCCATAGCCAGCGTGCTGCCAGCCTCTGAATTCCTCAGCCCCAGCCAAGTCTTCTCAATGACCTGGGTCACGCCTGCATCACCAAGCCGCAGTGAATTCCTGACCCTAGAGCCATTCCCCGTTTGAGTGGCTATGCTTGGGGTGCTGGTTACGCAGCAACAGATGAGGGATGCAGGACGACGCTTTTAGGACTGGATGCCCGGAAAAGCGCCTTCCCAGGGAGAATGTTCCGAGAAAGAACGAGTGACAATGAGTCCAAGCGGCATTTTATTTTATTTTATTTTATTCTATTTTTAGAGAGGGAGGGGGGTGAGGAGAGGGAGAGAGGGACTAGTAGTTTCCTCACTGAGCACTGAGCCCATCTTATGACCCTGAGCTCATCACAACCCTGAGATCCTGACCTGAGCTGAAACCAGGAGTCTGATGCTTAACCCATTGAACCACCCGATGCCCCCCGCTCCCCCTCCCCCCCAAAAGGTGTTTTAAAGGGAACTGCTTGGGATCCCTGGGTGGCGCAGCGGTTTAGCGCCTGCCTTTGGCCCAGGGCGTGATCCTGGAGACCCGGGGTCGAATCCCACGTCGGGCTCCAGGTGCATGGAGCCTGCTTCTCCCTCTGCCTATGTCTCTGCCTCTCTCTCTCTCTCTCCATGACTATCATAAATAAATAAAAATTCAAAAAAATCTAAAATCTTTAAAAAAAAAAATAAATAAATAAAGTGAACTGCTTAATACCAGTCCACACTCCTTGGGGGGAGCTGGAAGCCCCCAGGGTCAGCTCCACCAGCCTCTCTCCTGGGGCCCTGCTGCATGCTTCATGTCAGACTCACAGGACTTTCTGGTCCTTGAGGGCCTCCCTCTCTCTCTTTTCTGGCCTCAGGTACTCTTCCCCCACCTCTGCATGAGCCGTGGCCAGGGGTGAGACCTCACCTCCTGCAGGTAACCAGCCTGGATTACAGGGCAGCCCCAGGCAGAGCCAGTGCACACTGTTTGCCTCCCTCTAAGGCCCAGGGACAGCAAGCATCCCTGGGACAGGCACCTACTCTGCCTTACGCTCTGGATCCTGGGAACAGCACACACGGTAGGTGAGTGAGCTTTCTGGGGCCTCTGTACCAAGTGGCCAGAAAGGGTTACTTAAAACAACAGAACTTTGTTCTCCATGTTCTGAGGCCAGAAGTCCACAATCCAGGTGTGGGCAGGGCTGTGCTCCTGGGAGCCTCTCGGGGAGGGTGCTTCCTGCCTCTTCAGGACCCTGGGCTGTGGCGTCTCCCTGGGTCTGCCTGTCCCTTTTCCCTGCGTCTCCTCTAGGGACACTAGTCACTGGATTTAGGGCCCACTCATGTAACCCAGGATGACCTACTTGTCTCAAGATCCTTAGTCCATGGGATGCCTGGGTTGCTCAGTGATTGAGCGTCTGCCTTTGGCTCAGGACATGATCCTAGGGTACCGGGATCGAGTCTCACATCGGGCTCCCTGCATGGAGCCTGCTTCTTCCTCTGCCTGTGTCTCTGCCTCTCTGTGTGTGTGTCTCTTACGAATAAATAACTAAAAAATCTAAAAAAAAAAAAATCCTTAGTCCAATACACCTGCAAAGACCTCTTTTCCAAACAAGGTCCCACCCCAGGCACAGGGGTGAGGGTGTGGACACGTCTGTCCGGGTGGCCCCTGTCCAGTCCCTGCAGGCAGTCAGTGCACTGGACACCCACGAGCCCCTTCCACTGCAAAACAACAGAACTCGGGGGTCTGGGGCTCAGAGGACTCCCGACACCTTCCCCACCAATGACCTCTGACCTCTGACCCCCCAGCACCACTGAGGGGGATCAACAGGATTCCCACAGACCGAGGTCAAAGAGACCGTGAACTCCACATGAAGGACGCACAGCGTGTGGACAGTGACCCACGGTGAGTGAGAGAGCACAGGAAAGCCGGCCCCGCGACCCCAGACACAGGACTCGGTGGGCATGGGGGCAGGACAGCTCAGGGGAAGCGGGTGAGGACAGGTGGCTTTGGGAAGTGGGAGAGCCGTGCCAGGAAGCTTGGCAGCTCTACTTCCTCATGCTGGCCTTAGAGGGGTGGGTGGTATGAGTGTGCCTGGCACCCTGGTGGGCCGCTTGCAGGGTTTGGGGGCCTTGCCAGGCCCTGGAAGTGCTGAGCAGTGTGGGTGGTGAGTGTTGTGAACGAAGGAGGGCAGGTGCAGGCAGGTAGGCTAGGCCTGGGTTCAATAAAGCACCGACCTTCCCGCTCTGGGGAAGCTTCAGCCCCTGGGAAGGATCCGCAGTTGGATGCTCGTTATTTATTCACTCATTCAATATTTACTGAGAACTGCACTGTCGCTCAGGACCTGGGAATGGAGAGCAAAGAAAACCTTTGCCCTAAAAACCAAAGCCTCACGAGGTGGCGGAGAGACAGACTCATGTTAGTTCAGCTGTGAAGTGAGGAGAACGTGTGGGTCCTAGGGAGGGTCCCATCTAGGCAGGGACTGCACTCTGGTGGCTAGGGCTCCTTGGGGCAAGAAGGGCCCATGGGCGGGGCCCGACTTGGGGTACCCGGAGCCCGGACCACAAGGGGAAGCCTAGAAGGAAGTCTGTCCTCTAGGAGGGGAAGCAGGGGTACAGGGGTGTCCAGGAGGAAGTGGGGGACAGGGTGCCCCTAGGGAGGGGGCCAGCCCTGCCTGGGCTCCTGACATGGAGAGTCAGCTGCTGCTGCCTGCTTGCTGTGCCTGCTTCTTGGGGCAGATGGCTGTAGCCCTTGAGTCACACGGCCGGTCACCCCACTGGCCACAGGCGCACCCTGCATATGACAAGCTGGGATGAGCTGCGCCCCCCTCAACTCGCGGTCCAAAGCCCCAGTGGATCTCCGTGATCTCTTGCTGCTCTGGGACATCAATGCAGCTGGTCACCAAGGAGCCAGTGGTAGGTGCTCAGATGCACATGTGAATCCCACCCAGCCCTGCACACACCAGGAGGCAGGCGGCACTGACTGTCCTGGAGGCTATGGCAGAGACGAGGGTGCAGACAAGGGGCTCACCAGAGTTGGAAAGCCCAGGAGGGGGCTCCTGGAGGAAGGAGCTCCAGAGCTGAGTCCTAGAGGAGATCTAAGGGAACCGAGGAGGGGAAGCATCAGTCACAGGTGGGGTCAGCGAAGGGACCCGGCCAGGACACCCAGTCTCTGTCCCTCTCATTTCCCCAGAGTTGGCCCCAGGTTGTCCTTGGGCCTTCCAATCAGTCCCCATCCCAGGGCTGCCCCGGCTGCCTTGCTGCCTCTTGGGGACAGCGATACTTGGCCACCGGGGGGGAGGGCTGCCCTGTTCCCACGTTAACAACCAGGGAAGAGACCACGGCTCATCCAGAGGCAACATAAACGCGGGAGTCAGATGCGGAGAAGGTTGATGGTGCAGCCTGTTCAGGGCAGACACTGGCATTTCTCCTAAAGGGCAGTGCATCCCTCCACCTATCACTTCAATCCTCCCATCCCCGTCCCCATCCCTGTCCCACACCAACACCCGCAGGATCTAGGACTCTGAAACCCCGTCCCAAGTCCCAAGACAAACAGATGGCAGGTGTTGATGCCCTGGGGGGGGGAGGACCCCTGCTGAGGGTACGACCCATTGCCTTTTAGTTATTCTATTGCAGCAGGACGCACACAACCTAAAATTTGTCATCTTAACTGTTTTTAAGGGCACAGACAGGGGCACCTGGGTGGCTCAGCAGTTGAGTATTTGCCTTTGGCTCAGGGTGTCGTCCTGGGGTCCTGAGATCTAGTCCCACATCAGGCTCCCCACAGGGAGCCTGCTTCTCCCTCTGCCTTTGTCTCTGCCTCTCTCTGTGTGTCTCTCATGAATACATAAATAAAATCTAAAAAAAGAAAAAAGGCCACAGCTCAGGGGCGTCAATGCACTCACACTGCCCTGCTGTGGCCCCTCCATGGACCCCAGGATGGTCCACCTTCCCAGGCAGAGCCTCTGCCCCCACTGAACACGGACCCCTCCCTCCTCCCTCCTCCCCTCTCCTCTTCCTTCCTCCTTCCCTCCACTCTTCCTTCTCTTCCCCATGTCTGTGGGTCTGACTCCTCTCGAGTCCCCTGGGAGTGGACCCTTAGGACTGGTCCCTCTGTCCCCTCGCAGCTGTGGTGGCTGACGCTGGCATAAATTGCAAGGGGGTTGGGTGTCGTGCGTCCAAAAGTTCCAGCTCCTGCTTCCAGTCTGGCACCAAGGTTTTTCTGGGCCACCTCCCCTAAGCCGTCATAGTCTGGACACACCCAGCAGAGCCACTCCAGGGTTTTTTTTTTTTTTTTTTTTAAAGATTTTATTCATTTATTCATGAGACACACACACACACACACACACACACACACACACACACACACACAGAGGCAGAGACACAGGCAGAGGGAGAAGCAGGCTCCATGCAAGGAGCCCAAGGTGGGACTTGATCCTAGGACTCCAGGATTGTGCCCTGGGCTGAAGGCAGGCGCCAAACCACTGAGCCACCCAGGGATCCCCTTCTCCAGAGTTTGACCCAGAGGGATGCTCACTGTGTGGCCAAGGTACCCCATGGGGTGTCCACCATGCTGTCATTAGCAATGTGGAAGCCCTGGGGGCAGGCCTGGAATCCTACTGGCTGGCGACTCAGGGAGCATCCAGGGCGCACTGTGGTGTGCAGGATGGGTGGGGGGAAGCTGTGCACATGCGTGGGAGTGCACATGGGATCATAAGTGCGCACTGTGGCAAGCACCCTGACAGTGTCCGAGGGACCAGGACCTGGACGGGAGGAGCCCTGGCCCTGGCAGTATCCACGGGACAGGACGGAGGTGGGAACGGAAAGGGAAGACCGTACCCAAAGGCATTGTCTCCTCTGTGCATGCCCATGGGCAGATCCAAACCCACACAGCCACCCAGGCCAGCATGGCCTCTCCATGAGGGCCTTCCTCGGGGCTCCAGTCTCCCGGGCCCTTCTCCCAGAAGGCTGTGGGCCATGCACCTGTCCAGGCCCCCAGCAGCCTGTTGGATACTTTCCTGTGACGCCGTGCTATTCGAAGGCTTGGTGCCTGCCAGGCTGCCGTATGCTTTGTAGGGCTGGCCGCTCCTGGGTTCCGGGGCCAGCGTGATCTTCCGCCTGTGGGAGGTTATGGAGCTGGTGTCAAAATAGGAGGACATGTGATAGAATGAGTGGTGTTTCCTACAACCCATGAGTCACTGAAGGGTGCCTCTGAAGCTAGTAAAACACTATATGGTAATTCATTGAATCCAAATTAAAAAACCTCCAAACCCACTTGTAGACACAGGGCTCTCCAAATACGGGGGATAACATGCGGCCCAGGGCTTGGAGCTTGCACCCACTACCAGGCTTAGCCAAGTCTGGGCATTGCAGCAGGGCGGGGAGGCCCAGCATGCGCCCTGGGGAGCCCTCCCCTGGATGCGGGACCCAGGAGGGATTTCCAGGACCTGGGGCAGGCAGGGGTGAGCACACCTGTCAGGAAGTCCTCACTCACACTCACACTCCCACCCTGTAGGCAAAGACACCCACCTGTGCAGGGGTCGGGGGTGAGGGGTGGTGTTCCTGCTGCTGCACTGCTATGCCTGTCTGCATGAGGAACCACTCTCATGTGATCCAGTGACTGGGCTCGGTACCCCCCAAACCCCCAGGATGCATGGGAAGAGCCCATCTGCTGGCTAGGAAGGCCCCAGGCACAGGAAGGCTGTGCCACTCCTCCACACTTGCCTCTGCTGCCTCGGCTGGTGCCTGGTCGGGAGCACCTGAGGCTGACCTGACCCCACAGGACCCTTCCCCACCAGAGCCCGGGCAAGGTCCAGGTCCACGAGCCCCCTGAGCTGGGGGCCTGAGCTGTGCACGTGGACTGGACGGCAGACAGGGGGAGGGCAGAGAGAGAGAGACGGGTCCGTGCAGAGCTGGGATGAGAGGAGGAGACGGATGGTACAGGAGCCATGGGGCAGGAGGAGGGAGGGGGAAGAATGACAACCTCCCCCCTCCACCTCCACCTGCCTGCTGCTGGCAGCCCAGGCTGCCCCCGGGAGGGGTTGGGGTTGGGGTTGGGGTGGGGGGTCCGGGGGAGAGAGAGGCTCAGAAGGACACAGAAGGCGGGAAGAGAGAAGCTCCTGCCAAAGGCCCCTCCCCCAACACCATACCCCCTGCCCACCACCCACCCTCTCCCTGCACTTGGCAGCCTGGTCCAGACAGAGCCTGGGGGCCTGCAGTCCTCACACCAAGCACCATCTAGGGGCCTCCGGACAGGCTGCCAGGATTGGCAGCAACCAGAGCCCAACCTGCTGCACCCCTTGCAGTCCAGGGGTGATGGTGACGGACGGGTCAGCAGCCCTGGGTGGGGTGGGGTCAGCAGCCCTGGGCAGGGTGGGCTCTGCTTTACCACCAGGTATCTGCTCCCTGCCAGGAGGGATGGGGTCAGGGGCTCCTAGAGCTCCTCCCTGTCCCTAGTCCCTCGTCCCTCCTCTGCCACCTGGGCTGCATCCACCCTCCCAGGGTCTGTCCACCAGAGGGCAGTGGGGCCCAGCGTTTGGCAGCCCTGGGGAGGGGTGGGGAGCAGTGGGGACAAGAGCACAGAGAACCCAGAGCCCCAGGGTGGGCATGGGGATGGGCTCTGCTCTGGGGAAGGGGTCGCACAGGGCGCCTGGTTAGATTTGAATTCAGAGGGATGCCTGGGTGGCTCAGTGGTTGAGCGTCTGCCTTGGGTTCAGTCGTGATCCTGAGGTCCTGGAATTGAGTCCCACATCGGGCTCCCCTGCAGGGAGCCTGGTTCTTCCTCTGCCTGTGTATGCCTCTCTCTGTGTCTCTCACGAATAAATAAATAGAATCTTTAAAAAAAGATTTGAATTCAGAGGAACAGCAAATTAACTTCTCTGGTATGAAAACATCCCAATCATCTCATGGGACGTTCTTAGGCTAAAACAGTGTTCCTTCCTTATCTGAAATCCTAGCCTCACAGAATCCTGTATTTTGACTCCTAGATCTGGTGGTGCTGCCTGGGGACAGCAGCTGTGGGCAGTGGCAGGAGTCAGGGTGGGGCTGCAGCTCCCGGTCCAAGCTCATTAGCTCAGTGACTGCTGTCTGACAGGTCACTGGTGACGCAGGTGGATGTTGGCTGCGGTGCTGGCTGACATCCACGCAGAGGCAGGGTGGGGTGCTGTGGCTTGGTCTGAGCCAGGGAACCTTGTTCCAATCTCTCACTTGTCCAGACCTCTGGGGGAGAAGGTGCGTGACAACCGTCAACGTCCAGAGAACCAGGACGGCCCCGGTTGCCCTTAATGTGTTTGACATTCCCTAGACTCATACAGTGCTCAACCTGCATAACTGTGGGCAGTGGTCCCAAGCGGCATCTCTGCTTCTCCCTTCACCCAGATTCCTCATCTCCTGCCAGGTTTCTGCCCCCACCGCGGCCCCTGTGCTCCTACAGGAGTTCCCCGGGGTCATGAGTTCACCTGCATTTCATCTGCGTTTAGGACGGAGATAGGGCTCTGGCTCACTTTCCAGCCCTCAGGGGCTGCTACTTGCCCCAGCGCTCACTGTTGTTGGAGCAAGTGTGCATGTGCGGGTACACAGAGGGGCAGGGACAGAGCTCAGCTACCCACCCCACCCCGGGGCGGAGTCCCACAGAGAGGGAGGGACAGACATAGGTACCTGAGGCCACATGCGGCTTAACCGGGCCATTCCCACCATGTTGTGTGCTTGCGTCTGGACACCTGGAGGGTCAGCACTGCCCTGGCCACTGTGCTTGCACAGGCACACGCCTGCCGCTCCTGCCGTGGCCGTGACCTCCAGAGTCCCTGGGTCCCTCCCACGGGCAGCGTGCTCACCCAGGCGGCCAGGCGGCCGGCTCCAGCTCCATGCTCTGGAGCTGATGGGCTCCATGCAGCAGCATGCTCTTCTCCTGACTCGGAGAGCAGAATCCTTTCATCCCTTCATCCCTTCATCCCTTCATCCCTTCTTATCCATTCATTCGTTCACCAAGGACTCGGGGGGGGGTGGCTGTTGTGAGCTTGATGACCCAAGGCTCTGGGGACTCAGGGGTAGCTGCGCAGACAGGCTGAGGCTCGGAGGGCCTGGCTCAGAGGTCAGGGCACAGACACCCCAGGACCGTGGCCCCGGGACTCAGAGACGTAGCCAAGGGACCCACGGGAGGCTGAGACTCAGTCCTGTGGCGTGAGCCTCGTCTCCTGAGTCCCTCATCACTCCCATCTGACCAGCTGGGATGTGGCCCGCAGAGGGGAAGGGTCACCTGCCAGTGAGGTGGAGGGGACTGCCTGGGCTTGGGTGTCTGCAGAGCGGGGGCCCCTTCCGCTCACCCCCTGCCTTGTCTTGCTGAGGGACAACCCTGAGGAAAGTGAGAACTTGTCTCTAAATTGGTGGGTGTGAGCCTCCAGATGGGGTGTGCGGAGGGGCCTGGCCCAACCCCGTCACGGCAGGACACCCACGGCCTGGCCATAGGCAGCTGGACTCTCCAGGGCTGCGGGAACTCAGCAAAGCCATTGGAAGGGTGAAGGGGGCCTGGCAGGCGAGGCACCGCCCCCTCCCTGCCCCATCCGTCCCCTGGCTTCCTTCCAGCTTGCCTCACGGCTCCCCCATGCCCCTGTGCCCGAGGCAGGATGCTGGCCTTCACAGTGGAGGCCCCCAGCCCTGGCCCCTGCTCCAGTGCTTGTTGCCTCCTCTCCCGCCAATCCCCCCCACCCCACCCACCCAGAGGCCGGACAGAAGGGACCAGGGCACCTCCAGGGCCCCGCAGCCAGCAGCCTAAGCCGGGCAGGGGACAAGGCCTAGGGCAGTCCACTTGGCCTCCAGCCCCATCTAGTCCGTGTGCTGGCCTGGGGAGTGCCGGGCAGCTGACCCAGTCCACATGCCAGCTGGGCCAGGGGTGAGGTGACTGGAGGGCAGCCTGCCAGAGGCGGCACCACTGGCAGCCCGGCCTCCCCACACTGCCTCCCCCACTGACCCTCGTGGCCCCAAGGGTCCATTGCTGTCCTCTGGGCGCAGATTAGGAAGCTGAGGCCCTGGGAGGAAGGGCTGCTCCCAGGTCACCTGGGGGGCCGGGCAGGGGGCTCCTGGGGCTGACCCTGGGGCTGACCCTGGGCTCCTGCTCCACCTTGTAGGCCAGATCCCGGGGTCCTCCCTGCGTTCCTGTATGTTGGGGGGGCTGGCCGAGGCCACCTCCGAGGGCCCACCTGGGACCTGGGGTTCTGGCTGCTGTTAGAGCCTCAAGTGAGCCTGCCAATCCAAGCATGGAAGTCAGACCCAACGGCCGAAGGTGCGATGGGTCATGGGCGGGGGGTGGGGGGCACCATGTGGGGTTCCAGCTCTGGTTCTTCTCAGGGCCTTGTTGCCCCACTTCTGTACAGCGTTTTGTGCTCTTCCGTCCCCATCTCCCAGCCTAAAAGCCCTCTAGGGAGAAGGATCACACCTAAGTTGGCTCTGTCCCCTGCAGCCGGGGACCCCGGAGCCCCAGACACCACATCCAGGTGGTGTTCTTCTGTTGGCCCCTGAGCCCAGGGGCCACATGCCCCAGGCCCTAGGTGCCACGTGTGCCCTGGCCAGCTCTCCTCCAGAGCCCTGCCCCCTCTGCCCTGCCCCGCCTCCCCCGGGAGCTGTGGCCCTGATGCCGCCCACAGTAGGGACCTGGGAATCCAGCCCAGAGGCCTCACCTCATCTATTTTTAAGCACAAGCCCATGAAAGATTCACAGGCTGCTTTATTTACAGGTGGCGGGATGGAGAGGTCTGAAAACCGGCAGGTTCGGGATGCCTGAGTGCCCCAGGGCAGCCCGGCCTGCTTCCCACAGGCACACCCTCTCCCCCTGCCCCCTGCCCACTCAGGCCAGGCCCTTGGGGCCACCTTCCTTCCTCTCATCCAGCTTGAGGCCTGGCTTCCAGGGATCCTCTCCCCAGGAGGTGAGACGCTGGGATGCCCCCTGAGGGAGCAGGAGGCTCATAGGCGCTCCCCCCACAACCCCCTTCCTGCCCCTGCCCCTGCCCAGCTGTACAACCAGCTGCTCCCTAGCTGGCATCCCTGATCCTGCAGGATGGCTGACTCCCCTTCCTGGGCTTCCATCCTGGTCCCTGGTGCTACTTCCTCCCTGGCAAGTGTGAAGACACTGGGAACCTACCTCCACACAGAAGATGCAAAGTCAGGAGTGGCCTTTGCTGGGCCAGCCTGGGTCATGTGCTCAGGTCATCCCAGCCATGCCACGTGACACTAGTGTCCCAGTTTATAGATAGGGAACCGAGGCTCTGGTGCATTGGGCAAGTGGACTATGGGGCCAAATCTTGAGACTTCAGAGGCTGGGTGCCCCACCCCTGCCCCGGATGCCGTGTGGCGGGGAGGGATCACATCATGCTCACTCTATCTCAGCTGCGGGCATGAAACAGCCTTGGCCCTTCCCTCCAGATGTGTCACCCAACCGGAGAGAACCCTGGAGGCTATGGAGCCCCAGGCTGGCTCCAGCAGGAGGAAGTCGTGGGTGGATGGGCCGGTGGGCAGGTCAGCCTCTGGTGGCTGTGCCTGTGGGAGCCAGCATGTCCCCAGAGTGTCTCCTGTTGCCCGGCACCTGGTACCCAGTGATGGCCCCTTCTCCTGGCGGTGGGCTTCTGTGGGCCTTAGGTGGTGGTGACCACTCAGCTTCAAATGTGTTACCTGGTGTCACATGCTGTGCTGAGCCCCAGAGATGCCCAGGAGAGCTCTCAGCTGTTACCTGGCAGGGACTGGGATGGACTCAGTGATGAACTCACCCAGCACTCCCCTGGGTCATTGTGGGGACCCCGAGCACCCTGACAGGGCCAGACAGGACGCTGGCATGTCCCTGCCCATCAAACCGGGCTTCCCTGCTCTGGTGATGCTCCAGGGCAGAATCTGAGCAGAGCCATGCTGGTCCCTACTAGTTGAGAGCCACTGATTTAAGAGAAAATCTCTTCTCTCCACCAACCCAGAAGATTCTTCAGGGCTTCACCTTCTAGAAGAAAAAGGTTTTGTCAGCTTTTCATTTATTTTTTATATTTTTCTGTAAAGATTTTATTTATTCATGAGAGACACAGAGAGGCAGAGACACAGGCAGAGGGAGAAGCAGGCTCCCTCTGGGGAGCTCGATGTGGGACTTGATCCCAGGACCCCGGGATCACAACCTGAGCTGAAGGCAGGCACTCAACTGCTGAGCCACCCAGGTGTCCCTTATCAGCTTTCCAAACAGGACTTTACAGTATTGAGAATCTCTTTCAGATCTACACCGGAGGAGCCTGATGCCCCCCTCCATGGGCATCTCCAGCTCCCAAGCCCTCCTCCCTTGTCCCATCAGAAGAAAAGTGTTTTTTCTTTCAACATTTCCCCAGGAGAAAATTGGGGACGATGGTGAGATTGGGTAACAGACTGTCTGTGTGAGGCCCCAGCGGTGTGGCCAGAACCACTGCCCACCTGGGAACTCGCGGATAGGGTAGTCCCACGGCACCTGGCAGCCCCTGGGCAGCAGGTGTGGGGCACAGTGACCTCCCCTGTCACTCCAGTGGGGTGAGTGTTACCTCTGGGAGGCCATCTTCCACCTGTAAAACGGGGATGCATTTGCCGGGAGTACCTACTGCACGCCGGGTATCCTTCTCAGTGCTGGTCATACACCCGCGAACAAGACAGATGGGTCCCAATGAAGGTGCCCTCTGACCGGGGTCAGTGAAGCTCAGCAAACGCACAAACCTACACACATGTCACCAAGTCACAGGAAGTGCTAGGAAGGGGTTCTGGTGAGGCAGGACAAGGTGGGTGACCTACATGGAGGGGTCCCCCTGGAAAGGGTGCTGCTCAGGGACCAGAAGGGAGTAAAGGGGCCCTGGGTAAAGTGGCCCTTTCTGCCCTGCAGGGGTGTGAGGCCTGGATTCCGTTCATCTGGTCGGTGGAGGTCCGCTGAGGGTCAGCAGCAGGCACTGCTTACAGCTAAGAAGCCCAACGTGATCCAGGCTCCACCCCGCTGCCGGCCACACCTCTGAATGCAGGCTACCCACTCCCACCCCCCCACATGCTCTCCTCAGGTCTTGCTACCCGCCTGCCCAGGGGCCCATAAATCCTACAGCCTGCAGGCTGGGCGGGGCCAGCGCCCCATCCCTGAAGGGCTCCAGGCTTTCTCTGGAGGAGCAGCGGGAGAATGTTGCAAGAGTGGAAGAGGCCAGTGGGCATATTGACAGTGACACAAAGCCATGGACCCACAGACAGATGAAGACCCAGCTGAGACACTCTCAAGGTCCCACTGAGAGACGCCACCAGTATACCATGGCTGAAGCGATCTCCCCCAAGGCGCAACGCTGGGAGCATCTGTGAACAGGCTGCCACACCCATGCAGGGAACCCCACCTCCCATAGAGCCACGGGTTCCCATGTATCTCAAAAGCCAAGCTTCTGTATTTGTGGGCAAAACCAGATCTGTTTTGGGGGCCGTCAGTAGAGTATTTCGGTAACAGGTTGCCTCAGCATCTAAGAAACCCAAGAGACCCATAAGATACTTCCTGATGCCCTTCGGAGTGCCAGGCATACCTCGGCATTCTGGAAAGCAGACACAGGACCGCCAGTCAGAGGGGAGGACACGTGCTGCCCCTGCCCCTGGACGCTGACCTGCATGCCCAGGCGGGGCTCTCCTCCCATCCCAGGCCCTGGCAGATGGCTGAACTGACGTGAATGCAATCACCCGGTATCTGCTCCTGGCCCCCGGTGACACATTGTTCCTGGCACCCAGAGCAGGCACCCTCAGCCAGGCTCAGAAACCTGTTCCATTCCTAGTGCCTCCGCCAGGAATCTGCGTATGCCCACCAGGCTCTGCTGAGGGCCGGCTGGGTCTCCCTGCAACCGTACCAGGGTACCCGAAGGAGGTGACGCAGGTGGCCCAGGTGGCCCAGGTGGCAGTCATTCGGGCAAGGTTCAGGGTCTCCTTTGTGTGGCTGGCTGGTGACCCGGCTGCCACCGGTCGCGTCCTTGGGTCGCCTTTAGAAGCATGCTTCTGGGCTCAGGGGCCGCGGGGATGTGGGCAACAGGAGGCAGGGCGCGCGGCAGAGGCCCAGACTGTGGCGTGGGGGGCGGTGCCAGAGTTCAGGCTAACCGGCTGCGGGGGCCGCAGGGGGGGTGGGGGGGGCGCCGCCAGGAGCCAGGTGACCCAGGGGCCGGCCCGGGCAGGGGGAGTGTCGCGGGGCGGGGCGGGGCGGCCCCCGGGGACCGCGCGGCCGCCGGGCAGTCGCGGGGCGGGGCGCGCCTCACCTAGCAGCTTCCTGGGCGCGCTCGCTCCCCTCTCCGCCCCGGGCCGCCCCGCCCCTCCGCCGGCGCAATAAGGGGCGCGGGCGCGCGGGAGGAGGCCAGCTGTCGCCAGCCCACCCGTCGTCCTCGCGCCTGCCCGGGGAGCGCGGAGAGGGAGCCGGGGCCGGCGCCGCCGTCGGGGCTCCGGGGACCGGCGGCCAGGGCGCGGTCTGGGCGCGGCGGGGTCATGGAGCTGTGGCCGTGGGTGACCGCGGCGCTGCTGCTGCTGCTGCTGCTTGTGCAGCTGAGCCGCTCCGTCAGGTTCTACAGCAGGATCACTCTGTACTGCGCGCTCTGCGTCCTGGCCTCCACCGCCGCCTCGGTCGTCTGCCTGCTGCGCCACGGCGGCCGGAGCGTGGAAAACATGAGGCAAGGGGGCCGGGGCCGGGGCCGGGGGCCGGGGGCCGGGCTGGGGCGGGGCGGGGCGGGGCGGGGAGCGCCGGGCGGGGTCGGGGTGCGCGGGGACTGCGACGGCGGGGAGGGGGGACAGTGCCGGCTGCGGGGGACAGTACCAGCCGCGGCGGGGACGGCGCCGGGGCGGAGCGGGGCGCGGGCCGCCGCCCGCTTCCGCTTCCCTAACTTTCTTCTCTCGCGTCTCTCCTTCCTGCCCCGCCCGCGGCTCGCGGGGCTCCCGCGGCTCCGGGGCTCTCCAGCCGCGCAGCGGGGAGAGCGCGGCGGGGGCGGGCACGTGTCCGCGGGAGCCCACGTCACAATGTCTCCGCGCCCGGCCGAGGCCCCGGCGGGGCGCGATCCCCGAGGGATTTAAACAGTGTGTCAGTATCCGGCGCGGCGCCGCCGCGTCCTTGAGCCCCGCCAAAGGGCCCGCGGGACGCGCAGGGCGTTCGGGGCGCGGTGGCGGGCGGCGGAGCGGCGCGCGGGGAGGCTGGGCGGCGGGCCAGCTGGGAGGGGCGCCACCGGCCCCGCCCGCGGGGAAGGAGCAGCCGCCGGCCGGGCTCGCCCCTGGGGAGCTTTGCTGGAGCACCGCCCTGCCTGGACCGGGCTTTACAGCCAGGCGTGCCTGTCCTCTGCGCGCCCCCTCCTGCCACCCGCCAGGTGATAAATGCACCTGTGCTCCGTTTCGGCCTGGAGCCCCGCCTTCCCTGCGGGGCCCCTGAGAAGGTAAGAGGCTCCGGGAAGCTTGGGCCCTTGAGGTCCAGCCTCACGGTGGAAGGAAGGCAGAGGTGGCTGGGATCCTTCAGTGGACACCTCTGTGGCTGGTGGGTGTGGGGCGGAGAGGTCAGGCAGGCCTCAAGAGTTGGGGGCCTCTCTGGGTCAGGTGCTAAGGGGCGGGGGCTTCTTCCTGCCTTCTCTCCCGGTTTCTGGTCCCAGGAGGGATGTTGCCAACATTTCTCTCTGTGGCTTTTGCAATGGCTTCTTGGCTGTGGCCTGCCGTGGGGACAGAGGTCCCTGAGCAACCAGTCCCCTGCATGCTCACAGGGGCAGCGGGTGAGGGGTGCTGACTTTATGCCAACTCTGCCCTGTCCATCCAGCCAGCGGGTGCTGTCGGGACTGGCCCTCGCCGGGTCCCCTGGACCCTGTCTTCAGGGGTTTGTGGCTTTCCTGTAGTACCCAGAGTAGGTGAGGACTCAGTGGACTTGCTCATGGGTCTCTGGTGCCCCTGCCCACCTCCAGCATGGTCCAGGCCAGCATCCCAGGGAGTGCCGACCCCAGGGACAGCCCCTGTGTGGCCCTTCTGGTAGTCTAACCGCATGGAATGGCCCTGGGGAGGGGAGGACCTGTTTCCAGGGAGTTCCTCCAAGCTGGGCCAACACCACTCTGGGGTGGGGGCGCCTGAGGCAATGCACCTCTCTGGAGGTTGGGCCTTACGTTAAGGTCCTAGGGTCCCCTGCAGGCAGCAGGCTCACAGCTGGAGCCTCCTCTCAGCCCTAGCTGGGGGCTGGCCTCAAGGCAGGGTGAGGGGTGTGGGTTCAGGGAGCGACAGGCTGATGGGCTTCTTGGAGGCAGCGCTGCCCTCCTAGAGCCAGGCCTGTGGACAGCACATCTGGTTCTGAGGCCTCGGGAAGGCCTGAGTCTAGCCGTCCTGCGGCGTGGGTGGAGAGCTGGGCCCAGAGCAGGTTTTCAGCAGCAGTGACCGGAAAACCAGGAGGTGACCCTCCTTTACACACTGTGTCATCAGACGGCCTCTTTATGAGCAGCTTCCTTGTCTTTTTAAAGGACTGACTCAGGCCTCAGAACTTCCCAGGGATCAAGTCGGCAGTCCCCAGTTCCCTTTTTGATCAGGCCTTCCCTTGGCCTTGCACCTCTGGCCCCTGGTGTTGGCTCTCAGTCCCAGTCTCACCTGAGATTCTGGTCCCCCCCAGGGACCCTAGAGGCTCTGAGAGGACTCAATAGAAGCTTCCTACTGCTTTCCCACGCCGGGGCAGCTCCCAGACTTGGCTCTGTGAAGGGGCCACCCCAGGACACTGACAGGTGACAGCAGGTGCTCTTCTCCCCGGGGAGGGGTCACAGCCCCCTTCCCCTGGACCCCTAGATCCCACAGGGAAGGGTCACAGTGATGACTCTCAAGACCCCCCGCCGGCTGTAGCTGAAGTGGGGGTGCCGGTGGGGCATGCTGGGGGCAGGAAGTCCCCCACGGGGCAGGCCGGTGGTGGGGGGGAGCTGCTGCATTGCCCCGGGACAGGACCCAGGAGACTGGAGGCGGAGGTGCCTGAGGGGCTGAGCAGAGGGTCCCCACTCCCTTGTTGCGGCCCCTCCAGGTACCCCCTCCACTGTCTGTCCTGACCCCCCAGCGCCCCGGGGCATCTGGCTGCTCCTCTCCAATCCCGCCAATGACCCCCCTCCCTGGACGCCATTGTCTCTCCTCTCACCTCCTGCCTCCACTGCGGGCACAGATGGAGGGTTGGAGGTGCCGCCTGAAGCTAAGGCCTCCTGAGCGGCGGGAGGAGGGAAGAGGCTGTCCTCTGGAGTCCCCAGAGCTAGGAGGTGGTGGAGATGGGGTGCAGACCCACCAGCAGTGACTCCGCAGGACACGGTCTGTGCTTCCCCTTGCCCACCCAGCACGAGGGCGGGGCGGTGCCAGGGCGGCCATGGGACCCAAGACCCGGGCTCTGGGTGCCTGGAGTTGGGGGAGCAGCCCTGCTCTGTCCCCTCCCTGCTTTCATGTCTGAGCAGCCGCAGGCCAGGCCCTCGCTAAGGAGGCCTTTGCCTGCTAGAGTCCAGCTCTGAGGGTACAGGGAACAGTGATGGGAACAGAAGAGCCGAGGAGACTCTGACCCGCTGGGGGCTGAGACCAAGGATCCCTCCAGGCTGGCTGGGGCCTGTGTATCAGGCTTGGGTGGAGTATGAGACCACGTTTTCTCACCCCAGGAGGCAGATGCCCTTTGCCAGAGACAAGTGTGAGATTGCTCTGTGTGCGTGAACGTTGAGTTTGGCTGCAGGATCAGGAAACCCTAGTGACGGCCTCCTCACTGGAGGCATGAGCTTTTTGTGCATGGAAGGAGACCAGAGCGGGGCGGCCCGGGTGCATGGAGAGCTTCCAGCCCCTTCCATCCTGTGGCTCCCCTGTGCTCAGGGACCAATATGCCACTGCTACGGCAGGGCCTTGGGGCTGGACTGCCTGCTTCTGCATTCTCCCAAATGGCTGGGATGCAAATAGTGGGTGGACAGCTCTCCACTTCCAGGCAGGTGGGGCAGCGAGGCTCTTCCGTTTGTGCAGCCCGTGAGGAGGCTCCAGCAGGGAGGAGAGGGGATTGCTCCCGTCAGAGTCTGGCTTCTTAGCCAGCGCTCCAGCCACTCCGTAGTTTGTGCCCTGGGGAGGGCATGGATGGGGACCCAGTGCAGTCCGGGAGCCCCGTGGCACGTGGGGGCTGGCCAGGGATCCTGGTTTTGCCAGAGGGTCTGCCTTTGTTTCTCTTGGAGTAGGATGGCCAGTGGCAGACTCCCTTCCCTGGATGTGCTCCTGCAGGCCCAGAAACCAGAGCTCCCCGCAGTCCTGAACATCCTGGGTCAGCTCTGAACATCCTGGCTTGCTGGCCCTACCCTGTCCCCAGGCTCCTGCTCGCCCCGGACTGCCCTTCTTACCCGCCGTGGGGTTCTGCTCAGGCTGGAAACCCCACCCCACCCCAGGGATGTCCCCTCTTTGTGCTCCAGCTTGTAAGACACTTGTTGGAAAACATTCCTGCTCTGCCAGGTGTCTCTCTGGGGCCTCCTATTCCCCGAGCAGATTGGTGGCTCTGTGTGGCCTTCCTGGCAGGGGTATCCCCAGGTGAGCCCCACTGAGGACCACCCAGAGGGGTCTGGCTGAGGACTGGCCTGCCTCAGTTAAAACAGCCACCCGCTGGGATAGTAATGTAGCCCAAGGCCAGGGGCTGAGGGCAAAGGTCAGCAGGTGGCCAGGGCCTGGCCTTGAACTTCTTCCAGCTGCCTGGAGTCTGTGGAACAGATGGCTGGGGGCTCTTGTGCCACCTACTCTGGGTTCCTCTTATCTGCTTGTGACCTCATCATCACAGTTGCCCCTGGGGGTCTCAGCGTCCTGGATTCAATCTCCTTTCACAGGCTGGAATGGAACCTTGGTGGGGGGCTGGGGTCAAGCACAATACCCAAGGTCATGGCTAGTGAGCAGGGACCAGGATCTGATCTGTCTCACCCAGAGCCTGGGAAGGGCCTGGGTGTCCTCAGGCTGAGCACAGAAAGTCCAAGGAGGCTGGATGGGAGTGAGCCTGGGCTCCCATGGGCTCCTGTGGGCTCCTGTGGGCTCCCGTGGGCTCCAGCAGGATCCGTGGTGTTTACTGTGCTCAGGTGTTCTCAGCGGTTCAAGTCTGGGGTTAAGTAGAGGGCTCCTGAGAAAGATCCAGGGGTGGCCAGGGCATCCCATCTGCTTGAGGACTGGTCCTGCTCGGGGAGGCTAGGGGGAGTGGGGGGGAGGCTTGAGGTGTAAAGGTGACACCAGCCCCCCACCTGGCTACTGGCAGCAGTGCTTCTGGAAAGTCAGGCCCTCAGCCCACCCCAGGCCGCTTGGGCTTCAGGTAACCTTGGTTCCACCTTCGCTAGCCTCCCCTGGGGAATTGGGGACTAGAGTAGTGTGACCTGTCTTGGGGCCAGCGCCAGGGACACCTGCTTCAAGCTCTGGGGCCCTGGCTTCTGATGGGGCAGCCCCCCAGCCCTGCGGCTGGCGGAGGGGCAGTCAGGTGAGGTAGACAGTCAGGGCACAGTGGCGGCTGCTGTAGGCTGGCTGAGGGGACAGCGTCACCACCATCCCTGCTGGGTGGGGTCTACAGGGCCTTGGGGAAGGGAAAGAACGTAGCTTTTGCAATTCTGGAATTCCATCATGCAATCCTGGATCCTCACCGCTCCTCCGGCATGTCCTTTACCTGGGGTTTTTCACTTGTTTTCCAAAAACCAGGTTAGGAGGCGGATTCCCGCCATCCCAGCTTCCCTGCTGTGAGACCTCTAGCAAGTGGCCTAACTGCTTAGCCTAGACACCCCTCATTTGTGGGGTGGGTGTCCCGAGTGTGCCCACCTTGTGGGGCTGCCCTCTGAACAAAACTGAGGGCTCCTGTCACACCCTCGGCACAGCGCAGGGGAGGGAGCACTCCCACCTGCCTCCACGTTGTAAGTGTGCTCTTCCTTCCCCCAGCAGGGACCCTCCAGGCTTTGTCTCCCAGGCAGGGCCTGCTGGGCACCCAGAAACATGTGCTGCCTGCAGGAACTGCAGCAAAGCTTGGTTTGCTTCTTCTCACATTGAGAAAACTGTTAAAATGATAGACTTTCTCAACACTTTTACTAAAAACCTTGAAACTGTGACAAGAAGAAGGCAGGTGGGCGGGTATGGCCTGCAGAGAATGCTTTGTCCCCTCTAGGACTAGGGGTGCCCTTCTTGGGCAGCAGTGGCTGGCGTGTGTTCTGGGTCGCGCAGATGCATCCCTCTTGCAGGTGTGCAGAGCATGCTGCTCTGTGCCCTGCCGCCCTGGGCTGCCCACTGGCGGACATCTCTGCACAGGACCTCCCAGTTCCAGAAAAACCAGTTTGCAGTCAATCCCTTAAATTAAATATGCAAAGAAATCCAAATAGGAAGTAGAGAAGAATCCTGGAGATGGATGGTGGGGACGACTGCACAACCGTGTGGGTGGATTTAATGCCAATGATCGGACATTTAAAAACGATTGAAATGTTGGGGTGCCTGGGTGGCACAGTCAATGAAGCGTCTGCCTTGGGCTTCAGTCATGATCCCGGGGTCCTGGGGTGGAGTCCTACGTGGGGCTCCCGGCTCAGTGAAGAGCCTGCTTCCCCCTCTCCCTATGCCCTTCCTTCCTGCTCATGCTCTGTCTCAAATAAATAAAATATTAAAAAATAATTAAAATCATAGACTTTATGTGACATATATTTTGCCATAATTTGGAGAGAGAGAGAGAGAGAGAAGCCAGCAGGTGCCTCCAGCAGAGAGAACGCGCTCCTTGGCCAGCAGGAGGCGCTTGTGACCTGTCACTGCAGGACTTGGCGTCCAGGCCTCACTGGCTCCACCCCACCTCTTCCCACACTGGGACATTCAGACCCTTTCAGATTTTTCTTTTTTAAGACTTTATTTTTAAGTAATCCTTTCGCCCCACGTGGGGCTTGAACTCACAACCCGGAGATCAAGAGCCACACTCTCCACTGGCTAAGCCTGCCGGGCGCCCCTTAGAAGAGACCACGCTAGGGATCCCCAGGTGGCTCAGTATTTTAGCGCCTGCCTTCGGCCCAGGGCGTGATCTCGGAGTCCCAGGATCGGGTCCCACATCAGGCTCCCTGCATGGAGCCTGCTTCTCCCTTTGCCTGTGTCTCTGTCTCTCTCTCTGTGTCTCTCATGAATAAATAAAATCTTTAAGAAAAAAAAAAAAAAAAGAAGAGACCACGCTGGAGGATTGCAGGCCTGCCTGCCTTGTGCCTGCCTTAGGATCAGATCCTGAAAGAGGGACCAGATTTCTTTTCTTCTTTTTTTAAGATTTATTTATTTGAAAGAGCACACACAGCAGGGGAAGGGGCAGAGGAGCAGGGAAGCAGCCTTCCCCTGGAGTGCAGGACCTGCAGCTCCATGTGAGACTCCGTCCCACAATCCTAAGCATGACCTGAACCAAAACAAGCGTGGACTCTCCATGGACGGTGCCACCTGGGCCCTTGGAGGCAGGGCGGCCGCTCAGCTTGTTCCGCGAGTCTGGGGCCTGGTGAGGGGTGGGGACGGACTGGGTGGGTCAGGCCCGATCTGGCCGCGGCTGGCAGATCCTGGGGAGGACGGCTGGTCTAACGGTGCAGGCAGCCCTGAGCCTCGGTGTCCCCATCTGTGACAGGATGATGGTAACTGCCCTCTCACAGGAGCTCTGTTCTGTGAAAGGGGCACAGCTGAGGGAGAGGCTGGCTTTTCAGACGTGGAAGGACAGATCCCAAGGGGTTGGCCCCCAGGAGGCCTGGAGGGACCCAATCCACAGGCACTGGGTGCAGGGGCTGCAGGACAGGAGGCCCATGTATCTCGGGATAGAGTCTGGGAAGAACACGTTCTGGGGACGGATGGAGGGGACGCCCCTGAATGTGCACCGAGCAGCACTTAAGTCGGTACATTCTGGGCCATGTGCATTTTACGATGATTTAAAAAAGCCAGAGTCTGGCTTTGAGCCTGTCCTGAATCCGCTCTGTCCAGAGGCGTCTCCAGGCCCTGCGTGGCTACTCCCCCTCCTGCAGAAAGTGGAAATCTCTCCCCTGCCACGAGGACTGTTGGCGAGATCAGATAACGGGGGCTCGGGAGCGGGGGAGGGAGGGCTGCCCGAACCTCTGTGACAGCAGAACAGCTCTGGGCCGGAACCCCTTGGCCCAGTGGGTGGCATATGTGCAGCCCCCTGCCTCCCACAGGGGATGGGCAGGGAGGGTTTACAGAGCACCAAGCCCCAGGCCTTGGGCTCCATCACCCTGCAGGCTGACCCTTAATGGAGCCTGTTCCAGTAGGAGCACTGTCCCCGCTGCGCTCTCCAGGACCAGCCAGCACCTGCAGATGTGTCCCCACACACAGAGCCATTCAAGCCTGCCAATGAGGCCTGGATGTGGCCCCAGGAGGTCGTGATGCTCTGGGGCAGATCCTTAGGGCGCCAGGGCTGGAAGGGCTGCAGACTTGAAGCCAGGGAGGCCCAGGCCCACACACACCTGGCTCCCTGACTCTCTCCATCACCCCGGGCAGTCATTCAAGCTGTAGGCCATGAGAAGGGGAGGGTGGGGTTGCTCCGAGGACAGGGGTAGGGGTGTAAGCCCTGGCTGGCTGTGCTCCTCTCATCGGGGTGGCTCTTCTCCTTCTTCCCAAGCAATCTTCAGCCCCTGCAAAGCTCTGCACTCGCTATGGCTGCCTTCTCCCTGGGGTGGCACTGTCCTGCAGGGATGGTCCCTTCCCTTGGCCGGGCCTCCTTCCCCAGGGCGTGTGGGTGGGGGCCCATGACCTCTGCAGGGGTGCAGGGATCTCTCTCTCTCTGTCTCTGTTGGGTTTTTTATTTTCTTACTTTTTAATGATTTTACAAGTAATCCCTACCCCCCACAGGGTTTGGATCTATAACCCTGAGATCAGGCATCATACCAACCGAGCCAGCCAGGCACCCCTCCGTGTTGGGGTTTGGGTCACTGACACGGAGACCCAGCCTAGCCCCGGTCCCTTTCCAGCTGCCCCTGGCTGAACAAGCAAGGGTGTGGGGTGAGGGCAGGGCAACGCAGTAGGTCCCCGGAAAACAGATGTACAAGTGGATGCCCTCCCCTTTGCCAGGGGTCCAGCACCTGGAGGCCTCGCCCCTTCTGTGCTTGATCCTCCGTGTTCCTGCCAGCACGGGGGAGATGGGGCAGCTCGCACTGTCCCCTGAGGGATGGGACCTAGAGGCCTTTGGGGGGAAGGTGAATTCAAGGCCGTGCACAGCCCATGAGAGGGCTTGCCAGGGCTCCGTCTGCGGTGCGGGGGGGGGGGGCTGTCTCTTTACTGTGGCTCTGTCCCCAGGCCGGAGCCCAAGATGGAGTGCAGGGCTGTGGGGCCCCTCTCACTGACCACGTCTCCCCTCAGGATCATCCAATGGTTTGTCCTGAGCTTCAAGTATGTATTTGGCCTTCGTTTCGAGATAAAGGGTCGCCAGAAGCTGGAGTTGGACCACCCCTGTGTCATCATTTCTAACCACCAGAGCATCCTGGACATGATGGGTAAGCCAGGGCTGCAGGGGGGCTGCTGGGGGAACTTGGGGGGTTGCTTCAGAGAGGTGGAGCCTGGGCCTGGATGAGCTGGGGGGCCAGGAGGGCAGACCCAGGCCCGGGGGACATGACAGCTCTCTGTGTGCCTGATGCTGGGTCCAGGGCTCTGCCTCTCACCTGGCACTGGGAGCTCTGCTTCACCCCTCCCTTTACATGCAGGGTGACAGGCTGAGAGGCCAAATGGCTTGGCCAGGTAGCCAGTGGGAAGGCATGACCCGGCCCAGGCCTGTTGGTGGTCGAGGCACGGGGCTGGTTCTCTCCATCTTGGGGAGGTGGCTGCCAGGCTCTGAGCATGACCCCCACCTGCCTGGGGCCCCGTGGCCACCTGCAGGCCTTATGGAGGCCCTACCCGAGCGCTGTGTGCAGATCGCCAAGCGGGAGCTGCTCTTCTTGGGGCCTGTGGGCCTGATTATGTACCTCGGGGGCATCTTCTTCATCAACCGGCAGCACTCCAGGACCGCTGTCACCGTGATGGCCGATGTAGGCGAGCGCATGGTCAGGGAGAATGTGAGTGTGGGGCTCGGGGCCTGCGTGGCTATGTAGATGCTCCAACTCTGGGCACACAGAGGTCAGGGGCAGGGCTGTGCATGAGCCAGGTGGGTGGTGGTCTCAGCTGAGAATGGGGCTCCCCAGGAGGGGGGCTCCCCAAGAGGGGATGGCGGCCTGGGACTGCTACAGCTGCCTCCTCTCCCTCTCCCTGCAGCTCAAAGTATGGATCTATCCTGAGGGCACACGGAATGACAATGGAGACCTGCTACCTTTCAAGAAAGGTGCCTTCTACCTGGCCATCCAGACCCAGGTACTTCAGGGCACTGCCTCCCAGAGGGTCCAGGGGGACTTAAAGCTGGAGGCGACTGCCTAGCCAGGCTAGGGCCACCGGGGCTCACAGAGCACCTCCCACCAGGCAGGCACAGGGCCTTATGGCCCCTGCAGCACCTGGTTTCTGACCTGCTGGGGGGAAGATCTTTGGGCCCTTTCCCCACCCTGAGCATCAAGGCTGGTGCCTGAGCAGGTCCAGCAACCAGGTACCATCACACTTGTCACCTGGGGGCTGGCGCCTGGGGCTTCAGCACCCCCGCCCCCGTAGCCAGCCAGGCAGGGCCCCCAGAAGGCAGAGGCTGTGGGCCTACTTGCTGGGAGCTCTCAGGAAGGCCAAGTGCTTGTTCGGTGCTGTGGGCCGCAAGCTGGGGCAGGGCTGGGGCAGGGCTGGGGCAGGGCTGGGGCAGGGCTGGGAAGCCCCGTGAGCAGGACCCGAGCTGGGGGCAGGGCTGGACAGAGCGAGCTGCAACTGTGTGGTGGGCCTCTGTAGGTCACTGGGCCTGGACCTCCGCGTGGGTCTCCACCCAGGAGGCGCTTGGGGTGAGGCCGGGACGGGGGAGTGTGCCCATGCGCCGGCAGTGCGCCCTGGTGGGTGGAGGGTGCCCTGTTCCACTCCGGGTGCTGTTGGGGGAGCTTGTGCAGGGAAAAGTCATTGTCAGCGGCCAGGGTAGGGGCTCCGTCCTGCCCAATGCGGGTCTGCCCCCCACCCTCCACCCCGGAGCCCCCGTGGCGCTGCTTCTGCGCTCCCACTGTGCCGGTGGCCTCTGGCGCCCCCTGGTGTCGGCCCTGAGCTGGGCCAGGTGCAGCTCTCCCTTCAGAGGCAGCCAGCTGCGCCCCTGGGGGGTGGGGAAACAGGGACGGGTGGAGGACCCTGGGCCTGCGGGAGGTGGGGGGCACCTTGCCACACGCCGGGGGCTGCCGGGAAAGGAGGGAGGACGCGGTGGCTCTGCTGGGGTCTGGTGGTCTCCCCCCCAGGGCCTCCCAGACTGCAGCCTACCTACCCAGGTCCCAGGCCTCATCCCTACTGGTACCAGGGAGAGGCTCCCTGACTGCCAGGGTTAATGATCACCCTAGGTGTCCCCTCCCCCCTGCCCGGCTTAAGGATGGGGGAGGGGTGGGCAGAAGGGCCAAAGTAACCTCTGCCTAAACTGTAGGGGAGGGGGGGCACAGACATGACTCATGGACATGTGCCAGCCCAGGAAGGCTTCCTGGTGGAGGGGATGCTTGAGTGAAGGTGTGCAGGGTGAGTTTGTGGAGTGCTGGGGGCAGCTGGAGGCGGGCAGGGGGCAGGGGGCAGGTCCGGCTGTATTCCTGGAAGGCACCAGCGTAAGAAGCAGCACCTCGGGGTGATCATTAACCCAGGGCATGAAAGGTGTCCCTGGCCCAGGGGTCAATGCGTGGAAGGGCCTGGAGGCAGGTAGGTGGCAGGGCGGGGCCACCCCTGCTAGCTGGTCCTTGGGGCTTGCATGTCCTCAGGCAGCACGGCTTCCCGCCCACAGGTGCCTATCATCCCCATCGTCTACTCCAGCTTCTCCTCCTTCTACAACCCCAAGACGAAGCTCTTCAGCTCAGGTAGCGCCCCAGCCCCTGCATGCACATGCAGCCTGGCTCATGCTTGCTTACTAGGATGCCCAGGCCCCTGATGGGACAGTTCCCATTTCTGGGTGGTCACTGTAGGCCACTGACCAATTGGTGAGTGAAAGGAGGCAGGAAGGATCCGGAATTGCAGCTGCAAGCTGAGCTGGGCAGTCATGGGCCCGCTTCCCAGCAGAGGGGCCTAGGGTACCCGAGTCCATGCACTGTGGCACAGGCTGGGTAGTGCTCCCAGGTGCCCAACGCTGTGGAGCTCGGGGGCCACTCCCAGCCCTCCTGGTCCTGGCCCTCAATGTGGGCTCCTAGGGCCTGGGTGGGAGGGTAGGGTCAAAGGTCGAAGGGCAGCGCGGGGCGGGGCGGGGGGGGGGGGGGAGGAGCCGGGCTGCGTCCTCCCTCATCTAGGCCACCATGGAAGATGGGGGGGGGGCCGGGAAGCGGTGGGGGACACTTCTGGGGGAGGGAATGCTCTGTACCCTGGGTGGGGCCCCGTCAGGGAGCATGTGGCTGTCAGAACCCACCAAAGGCAGACTTAGAAGCTAAGTGTTTGATTACGAGGATTATTGTCAATTAAAAACCAACACCTGAGACCAGGGTGTCCAAAATGGAACCAGGCTTGGTTCCTGGCCTGGGCCTTGGGCTGCTGCACAGAGAAAACCAGCAGGTGGCGGAGGAGCAGAAGGGCACTGGAGCAGGGACAGGAGGCTGCAGGGGTGCCAGGGCAGCAGGCCTGGGTCAGGTGGCCAGGCACTGATGCAGCTCACCCCCAATAGGAACAATCAGGGTGGAGGTGCTGGATGCCATCCCCACCAGCGGCCTCACAGTCGCAGACGTCCCCAAGCTTATGGACACCTGCCACCAGGCCATGAGGACCACGTTCTTCCGCATATCCAAGATCGCCCAGGAGAATGGGGCCACTGCGAGGCAGGGCTCCTAGGCAGCCCAGTAGCCGAGGCCTGGCTGAGGCAGGGCCTGGCTAGAGATGGGACAGAGGAACCTCCTCCCTGCCCTGACAGCTGAACATCACTGTGTCCTACTGCTGAAGGTCCCCCAGCTTTCCTCTGGGCCCCGGATGCAGGTCCTGTCCCTGGTCCTGACGTCCCCCAGAGGAAAGTCTGGAGCCTTCCCCAGAAGCCCATCCTCATGCCTCAGGGACCCGGGAGCAGGCCTGGGGCCCAGTGGGGCTGGCGGAGCAGGGCTAAACTACATGGCCTGGGGCCTCCGGACGATTGGCCAGAGTCTGGGCCTGCAGGCTGCATGGCCAGCCCCGGCCCTTGGGGAGAAGTGGGACTCTGGAGGTGAGGGGCACACATCAGTCTTGTGCAACCTGGACCTCAGGGGAGCCTGGGAGCAAGCCTGCCAGACACTGCACTCCGTCCGTGTTTTTTAATAAATGAAGTCTCCGAGTGCCTGGTGAGCTGTGGTCACTTGGGGCGGGTGGGTGGCACAGCGCCCGGGGCTGCCGCGCCCCCGCTGGGGCTGCACTGTGGGAGCCTCTCCGTCCCTGGCGCCCCCCCAAGGGCCAGGCCCCTGGTCACCCTGCGGTACACTTTCCTGGGGGTGGGGATATCCACCTAGATGGGGGCGGGCATGCTGCAAGTCAGGGAAGAGGATGAAGATTTGCTTCTTGGCTGCTAGCTGGGGGTAGAGCTACCTTAGCACCCAGAGGTCAGTCTCTCCCAGAATCTACCTGCTCTCACCCCTTTTGGAGAGGGCCAAGACCCCATGGAGGGGGCCCCCCGCTGTGGCTGGATTCCTCTCTGTGTCCCACAGCTGCCCCTCCTTCCTTGCACCAGCCAGCAGGCGGCCCCCATCAGCTTTCGATCGCCCTCTAGAACCCACCCAGGACACCGCAGCTCCTGAACATTCATTTTATTCTGACACAGATCAGAGGTGCCCCCGACATGCACCCCAGCAAGCAAGACCCTCGTACCATCCCTCAGCCACGGGTCCACCCACCGGTCGGGGTGCAGGGGTGCCGGCCTGGTGGGGCCCCTCCTCCCACCCTGTCTTGGCAGGCCGTCCCCTCCTGCCTGACCCAGCACAGCGGGCACAGGCTCTCAGGAGCCAGAGTGGGGACCCCGGCCAGGCCTGTCATGGCTGCTTCTTGCAGGAACCTATGGACAGAGGAAGGGGTGGGGTCAGAGGTCACCACCGCTCCTCACCACCTCCCCTGAAGGCTATGGCCTCCTAGCCCCAGGCCCAGGTCCTGGCAGCTCTGTGGGGTGGGTGGCACTCACAGGACCCCAGCTGCTCCTCCAGGAAGGAGATCTGCTCACTCAAGGAGTCGATGCGGTCCAGCTGCTGGAAGGAGTGGGTCAGGAGGCTGCTGGGGTCTGGGAGCCCGTGCTCCAGGGCCCTAGAGGCCATGCTGTGCAGCGGTGCCAGGACCAACTGCAGCTTCTGTGGGCAGAAGGGGTCCTTGCTGTCGCACAGGCTCTTGGAGCCCTGAGGCCAGGAAGGGCTGTGCCCACTCCCAGACCCGGCTCCATGTGCGCGGCCCTGTATGTTGACCAGAGGGGCTTCTGTGGTGGGAGAACCAGGTGCTGGGCACAGATGGACACCACATTGTCCAGCTGGCAATGGTCCCCAAGGACTGGGGCAAGGGGTCCCAGGACCAGAGCTTCCAAGGACTCATCAGGCCACAGGGACAAAGGTAGGGGTGGGCTTCAGGCTCTCTGTGCTGCCTGCAGGTGCACAGCCGAGCTCGGCCCCTCTTCTTTGCTACCCCTGCCCAGCCTGGGCTGTCAGTAGCCAGGATACCTCCTTCCTGGGGCTACCCTCACTGAACCCACAACCACCCTGAGGGTCTGATCCACACCAGGAGACAGCACAGGGCCTCACCTGTTCTAGCACATCCACCCTTGACCGCAGCCTCTGCACTTCCTCCTCTACTGCAGTGTCCACACCTGGGGAGATCCCAGCCCTGAGTCAGTCCCCGCACCCCCTACCCCACTCCTCAGGCTGGCTTCTTGCCTCCATGGGGAGGCCCCTCAGCCTCCGCTGAGTGTGGGGCGCAGCCCTGGCGATGGGAGATCAAGCCCCAGCTGCCAGGAGCCCCGCCCCATTATAGGCCGGCCGGAATGTCAGGGAGGCGGCCCTGCATGTCAGTGCACCCTGGGCAGGTACACCCACCCTGCCTACCCCTCGGTGCCAGAGTCCCTGCTGAGCTGTCCAAGCTGAGGTCCATGTCGCACTCTTGAGGCCAGGCTGCCGACAGCGCATTATTACTCACGGTACGAGTTTGAAGTGTCACAGCGCGTACCAAAAGTAATAATGTCCCGTCGCCAGCAGAGGCGTGGTGTCTCCCAGCTGCCGAGGCAGGGACACAGAGAAGACCCTGGGTAGGGGCTTTCTTCCACCCTCATGGCTGAGATGAGGCCCCCCCAGTGACCCTCCCCACAATGCCCCCAAGGAATCACCACCCATCTTTCCCCTGGGGAAAATGGCCTGTGGCCCCCGGCAGCCCCCACTGCCCAGCACAGATCTACGGGGTGATGCCCCTCTGGCCCCCCTCCCAGGCACAGCAGCAAGGATTGGGAGGGGCAAGCGGGAAGTTTACCTGCTGTGGGGTTCGGGGCTACCCTTGGGGTCCCCCTCTCGGGCAGGCAGAGCACACCATCTGTGGATGGGTTGTGCCCCTCCCGACACTGACACCAGTAACTCCCGGCGGTGTTGACGCAGCACTGGGGACAGCTGCTCCCTCCAGCACTGCACTCGTCCACGTCTGCAGGAAGGCGGGTGCTGCTGAGCCCCCTCAACACCCGCCCATCAGGGGGCCACCCCAGGCACCCAGCGAGAGGCCACAGGGAGGACGGGAACCAGCCTCACCTGTCTGGCAGGTGTTGCCCTGCCATCCTGCAGGGCAGTGACAGCGGCCTGGCTGGACACAGCTCCCCCCATTCTGGCACGGTGGCTGGCATATTGCTGTTGAGGGGGAGGCCCATCACAAACTGAGGGGTCCCCAGGGCCTTGCAGGGGTGGCAGCCAGGGGAGGGGTGCCATACGGTGAGGAGGCACTCCACTCAGGCAAAAGCGGCAGGTGCTCTGCCCAGTGTCCAGAGGGTGGGATGGACTGCTGCCTCACCAGGTCTTGGGGGCCCTGGGGCAGCCTGCACCTCTCACCTGCTCCACAGGCCATGGGGTGCCCGCTGGTCCTCTTCCAGCCAGGGCAGCAGGCATAGCGAGGCCGGGGGGAGGCCGGCCCAGAGCTGTGGCGGTAGGCTGTCCTGTAGATGGTCCTGGGGGGCACGGGGGGGGCAGCGAGTCACCGGCAGCACCAGCTGGTCTGCCCGGTGCGTACCCTACCTTCCCTCCCAGGGCACAGGAGTCCGTGGGTGCTGAGGGCGCTCCCGACCCCTCCCCTGAGCAGGTGGGGAGGAGACGTGTTCATAAATGGGGCTCCGCCAGCCCCTTCTCAGCCAGCCCCTAGCTGGGCCCCACCCACCCTGCCCTCACCTGCTTGGCCAGTGGAGGGGACCCCACGGGAAGGTCTTTGAGACCCCCACAGAGAACAAAACATCTTTAAACCATATTTCCACAGCTCAGGACTGGAGGAGACATGCCCCCTCACACGGGCGGTTAGGCCATGAGAATGGCCTGGGTTGGGGGGGTGGGTTGTGGCACCAGGGTCTCCATCTGTGACCATCAGGGGCCTCTTGGGGAGAGGCTCCCACTGGAGCTCTGAGGCGGGTTTCTGGGGAGGCAGCCATCATCTCAAACATGTAAGAACTTGTAGCCAACACCCCAAAAGCAGAGGGCAGGAGACAGGGAGGGCAAACCCTCCAAAGATGCGGGGAGCACAAGTGCACCCCGGTGAGGACGCCTGTAGTTACTAAGACCGCCCAGTGCAGAGCGGGTGTCAGCCTCTGCCATCTACTCACATGGTCCTAGGGAGTCCCTGTGACCATGCTGGGCCCCGGGCTCCCCACCTTGGGGCACACTGCCCTCCTGGGCCCCAGGTGGCCGAGTGGCAGATGGGGAGGGGCACTCACCGGTAAGTGCTGCAGGCCCGGTGACCATCACAGGTGGTGAGGAAGGGCTGGTACACTCGCTGCACAAAAGACTCAGACTCAGGGCCCCTGGGAGCCCCGATGGCACACACCCTGCGGCTACAGAGCGGGGAGGCCAGCAAGTCAGTCCCACAGCTTCCAGCCCTGCGCCCAGACCCTCCCAGCCCCGCAACCAAGGGAGCCAAGAACCTGAGGAAGGGGCTTCCTGGCGCCACCACAGGAAAGACTCTCAGCAAGTGTGAAAACCACAGGACCAGCCCTGGCTCCCCGAGTCCTGGGGTTGCCCTGAGGGCAGCTGGCTGCCCACCCCCACCGCGGCGGCACCTTGAGGCCCGAGCCCCCCACGGCTCTGACTCACCCAGGCCGGAAGACGTGCTCAGTGCCACCCACTGCCAGCACCAGAAACCACAGCAGGAGCAGCTCCCTAGAGTCACACATGGCCCACGTCTGCAGGTGCAACGGCCTTCTCCTCCGGGTGGCCTGCAGCCAAAGGCACAGCCCCATAAACCCATCTGCAGACCCCTCCTCACCCCGTGCCTCTGGGGGAGGCTGTTCCCTGGCCCAGTGTAGCCTCTCTGCTGGCACCACCCCCTGCGGCCTCTGGGGGGGCGGGGAAGCCCCCAAAGACAGAGGCAGTTCCCCCTCCTGCAACCTGCCTGCCCCTGCAGGTCACAAGCAGCCTGGAACCACAGAAGGGCCGCGATGGCAGGAACAGAAGCACACCCCTGCCCCCCCGACCCCCGCCTGGGGCCAGAGGCAACATCTGCAGCTCCTGCAAAGTTCACTTGAGGAGGTGGGGGCCCAGGAGAGCACCTGGACCAGCTCTCCCTGCCCTGGTTGGACATAGCGCCCTTGTGTCCTGGCCGGGCAGTCCCACGTCAGTCTGCACATGGGTGGTGGTGGTGGGAACAGCCAGCCCAGGGCCTTGGCCTTCTGGCCTTCAGTGTCTTCATTTGCAACGGGGAGCCACGGGGGAGGCACGGGAGTGTATGAAGGGTGCAGGTGCTCCATATGAGGAGCCATATGGTCCCTCTCAGAGTGGGGCAGAGACTGCACGAGATGGAGTCACTCCTATGCTGGGGTCCCACCGGTCTGGTCCAGGGCTCCCAGGACAGTGTGGGGGGAAAGGGGATGACTGGAGCAGCCCTCCCCACATGCCAGTGGAGCCAAAGCCATCCCTCTGTCCTAGGGAAGGGGCACGGACGCGGGGGACCTGAGGAAGCATTCATTCCTCAGAATGTGAGAAAGCCCAGCCCAGAATTAATGGTCCGCGACGTGCCTGCCTGCCTGCCTACCTGCCGTGCCTGCCTGCCTGCCTACCTGCAGAGGGGCCTGTGTGGTGGGCTGGGGATAGGGGTGGGGGGTGCTGCCGTGCACACGTGAGGCTCCAGGCACCCCATCAGAGGCCCCCAAGGGGCTGACTTCCACCCAAGTGGGCAGCCCCTGGCCCTGCAGGGCATCCAGCAGGAAGGACACAGAGGATAGCTGGACTGCTTGCTGTGTGGCAGAAGGTAGAATCAGGGGAGGGTCGCCCTGTCTCTGGAACTCGGTTCCCTCAGATACCACTAGGGTCTCAGAGGCCCCTTGTCCAGCCCTGATAGTTGGCCCCATGAAGAGTGACCACCATGGGCACTAACTGAGCCCTCCGGCCTGCCAAGCCGAAGCCCAAGGGGAGGGTCCACATGGCCGGCAGGCAGTGGATCCTTGCTCCGGTCCCCTGCACTTCATGGACCTGGGGAGGCGGGAGGCAGCTGGGGGGCGGGAGGAGTCCTCTGTGGACCCTCTGTTCTCTGTCGGTGGCCCAAGCAGCAAAGCCAAGGTGCCAGATCTTAGTTTGGGGACAGTGGGGTGCTTCTCAGCAGTTCGGGGCAGGGGCATGACCTGTGGGTCAGGGTGCTCTGGGAACGGGCCCAGGGGGAGCACACGACTAGGGGCACTCCTAGGGGTCTCAGCAAGAATTGAAACTACAGGAACAGGTGGCACAGGGCTGGGAAGGTAGGGGTGGGTCCAGGGCCCTGGGTGGGGGAGGGGGAGCTGGGTAGGAGCATAGCAGGGCTCCACAGACCCTGTGCTTACCTGCGCTGGGTAAGGCCCAACTCTGCGAGGCCAACTGCCCCGCGGATACCACCCTAGCACCTGCCCTGCTCATGGAAAGCCGCTTACAAGGGGACCATGCTTTAAAACAGGAGAGACTCAATTTCTCAAGTCCTGCCCTCTGGGGCCGCAGGAGGCCAATGGCGCTACCTCCCCGGTGCTGGCCTGGCAGTCTCATTTCCCTCTGCAGCCCAGCTGGGCGGGGGAGATACGGCGGGGGTGGGGGGGCGGGTGGCCGCAGCGCCGCAGCTGAGAAGCAACTGTGTCCCCTCCTCCCTGAGGGTCAGCAGGAGCCCATCCTGCCACCTCCCTCCCCAGCCACCTGCCCGCGCTGCAAGCTCGCGGGGGCCCACCCGGGAGGGCTGGCTCCGCAGAGGGAGGGGCCTGACTCTCCGCACCGCGGCGGCCCGGAGCAGGGGCGGGGGGGGGGGGTGCTCTGGACCCTGGGAGGGCAGAAAGGCGGGTGACAAGAGGCGGGGGGGGGGGCGGGGGGCGAAGCGTCCCCTCCGCCGCCGGCCCCAAGCCGCCCGTCCTCCTGCACGCCGGATCCCCGGGGGAGGGGGCGAGGATGGAGAGAGACACGGGGTCTGGGGCCGGCGAGGCCCCGGGCCAGGCCCTGCGGGTCGCTCAGGCCCCGGACGCGGGTGCGGGGCTGCGCCGCGCCCCCGGCCCGGGCCCCGGCCCCCACATCCCCCAGCGGCCCGGCTCGTAGCCTGGTGCCGGCAGGGGGCGCCCTTTCCCGGGGCCCCTGGGCCCATTCTCGGGACCGGGCGCAGGATCCGGGCAGAGCCGGGGGTCCTGTTCCCGCGCGGCCCCCCGGCGCGCCCGGCCCGCTCACCTCTCGCTCCCCGCGGTCGCTCCGCGTCGCCCCCCAGCTCCGCGCGCGCCCCGGCTCCCGCCCTCCCCCGCCCCCGGCGCGCGGCGAGCAGACCCCGCCCCCCGCGCTCCCCGCGCTCCCCGCGCCCCCCGGCCCCGCGCTCGCTCCCTCCGCACTCACCGCCCGAGCCGGGCGCGCACGCGCCGCCGCCGCCGCCGCCGCCGCCGCCGCGCCGAGGGGCCCCGGTCCCGCCCGCCGCCCCGCCCCGACCCCGCCCCGGGGGGGGCCGAGCTCCCCTCCACCCCGCCCGCCCCCATTGAGCAGATGGGGACACTGAGGCCGGCGGCGGACGGCGCCCCGCGGGCAGGCCCCTGAGTAGCTCGAGTGCGCTGTCCCTCCCCAGCCGCTCCCAGGCCCCCAAGGCCACAGGAGACACAGGACCGAGGCCCCCAAGGCCATGGGGACGCAAGACTGGGAGGTGGGTCAGGTGCCTTCAAGGCTGTGTGGGGAACGCGCTCTGGCGGGGGGGGTGGGGAGGGGCAGGGGCGGAGGGAGGGGGGCCCTAGACCTCCCAGGCTGAGCGCCAAACGGAGGAGGATGGCCGTCACAACCGGGTGAGCAGCTCCCTAGGCGGGTGAGCAGCTCCCTAGGCGTCAGGGCCTGACCAAAGCTGGCCACTAGCTCGCAGCCACACGTAGGATGGACGTAATGACCCCCAAGGCAGAGAGACCCCGTACTTACACCAGCTGGCACGGAGCGCTGTGGCTGGCAGAGCCTGCCAGGACCCTAGATACCCCACTAAGCGTCCCTCCCAACCAGTGTGCCAGGATGGGGCTCCACAGGACTCCTGCTGGGCACCCCCTTTGTTCAGGACAGCCAGGACCACCTTCAGGCCCTCAGGGAGTCCCACTCACCCTATGGTTATAGTGGGGGCCTCCCAGGCTCCAGCAGCCCCAAGTGGCAGCAGTGCTCACCAAGAGAGGTGGCTGGCACGCTGGAAGCAGGTGCAGGCCCCACCTAGGAGCTCTGGTGTGATTTGGGTCCTTCCATACCACCGTTATCACAGCCCTCATCATGTGGGAGGCGCAGGCCAGCCCCTCTGCAGCTTCTGCCCTGGAAGTGGAGCCTGGGCCCTGGTCTCCTAAGCGCATGTGTGTGGACAACACCCCCAGGCACAGCCAGACCCCCTGCCTCTGCCCAGAGCACCTGAAGCTTGCTGTGGGACTCACCTGCAGAGGGGAGCTCTGTCATCCCCTGGACGCCAGTGGCAGCTGCTCTTCCGAGTGGCGGGGGCCGCGTGTACCTCCCTTGTGCTGGGGTCTGCAGGTCGGAGGCATGTTGTGGGTTGGCGCACAGCCGTGGTCACCCAGTTGTCTGGGCGCTGGGAAGGGGGCTAGGCTGTGTGCCCCAGCGGGGCCTCCACCTGCGTTTGGCCTAACAGATCTCTACCCCCATGATGGCCGAAGCCCAATGGGTCCAAGCTCTGCTTGTGGCTCACATTCTCGGCCTAGAGGCAGAGGCGGCCTTGCCCTGGGTCCCAGGAGATGGGGATGGACAGATTGCTGGGCATGAAGCTGAAAGACCTCAAAGCCCCAGGGTGAGGGTCCTTCATGGGCAAGGAGAGGGCCTGTTGCAGAGCTAGTAGCTCCAGGGTGTCGGGCTGGGGCCTACTTTGGTGCATGGAGCTAAAGGAAGGGCCCCAGATGGCTGAACAGAAAGCCCCAGAATGAGGGGGCCCTGGAAGCTGCCAGCAGATGGCCTGAGGGCAGCTGGGGGGGGAGCTGTGGCTGGGACGCCTGTAATCGTGAAAGCAGGGTCCTATGGCTGAAGGGCTTCAGGTCCTGGGCCCCACACCTGAGCGGGGCTGCCTCCCCCAGACCCAAGCAGTGAAGAATTAAGAGCCAGACCTAGGGGAGACCTTCCCCACCCAGTCCCTTGCCCCCATCCTGTCCCTGACCCTCTGAGTCCTGCAAACTGGCTGGGTCCCTAGTCCTCACTGTGCTACTAACCCAGGCTAAGGCCCCATTTTCTGCTTCTTCATCTGAACCCCGGGGCTTCCCCACACAGACGACTACTGTGGCCCAAGAGGCCTCCATTGGGCTGGGGTCTTTGGGTGGGGACTCAGAAACTCTGGTCAGTGGGGGAGAGAAGGCAGGGGCTCCCCTACAGTCTGCGGTGGGCCGGCCCTCTGCCTCAGGACCCCACCCATGTCCCTGAAGCCAGCCCAGCAGGAAGCGAGGGGCTCCTTCTGGTCCCATTGTCCAGGGTACCCAAGGAGCATGGCTCATCCTGGCTGCAGATTTGGCTTTGGGGCTCCGCTGCATGAGGCCAGAGCCCCCTACCTCTTCTCCCAGATCCATGCCATGAGTGCTTGCCCACCCTTGGGGATGGTCCTAGGACCCCCGGCTCTGACAGTAGAGCCAAGCCAACCTTAGGGGCTTCTCCAGGACAGCAGAGTCGGCCAGAAGGGTGTGTGAAGGGGAAGTCGCTGTGGCTGCTGGGCCCCCCAGGGCTAAGCATCCCAGCTGGGCAGGCCAGAGTCAGTCTAGACTGGGACACCTGCCGCAGGTGCCCTTGGCCAAGGGGCCCGAGTGTCCTCCGTGCAGTGGGAACGGCACCATTAGGGAGAAAAACGTGGTAGTGGCCAGAGGGCAGGATGCAGAGCTGCATGGGCACATGCCTGGCCGACAGGTGCTGCGGTCCACAGGTTGGCAGGAGCTGAGGGGCGCTCACTCTGCCCGGGCTGCTCCCTGCCCCCCCAAAGGCAACCCCCACCATACCTGATCCTGCCCGGGCCCGGGCTTGGCCCTGGCCCCCATTGCTGTCTCCTCAGGCCAGAGGTGGATCCTCCCCCTGTCCGGCCGCCCCGAGGCGCCTGCAGAGGCCACCTGCCTGGCCTGACCACTGGAGCGTCCATCTGGGCTGTGTGGACAGCCGTCTCCGGGCAGGGAGGCTCCTCCCGGGGCGAGGAAGGGCGGCTTTTTATGCTCCATCCCGTGTAAATCAGGATTGGGATGGGCCCTTCCCGGCCGGACTTCCTGTGTGTGTTCCTCGCTGATAACAGGGAGCTGTCAGCGAACAAACAGGAGGCCCAGGGACGGGTGGGGGCCATCATGGGGGTGGCCTGCCCAAACTGTGGGCAGGGGTGGGGGAGCTGTCCCCTGGGACTTCAGCGTCTCACTGTGAGGCAGCCAGAGACCAGGCGCAGGCCTGGCTGGTGACCCTGGACCCTGCTGGCCTCGGTATGAGATGGAGGACGGGACACTCTGGGAAGGCGCTGGGCCTGGCCACCTGGTGGCACCACGGCCACGCTACTATAGCTCCACAGAAGGGACCATTTTTTCTGTGACCCTGGCCTCTCCCCCAGGGCATGCGCCTGCACCCCAGATGTGTATGGCACAGTGTGGGGATGTGGAGGGACCATGACCCTGGGAGGGGGCACCCAGCCACAAGAGACCTGGGGTTGGGCAAGGCGGGCTGGTGGTCAGAGGACAGCTGCATGTGTCCCTGGGGCCTAGAGTGGCTTGGTGGGGGTGGCAGGGAGGGGCAGTCACCTCGCGGACTCAGGCCTTCTCCAGGGAAGGGCTGCCTGATGGGGCGGTGAGTCCCCTGCTCCTGGAGACAGGCCAGCAGTGTCCTCTCTTGGGGGCAAAGCATGTGCACTGGCCCTCTTCCCTCCCTTGGCCTCTGCAGCCTGAGTGGTGCTAGGGGTGGGGTGGGGGAGTGCAGGGCCTCTAGGTGGCCACAGGGCCTGTGTCCGCAGTTTGGCCAGGTGGTTTACCCCCAGCCCCTGGACTGGTTCCCGGTTTCCTTGTTGAGGTGGTGCCAGGGACCCCCAAGCCAGCTATCCGTTGCTGTGAGAGTGGGTGGGGGCCCGGGGGGAGTGGGGCAGCAGCTGAGGATACACCAGACCCCACAGGTGGCCAAGAGTCCCGGATCAGGCAGGGCCGCTCTAAACCCCTTCTGGTCGTCCTGGGGGTTTGAGCCCTGTTCTGGAGTCAGCCCCTGCCTGCCCCCCGCCCAACCTGGAACACCCTCTGCTTGCCCTCACCTCCCTCCAGCCCCACCCAGCTGAACACCCCAGCCAAGAGGGAAGTGGGGGGCGGCTCGGATAGTCCGGGAATGCTGAGCGCAGGAGGGACCAGTGCCCTCCACGTCCCCACGGCTCAGGGAGGGTCTGCCATGGGTGCAGGGCTGGGGCAGGCAGGTGGAGCCCCCCGCCCGGCCTGTCCTCTACCCGCCCCCCCCCCCCCCCCCCGCCATCCCTTCCCCACAGCCCGCACTGGCTGAGTGTACTTGACGGAGTATAGGGTCCAAGCTGGGCTCTAAACCCTCTACCTGCCGCCCTCCGACCCACACCCAGAGATGGGCTCTGAGCCCCGGGGTAGAAGAACCAGCACACCTCAGGGCTTTTGTGTACAGACAGAGAAACCGAGGCCCAGGAGAGGGAGGAGACTTGCCCCAGGGGAGCAGCGAGACAGAGACAGGCTATGATGGCTCAGGACCAAGACAGCTGCTCTCCTTTCTCAGGGGAGCCTCCCTCAGGGGGCAACCCCCAGTTCTCAAACCACCGGGGGGGTGGATATGGAAGTATAGCTAATGAGCCACATGTGTGGACAGTGAATGGCTCAGCCCTCTCTTCAAAGCTTGGGCACATTAGAGAACTTTCTGGAAAGATTCCCCAAAGCACAGAGGTGCGAGACAAACATGGGGAGAGGATGAAACTCCAGGCCTCCCCAGGCCCTGGGTGCCAGCCGGGGTGGGGCCCTGGCTCTGTCCACTGCCCACCGGCTCTGTGCCTCCCCCAGGGGTCCACACTTCCCTCCTGACCTGCCCCTTCCTGAATTGGGATCAGAACCAGTCTGAGGGAAGGAGGCCTGGGATCAGGGTGCCCAAGGAGCAGCCTCGCTCTGACTTGTCACACCCGGCCATGTTCTCCACTATCATCCCCCCACTCTGGGGGCTTCAGGGGGGCTAGGGTCCATGGGACTCAGCTTCTCAGGGACTGTGGGGGGCAAGGGCAGGGGGTACAGGGGGAGAACAGAGATGGAGCTGACACCTGCTTGGACTCCAGGAGGTCCTGGGGGCCTAGAGAGGGATGAGGTGTGCTGTCTGCCCCACAGGCCCACCCCTAGGTGCTGAATGGGTGAAAGGGGCTCCAGCTGGGGGGGGCCGGGACCACCCTCCCTCCAGCGGAGCAGCCCCTCCTCCCACCTCTGGTGGCGCCCATTTGGGGAACACACAGCCTGCCCGCAGGGAATCACCTGTGGGAGGAGTCAGTGCTATGCATCCCCTGAGGGCAGGACATCCCAAGGCTGCAGAGAAATGGTTCTAGCTTTGCTTCCTGTTGCTGGAGGCTCTGGGCCTCAGTTTCCCCTTCTGCCCTCCACCCCAGTCAGTAGGGCAGGATGGTTGCAGCGGTCTCTCTGCCTGTCTCTGAATATTCTGAAGTGTGTTGGAAAGGGGTCTTGCTGCCTTACCTTCCCTGAGCGTTTGGCCAGGCGGCGGGGCACGGCGGAGATCGGCCAGGGCCTCCGGGGTCCTCCTGGGACCCTCTCAGGACCCCTCACCACTGAGCTTTTGGTCTCTGCAGCCCCAGGAGAGGGTAAACCAAGCCTCACTCAGGGGCCGGCGCAGGCATGTCAGAGCGCGAGGCAGAGGGGCACCGGGCGAGGCGCGCGCTGGGCTGCAGGAAGGAGCGAGCCAAGCCTGGAGCAGGGAAAGATGGGGCTTCCTGTCCACCCCCCAGCAGCCCTGGCCTCAGGATATGGCGGCTCTGTCGGCCACGGCGGGGTCCGGCTTCACACCAGATGTGCTGAGCCTTCACCAGGGATGCGCCTGGCCCAGTGACCTGTGCCTTGTGGGGGCTGGGTACCCCTGGGCTGGCTCAGCTGTGTAGACCTACGTTGAGTGAGGTCCCAGAGGGAAGTGGAGGTTTCTAGGGGGGCCCGGGGTCTGCAGTGCTCTGGCTTCCACCCCCTGCCCACCGCCCCCTGCTCGGCATGCCTGTTGGAAGCACCCTGTGCCAGGCTCCATACGTAGCACTCACGAGATAATGCAACTGAGGCCCACAGGGAAGATGCTTGTCCAGGGTCAGCCCTGGAAGCCCTGAGTGGGGAGTCCGGAGGGGGCCCAAGCAGCGGGAGACCCTGGGGGGACGCCCGGTCCTTCTCCTCACTGCCTCCTGGGCCCCACTAACTGGGGACTGCCCAGCATTCATGACAACCTTCCTGCTGCTGGGGCACCGCCGCTCAGGCCAGAGGCCCAGGGCACGGACTCTGCCCCAGCTTTGGGTCCCCAGAACACGTCCCTCCTGCTGCTCCCCATTCTAGTCTAGGCCATCGTGCTCCCTGCCTGGGGGACCTCCTCCTCAGCCTACAGGGCACCCCTGACTGCACCTCAATTCTTAGGGAGCTTTGCGAAGGGTGACCTCTGACTACTGGACACCTGAAGGCTTCCCATGCCCTCAGGACCATGTCTGACCCCTCACAGCTGTGGCCTGAGCCTCCTTCCTGAGCACCAGCTCCATGGAGCCAAGAGGGACCCCATCTGCCTCACTGACACGGAGACAGAGCTGGCCCCTAGCTGGTGTGCCAAGGGCTGTGACAGGCCCCACGGGCCACTTGCCACCACCCTGCCCAGACAGGCACCCTGCCCAGAGGTGGCTTGCATGTGTGCGTTGCTGTGGACACATGCACGAGGGTGAGCATGCATGGGAAACCGGCACCCATCCAGGAGATGCCCCCCATCCCAGCCTGGGGGCTCCCCTCCACTCTCGTGGCATTGTTCCACCTGCTTTGCGCCCATGGCAATGCACAGCGCCCCAGGGGTCTGGCCCCTCCCACTCCACTGCGTGTCTGTGGACGGTGAGCACTGCCATGTGGGTAGTGGCATGCGCCTCCTCTGGGCAGCCCTACTCTACCGGGAGAAGGGAGCAGGGCACACGCACTGCTGGCTTTGGCTCTTCCCAGCCTGGCTGCTTGGGACACATCGGGTGCAGCCTTTTAGCATCTCTTGGGGGCCTGTACCGGGGACAGTCTCCGGGGAAATTGCTGGTCCCAGGAGTCGCATGAAACCAGGGACCACCCAACAGGACCCCAGGTCACCCCATGAGGTCTGAGGTGCTTGGGGTGCCTCATGCCCTTGTTGGCACTTGCTACTGCCTGTGTCTTATTTTGGCCATTCTGATATTTTGCTGTGGTGTCGCTGTATTAGGATTTCTTGAATGTAGAAAGAAAGACTCATTTTATAGAGGAGACACTGGGTGGGGTGAGAGCCACTTAGGGGACCCAAGTGCTCCCAAGGGCGTCAAGCTCCAGCCTTCTGCTTGGCGTGTCCCCAGGGTGCTGCGTCTGGGCAGTGGAGGGACAAGGGGCCACCTGCTGCGGTGTGCACTTAGGGATCCCCCTGGGTTTCTTCTGCTGTGAGTGTGCATTGTGTCCTCGGCTACCAGCAGCCTCTGTGAAACATTCACCTCCTCAGCGCGGGGGCTGTGGGCCATGCTGGGGTCAAGCCCCTGGGATGGGCATCTGTGGCTGGGCCAGGCAGGGAGAGCCTCTGCAGGGCCCAAGTGCCCCCCACCCACCCAGTGCTGCGGCCAGGCCCTGGAGGGTCATGTTTGGGGTCCTTAGCCCCAAAGCCTGGGTTTGTCCCAGTGCTGGCCTCGTCTGGAACCCAAGCTTTCCCAGGCCGTGGAGGCCGCCCCCGGCCCGGGGGCTCCCTCTTTGATGGGGGCTGAGAAAGAGGGGCTGGCCCTCCCCTCCTGGCTCCCTGGACGGAAGCCCCACTCATAGTTGGGCTGCAATTTGCCAAGCCTGGCGGATGGGGCGGCCATTAACGTGCAGGGGAAAAAACACTTTATCTCCCGGGACGGAAAGGGAAGCTCCTGGGAAGGGGGCAGGTGGATGCCGTGGGCGAGGGTCCAACCCTGCCTGAGGGGGCCATCCTGTCCCCGCCACCCTGCCCACTCAGGAAGAGCCGGGAGCCGGGTGCTCTGAGGCTAATGGGAGGGACCACTGAGGCCCGTTGGCTGCCTGCTCGTGCCCCATCCACCCCCCCACCTCGAGCCTGGGCCAGGATCTGACCCCATTGATGGAGGACGAATGACCTCTCAGGGCCGCAGAGGCTGTCGCCAGAAGAGCCTGACCTCCGACTCAGAGCTGAAGCTCTCCTGGCCTCTGCGAGGGGCCTGGGCAGGGGTGTGGGGGCCATGGGGGCAGATAAGTCTGCACCCCACCATGACTGCCCATCACCCCAGCGGTCAGGAGGCTAGGGCTGCTGGTAGGGGTGTGGGAGTCCCCTCCCTGGGGAGACCAAGTGACATCCTTGGGGTTGTCATGGGCGCCAGTGACGTCAGAGGTGTTAGAGGCTGGAGGCTTCTCTGCCTCAGTTTTCCTATATGTCAGACCAGGGCGTGGAGGGCCTGGGAGGCCTGGACCGGGTCCTGGAGCCTCTGAACCCCACCATGTCGGGAAGTTTGTGCTGGGCCTTTCTTGGGGTGCGGGGAGGAGGACCTGAGTCCCCGGGCAGGTGCCCTAGTGGCCTGGGATCCCAGGTATGGAGCCAAGCCCACGGAGGGGCCCTGGGCGCCTCGGGCACCCCCAGCCTAGCACCGCAGCTCCAACGCTGCCTGTTAGTATTATTATTTTTCAATATCCTTAAAAGCGTAGAGAGAAAGGAAGGGGCCAGAAATCTCTGCTTCCTCTCAGCCAGGAAACAGGAAGTGAGTGTGCAGGCAGATTGGGAGCCAGGCCCCCAGAACAATGGAAACCCCACCAAAGGGAAGGGGAACTGCGTCAAGAGGCCGGGTGGGGGCCTAGCCTGACCTCTCCCCGGCTGCGCTCGGGCCGGGTGTAAATTTAGTCTGGATCTTTCCTTTTGGAAGCTTATATGCCTCATTGCTGGGGGAAGGGGGTGCGAGGCCCACCTTGGTCCCTGGGCGCCAGGGCTCTGGGGGTCTTAGGGTGCGTCCCACTCTACCCTCCTCTCCCCTGTGGGTCCACTGAGGTCCAGGAGGGGAAGAGCCTGGCCTGGGGTGTCCCTCTGTGGGGAAGGAGGATCCCTGCCATCTGGTTAGGGCAGTGGATCTCTCCAGAGGGGCACACCTGTGCGGGGCACAGAGACCCCGCCAGGTCCAGGACGCCAGCAGGAAGGCCTCCTCTGGCACCCCTGTGCCTGCTGGCTGCCCTGCCTCAGCACCACCTCACCTTTAAGCGAAAGCACGTCTCCTAGAGGCCAGAGGGCAAGAGCGGGCGGGCACCATGCCTCGCCTGGCTCGGCCCCCAAGGCGGCGTGACCTCGGGCGGGGCTTTGGCGGGGCCGTGACTCCACAGAACTGGGAGTCACTGTGGCTTCTCCCTTCTAGCACGGTGGCTTCATGGGGCCAGGACTCACCCGGGTCTAGTGACGGGGCTGAGCAGCCATGGGCTCATCCAATTTCAGAGCATTTCCATTGCCCCAAAGCTCTCTGAACCTCTTAGAGGTCATTCCCACACCCTGGGGCCCTGTCCCCACCCCAGCCTGAGGCCACCTCCCCTGGGCCATCTCTGGACGCGTGGGCTCTAATGTCACACAAGTGGAACCATCTGCTCACCCAGCCTGCTGGCCCAGAGGGTCAGGTCCCTGCCTGTCTGACTGTTCACCCAGTCTGTTGGTTTCCCAGCCGAGGGACATTTGGACTGTTCTACCCCTTGGCTGCCGTGAACCCTGCTTCCCTGAACACTCGTGCCCGTTTGTGTGTGGACGCATATGTTCCCATCCTGTCCATACCTGGCAGTGGGGTATGGGGTCGGACGACAGCTCTGTGCTCACGTGTTTGAGGCGCTGCCCCAAACTGCCTCCCAAGCCAAAGGTTTCTGATCACGCCACCCTTGCTCAGCCCCAGAAAGGCTGGAGGGGCCACTTGGGTCCCGCTGGGACCCTGGGATGGAATAGGAAGGGGACAGGCGGATGTAGAGCCTGTGGCCTCTCTGGGATGGCTCGGATCTGAACAGAGTCTCCAGGAGCCTCTCCGGGGAGGTCACACGGCCTGTGGGCTGTCCCTTCTCTGTAGACTTGCAGCCAGAAGTCGAATCTGGTCGCCATGGAAGCCTGTCCCTCTCCTGGACGTAGTGGATCCCTGGTGAGCTGGGTGCCTACAGTGTCCTTGACACCCCGTGCGTTCTCCACCAACACCCATCACTGATCTGGGGAGCTGTTCCCCATTCCGCACATGTACCCGAGTGTGACCACGTAAGGGTGGCTTTGCACCCTTCCCCGGGGGTGGTGGGGGTGCAGGGCAGGGTGCAGGGTGGGGGACGCTAGGCAGGTCTCTCCCCATCCAGCAATTCTGTTCTCAGCCCCCGAGCTGGCACTGGCTGAGGGGATCACCCCAAGCCTGGGGTGTGGGTAGTGGTGCCACAGAGCGCCATCCCCGTCCAGATGACGCCGGCCAGACTCTCAGCCAGGATGCCCCGGAGCCCATGGCAGCCCCGCAGGGCCCCGCCTGGGGATTGCAGCTTCCGGAGCCAACCCCGCTCTGCACAATGGCCGGAAATGGCCGGCTCAGGCTCTGGTCCAGGCAGCCACGTGTGGCCCTGGGAGAGGCAGGAGGGCTGCCTGCGTGAGCGCCAGGCCCTCCTGGTGGCCTGCTGTCTCTGGGTGGACTGCGGACGCCTCCCCACAGAAGGCTGGGCTGGACGGGTGTTCACGGAGCAGGCCACAGGTGTCCATGAGGCCCAAGGCCCACCCTCGCTGTGTGGTCAGGGAGGACGCCCCTCCTCCACCGCACCCGGGGCAGGAGGCCCCGGCAGGTCACTGGGGTGAAGCACAGATAGCTCAGGACCTGGTGTGTAACCATGTGGGGAGGTTGCATTGGGCCTGACTCAGGGTGCACAGCAGGGCCCCAACCCTCCCCCCTTCCCGCTCCCCCCACTTTAAAGGAGCAACATCCAGAAGGAAGAGAAGCACCTCCCTCCATGGGCTGATTGCCACCCCCCCACCCCCACCCCCACCCCCCACCCCGGGCACCTAACGGAGGAATGCAGGCTGCTGACAGGCTTCTGGAGGCTTCTGCCGGGAGTCAGAGAGACAATGTGATTCCTACAGGGGCAGAGAAGCCAGAGGCCGGCGGCCAGGGTAGGACTGGAAGGCCCCTCTCACCTAGGGATCACTTACTCAGATTGTGTTTGCCACTCAAAAATGAAAATAGGAGCAGCCCCGGTGGCTCAGTGGTTTAGCGCCGCCTTCAGCCCAGGGCCGGATCCTGGAGACCCGGGATTGAGTCCCACGTCGGGTTCCCTGCATGGGGCCTGCTTCTCCCTCTGCCTGTGTTTCTGCCTCTCTCTGTGTCTCTCATGAATAAATAAATAAATACAATCTTTTAAATAAATAAATAAAACAAATACTGAAGATCAAAAATAACTTTAAAAAAAAGAAAATAGATTTTTTTGTTTATCATCTGGGCTGTGAAGTGATACATGCTGGTTTTGAAAGAGCTGGTGGATTCGAGGCACGAAAGCAAGGGAGAGAGACCGCCGTATCTTGGGGCCACAGCCGGGCGTTTACAGGGCTCCCACGTGCCCACAGTACCCTGCTGGACCCGGGGGTGGGGAGGAAGCACATGGGTGAGCAGAGTGGCCTGAGGTCAAGTGCGCTGGGGTCCAAGTCATGTTCAGCATGTACAATAATGAAATGTGCATTTTCCAATAGGTTTTATTTTTTTTCAATAGGTTTTATTTATTACGGCAGTTTGGGGGTCATAGCAATATTGAGAGGAAAGTGCAGAGGATGCCTGCTGACGCCTCGCCACATTGACTCCCCATGGTCGACACCCCACCAGGAACCCACACAGACGCAGTGTCATCACCTGCAGTCCAGAGTGTGCACGAGGCTGCTCCCGCGCTGTCCGTCCATGGGTTTGGACAGATGCATGATGGACGAGACCCACAGCTCTGGCCTCACGTGTGTTCACTGCCCCACACATCCTGCAAGCATGGATTCCTGACTGTGGCCAGTCTGCTCCCCTAGGGAACCCCCACCCCAGGCGACCTACAGGACAGTCTGTCCCACCCAGAAGCACCCACACTCCCTTGGGGTTGCTCTGCCCTAATCTGTCCGGCAGTGCCCTGCATTCAGCTGGGTGCCTCTGAGATGGTCCTGCCCGTGGCTGAGGGGGCGTCCACGGTTCCGTTGGACCTTGGTGTGCGACAAATGCATTTGAATGCATTTAAAAAGTGGCTTGTGTATGGTTACTCAGAGGGGACATGGATGAGTTACCATATGATGCAGCCACCCCAGTCCTGGGTGCACACAGAAGGGCGCTGGGAGCTCAGGGGGACGTATGGGACCCCTGCCACATGGTAGTCACGACCACCAAATGTCCATTCACTAGTGATTGGGGAGGCCAAACGGGGCATCTCCACATCACCACTACTGTCACCCGGTGCCAGCTCAGGGGCTGAAAACAGAATTGCAGGACGGGGAGAGGCCTGCCCCACATCCCCCTGCCCCATACCCCCGGGAAGGGCGCAAAGCCACCTTCACGTGGTCACATTCAGGTGAACGTTATTTGGCCTCAGGAGGGGAAGACGTATTGACCCTCGCTGCTCACAGGCCTCAAGGAGGCCCTGAGTGCTAGAAGCCAGACACGAAAGAACAAATGTCATCTGGCTCCACTCACAGGGGCTGTCTGCCATAGGCACGTCCTAGAGATAGGAAACGCATTAGCAGGGCTGGGGGCTGCAGGGCTGGGGGTGCCTGGGGGGCCGGGGGGGTGCGGAGTTTCAGTCTGGGGATGTGACGCAGCTGTGGGATGAGAGACTGGTGGTGGCTGCACAGACAAGTGAATGCGGTTAGCCCTCCAAACGGCACACCCGAAGACAGTGAAAATGCCCCATTCCATGTTGTGTGTGCTGCCACAATTTAAGGGAGTCAATGATGGAATACACCAAACCCATTGAATTGCCCCGTTTTCTATGTAACAAGGGGAGCACGTCTCTGGGGAGCTGGTGGACAGTAGAAACACCCCGCGTGGCGGCTGGCGGTGCTGCCCCAGCCTTGGAGTGGCCGCCCCGGGGCCTCCAGATGGCAGGGAGGATATGCGGGGGTGGCTCTTACTAAGCCCACAAGATGTGGGGGCCTGTGCAGGGGCCACAGTGTGCCCAACACCTGTTCCCAGGCCCACCGCCCACCCTCAGGACGGGGTACCCTTCCCTCAACCAAGAGCAACTCTAGGGGTGGGAGAGATCCCTTCTGGGGCCGGCCCAGGTCACCAGACCTGCTGCGTGGCCAAGAGTCATGTGACAGTGGGCAGGGGTGGGGGGATGGGGGGCCGGGGTACAGCTGATGGTCTTCTCTCTGCCCATCGTCACTCACGATGACCAGGTCATCTTGGGACGTTTGGGAGGTGGGTCCCCAGGGGGCAGAGCACAGGCTGAGCCAGGCCCACGCTTCCCTGCAACCTCAAACGGAGACACAGGGACACGGCAGTGTCTGTACCTCAGGACACCTGAGATACAGGAGCACTGAAGTCGGGGGTACTGGGCAGGGTGGGGACCCACGTGTTGCTCCCTGAGGGCTGGGGCAGAGGGCTCCCCAACCCCAAGGGCTGGGGCACATCAGGAGCAGGGCAGGAGGAAGGCCGCAGCCATGCCTCAGTGACCGGGGACAGCTTGGTGCAGGTACCTGGCCCAGGCCTGGCTGAGCCCAGAGCCCTGGCTGCCCGTGGCCTCAAACTTCCCCAGGCCTCGGAGCACAGGGGCGGAGAGGAGGCAGAGGGGGAGGACGGCCACCGCTGGGTGCTGCTCCCCGCCCCCGCAGCAGGAAAGGCTGACCCGGCCGGGGACAAAAGGCGGACGTGCGGCTGGCCATGTGGGCCCTTATCAGGCCTGCACCCGCCAGGCTGCAGGGTCTCTGCGGAAACACTCCTCTCTGCCTGCCTTCCTGCCTGTGCCCGGCTGCCCCTCTAGGCACCTTGCAGGGGCGAGGGGAGGCTGGCTGGGAGAGGTGGTGGGGGCTGCGGTGTAGGCCACCTGGCCTCAGGGGTTCTGGATTGTGATCAGAGGGAGTGTTGGCCTTTTTCACTGTACCTGACCACTGCTGTGAAGCAAGAGCTCACATCCCCCCCACCCCACCCCTCCATCCGCCAGATCAGGAAACTGAGGCCCAGAATGACAGTGACCTGGCTGGGCAGGCACCTTGTGCCCTTGGAAGGATCAGCAGTTCTGCAACCTTGGCTGACAGGGTCCTCGCGGGTGCTGGGCCCCCTGGGAACAGGCAGCAAGGGTGAGAATGGGTTTCCTGGGGGAAGCTTGCCTCTCCAGCTCCCCCCACCACTCTTCAGATCTGCACTTTGTTCTATTTATAAAAAGTGTGTCTCAGGGACACATGGGGGGCTCCATGGTTGAGCGTCTGCCTTCAGCTCAGGGCATGATCCCGGGGTCCTGGTATTGAGTTCTGCATTGGGGGTCCCTGCTCAGTTGAGGGTCTCCTTCTCCCTCCCCCTCTGCCCCTCCACCCCTGCTTGTGCTCTCTCTCTCTCTTAGATAAATAAAATCTTTTTTAAAAAGTGTGTCTTGATCAACAAATTTGAGGATGTGGCTGCAGGCAGTGGGTATGGGGGGCTCGTGGGTTTTTTCACAAGTACACAGGGTCAGCTGCCGGGAGGGGGGACAAGGGGCCTCGTCCTGTGGACCCTTGACACCACCTCCTGGGGCCGGCACCATGGGCTCCATTTTACAGAGGAAACTGCAAGGTGCCGCCACCGGAATGATCCAGCCTAGCCAGCATCCTGCCCCTGCCCTGCGGCCCCCACTGCAGGCCCCAGCTGCCCTCTGGTGGATGCAGGGCCACACTGGGTCAGGATGATGCTGTGGCAGTGGTGGGTAGCACCCACATCAGCCAGATCTTCTGGAACCTTCCACCCATAGAGTGTGACGTGCAATCTGCCTGAGGACTGCCCGGCTCTGAGGAGAGGTGGCCAGGCCCAGCCTTCAGCCCCATCGGCAGAGCCACACCCGGGCTGCGGCATGGCTCCCGGCAAGACCCCAACATTGGTTCCACCCCAGGCAAAACCCACCCATGAGACCCTCTCCATCTCCACCACTGCCTGGGGGGACACAGGAGAAGGTGGGGACTTTGGAGGGGACACAGCTGGTCCTCAGGGGCTTGTCAGGAGTAGGGGTACAATTGTCCCCTGTCTCCCCAACATGCTAAACCCAAAGTTGGATGCAGCTGGCCCCCAGCCTCCAGCCGGGGTAAGGGTGACTGCCCCCACCCCCACCCCGGCCCTGGCTGGAGGTCAGGTTGCTCCTCCTCTCCCGGTGCACACCAGCCGGGCTGCGGTGGCCCCTGGTCCCAGGGCTCTGCACCATCAGCAGTAGACTGTGGATAAGACCCAGGCTTCCCCTCTGTGCACCAGGCAGGGGTCTCTCCTGGGCACCCCTGCGGCCGGACTGAGGCCTTGTCCAAAAGGCTCTAAAGCTCTGTGCCCTTTAACCATGTAATTAGGGGCCTAATTATTTCCGTTTCCCCCGTGGACCAATTACAGAGAAGTTTCTCTGTTCTGGGGTCAGGGGCCAGGTGGTGGGGACTTTGGGAGCTCCTGGGGGGCATCGGCGTCAGGCCAGGGTTGATGATCCCTGTCTCAGTGGGAATGGACCAGGGTACTCGGGGGACCACATGGAGTGTAGCACTCAGCTGTGGGCAGACGGGACCTGGTGGGCATGCCCCGGGCACCTGTGCTCAGGCAGGCTGTCCCAGCGTCCAGGCTGAAGGAGGGGGGCATCTGGGGCCCTCAGCAGGGGCCCCTCTGTGCATGGGGCAGGAAGGCTGCAGGAGGGTCACCTGGTGCTTTGGACTCTCTAAGCCCAGCTTATCCTCCTGGGTGGTGGGGGCTGCTGGGTGAGGAGGGTCTGGCCGATTGTTCGAATCCTGGGGAGCAAGGGCAGGCTGGTCTTGGGGCTCCTGTCCTGGCTCTGCTGTGGGATGTGACCTCCATGACCTCACCTGGGATCAGGTGACAGCTGTGCCCCCTCTGTGGGTGACACTTGGCCAGCATCCGGCTGTGAGTCCCTCATGTTGGTGCCGGTGAGGCCCCTCATTCCATCTGCTGGGCCATGTGCTCAGCGGGCAGACGGGGGCGGGGGGGGGGTGCCCGGGGGCCACAGACAAGCCAGGACGCGTGTCCAGATCACGTCCGCACTTGGGACCCAGCCTGGCCAGAGTCCCCACTGCTGTTGACCCAAGGGGACAGAGGAAGTCCCTGATGGTCTCTGGCCTCCCTCGTTGACCTCAGCCATCTGGGCTGCTCCAGGGGCCCTAGGGTGTCCCAGGAAGCCCTGTGTCCAGCCCCTGCCATCTGCTGATCTCCAGGACCAGACCCCTGGAGAAGGGCTGGGGGCTTACATGACATCTCCATGGAGGGGGCTCAGTGGGAGCAGAGCCTTCAGCCCCCAGGCACATCCTTCCCACCACCCCCCCACCTCCCCACCTCCACCGCCATCACAGGGGTATTGCGACCTTCCTGCCTTGAGGATGGACGCAGGGCGGCTAGTGCATTTTGTCCTTCTAGGCCCACAGGTGGGGCAGGCCCCTGCGGGACCCCTTTCTGGACACCGAGGTGAAGGGTTCTCAGCCTGGAATCCTGCTGGACCCTGGTACCCCTCCCAGGGACCTCGGCAGTGAGCAGGTGGGCCCAGCCCGATGCAGTTTGCCTGCTGCCCACGGGGTGGCAGTGTTTCATTACATGGGCCAGGCCCCAGGCCCTGGAACCCTCCACGGGTGGGTGGGCCCAATGAGGGCCACTTCAGTCCTGGGCGGGGCTTTAGGAAGCCCTGGGGATCAGAGCATGGGACACATATGACCAGACATACTCCCCTGGCAACCTGTGCAACTGTACAGGACAGGCCCGTATGTTATTTCTTCCCAAAGTTTCTTAAGCTGTGTGTGTGAGGGGGTGTCCAGAAGGCCAAGATCAGTTCCTTCCCTTCGTGAGAACCTGCCCTTTGCACATGGACCACTTCCCTCTTTAGCACAGAGAGCCGGGGCATCCTCCCAGGGAGCTTGCCTGAGAGGCTCCACCCTGACCTATGCTGGACCGCCTGGCTGGGCTCGGGGTCACTGCCTGAGGGCCCACCACCTGCAAGTGACCAGCTGGCTGGATGTCAGCACTGCTAGGAGCACGTGAGCCTCAGGCCTTGGGGGAGCCCAGGGAGGCAGGGGCTCCAGGGCCCAGGAGCCCCGGGCTTTGGCGCTGGCCCTTGTCGCTGCTCTCCCTTGGTGACACACTCAGTGCCTTCTGGCTGTGCCTGGCCACAGGGGACCCGGGGAGCAGCAGAGGGGGAAGGCTGGCCCCGGGCTCTCCAGCTGCCAGGGAGATTGCACTGGCTGGCATGTCCTGCACCCTTCTGAGAGGACTGACTAAATCTCTGGGACTCTCAGCTGGACCCCACAGGAGCCTTCCCGTGACGGTGGAACAAAGCAAGGCCGGGCTCCCAGGGAGCCATGGGTTAACAAGTGGCTGGGGCAAAGGGGACCGGGGACACGGGCTCCAGGAGGCTGCCTCTGGAGAACCCAGTGGCTTTGAGCAACGAACCCTGAAACAAGCCCCGTGGCTCTCGTGGGTGCAGGTCAGCAAATCCTGCTGGGAACCTGAGGCCCTTGCTGCTGGCAAGTTGGGTCACGGTCACTAAAGGCCCCTTCCGCGTCTGCAGGGGCAGCTTCTGGGCTGCCTGTGTCTGTGGCCTCTGCCCACAGAGCTGAGCTGCTCAGTGCAGTGCTCATGGGGAGACGTGCAGGACCCACACTGACCGTCCTCACCTCCTTTAAGCCCGCAGTCCACACCACTGTGCACTGTCCCCTCCCACCAGAACGTGGTCATCTTCTGGAGTGGACTCTGTCCTGAGACACAGGGACCCTCGCCATGCCTCTCCCCAGCTCCCCAGCCCCCTCCTGCCAGCCCCGCCCAGCCCCCACCTTCCTCTGTGGGTCTCTGACTCTAGAGCTGTTACTGCATCAGCTTCTTTGGAGAGATAGAACCAATCTGAGGTAGGTCTATACACTTTTTTTTTTAAGATTTTATTTATTTATTCATGAGACACATAAAAAGAGAGAGGGGCAGAGACAAAGGCAGAGGGAGAAGCAGGCTCCATGCAAGGAGCCTGATATGGGACTCGACCCTGGCACTCCAGGATCACGCCCTGGGCCGAAGGCAGGCGTTAAACCACTGAGCCACCCAGGGATCCCCGGTCTATACACTTTGTAAAGAAAAGTTGATTATAAGCAGTTGACATCTGCAACTCTGAAGGCTGACAAGTTCCCGGGTCTGCAGGGTTCGCAGGGTGGGTGGGGGGGACAGGAATAAGATGCAGGAGGAGCCAGGGTTTCCTGTGGAGTCCACAGGCAGGCGGAAAGGAGGGATGCTCTCTCCTCAGGGGAGAGTCAGCCTTTTTGTTCTATTCAGGTCATCAACGGATGAGTGGAAGCCCACCCAAAGTGACCTCACTCGCTCTGCTGATCTAAATGTTAATCTCAGCCAAAAACCTCTCATAGAAGCCCTAGAGCACTGTCTGGCCAAGTATCGCACACCCCGTGGCCCCATCAAGTGAACACACAATTTAAAAAGAGAAATTTGGGGGATCCCTGGGTGGCTCAGCAGTTTAGCACCTGCCTTCGGTCCAGGGTGTGAACCTGGAGTCCCGGGATCGAGTCCCACATCAGGCTCCCTGCATGGAGCCTGCTTCTCCCTCTGCCTGTGTCTCTGCCTCTCTCTCTCAGTCTGTCTCTCATGAATAAATAAATAAAATATAAAAAAAAATAAAAAGAGAAATTTATTAGAAGTCCAGTCAAATGGGCTTATACCAAATTAACTGTCACAGTGATTATGAGTGGAACCGTAGGATTTGTCCCCTTGTGGCACGGTCATTGGGCACAATGTCCTCCAGGTTCATCCTGATCCATGAACCATTCTGGTTCATGGTGCCAGGTGTCATAATTTCTTTCCTTTTTGAGCCTGAATACTACCCTGTGGTACGGGTGGACCACATCTCGAGCACCGTGCATCCACCTGTGGCCACTATGTGCAGGTGCATGTCTCTGAGCACCTGCTTTCTATTCTCCTGGGCATTTACTCAGGTGAGATCACTAGGTCACACAAGCTCAACGAGTTCTGCCCACTGGGTACTATGTGTGGCCACTACACAGCTCTGAACGTGGGATGTTTCCATTACCTGAGGAAACTCCCCTTCCAGCTGAGATGGAGTTTACCCTCCCATCTGAAGCAACCAAAAACTAAAGCAAAACCAGACAAAAAAAAAAAAAAAAAAAGAGCATGGAACAGCAGCTTCTAAGGCTGAACCCTAGGTGACATGGGACAGTGACCCCTGAGAGACGGGGGGGAAATGGGGTGAGCTCAACACCTGTCCCAGCTCACTGCCTTGAGGGTGTTCCATCCCATGGCCTGGGGCGGAGGGCTGTGGCAGCCCCTGTGGATCCCTGAGTGGGAGTCTGGGGGCCAGGCAGCTAGAGTTCATGTGAGGGAGTGCCAGAGAGGGGACAGCCATACAGACAGGGCGCTGGTTGCCCACAGCACTCGGTAGAGGACTGGCCAGCACTGGCCCGTGACGGATGCCCAGGGGCAGCGAGGAAGTATCTACCTTAGATGGAGCTGCACCCCCACCCCCAACCACAGCCACAGAGACTCTAGTTCAGGGGGTTGAGCTCCCAGGAAGGGCTTGCCTCCGCGGTGCAGTTAGTACCGCAGACCGACCCACCTGCCAACCAGGAAGGGGGCTTCAGAAGGAGCACAGCATTCCCGGTAACGTGCCCGCGTCCCCCAAACCGAGGTTTACAGGAACGTGAAACCCCCGGCCCCCGACAAGGGAAACCTCCACATCTGGCATCCAAGCCAAGATGAGCAGATGTGCAAAGAAAGAAGCAGGAGAATATGACACACGGTGAGAGGAGCCCAGAGCTGATGCCGGCGTCACAGGAGTCAGCACAGAGGGACAGTCCTGAGAACTGGATTCCACGTGCTCGAAGTCAAAGATGACCACAAGGAGGCAGCGCTGCCCACCCATGAGAAGGGCCACCATCAAAACCCAGAAACCTGGTGTTGGCGAGCCCTGGGGACTCGGGGGCCCTGTGGGAGGAACCGTCTGCGGCAGCTGGGGGCAGAGTGCTCGGGGTCACTACACGACCAGCTCTCTACTCCTGGTGCACATGAAAGAGGACTAAAAGCCGGGTCTGGAAGAGGTGCCTGAGCACCCACGCTCACAACAGCATTATTCACAAAGCCGAGGAATGGGCACGACCCAAATGCCCCGTCGACAAAGCAATGGATGGGCAGCTGGGGTCCGTCCTTGGCGTGGCACATGGCTCCGCCTGCACAGGCAGGGACCTCCACCCTGTGCCCTGTGAGAACAGCAGGACACAGAAGGACAGTGCTGCAGGATCCGCTCCATGAGGCCCAGGACCGGGGAACCCGTGCACACAGGGAGGGAGCTGCCGTCTCACGTCTCACGAGGACCACTTCCCATTTGCTGGAGGCCAGGTCCTGGGGATGGGTGGTGGGAGGGCGGCCCAGCACCCAGGAGCCCTGAACTGCATACTTCGACCTGGACTGATGGTGGACATGATGTTATGTGTCATTTACCACATTTAAAGGAGGGGGGGGGAGGAAAAAATTCAGGAGCCAGAAGGGGGGGGCCTGGAGGGGGAGAGGAAGGGGGAAGGTACAGGAGAGGAGGGGGCTATGGGGGATTGGGGGGACGGAGGAAGGGGGTCTGTGTGTCGTAGGGCAGAGTCCAGTTTGGAAGGTGACCACGTCCTAGGGACGGCCGGAGGGGACAGTGCACAGCAGCATGGATGCACTGACGCCCTGGACCGCACACTTAAAAGCAGTGAAGGTGGTAACTTCTGTTATGTGTATTTTACCACAATTGAAAATAATAATTTTTTTTTAAAGTTTAGTAGAGACCAGGCAGGAGCTACCTTAGGGAGGAGCTGGGCCCCTCCTACAGGGATGACCGCGTGGGCCCACCCAGGGACCCAAGGGACGGAGGATGCTCTCAGTGTGACCCAGGACGACAGTGTCAAAAAACTAGACCCCACGGCTGCCTGGGTGGCTCAGCTGGTTGAGCATCCGAATCTTGATTTCTGATCAGGTTGTGGTCTTGGGGTCACGGTCTTGGGGTCACAGTCTTGAGGTTGTGGGATTGAGCTCCATGTCAGTGAGTCTGCTGGAGAATCTCTCCCTCTCTCTGCCCCTCCTGCTTGAGCATGTGCGCCTTCAAATAAATTCATAAATACATACATAGAATCTTTAAAATAAATAAATAAAATAAAAATAGACCCAAACCTTGTCCTGAGATTTTTTTAGGAAGCAAAGTGAGGCCCTGGAAGCCACAGGACAGTTTCATTTTCATGTTTTGACTGGTAACCACGCCTTTGAGTGACTGAAAGGGACCCCGGATTTTTCAAATCTGCTGTGTGACTCCATGAGACTGCAACCATAGTTGTAAGGCTTTTGTTTTTTTAGTATTATTATTTGTTTAAAGGTCTTATTTATTTATGAGAGAGAGAGAGAGAGAGCATGAGCACAGGTAGAGGGAGAAGCAGACTCCTCACTGAGCAGGGAGCCCTACGGGACCCAATCCCAGGACCTGGGGATCAGGACCTGAGCTGAAGGCAGACACTCAACTACTAGGCGCCCCAGTCGTCAAGGTTTTTAAGTAAACTTTTAGCTGCAGGACAGGAGTAGCCTTGCACGGAAGCAGCAGGGATAGGACTCAGCCCACACAGACCTCCTCCCGGGGTCCCTGTGGTTCACACCTGCCCTTAGCTGGATGCCCTGGCTACCACTGAGCACTGAGTATCGATAGAGTATCATTGACTCCCAAGTCCAAACTTTATTCAGAGCTCCTCCTCTGTCCCGGGGTCCCGCTGCGGGCCCACCCTGAGATGTACACCACATTGCGGTGGGTCTCCCTGGGGGGTGAGGACTTCCTTACTTTCTGGCACCATGAGGTGTTCGGGGCTGGTTGTGCATACTTTCAATCCCCCCGCCCCAGCAGGGCCCAGGTTTCTGCAAGGTGCCCTGGTCCCTCCAACTGGGGCATGGCGCTAGACACTCAGGTCTGGGAGCCCATGTGCTCACTGCTCCTGGGGAGACAGCTTCTAGGTGCCCTTGGTAGGCAGAGCACACTGGGACCCGTGCACAGACACTCATTTTCACAGGGACCCCTGTATTTATAGGAGCCTCGTGTGAGTACTGACCTTTCACCCCATGGTCCTGCCTGTACTTCCCCTGCAGCTCTGTGACTCCTGCTCCACCCAGACCAGCCTGGCCCCTCCGGCCACTGGCCGCTGATGTTTGCTTGTCCCGGGAGCTGCATAGTGGGTTCAGAATTGCCTCCATCCTCCTGGGGGAAATGGTCCTCCCCCTGCACCATCCTTGGTGTTCATCCCTGGTATGTGCCTTTCGAGGGCTGATCGTATTCACTGAGTGGCGACAGCACACATGCCGAGCTGCCTACCTGCCCACAGATACTCTATGGGCCCCCAAGTTTTGGCTCTTATGAATGAGGCTTCCCAGAACCTCCTCGGACGAGGTTTCTGGTGACCGCGGTAGGCAGACTCTAAGGCTGGTCCTGATGATCTGGCCCTTGCATCTCCTCCGTCTCCAAGCATGCTGGGACCTGTGAACACCACAGCAGGTATACTGCTGCCATCAGGTTGCACCCTGTGGCCAAAGAAGATCACCCCGGGGAGAATAATCCGATCACAGGTTTTTGTTAAAAGCAGAGTGTTTTCTCTGGTGGTGATAGACGCCAGAGAAGCACTCTGTGCAGTTGCCCAGCGAGACCCATACCACGTGGGACTCAGGGCCTACAGAACCCTGAGGGGACCGGGGGGATGGCTCTAAGTCACCAAGCTTGTGGCCACCTGTTACACAGCAGCAGATAGTGGAGAGACCAATGTGTTCTCATTCCCCCCGGATGTGTTCCTGAGAGTTGAATTGTGGGGTTTAAGGCAGAGGCACACCTAGCTGGGGAAGGATCTCCCCAACAGTCTCTGAGTGGCTGCATCATCTTACACCCCTGCTGACACAATCCATGTGCTTCCGATGCTACCTGCCCTTACCAGGGGTCTGGATTTGATTTGATTTATTTTTTAAAGATTTATTTATTTATTAAAGAGAGACACAGGGAGAGATGCAGAGACACAGACAGAGGGAGAAGCAGGCCCCATGCAGGGAGCCTGATGTGGGACTCCATCCCAGGACCCCGGGATCATGCCCTGAGCGGAAGGCAGATGTTCTTTTTTTTAAATATATTTTATTTTATTTTTTTAATTTTATTTTATTTACTCATGAGAGACACAGAGCGAGAGAGAGGCAGAGACACAGGCAGAGGTAGAAGCAGGCTCCATGCAGGGAGCCTCATGTAGGACTCGATTCCGGGACTCCAGGATCACACTGTGGGCTGCAGGCGGCGCTAAACCGCTGCGCCACTGGGGCTGAAGGCAGATGTTCAACCGCTGAGCCACCCAGACGTACCTGGATTTTAGCTGTTCAGTGGGTTTGTACTAGTGCCTCACTGTGATTTTAATTTGCGTTGTCCTGACATCTACAGATGCTGGGCGCCTGGCCATGAGTTATTGGCCATTTGTACATCTCTTCTTGTGAAATGTTGATTCAAGTATTTTGCCCACTTAAAAATGGGGTTATGGGGCACCTGGGGCTCAGTTGGTGAAGCTTCTGTCTTCGGCTCAGGTCATGATCTCAGGGTCCTGGGGTAGAGCTCCACATCAGGCTCCCTGCCCAGCGGGGAGTCTGTTTCTCCCGCTCCCTCTGCTTGTGCTCTCTCTGTCTGTCAAATAAATAAATAAAGTCTTAAAAAAATAAAATTAAATTAAAAAAAAAAGGTTGTTTGTATTTTGTTTGTTGGCACTCTTCGCATGCACTGAACACAAATCTTTTGTCACAGGCTGTGCTGTGGATTTTCCCCCAGTGTCCAGATTTCTTATTCATTTTGTCAGTGGTATCTTTTGATGTGCAAAAAAATATTTACTTTGATGAAAACCAATTTATTGATTTATTTTCTTGCATGGCTGCTGCTCTTGTGACCTGAAAGAAATCTTCATCTACCCCTAAGCTTGAGAAGATTTTCCTCTTATGTTTTCTTCTAGAAGGTTCTGTGTTTTATGTTCAGGCCTATGATTCACTTCGATTTCATATTTGGGGAAAGAGTGGAATAAAATTTGAGGCCCAGTTTTTTTCTGTATGGATATCCAGTAGTTCCAGCACCATTTATTAAAAAGATTTTCTTTCCCAACTTGAAAATCAGTTGACCGTGTGTTTGTGAATCTGTTCCTGGACTCCTCACTCTGTCTGCCATGAAACATTCATCGGCCCTTCTGCCAGCACCGAGTTGTCTCGACAGCCACTGCTTCATGGTCTTTATGATGCACGTCTTTCAACTTTGTCTACTTTTTCAAAATTCTCTTGACTGTTCCAAATCTCCTGCAATTCCATTTCAAATTAGAATCAACTCGTCAAAAACTTTTTTAAAATTAATTTCTTTATTTTAGAGAGAGAGAGAGAATGTGTGTGAATTGGGGGCAGGACAGAGTGAGTGGCAGAGAGAGAATCCCAAGCAGATACCTTGCTGAGTGTGGAGTCTGACATGGGGCTTGATCTCACAACCCCAAGATCACTATTGGAGCCAAAACCAAGAATCAGATGTTCAGCCCACTGAGCCACCCAGGCGCCTCTCACGGAAAACTTTTAAAGAGACTGATGGGATTTTGCTAGACTGATGGGATTTTGCTAGAATTTGCAGTGAGTCTACACATTATTTCAGAGAGAATCAGTCTCCCAGAAATGCCGAGTTTTCTAATCTCTCCGAGATTTCAGGCCTCCTGTACTTTCTCTTAGCAAAGTTTTCTATTTGAAATTCTTTGCTGTTTCTTTTTTTTTTTCATTTTTTTAGTTCCTATGTATTTGATGTCTCGATGTTATTGTAAAAATTTTTTAATGTCATTTTCCGGGGCTTCGTTATTAGCAAATAGAAGAGTAATTCACTTTTCTAAGTTGACCCTTTACCCTCCCACCTCGCTCCTAGATTGTTTTGTTAGTTCTAGCAGCTGTTTTGGCGATTTGGGAAGGATCTACCAGTAGGATTGTGTCTTCTGTGTCCTGTTGTTGCCTTCTTGCCCTGGCTAGGACCTCCAGCAGTTGGGGGAAGAGAGGCAGTGGTGAGAGGAATGTTCCCACCTTTTGCCCTGGCCTTGGTGGCAGCGTCAGCTCTCACTTCTCTACTGCTTGGGCATGTCCTGTTTCATCTGTACCTGCTCCCGTCTTTGCTCTGCTGTCTACTTCTTTGGAGTTGAATCTCTTCTTCACAGGCCTTGGCAGGGTCTGTGGCACTGTCCCCGCGGCCTGGGTCCCTGGGGAGCAGGCGGGTCTGTGCTCTGCCCGAGTCCCGACTCTGGACCAGGCTTTCTCTCTGGAGAGGGGTCCTAAGTCCCCATCCCCTTGCACTGGTGGAGGGGCAGCCAGATGTGGGATCCAGGGTTCCCACCCTCACCTCTGTCAGGGCAAGGGGTCCCTGTCTCTCCAGGCTCTGCCAACAACCGAGACCTTGGGGTCTCCATACCCTACGTGGCCTCCACCCCCAGGGCATCCTCGCAGGCCCTCTGGGTTTGGGCAGTTGATCTGAGCTGCTGGCAATCAGGAGTTGGGGGGTGGTGAGGGTGGTGGTGGTGGGAAGTAGGGGAAGGGTGGGCAGCACCTGCCCAGGAATAGGGGTGTGTGTGTGTGTGTGTGTGTGTGTGTGTGTACCTGAGGCTCTCAAGGACTTCTTGGATCTGGGCAGCCTGGGTGGCTCAGCGGTTTAGCATCGCCCTCAGCCCAGGGCATGATCCTGGAGACCAGGGATAGAGTCCGACATCGGGCTCCCTGCATGGAGCCTGCTTCTCCCTCTGCCTGTGTCTCTGCCTCTCTCTCTCTGTGTGTCTCTCATGAATAAATAAGTAAACTCTTTTTTTTAATTAAAAATTTTTTAAAATTAAAGTTTAATTAAATCTTTTATTTTTTTAAAAGATTTTATTTATTTATTCATAGAGACACAGGGAGAGAGAGAGAGGCAGAGACACAAGACAGAGGGAGAAGCAGGCTCCACGCAGGGAGCCCGACGTGGGACTCGATCCGGACTCCAGGATCACGCCCCGGGCTGCACGGTGCGTTAAACCACCACACCACTAGGGCTGCCTTAATTAAATCTTTTAATTAAAGATTTTATTTATTTATTCATAGAGTCACAGAGAGAGAGAGAGAGAGAGAGAGAGAGAGAGAAAGCGCAAGAGGCAGAGGGAGAAGCAGGATCCATGCAGGGAGCCCAATGTGGGACTTGATCCCGGGTCTCCAGGACCATGCTCTGGGCCAAAGGCAGGCGCTAAACTGCAGAGCCACCCAGGGATCCCCAATAAAATTTTTTTTCTTTTTTAAAAAAAAGGACTTCTTGGATCCATCCCATCTAGGCCCCTCTCCCCTGGGCCCCGCCCCTCCTGGGCCCCTCCCCTCCCCTGAACCCCTCTCTTCCTGAGCCTCCTCCCCTCCTGACCCCCTTCCCTTCCTGAACTACCTTCCCTCCTGGGCACCTCCCCTTTCCTCCTGACACCTCTTCCCTCCTGAGCCTCCTCCCCCCCAGCCCCCTCAGGCCCTTCGACCGCCGTTGAATAAGTGGAGGCCCAGCAGCACACACTTGGCCCGGCAGGTGGCGTCAAGAGCTTGGGGAACAGATCCTGTGGGCAGGTGCAGGGGTGGGAGGGGAGGGTTCTGCAGGAAGAGATGACTGGGTTCCTCTGGACCAGGACTGAGCCCCAGAGCTGTCTGAGGTGTGGGGAGCCGCCAGGCTTCGCCGTTTTCGTTTTCATGCCCCATGGCCTTTTATTAACCGCCCAGGGCTGGGGTGAAGTCTGGTGGGGAAGGCTGGGAGGGGCGGGGCCTGGAGGCCAGAACTGAGGGTCCACCCACCTGCTGGGTGAGGGGCAGACACGGCTGAATGGTCCCGCCGTAGGGGACAGGGTGGTGGGCCACCCCCTCCACATCAGTGCTGGGGTAGGGAGGAGCGGGCAGGGGGCCGTGAGGGGCCTGGGGGCTTAGGGCTCAGGAGGGGCAAGGCAGAGCAGGCGGCTTGCACTAGGCTGGCGGCTCTGTCCCTGGGGGGGGGCCTTGGAAGGGGGGCCAGGGCTGGAGCAGGGCCCCAAATCCCCTGGACTGCCCCCCCCCACACACACAGGGTGGAGTCCCACCCACAGGCACCCTGGGAGGGAGCTTGGCCGGGTGGGGAGTTTGGGGCTTTGGGAGCTCTGAGGAGGGAGGCCTCGCAGGCCAAGGAGCTTCTGTTGTGTGAAGATGGGCGGGGTGGGGTATGCCAGCCCCCCGTCCCCCAGCCCAAACAAATCACAGCAGTGGCATATGGTCAGCAGGGCCTTTGTTTGCCCAGAGAGAAGCTGCTGGAACGCTTCCGAGGTGCCCTCCCAGGGCCTGGCTCCTCCTGGTCGTCCAGTCTGTGCTAGGGGAAAGGATGCCACAGGTCCCCGTGCTGCTGAGAAACCGAGGCATAGAGTAGGAAGCTGGCTAGGGCACTGCCTGGGCTAGCTCCCCATGGCCACAGGGCGCCCCCAGGCGGGTGGGGTCTCAGCCTTCTCCTACCTGTGTTCCTCCCCCCTGCAGGTGCAAACCCAAGGAGAGAGGAGCCTGGGGGTGCCCTCATTTTCTCCACTGTGAAACGGGGTGGCAATTCCAGCTCAGGCCGTGCAGGGCCTGGCTTCTTCTGGGAAGTGCTCCGGGTGGGGGCTCTCCTGGGGTTAAGAGAACAGAGAGCCTGCGAGCCCTGCCTCCAGATCCTTGAGGGCCACCAGTGCCTGTGCTCCCTGGGGCAGTGGGGCGGGCGGGAGGCAGGGCAGGCAGAGGAACGTGGGAACGCAGGAGCTGCAGGTGTTGCTGGCCTGATTGATGGCAGTTTGGGGTTTGGCCGAGGGAGCCTGAGGGGGAGGGGAGGCGCTTGCACAGGGGCAGGAGGTGGGAGGCAGGCTGCTGGTCCCTGGGCCGCCAGCACTGGGGAGGTCAGAGGGGGCACAATGCAGTGCCTGCGGGGAGGGGGGGAGCCGCCCCACCCCCAGCCTTGTCCCATCCTCCAGGAGTGCTGGGCAGAGACCCCTTACCCCGGGGACACCTGCCTGCCCTTCAGTACCCCCTGGAGCCCAGGTTCACACTGTGCAGATGGGGAACCAGACCTGTGTCCTGCTCGCTCCACCCTGGGGCCAGCCCCTGTCCTACTAGGACCCTTGCCTCATCCCTGACATGACCAACCCCCTGCCCTCACCTCACTCCCACCTCTGCCTGTGCAGCAGCCTCCTGCTTAAACCCCTTGAGTCCCTGGGGTCCTCCACCCCCACCCCTGCAAACCCTAGCCCCAGGAGGAGGCCGGCTCCCCGACGCCCCCACCAAGGTCTGTCGTTCCCTGGACTCGCTTCCCCCCAGTCTCTGTCCCCTGCCCCCTGGACTCATCCCCCTCCAGGCTCTGCACCCCTCCAGGAGCTCCCCCACCGCACCTTCTGGGTCTCAGCTCTGCTGTCACATCTCCTGAGCTTCTCCCCTGACCCCCAGCCCAGGTCAGGCCCCACCCTGGCCCCCAGGGCCCGGCACAAACTCCTCCATCAGGCCCAGGGATTAGGGCCCAGGGACTTCCAGGGACTCAGAGGAATATTTCAATGTCTTCTGAAATCAGGAGAGGGGTGCTGGGCAGCGGGGTAGGGTGGATTCCATCACTTGAGCATCTGACTCTTGGTTTCGGCTCAGGTCCTGATCTCATGGGAAGTGAGGCCAAGCCTCCGAGCCCCACCCCACCAGGTCAGGCTCTGAGCTCAGTGGGGAGTCTGCTTGAAGAGCCTCTCCCCCTACCTTGTGATCACCTGCGCTCTAGGTCTCCTAAAATAAATAAATAGATCTTCAAAAAAAATAAAATCAGGAGGAAAAAAAATGAAACTTTTAAAATAGGAAATGCTTTCCCATATAATAATATTTGTCTTTAGGCCAATGCAGCCATAAAATCTCATTTTCACTGTGTTTTGGTTTTTGTGGAGGCAGGGACCTGGGAAGGCAAAGTCCCCAACCCACCCAGGGCTCCTGCAGCCCTGGTCCCAGCTGCCCCACCCCACGTTGGCCACAATGGCGCCCATACCTGGGACTGGCCCACTTGCCCAGACCTGTAGCCTGGCCCAGGATCCACAAGGCACCAGCTGGACCCGCGACAGTGAGTGTGGGTCCAGCTGCCGCTCCGCGGCTCTGAACCCGGGGAGCCTATCAGGTGGCTCCCTGACTCAGTCTGGCTCCCCAGTGTAAGGCCTTTGGGCTGGCCCCAGGCCCCCTGCTCGGGAGTGGCAGGCAGACGCCTGTCCCTGGGGGCACACAGAAAGCTTTGAAGCGACCCAGAGGACCCAGAGGCCACGTAAACCGGGTGATGGTGATTAAACCCCAATAAACCCGGAGGAAAAGCAGCAGGGTGTGGTTGGGTGCCAGCCTGCAGGGCGCACCCTGGGGGAGGGCAGGCCCAACCCCCCCCCCCCCCCCCCACACACACACACACACACACGACTGGGCCAGCCTGTGGGGGTGAGATGAGCCAGGGCCTGCTTGGCTCAGGTCTCCACAGCTCTGGATGCGGGGCCCCCAGGGACCCCATTTAACAGCTGGGAGACAGGCGCCCCAAGATCCCAGTGCCTTAGCCCTGGCAATGCACTGCCTGCCTCGGTGAAGCTCAGAGCCCGTGAGCACTGGGTTGGGCTGGGCCCGGCCTCCTGCAGGGGCATCGCTGCTCCCCTCACCCCCAGCCCGGCCAGTGCTGGTGGCAGCCCAGGGGCTGGGGCCGGGGACCTAGGGGTGCGGGCTGGGACTACCCCTCACCACTCTCCTGTGAGAAAGAGCCTCACTGGCCGCACCCTCCGGGGTACTGTGGGAAGCCAGCCTTGGAGCCGGGGAATGTCAACATGGCAGGCACACCACCTGGCATCTAGTGCCTGCGGAAGATCCCTCTGCACCGAATGCTCCTTGCTATTTGTACCACTGCTGGGAGAAGCCGAGCAAATATCGCCAGTGCCCCCCCGCCCCCGTGACCTCTGCTGTGTTTGAACTCTTGATGGGCAAACAGCAGCGATAAGGTCCAGAGATTAGACCTGCAAATAAACAGCTTCCCCCCCTCCAAGTTCAGGATTCCCAGCCCAGACCCCAGAGGCCCAGGGAGCTGAGCTGGTGGCTGCAGGGACCGCAGAGCCCAGGCTGACCCTCCCTGCCCTCCTGGGGACCAGGACTTCCCAGCCCTGGGGGCACTCTGACTGCATCTCCTCCCCACCCCCGAAGACACCCCACCAATGCCAGGCAGCCCCTGCCCCACAGCAGGTGTGTGTGGGGGACCTGGCTGAGGTCTGTCCCCTTTAAGGGGCTGACTGACTGGGCTTCGGGTCCCCTGGCTTGGATCATGTGATGTACGCACTCGCACACTCGCGCAGCACGGACCCTGTCACTGACCCAGGTTCCTCTTCCACAAAGTGGGGCAGTCACTCCCTTCCTTTCTGGGCTGGCTGGGATGACGGCCTGCTGGAGGTGATGTGCTGACCCACAGCGAGTGCTTAGGAAAACAGTGGGTCCCAGGAGGGTGACCAATCCTCCTGCCTCTACCTCAGCATCCTGGACCTGTGCTCTGGTCTCCCCCATGCACCTCACACTGGCTGGCCTGAGTCCCCTTGGAAAGTGCAGGACCAGGAGGAGACAAAACACCCAGCCGATAAGACTGTCACCTTTCAGATTCTGGAGCTTGGCCTCTGTGAGGGCAGCAGCGGGGGGAGGTCTCAGTCTGGGGGTGAGAACATGGGGAGTGGGGCACAGGGAGGGACAGAGGTGCAGTTCAGGGATCTGCAGACAAGAGGATGGGGCTCTACCTAGAGCCAGGTCAGTCTGTACCCAGGAACAGGGACCAGTCTGCCGGGAGTCAGGGCTCTGACTACAGCTGGGATTAGTCCAGCTGTAACCCTGGCCAGGGAGCAGCCCACGGCTGTGGTCAAGGGTCAGTCTGCTCCTGGGCCAGCTGCTCCGTATGTGGCTAGGGTCGGGGCTCTCAACCAGGGTCAGTCTGTGCACCCCTGGCAGTTCCTGTCCGGTCACCGTAGCGGCACTTTGCTTCCTCTTTGGATCAGAGAGTTCTTGGCCAGTGCCCAGCAGCCGATTCCCAGGGGAGAGGCCCATTCCTGCTAGTCACGTTCCCACGCCTGCCTGGGGAGTTTCTGGGGAGCGGTGGGGTGTCGGGGGCTGCCTCCCAGGGGACCTGCATCACCCCTCCCTGGCTTCTGATGGCAGCCCTCACAGAAACAGCTCCTGGCCAGTGGGCTCCCTTCCCCAGAACCCGTGCCCTGGTGCCCACCATCCTGCCCCATGGGGTGGGCAAACATGGAGCCTCCACACCGGGCCGGAACTGCCAGGTGCTTCCCCGGGGGGCTCAGCCTGGCTCACAAAGCCAGCCGCAGGCCTTCACCTCCCCATGTCTCAGGTTCCCCGTAGGGTGACGGCACAGGAGAGGTTCTAAGGCACCCCTCCAGTCTGTCCTGTATCCCACTGTGCCAAATCTGACAGCCAGGGGCACGTGGGGACTGCCACTGGCCTGAGTCCCCACTGACTCTGCCTGGGTGATGCCCAGAGAGGAGCCCACTGGTCTTTAAAACCACAGACCCACCCCAGGACCTGGTGGGGTACAGAGACCCGCAAGCCAGCTTGACCTCAAATGCAATGGATTTGCTCAGGAGTCACAGTCTTTCCCCAGAAGGTCGGCCCATCCTGAAGGCCTGGCTGGCAGCTGGGGCAGGATTGGGTTGGGGGCCCCACCGGTGGAGTAAACCACACCAGCTTTGGCCAGACAGACCCCATGTCTTGGCCTGGGGCTGGATGAGGCCCAGGAATTGGGGGCCACAGGCCTCTGTCCCCCAGCTCATCAGAGAGGGGCCCTTAAGATTTCCTAACTTTCTGTCCCAAATGCAAACCCAGATGCCAGGAGGACGAAGGCCTTAAGCACGTGTTTTCTTTTTTTCTTTTTTTTTTTTAAAGATTTTTATTTATTTATTCATGAGAAACAGAGAGAGAGAGAGAGAGAGAGAGAGAGAGAGAGACAAAGGCAGAGGGAGAAGCAGGCTCCACACAGGGAGCCCGATGTGGGACTCAATCCGGGGTCTCCAGGATCATGCCCTGGGCCGAAGGCAGGCGCTAAACTGCTGAGCCACCCGGGTTGCCCAAGCACATGTTTTCTTGTGGGACCATCCCCATGGTCCCACGGTGGCGGCTGCAGCATCCCATTCTCCAGAGGGAAACTCTGAGGTCGGCAGGGTGACCACGGGGCTGGCTCCCACAGGTGCTGAACCTGGTGCAGGTGCCATTCCATGGAGGTGCACAGATGGTCTTATGGAACCTCCATTTCAAAGGGAAGAAACTGAGGCCCAGGGAGGGGCAGGGCCTTGGCCTGTGTCCCTGGATCCAATCTAAGAAAGATGGGCCCCTGCCCTCTGCCCTCCTCGGTGGGAGGTGGGTGCTAGGGCAAGCCAGGCGGGCTGGGACGCGTGCCCGTGTGGGCTGGCCTGGGCAGCGGCTGAGCCGGTGTTGCAAGCCAGCCCCCCCACCCCAGGCCGCGTCTGGACTTGCATCGGCCCCTGCCCCCGGGGCCCAGAGGAAAGCCTCGCCCACCTTCCTGGGATCAGGAAGACAAGTACCAGCCTGGCCTGCCCTTCCATGCCAGCGCCGAGCGTGAGAAAATCCTGCGCTGAGGAGGACGGTGTGGCAGGTGGCCGGGGGGGTGAGTCCCAGCAAGTCCCGATCCTCCTCGGGTCCCTCCCTGGTCCCTCCAGGCCTGGCCCCTGGCTGCAGGTCCCCCAGCCCCCACTCCCCCCTTAAGCATCAAGTAGCTGCAGTTTGGCTAGGCGGCCATCGAGGGTCTGCAGAGAGGCCAGTTGCCAGAGACATTTCCCCTGGTCAGGGTCGCTGAAGTCTGAGCTGTGCTGGCCCTTGGCGACAGGTGTGCCGGCCCAAGAGGCACCGGATCCTGGAAAGGCCCCTGCCCCCCAACATGAGGGGGCTCAGAGGGCCACCAGCTCCTCAGTGGTTTCTGGTTTCTGGGGGCCTGGGGGCACCGAGGTCTCTTCTGTCTCCCCTGAGTGGCCCTGGGTCCTTTAGCATCCCTGGTTTGCTGGAGATGAGGACAGAGAAAGGAAGGGGGCCCAGAGACAGGTGGGTGTGACATGTGGGTGGGCACCTCCCTGAACGTTGACCCCTGAGGGGGCATGAGCCAGCAGGGGGTAAAGAGTGCCTTCCTTGGAGCTGTCAGCTGCGGGGCCCTGCCCAGGCATGTACCTGCTCTCTGCACTCAGTGCTGCCTGGACCAATGGGCTGCACCACTGTGGAACCCTGGTTGAGGGCCTCCCTTGTTCCATGGGTTCACATGTCCCTACAGGGGCCCCTCGGGACTCCCGCAACCTTGGGGGGAGACGCGGGCTCCAGCCAGGAACCCTGGGGGGCTCCCGGGAAGAAGGAGTCCCTGCCCTGTGTCCTGAGGGCCAATGCGGCTCACAGAGAGGCAGGGTTTACGCCTGTGGCCGTGTAGGCACTTTCCAGGCGGGGGACCCGGGACCCAGAGCAGGGACTGTTCTCAGACCCATGGACTGTACTGGGCACTGCCTGATGCCTGGCTCACTCACCTCCCTAGTCCCAGGGGCGGGGGGGATGGCCCAGGGACCAGGCTCAGCAGAGGCAGCACGACCTGCTCACCTGGACGGTGAGAACCAGGCTGAGAGCCCAGGGGCAAGGGTGAGGCAGGGGAGCAGGTGTGGGCTGGCAGAGGACTGGGGCTGCCAGACCAGGTTCCAGCCACTCTAGAAAGTGTTTTAGGAAGATGCCTCCTGCAGGCAGGGCTGCTTATAAACCACCTGCGGGCCTGTGAGCAGTGTGCAACCTGCACACTTGATCACACAGGGTGACCCTGCCAGGGTTCAGTGAGCAGAGTGGCCGAGGGGCCTGGGTCCAGTGCAGAGAGAGGGCTTGACTCCAGGGGTCTTCTGGCCTCTGGTCCCCCCACCACGAGGCCACCTGGGAGGACCCTGCCCCTGCCCGGCAGTGTCCCCATGGGGAAGACGCCCAGGGTTTATTTATCTCTCGTCACTACTGTTCCTTCTCCATCTGTGGCAGAGGAAGGAAGGCCCCTGTCACCAGTTCCACCTGCTGTGGCCACTTCTGGGAACAGGAAGCCAGGGGTATCAGGCCTGTATCCCTCCACCCAGGAGGAGCAGGAAGGGGCAGGGAGGCCGGGCCTCGGGCAGACAGGTCGTGGGCCCCTGATGCAGCTCACCCACCCACACCTGCTGCTTCCCCCCTCCCCAGCTCTGATTACGCCTGTCTCGGAGAACCTCCTGGACAGGCCCCGGCAGAACCCCCATGTCCCCAACCCGGGCCCACCTGAAAGCCTCTCCCAGCAGACAAAAAATGTGGGGCCTGCGTGGGAGGGGCTGGCCTGAGGCCTCTGACCCGTTTTTTTTGGGCTGATGTCTGATTCATGGGGGAAGGGGGTGAGGACAGATGTTGGAGGGGCTGGTGCAGACCCCCTCCCTGCTGGCAGGACGAGGCCTTGATGGGAAGGCAGGGGCAGCAAGGCACAGGGCTCAGGAGGCTACGTGCCCACCTTGGAGATCAGCAGGGGGCCTGAGCTGGGGCTCAGTTTCCAGCCACGAAGCCTGGCGGGAAGGTGGGCCCAGGGAGGGGGCTGGGAGCCCTGGAGACCTCAGTATGGGCAGAAGGGCTTTCTGGGATCCTCCCTACTGCAGGGGGGCAGGCCCCCCCTCTGGAAGCCCAGACCCGGGCCTGGGGCTCATAGTGGGCATGTCGCAGGCTTGCCTCCCCCTCCCTGACACTAGTCACATACTGGGTCCCACACGGAGGAGGCACTACTGCAGGCCCCCCCACCCCGGGCAGGGACTCCAGCCAGCGGGGGGGGGGGGGGCACTATGGAACGGGCATGTCCCCCTACCCTGCAGCCCCCTCCCAGGCAGACAGAGGGCCCCCAGCTGGGCCTGTATGGCTGGGGCAGGGTCTTGGGAGGAGAAGGGTGCTCTAGGCAGGAGGCCACATACCAAGGCCAGGCTGGGCCCTGCTCAAGTGCACTGCAGCCAGGCAAGCCCTGGACTCCTGTGTCCAACAGACACTCAGCCCTGTGGCCCCAGCTCTGCTGACCCACTCCCTGAACCCCGGCCTCCCCACTGCACCCCTAGCCCTCCTCCCCTGAGCTGGGAGCCCGCCCCATTGCGGCATTCCCAGACTATCTCAACTTGGGCAGCTATCTCCGGCTAGGCAAGGCTGCCCTAGATAGCGGGCACCGGGCAGGCTGGGAACGCCTCGGGCATCCCCGTCCCCAGGCCCGACCTGGCTGCCGAGGTCATGCGGGCAGCGGTCCTGATAACCGCTGGACTGGGGGCCCTGGGCTCTGTATCCAGCGCCCTGTCAGGGGAGCGATAACCAGGTCTCTGCCAGCCCCTCCCACCCCCGGCCCCAACCTGCCAACCTGGCCTGGGCCTGCGGGACCCCGGTGCAGGTGTGCAGCCCCCTCCCCATCTCCGGGGCTGTCCTGGGAGGTGGGCGTTACCTGGGGGTACCGGGGGTGTCCTGACTCTGTGCCAAGGCAGAGTCCAGGGAGGGTCCTTTCAGCAGGTGGCTGCACTGGCCTCAGTGCCGTGCCCATCTCCCCCCCAGCCTGGCCTGACCTCTCTTGGCTCCTCCTCTGTACAGTCCACCTAGAGCCTCACCCTATCTCCTCTCAGCTCCTCTTTCTTTCTTTTTTTCTTTCTTTCTTTTTTTTTTTAAAAAAGATTTTATTTATTTATTCTTGAGAGAGAGAGGCAGAGGGAGAAGCAGGCTCCATGCAGGAAACCCGACGTGGGACTCAATCCCAGGTTCCCAGGATCACGCCCTCGGCCGAAGGCAGGTGCTAAACCGCTGAGCCACCCAGGCTGCCCTCAGCTCTCCTTTCTTTTTTTTTTTTCAGCTCCCCCTTCTTTTTTTTTTTTTAATTTTTTTTAAAATTTATTTATGATAGTCACAGAGAGAGAGAGAGAGAGAAAGAGAGAGGCAGAGACATAGGCAGAGGGAGAAGCAGGCTCCATGCACCAGGAACCCGATGTGGGATTCGATCCCGGGTCTCCAGGATCGGGCCCTGGGCCAAAGGCAGGCGCTAAACCGCTGCGCCACCCAGGAATCCCATCAGCTCCCCTTTCTAATAGGAGCCCAGAGGGGCAAAGTGGGCCGATGGCACTGCGGAGGACTGGGACGTGGCCCTGGCCTAGTCTCAGGGCACTCTCAGGTAGTCCCTTTACGAGCCCCATGTACACAAGAGCAAAGCACTTGCCACAGCTTTTGGGACAGGACTCAAACCCGGGACGGTTCTAAGACCAGAGCTTGGCTTCCTCCGAGGGCCAGCTCGTTCTCCGTGCCTGGGCAGGTGTGGGCCTCCGCAGCCAGAAGGGCCCAAAGGGCTGGGGTCCCACCAGCTCCCCAGCTAGGCGAGGGTGACCTATGGTTGTCCTGGGGTGCGGGCTGCCTCCCAGGTGACCCTTGGCGTGCTGGTTGCGTGCGGCCACAGGCAGCCAGTTTTCCGGATCCTGTGCGTTGCACAAGCTCCTGAGATCGCAGACACGAAGGCCCCAGTTGCACCAGCCCAGCTTCCTCTTTGCTCCACTGATGCCTTGTGGGGAGCGAGCTGACGCTTGGCCCTGCCATCCCGGCCTGCTCAGAGCGAGGCCCTCCAACGGCTCAAGCCCCCGATGCCTTCCCCGGGGTGGTGGGACAGCCTTGGGGGTGGGGGACCCGCAGCACCAAACTGCCATGGCCGGCTCCAGACTCAGCCTCCAGGTGCCAGGGCCTACTGGACACTGTGACTCCTGGATCCATTTTGCAAACAGTGTAACAGAAGATGAAGAAGCCCCTGTGCCTTCCTGTCCATGAGCCCATCTGCTCCTTCCTGTGAACACCCCACACAGCAAACAGGACAAGCCTCTTTTCTCATGTCACAGGCAAGAAAACTAGGGCCTGGAGAGATGTCCAGTCTCCAGGGGCCCCTGACATGCCTCTTCCTCCAGGAAGTCCTCTAGGACTACACCATGTAGGAGAGAACTCAGCCTCCCTAGAAGAGGAGTCCTGTCCTAGCTGTTGCCACCCCTCAGCTCACAGCCACTCCCACACCAGCAGTGGCCCCTTTGGGGCAATTTGGGGATGGGACATGCATGTGGCTTTTCTCTGTCTTCCTCCACTGGACATGGTGAACATTAGGCCCTCCCTAAATATCTGCTCATCTCCGGAGCTTCTTCAGCAGTACAAGGGGTGAGGACGAAGATGACCCAGGGCCTTCGGAGCCCAGGACACTCTCATTGCTGGGTCAGTGTGCAGGGGGGAGGCTCTGGTCTCGGAGCTGTCCTCACGGCCCCACATGTGAGCTCCACGTCCTCGAGGAGATGGTCACTAGGTGAGGATGTGCCGCAGAGGCAGGGCAGGCAGCACCTGCAGAGGTCTCCTGCCGGCCACTGAAGGTAATTGCCTGGTCACAGAACAGCCTGGTCAGAGCATATAGACAGCTCTGTGTAGCTCTGTGTAGACAGAGCGGCAGGGTGGAGGTGGGAGGAAAGGAAGTGGAGATCCCCGCCCCTACAACCCCTCCCCCCTGCCTGCATCAGGAGGGTTCCCACGGAGCTAGGCCACCCTGCATGCGGGCTGAGCCTGGTACAGCAGCTCCTACGCATCTTGCTTGATAATAAATCACAGTTCACAGCATCCTTTCCATGCGCCCGCCCCCCCCCCCAGCAGACCCTCTCCCATGCCCTCCCCGTGGCAACAAGCTGTGCAGACCGAGGCCCACGCTCTGCCCCCCGCCACCTGCCAGTCCCCCTGCACCCCCCCCCCCCCACACACACACACACCTGGCCTGGGCGTGCTGCCTGGGGCTGGGCAGGCCTGGGCCTCCCTCGCTTTTCTCCGTTTTGGCTGCTGGAGAGTTTATTGCCCTGAAACGCTGGTCTCCACCCAGTTCTCTGCCTGGTTCTCCATCCGGCCCTGCATGGCTGGCTCTGCACCTGCCTGGAGTCCTCCTGGGTGTGCTCCTGCTCAGCCCCCACCCAGGGAACCCCCCGAGCAGCTGACCCCCAGGTCCACACTCAGATCCCGATGCTTTTGGGGAGAATCCTGATCACCCCTAACCCAGCAGTCGCCCCACAGTTGCTCCCAAGGTAGGACCTCTTCTCTGGCAGAGAATTTAGCAGCTGCTCCAGCTCACAGGTGAGGCTCTCAGGACCTGCTCAACCTGCGGATGGGGCTGCCCCTCCCAGTGCCCCCTTCTTACCCACTGCCCCCCCCGGAGGCACTGAAGCTCATGCGAGGGCCCCAGCTCCAGCCAGCCCCTCCGCAAGCTCCCTGACCATGGGCCTGGGGCAGTGAGCTCATCCCTGTCCCTGCAGCGTGTCCGCACGGTGGGCCCACAGCAGGCTCGCATTCCCAGTGGATGGAGGACACCTCCAATGGGGCTGCCCTGGGGCTGCCTCCCAAGGACCCCACCCCTGGGCCCTGGCTGATCAAGTCCTCCAACCAGCTACCCTATCCCCACCCTCTAGCAGCTCAGGAAACCCCCATCTCAGCACATTCAGCTCCGTCCCTCCCAGAGGAGACCCTCTCGGGAACCCCTCCGGTCCTTGTGCCTGCGTGAGACCCTGGCTGTTCTTTCTGTACCAGTAGCTCCCTTGGTGAGGACCCCATTCCCGGAGCCCCCAGGACCCATGGCCACAGGCAACGTGTCCATGTTCCTCCTGGGGCACCTTCCTAAGCACAGAGCCACACACTCCACAGCTTCTGGCCTCTGTGCTCTGGAACTCCTGTCAGCCAGGTGGCCGCCCCCAGAGTCCACTGGACCCCAAGGCAGACCCCTGCCTCCAGATCTTGTCACTCTATTAGCTCCTCCACACCCTCGTGGCGGCCCAGAGCCACGGGATCCCTCACCCCCACACCCAGCAGCCCTGAGGGTCTCCCCAGGCCACCCTCTCTCTGGCCACCGCTTAACTCCAACCATGGTGACCAACCCCTGCCGGGTCGGGGGGCAGGATGGGGTCCAGGCTACTGGGGGGAGGAGTGGGTCGAGGCCCCAGCTCCTGATCCCACACCCTGCAGTTGGGTCAAGCCATCCCCTCCCCGGTGGCCCTGCAGGGTCAGTGTTTGCACAGCTGGAATTGCCAGAGCTGGTCTGCGACCTGCCCCCGTTTCATTTTTAATTGGTCCTTCTGGAGGCAAGCATGGGAGGGGGTCGGAGTGGAGGAAATCACCTCCACTGGGAAGGACGACTCAGCTGGGGGGAGGTGGGGAGGAGGGGGCTCTGGAATGTGCTGTCAGCTGGGGGTCTGGAAGGGGTGGGGAAAGCTGTGTTCTCTGACCCCAGAGAGCAAAGCCCACCCCCCCCCCATCTGTTCCATCACCATCCCTTCTGGTGGGAGAGCTGAGGACAGACATGTGCGTGATGGAGAGGTTCTTGCCCTGGGCCCCCACACCCCCGGGCCCCCCCACACCCCTGGGCTGGGGCTCTGGGCAGCAGGGGAGAGGTGGGTGTGCTCAGGGGCTCTGGGAAGCCACAGCCGGGACCAGGCATGGTAACAGGGCCTAGGAGGCCAGTGGAGGCCAGCCTGGTGGGGCGAACACTGGCATGAGTGCCTTGGTCTCCTCTCCCTTGGGCATGCCCTAAGCTCCCCCACAGCCTGAGCCGTCTGTACTCGGCCTTTCCCACGTTGTGCCCTCGGATCCCCAAGGGCCAGGACAGAGCGAGGGCTGGGCGAGGCTGCCCAGGGCCGGAGGGCGCGTTCTGGGGCTGCAGTGGGGGGGTGCTTAGGGGTAGTTGGGCCACAGGGGCAGGAGTCGGGGGCCCTGAGTTTGGGGAAGCAAGGCCCTGGGCGGCTCTGGCCTTCAGATGTGATAAAGACCTGGGCTTTGCCTGAGGGGGCCCCGAATTCCAGGCTGGAAAGTTCTAGCTCTGCCACTGGGCCTCCCTTCTGGGCTTTGTCCTCTGACTGCAGGGCTCCCCAGCTGCCGACCTCTTTGGGAAGGCCTCCCCGTGCCCCTCCTCCCACGGGGCCTGCCGCTCCTGCTTGCAGACCCGCTGCCGCCTGGCATGCTGCCCACCATGCAGACCTGCGAGGCCTGGGTGCAGAAGGCTCCCGGTCAGTGCCGAGGTCATGCGTGAATGGCCTCTTGCACGATGGTCCGAGCGGAGGCCTGGTGGTCAGCTGGCTGGACAGGAGGCAGCCACTTCCTGGGCTGGCTGGTGACTCACAGGCCCATTTCTGGGAAAACCATCCCCCTACCAGATCCGGGTGGTGTGGAGCTCGGCCCAGTGGGGGCTAGCTGTGGGAAGTGTGGTTATAATTGGGGCTGGGGGGTTGGGGGGCTGGGGGAGGAGAGGAAGGCCAGGGCGGTGGGGACAAGATGCCTGCTAGGAGGCTTCTTGGCCTCTGGGGCCACTAGGCTGGGCTTTGAGCCTCCAGGCTGAGGCCACACTGCCCTGGACCACCCCAGCTCTGCACCCTGGCCTTTCCTGTGAGTCGTCCCTGTCTCTGGGAGGGCCTATCAAGTTTGCCCGGGTGTGCACGGCCCCCACCCCAGACTCTAGGGATAAAAACATTCCCTCGGCAGCAGCCCTGGGATTCCATGGCCCGGAGGGGCTGCAGAGCAGCAGAGCAGGCTCTGGCCAGATGTGAGCGTCCAAAGGAAACAGGCCACTCCTAAATGGGGCTGGGATGTGGGGTCCCTCCCCACGAGGCTTCTAGGCCAGAGTCCAAATGCCATTTGCTCATCAGATCTCTGGAAAAACATCCTTCTGGGAAGGCTCTGAGAAGGGCAGGAGGGGAGGAGGCCCCTGGCCAGGTCAGGAGCAGGCCCCGGCCTCCTGAACAAACACTAAGCCGCCCGCCACAAACCAGAGCCAGGCCCTGGGCCGGCCCCCTCCCAAGCCCATCTGGCCCTCCACAGCCACCCTGCCCTAGCCCACTGGGGGGAAGGAAGGCTGCGGTGACAGGGAGACCAGGTACCTATGCCTGCCTGAGCAGCCTGCACTGGCCCCCCACCTGGCCAGCACCCAGCAGGGCTTTTTCAGTTGTTATAGCAGCATCATTGAGATGTAATTCGCATGCTGCACAAGGTCCCACTTAAAGTATACTGCTCATTGTGCCTGGGACCTCAGGGGTTGGGCGGCTGCCTTCTGCTCAGGTCGTGACCCCGGGGTCCTGGGATCAAGTACTGCATCCGGCTCCCCGCAGGGAGCCTGCTTCTCCCTCTGCCTGTGTCTCTGCCTCTCTGTGTCTCTCATGAATAAATAAATAAAATCTTTTAAAAAGAAAAAAAGCATACAATCCCACGATCTTCAGTGTGTCTACAAATATGGCCAAGCCGAACCACAATCAATTCTAGAACATTTCATCAGCTCGGGAGAAATCCGTGCCCTTTATTCCCTGCCTCAGACCCCGACCCCGGCCTTGGGAACCACTTGGCTGTTTTCTGCACCTGCAGATTCTCTGCTCTGGACACGTCATGGAAGTTCGATCACATGTGATGTGCTGTCACCCCCACTCCACACCCTCCGTGTTCATCCCTGTGTCTGTGGATGGACATGGAGTGGTGCGTCCTCCTTGAGGAGCCTCCCTGATCACCGCCAACCCCCCCCCCATGTCTGAGGGCCTGCTGGCCTGCAGCCCTGACGACCGAGGCTCCTCCTTCCAGGCATAGGGGGCACCCTGGCGGTGGGTGTGAGCACACACTCCAGACCCAAGCTTGTGGGCCTTTACTCAGCCCCTCCGAGGGCAGCCTGGGGATCAGCCCCGGGAGGCAGGAAGGCCAGTCCCTGCTGGAGACAGGCCCGGCTCCCAGCCCCATTCTGCTCACCGTTGTCCCCATGCTGGAGGACAGCCCCTCCCTCTGCACCGGAGCCCCATGCTGCACCTGCCCAGGGTTTGGGTCAACTACCGGGGCTGGAGCTGGAGAGTCTACAACCAAACAACTTTCCAGCATGAGGTTCTGGAGGGTTCTGGACGTGAGAACATGATAGGCCGCCCAGCTGGGCTCACCCCCCACCCCCATCCCGGGCTCCTGTGGATGCACACAGGACCCAACACCCTCCCTGTCCCCTCAGTGTGTTCTCTCAGCCCAGACCCTCCTGCCCTCAGAAGCCCGCCGACCACCCGTTCACACACCCACCCAGCACAGGTTGGGGGAAAGACAAGAACCTTCCGTGCTCACCTGGGTCTGGGCCCCACAGACGCTTCTAAGCACAGACCTCGTTCCTGGGAGCTTAGGTGCCCTTGTGCCCTTGCGCTCATTCGCCTGGAGCCCAGAGCGGCTCTAGGGGCCCAGGCCCTTCCTCACACAAAGGCATTTTTATTTCTGAGCCCCTGGCCTGGAGCCCACCACCTGTGCGGAAGGTCTAACAGCCGCACCGCGCTGACCAGCTGATCCTCAAGCAGGCCAGTCACGCTGGGTGTCACTGCGCAGGCCCCCACCCGCTGGCCACACCGAGGCCTCTGTGACCAGAGGGATTTCCTGCCGGAGCAGCAGGAGCCATGGAGGGCCAGAGCCCGGCCTTGTGGATGAGGACAAAGGATCCAGGGTGGAGGCCCCATGTCTAACAGTAGCTGCCACTGGCCATCCCCCACTGCCACCTCCTCTCCTGGCACAGCGCTGGCAGTGGGTGTGCTATCCCCGCTCAAAGGCAGGGAAACTGAGGCTGTAGAGCAGAACCATGCTGGAAAGGCCACGGCCTGGGGGGCTGGCCTTGTGCGGTCCTCAAACCCACACTTGGCCCAGCTGCTGCCTCTGGTGGTGCCGGTGGGCACTGGAGCACAGGGCAGTGGGTGTGCAGGCCTGGCTGCTTCTGGGTCTCCTTCACAGCACCCCACAGGGCCCCTGGGGTGGCTGTGGGGTGGCTGCAGGGTGGCCTGCGCTCTGAGGAATTCACCTGTGAATAGGCAGGCAGGACCGTCCTGTGCCTTCCCTGCCCCTGGCTGCCCACAGGGTGCTGGCAGGTGGCCTCCTGCCCCCCAAGCCAGCGGAGCCTTCTGGCAGATTTGGGCTCACGAGGGTGCTCTGCCCCAAAGCTGTTGGGCGGGCCAGGGGTCTGCAGGTCTCCAGGGAAGACTCTTGAGGCGGCATCTCAGGATGGGTGGGGGCGGGTGCAAACCCCAAACGGCATCGATTCCTCCCCCCGCAGAGACCGGGGCACCCTGGAGCCCTGTGCGTGGGGGCAGCAGAAGGCCTGGTGGTCTGTACCACCACTCTATCTCCCTGTGCCCCATGTCCCTGTGGCTACCACCCCACGCCCAGAGTGCCATGGGGACAGAGTCCCCTTCCCCTCCATGCCACAGCATCTCACACAGACTTGACAACAGAGATGCCCAGAGAGATTTGCTGAGTGAAGGAGTCAGGGGGCTCCAGCTCTCCAGGCCAGGCCTTGGGGTCTTGCAGGGGTCCTGTAGAGGCTGTTCCCCCAACAGTCACCCCAGGTCCCAGGCCAGCCATGGTTCCAGGGACCCTTGGGGGTGGGCACACAGCTCTCAGTGTGCTGAGTGGAAAGCAGCCCCACAAAGCAAGTCCCTCGAGACAGGAGAAGGATCCAGGAAAGGGTAGCAGCGGGCATTCAGGGTGGCTGCTGGCAGAGGACAGTGACCCAGGCAGCAGGTGGCTGGAACAGCCTGCAGGGTGGGGCCCTGGCATTCTGGGTATTTCCCTGGAATGTCCTCAAGGGGCAGCTGCAGGGAGGGGCCAGGCCAGGCTGGCCTGTGCTGGGGAGTCGCCAGGGCTTCAGGGCCTGCCTGCCTGTGTCCCTCCACGCTGGTCCTGCCTGTCTCGGGTTCCCGCATGGGGTGAGGAATGGGCTCCGTCCGAGGCCAGGAGACCCTGCCTGTCCCCAGATGCCCTCCTCAGAGCATGGGCACCTTCGGGCCAGAGCCTCCACCACCTGTGGCTATGTACACCGCCCAGGGCAGCCCACAGGGAAGTGGGGCCAGGGAGGGGCTCCGCGGGGGGCTGGGAGCTGGTGGAGGGAGGCTCTGACAAACACACCATTTGCTGAGGCTGCCCAGCTGTGTCGGCCTCACCCCTGAGAGGACAGTCTCAGCCCATTTGCCTGCGTCCCCCCCACTGAGACCCTGTGGCCTCTGTTTGCTCAGGGAGTGGGGCTGGTGTGGGGCATGAGGGCAGAGGGGGTTGCACGGGGACATCCCAAGACAGAGACAGAAGATGCCCAAAGGGCCAGCTGACCCCAAGGAGGCAGAGGCCTGAGGAGGTCCTGCCAGGCCCCACCTGCTGCCCCCGCCCCCCACCCCAGCCTCAGGCACCGGCACATGTGAATCAGGAGGGGGCCAGACACACTCACTGGAGCCCAGGCCTGGACAAGGATCCTCTGACATCAGAGCCACACACTCAGAGTTTTGCCCAATCCTGGAAGAAGTCGCTGATTCCAGGGCCTCAGTTATCACGGAGGGGCCTGGGTGCCCCTCCTTTCTTCCTGGAGGACGATGCTCCCAGGAGGGGGGTTACTATCAACTCAGTCAACACCAAACGTGGACCTCCTCAGGCAGCCCGGGCCCCCGAGCCCCCACACACGGAGGCAGGGCTGGCAGGAAGGAGGGCAGAGGAGTGGGAGCAGCTGTCCAGGAACTGCCAGTGGGGCGAGGGCCCCAGGGCTAGGGGAGGCCTCCTGGGGCCAGTGGGCTTGGGACCAAGCCTGGAGCACAAGGATGACTGAGCCTGGGACACCCAATCAGTGCAGGCCACAGAGGAAATCACCTTCTCCATTGTGGACACCAGGCCTCTATCAATAACACCCAGAGGGCCTTTACCCCCAGGCATGCTCCCCACATGGACCAGTCTCCATGGGCACCATTCCAGGCTCACTCCTTCCTAGCCCCATGGGAACCTTCTAGCTGCGTAGTTCATGGGAAGACCATCCAGTTGCCCCGAGGGTGGGGACGTCACCGTCCTGGCCCTGCCCACGGAGCCTCCCTAGGCACATGTTGGCTCCCTCTATAATTAGCCACCAGTTCCACCTGCTTTGATCCCCGGCCTGGGAACCTCATCTCTGCCTCCCGCACACGCCCCATTAGGAGCAGCTGCCCACCTGGGCACCCTCTGGGCCCCCTGCCCGGAGCCTGCACCCAGGCCTGGCCCTGCCCCTTGGCCCCTGCCTGCCCCGCCAGTCCAGCTCTGGCCGTGGGCAGCACCCCCCGCTGCACCTGCGTAAGGTGGCTGTGTGGCTTGGGAGGGGCCGCTCTGTGTGTCTGTGGCCAGAGGACTTGAGGGCAGCTGGGGCTTGTGAGCAAAGCAGGATGGCCTGAGGCTCAGCCGAGCCACAAGCGGGCAGGAGGTGGCCAAGCTGCAGGCCCGGGCTCCAGGGAGCTGAGCTTCCAGGGCCTGCGCATCCGCAGGGCTGCTCGGGGATGGGTACCCAGGTGGGAGGGAGGCTGGAGCAGTGTGGAGGCCAGGCTCCCACCCCGACCTCTCTGGGCTAGGATACCACTGGCCAGCCCTGGGGCCAGAGGAGCTGGGCTGGGGTCCTGAGGTGTGTGCCTCCCCTACCTAGCACTACCAGGCAGCCCCCAGAGGCCCTCCCCACCCCAGGCCTCAGAGCCTGCTCCTGAAAGGGTCAGGGCCACAGAGATGGGCTGCCAGGGACTGATGCTCTTTGGGACTCCACCCCCAGATGGAGGGGAGACTCACGGACACCCAGAAACTTTCCCTCCCTGACTATGGGCTAGTGGCCTTTGAAGTGGAAAGGTCTGCGGGGGCGGGATAAGACGGTCCAGGGTATAATTAGAGAGGGCGGTTTCACTCTCTCTCACACACAAAGCAAAACCAGCTGCAGACTCCCAGGGCAGAGCTGGTCTGGCTCCCCAGGGAGGACCCTGGGCCGGGTCTCTGGGTTCCATGCCTCCCTGGCTTCTATCCTCGAGAGGGCAAATGGCTGGAGCCGCTCGTCCAGGGCCACCCACACATTTCATGACCGCACAGCAGGGACCAGGAGCCCTTCCTTCGAAGCTGCTCTGGTGGTCTCAGCGGCCCTTGGGGTGACCTTTGCGTCGAAAAGCGCCCTCTTCATCCCTCAGCATCCTGCTGCCCGCTGTCCAGCTCCTTTCTAGAGAATGAAGGGTGGTATGGGAACCCCTGGGGCTCCAGGCAAAAATTATGGCCAAGTCTTGGTAAGCTTCCTTCTCCAGGGAACAGGGCACAGAGGAGGCTGGGGCCCCAGGCTGGGCCAGTAGCCCCCCATCCTGACCAAGACACAGCTGTCCCCCACACTGGGCTGCACCTGGAGGGATCTGGGCTCAGGTGAGGGCAAGCAAGTGTGGGAGCCAGGCCAGACACCCACCCTCACCTCTTCAGGCCAGAACATCCCTGCCTGCATAGGGACTGAGGCCAAGGCCTCTACACCAGCCTCCCATCTGAGGGCTATTGTGGGGCCAGGACTTAATTACAGCCCCATTCCCCCCTCCTTTGGCAGGTGGCGTCTGTGCCAATGAAGGAGGACCCAGGCCGTGCCCTTGGGGGGATCCTGGGTCAACAAGGAGAACTGGCTGGAAGGCTGGGCTGTAGGCACAAGCTCTGGCCACTCCTACCTCACCTTCTTCTACCTGAACTCTTGGTCTTTGCCTGTGCTGAGCCCCCTACCTGGAATACTCCTCAGCTCCGCTACCTCTTACCCATCTCTCAGGTCTCAGCCAGGAAAGGGGCTTCTGCAGGGCCTTCCTGAACCCCCACCAGGTGCATGTCCCTGCATTCCTCCATGCCCTGTGCGCCCCATTGCAGCACTGACCACAATAAGCATAAATCCTGGTGACTGTCCCCTTGCCCCACTGGTCTGTGTAGTCAAGGACTCTACAGGATCTAGTATTCATCCACTTATCCATCTGTCCATGCATCCATGCATCCATCCATCCAACCAGGCATTCATCCACCATCCATCTTTCCACCACCTATCTACCCATCCATCCATCTACTCATCCATCCATCCATCCATCCATCCATCCATCCATCTACCCAACCACTCATCCATCTACCCATCTATCCATCTACCCATGTCCATCCATCCACCCATTTACCTATCCTCTATTCCACCTACCCACCCATCTATCCACTCATTCATCATCCATCTACCCAACCATCCATCCATCCAATCACCATCCAACCATCCATCCAACCAACCACTATCCATCCACTCACCCATCCATCCATCCACATCCACCATCCACCCACGTCTTGATTCACTCAGCACAGATTCTCAGAGCATCCACAGTTGGCCAGGCTCTGCTCTGAGGGAGGGGACGCAGAGGAGAGAGCAAAGTCATCCCCATGAGGGAGATGCTCCCAAGGGTCTCTTCCTACAGCCCTTCCTGGAGGGTCCACCTAAGCTGGGTCTCTGCAGAGGATGCTGAAGCCAGGGCCAGGGAACGATTGGGATGTAGTTCCTACCTGTTTTTATCGCTATGCTCTGGAATGCGAGGCCTGGGTCATTGTTTTGTGTACAACGGTGCCTGCCAGCACAGTGTGAGGTCATCTGCAATATGTCATTTCAGAGAATGACCCGTTATGGGGGTGGAAGGGGAAGTGTGTGCCTGCCCAGCAGCCCATGTGGGCACATGCACATGTACGCACGTCATTTCTTACAACTCCCGTTGCCCAGACCCAAGCCCATCACCTAGAACTGGGAGGCCAGAGCCTTGGGGAGGGGTCTAACTGTGCACCTGGTGACAGCATGGGGCCCTGCTGACAAGTGCGGGGCCAGGATGAAGGCCGGGACTGTGGCTCCTACCCTTTAAGGGTAGCCCCAATCTTTCACCCCCTGCCGTGAGGGGCAAGTCACCAGGCGTGTCCCCTTCCTCTGACAGCACCTTCCTTCCTGGCCTCCCCAGGCCTCTCCCAGCAGTGCTGCCAGGAAAATGGGCCCTCCGCCTGGCCAGAGCAAGAGCACCTCAGGGGCTTAGAGTCAGGAATGTCCCAGGGACCCCTGGAGCACCCCCTGCCCCCTGCCCACAGCCCCTCTGGCACCCCATGCAGCTTCAGGCATCCACGGGCAGGAGTGGAGGTGGAGGTGGGCCACTGACCAGGACCAGGCCAGCCAGACCCCACACTGGGAGGTCATTCCAGCAGACAGGCCTGCTCGCCATGCCCCTCTTACTTCCAGAGACAGTGGTGTTGATCTGCTCAGTGTGCACAATGGACCACTGGGAGCTTGCAGACAGCTCATGGCCCCCCGGCCCAGGGCCCAGTGAGGACAACCAGAGGCGCAGAGGGGTGTTCAGCAGGAGCCCTGCCCCACCTTGCTTCCCTGGGAACATGAGGCTTCAGGGGCATGTCTCACCTGAGGCCTAAAGGACATTTCTCAGAGGAGCTGGGGGCAGGAGCAGAGGCAAGGGCAGGAGAGGAAAGAACGCAGGCACCCCAGGCGGGGGCTCATGAACTCTTGCAAGGCCCAGGAGCACAGCAGGTCTGAGGGCCTGAGGACCTCGCTGTGGGATGGGCCAGGGCTCTACATGCCTTCAGGGCTGGGGGACACAGAGGTCCGCTGTGGATGGCTAGCGGGCAGAGTGGTGTCCCCAGGAGGGGGGCCGCGCAGACAGCCAGCCTCGTAGTTGTGCCAGAACCCAGGGGTCCCATCCTGACTGCTAAGAGCAGATGTGTATCACCCCCTCTCTGTCCGCAGCTCCCCACCTGCCCTGAGTCCACGCTGCCAGCCACCCTGGTCACCGGGCAGATACACCATGACGCTGGCTGGGTGGGCTCTCAGCCTCTGTCTCGGCACAGACCCGTCTTAAAGCGCACCCCCTCTGACACCAGGACTGGCTGGTACTGCGTCAGGTTGGCTCATTTTGGGTGCGTTACCAGCCAGAGCGCTTGTGTCCTCAGCGCTCAGGAGAGTTGGTGCATGCATACAGTGGAGATTAATAGACACACATTTGTCTATTTAACAATGAGCAGATGTAAAAATCAAACCTGAAGGTAAGAGCACAAGACCATGTACGTGAACAGTCAGAGCTCAGCTGGCCTGGAGCAGGTCCCAGCTCCGCCACTCAGGGGGCGCTCAGCAGGTTGTGGGGCTGCTGTCAGCCCTGTGCTCTGGTAAGGCATGGGGCACCCGGAGATCCCCAGGAAGTGGGGGTGCAGTCCCCCTGGCCCTGGGCCAACCAGCCCCTACTTCCGGCACCCCTGGACCTCGCAGCAGTGGGCCAGCTCTGCCAGCACCATTAACCTAGGGGGTCAGGACACCTGGAGTAGCCCAGGGCCCAAGGGTCCCAAGGTCACTCCACACTGGGGACCCAGCACCCCACCCTCTGCCCCCCGCCAGCAGGAGCAGCAAACACACTCTGGGTCCAGGAGCTGAGCTTGTCTGGCCCTGCCCAGCCCCTGCAGCCACCCCCTCCGGCCTGGGGTGTGCAACCCTTGGGGCGGGGTCCACACTGAAGGGACAGGTCCCTGGGCCGGGGAAGGAAGTGGTGAGCATGCCCTGGGGTCAGGGCAGCGGATGGCAGGCAGCCCAGGGATGGAGCCCCGAGCACATGGGCCCAGCCAGGGGGGCCCCAGAGGGTGGGACATGGGGGCCCCAGTTTCCCTACACCGTGGGACACCCAGGTGTCCCCAGCTCCAGGGGTCTCTCTCAGCCTGTCCACGGTGGTGGAACACATCTACCCACCCATCCTCGGTTCCGACTTGCTCGAGACTCTCGGAACCCAGCCCCACACACAGGCGGAAGGGTCTGGCCTAGCTGGGCCCATCCGTGGAGGAGCTATCTCAGCCGGCTTCCTGAAGGAGGAGACACTTCCCTGGCCCTCAGGGGGATGGGTCTTGGGCCCAGATGATGGAGGAGGTGCCTGTAGGTGTAGAAGGGTGTGTGCAGGGCCTGCAGGGACCATGCGGGGGCCATCCAGAGGCTGCAGTAGGACGAGCCCAGATTTGGGGACCTGACTTTCCAGCAGAGGCAGCTGAGTTTCGTGAGCACAGGGGAGCCCCGGCAGGTTCCTGAGCAGGGGAAGGGCCTGCAGTTGGAGTCTGATAAGGTCCTATGGGCAGCGCTTGTTCTCCCTTCCTTCCTCCCTTCCCAGGACCCGCCCAGCGGCTGATCTGGGGGCTAGGGGAGCCCTAAGTGGTGGGATCAGGGCCCATAGGGATGTGGATTTCCTGTCTGGGAGCCACCGCGTCGGGGACCCCAGCCAGCCCCTGGCTCTGACACACAATCCCTCAGGAAATCCTGGCCTCAGGCCGACCCCCGCCCCCTGCGCTCAGGGAGGCCGTAGCCCTAGGGGATGACCCCGCAGGGGCAGGCGGGGGGCCAGCTGGAGGTCCTCCTCCTCAGGGGTCCCGGGCCTCTGCCCCTGCCACAGCCCCCTTTGCCCACACAGCACCCCCATCCCCCCCAGCCCCAGGGGCTGCCCGCTCCCCCGAGTGGTGACAGGTGCAGCTCCGATCCCAGCTCTCTGGGCTCCCTCCTCATCCCTGCAGCAGCCACTTGGGCTTCTCTGGGGGCTGCAGACACCTCAGAACCTGGCACCCACCGTGCACCTTGCCCTGGGAAGAGGCACCACCACACAGAATTTCACAGCCCGTTTTCAGAGTTTCCAGGGATGACGGACCCAGGAAGCCCAAGACCACCTTGGGAGGAGTCCCAAGGGGCTGTGGCTAAGCCCCGAGCAGGGGAGGAGGTGTCCCCCCTCTGACAGGTGGGGAAACAGGTCCAGAGGGATGAAGACGTGAAGGGCGGCCCAGGGGTGGTCCCAGGTGGCCTGGGTCTCAGCCTGCCGCCACCAGGAGCTGTGGCAAGGGTGGGAGGCACACACGCCCCCCAGCTCTCCGGGCACCCTGGGGCACAGCGTCTCGACCGCACCTAGGGGTGGGTGATGGAGGCCTGAGGGCAGTCTCGGAAGGCTGGTCCTCCCCACCAGGCGCCCCGGGACCCACCGCACCTGTAAGAGCTGCACCCGGACTCACATCCCAACGGCAACACCCAGTGGGCCGCGGAGACGGGGGTCGTGCTTCCCCTTGGCCTGTTTCCCTTGCTCGCCGGAGCCAAATGTAAGGAGCCACAGAGCCCTGGGCCCTGGAGCTTTTCCTGGGTCTCCAGGCACAAACACTGGAGGCAGGTGCACCAGGGAGCTGCCCTGGGCGACCGTCCCTGGGTCTCAGTGTCCCCAGCTGTAAAAGGGGGATAAAACGCGGCTGTTCCGGGCTTGGCAAGCTGCTGTGTGCCAAGTGGGCAGCACTTTGTCATCAGGGGTGGTGGGGGTGCCAGCCCCCTCCCCACCCTGCTCTCCCTGGCCAGTGACCCAGGCACAGAGAGCAGCAGGCGGTCATGTTGAACCATTCTGGGCACTCTCAGGGGCCAGGCACAGAGGAGAGCCCCTGGGGGATGGGGCTACAAGCAAACAGAGCAGGTGGTGCCAGTGCAACTCAAAGCCTCAGTACCCTGCTGACGGGGTCATGGGAAACGAGGGGCAGGCCGGACCACCCCCCCCCCAGTTCCCCCAACCCCATGGTCTCTGGAGAGCTGTGTCTACACTCCTGCATGTCTCTTCAGGATGGATTCAGGAGAGCGGCACAGGGTAGAGGCCTTCCCCTGAGGATGCTGAAGGCCAGCTGTGCTCCAGGGGAGGGAGGAGCCCCCTGGAGGCCCCTAGGACCACTAGCCCCAGTGTTCCACCCTTCCTCCCCCTGCAACCCGCCCTGCCTCCTCCTGGTTTCAGAGCTTGTTCCCACGTTTCCAGGCTCTGGGTGGCAGGTGTTGGGCTCCACCTGCACCAGCCGTCCAAGCCTGCCTCTCCTTGCATGCAGGGGCCCTGGGGATGCCATCCCTCCCCACCCCTTGCCCCTCCCCACCCCTTGCCCCTCCCCACTTCTAACCCCTCCCCACCAGCTCCAAAAATCACTGCCTGGAGACACAGAAGGCACTGCAGGCCATGCTCTCCTCTGCCGCCAGCGGCCACCACCTGCCAGCGCTCAGTGAGTGGCTGGAGGGTGGACGGCTGTGGGCTGTGTCCCAGCCCCCCGATGTACCTGAGTCCGAGGGGGCCTAGGAGGCCTCTGGGGACCCAGGGGCCTTTTAAGCACGCCCCTGGGAAGCCACCCTGGGTTTCCTCATCCAACAGGACTTCTGGGCCCTGACCCCACTCAGCCTGGGTCTCCAAGCCCCCCTCTGTCACCACACTAGGCTGTCTTCTCCTGGGAAGAGGCTCTGTCCCCGATCCCCCCCACATCTGTCCCAGGCTGGACCCCAGAGATACCATGAGTGCCCCGAAGGCCCCAGTCTGGCAGTGAGTCTAGGAGACCCGGCCTGAGTGGGTCTGTCCCTGCCACCCTGCTCTGGTCCTCAGCACGGAGGCAGCCCTGACCACCCTGGGAACCCCTGGGCAAGGGTAGCACCAGGTCAAACCTCCCTGAACCTGAGGTCAGGCTACACTGGGGATTTACATCAACAGAGAGAGTAATCCAGGGCCTCGGGGGCCAGGCTGGGGGAGCAGGGGAACTGGAGGCAGGAGTCCTGGGGGGCAGCAAGACGGTGGGGCAGCGAGGTGGAGGGGTAGAGGGGAGAGGTGCCTGGGGAGATGTCTGCACATCAGGGCACAGGGCACACTGTTCAGGTGTCCACACTCCCCACGCAGCACCCCCTCCCCTGTGCAGGCACGCACGCACGGTCCCCTTGCACCGGCTCCATGTGTCCCCTCTCCCCCTGCTGGTCCCTGGTTCTGAGGCTCTCACCCCTGGGGTCTGGGGGCTTCCCTGAGTGTGTCAGGACACGGACACCCCTGAGCTGGCTGGCATGTGGGGTATGGAGGACACGCCCAGGCACTGAGGGGCCCTGCCTTGATGGCTCTGAAAGGACAGTGGGTGTGGGCTCTGCACACAACAGCAAGGCTGCAGGGCCCAGTGGCTGCAACAAGGGGTCCCATGTGTCATCACTGCTGCCTCTTTGCCAGGGTAAAGGTGGCTGGACAAGCTCCTCGGAGGTGCCCTCCCCCAATTGTCTGCGTGCTAGGGCCCAGGGAAGGGGACCAAGGCCACTGCCTTGTCCACCCCCCCACCGCCTTCCTGAGCTGGGAGAGGCCTGGTGCGGGGTCCTGGGGCCTCTGCCCCCCAACCTCTTCCCTGCTCTCCGGCCTGGCAGCTGAGGCCCAGGACCACCCAGGGCTCCCACCTTCGCTGCCCCTTCCTGCATGCCTCCCAAGGCGCCAGGCCCTACCACATGCAGAACTGCAGACGGGAGGGTCCCAGGAAATGGGGTCTCAGGCTGGAGGCCAGAGCAGAGACACAGGGGAGCCAGTGGTCCTGGGGCCCCGACTGGGACCAGAGGCCGGGTCACCTGCCCTGCAGGGTCTTCCCAAGCCCTGCCCACACGGGGAGCCCCCTGGAGTGGGCTTGAGCGGAAGGGGCCATGAGGTGGGAGAGAAGCTGTAGGGGAGGGGGGATGGGGTGTCCTCCCAGAGCTGGAAGGGTGGGTGCCTTGCTCAGGTCCTTCCAGGCTTGGGCCAGGGAGGGAGGGCACCCCAGGAGCAGCAGCGAGACCCCTGTGGTCCATCCTGTGCCCCCCTGGCCTCCGCTTCTGGTCTTGAGGCAGCAGGGCCAGCCTCCTGTGGTGCCTGCCTGCCCCCGGGGCTCCTGCTCCCCTAAGATTAACTCCCAGGACTGACCCCCAGGGAGCAGGGTGGGACAGGATGCTGCCCAGGGTTCTGGGCTCAGCACCAGATCCCTGTCCATCAGGGCTCATCCTGTGGTCCCCACACATCTGGAACCTCTGGCGTGGGGAGGGGATAGGCGGGTGCCCCTCAGTCCGACTCACCCATGGCGTCGGGGCCCCAAGCACCCTGCCCCGGATTCATGGAGAGCAGTGTGTGCCTGGCCGGAGCTCAGCAGGCAGACGATGGTGCTCCCTGAAATGGACACCCCTCAAAGGGTGGACAACAGGGGTGTGTGGACAGGTCTTTGCCGACAGAGGAGCACCAAGCAGAACAGGGCACAGGCGGCAGGGGCAGGCAGCACAGGCTTGGGGCCACGGGGATGTGGCGGGTGGGCCACTCACTGGAAGGAAAAAGACCTGTCCTCTGTCCTTTCTGCCCAGTTCTGGCTCAGCCTGGAGACCCTCGGCCACTCAGAGGGGGACACGTGGGAGGTCCCAGCCCTGGAGGCAGCTCACGGGCCTCGAGGCAGGTGTCCTCAAGAAGAGTATGGCCCTGCATGGTGAGGGAAGAGCCCATAGGCCCTGAGCAAGGTGGGAGAAATGGGTGCCTCCTGAGCTGGCACCCTTGGCTCGTATCTAGTCGGTCAGTGGTTAGCAGAGCTGCCCCATGGCCCTGACTGTGGCTGGTCCCTCAGCCGTGGGTGTACAATGAGAACCATGAGCGCAGTCAGGGCCACGCTGGGAGCCTTGTGTCCCCAGGATGTGACTCAACATGCGGCTGAGGGTGGGGTGGAGCAGCGGCGGCCTCAGCCCTTTCTTAGGTTGTGCTGCCAGAGGCCTGACCTGGATTCTGGAGAGTCCTGGGGCCACCTGCACTCAGGGTCTGGCTGCAGATGCCCAGCAACCAGTGAGGGGCCTGGGCCCAGGGCTGGGAAGGGGAGGAAAGGGCAGGGCAGGAGCCCCTCCAACCCACAGAGAACTAGGAAGGCCCCTCCTGCCCAGGTGGCACCTGTGCATGCCCGCAGGCCTTAGCACCCCCTCACCCACTCGCATCCCCACCTTCTCTCTGCTTTGGCTCCTCAGGATGATGGTAGGGTTCATCCGAGGGCCGGTCCTGTGCTGGGTGCGAGGACCAGATGTGCGCAGGGGCCAGCTGGAGACCTGCTCTGGAAGCTTCTGGGCCTGGAGGTGAGCCCTGCAGGGTGGGGGAGGGCAGGAGGCCACAGATGACCCAGGAAAGGCCAGCCGGGCAGATGCAGCCCAGGGGCAGGCTCACGCTGTCCCATAAGCCCGGAGCATCTACGACCCCTGTCCCCTACAACCTGGGTCCCCACAGCTTCCCTCTGAGGGCCTGAGAGCAGGGTGGGAGTGAGCCCCCTGAGCCCCTCCACCCAGCTCAGTGCCACCCCCGCCCACAAAGACCCTTGTACAGCCCCAGGCCTGGGCAGGGAGAGCCTGGGGAGAGAGCGAGTGGTCAGGGGGCTCTCCCTGCCCAGGCCTGGTCCTCGTTCCCCCGGGAGCTACTGCACCCCTGCAGAAGCCCCTGCCTCCACTGGGCCCAGTCCCTGGAGGCAGTGGGTGGTCCCATCCTGGCCTGTACAGACCTGCCCCACACAGCCCAGCCCAGCCCCTGGCACCCCTTCCCTGGGAACAGGGGTTGGGAGGGGCCTTCTCGGCGTGATGGGGGGGGCTGGCAGTGCGAGAAGCCCCCAGCCCCCATCTTGGACACAGTAAAAGCTGAAACTCCAAGTTTCAGGAGCAGGGCGGGTGGGGGGTGGCGCTAGGAGGAGCCCAGCGGCAAGGTGTGCACAACAGACTGGCTTCCTGATCCCCTGGAGGGCCCTGCGCCCGCTGCGGCCTGGGTGGCCCGGCCCCTCTCTTGCTGGTACCCACACTTTCCCAGGGTGGGAGAGCCCCTCCCCCGGGCGCTCCAGATGGTCAGCCTGGGGCCAGGCAGCCACTGGGCAGCCTCAGTGTCCCCATCTGTGACTTGGGGCCACCAGAGGTTTCATTGGCAGGGCTGCTGACCATCTCCCCCCCCCACCCCCAGCTGTGCAGCCTCCTGTGCTCTCCATGTCGCCCGCAGGGACCTGGGCTAGGAGGGGGTCCAGCCCCCCGGCCCCCTGGCCCCCTGGCCCCACAGCCGCATGGAAACCTGCCAGCCTGGGCTTGGACGCCTGCTTAATCTTTTGCTGAAAAGATAATTTCTTTCTGCGCCATTGTCTAGGCGCTCGGGTGGGGGCGGGGGTACAAAGGGGCTTTTGTGCTGCCGCTCTGGAGGGACCGTGGGGCTCAGCATCGCCCTCCAAATGTAAAACCCTGCAACGGGAAGTCTTTCTCATAACCCCGCCTTTTCTCAAGTATAGAATCACTTTTGTTCTGAGGCCCAGCGCACACAGGGCAGGGAGACAGCCGGGAAGGGAGGGCCTCGTGCTGCCCTTCTGAGCCCCTGCAAGACACCCGGTGCCCTAGAAGGAGGGGTGGGAGCGCACCGAGGGGTCCCTGAGCGCCTGCTGCAAGGGCTCGAGCACCACCATCCCTGTCTGGGGTTGGACGGCTTGCCGCCCCACCGCCTGGCAGACAGGCCAGAGGGCACAACGCGGCCATACCCACCGCCACCCTTGCACCTGCCGCGGCCTCTGGGAACGCAGAAGAAAGGGGAAATCCTGCGCACACACAAAATTTTTAAAAGTCGCCAGAGGTGTGTCTGGGCCAAGGACTGACCCCCTGAGCACTTCTCTCCCACCTTGTTTCAGAGCCGCAGGCATCCACCCCTCAGGCTGTCACTGTGAGCCTGGGGCCTCCCCTCTGCAGACATCACGCGCCTGCATCTAACAGCACATGGGAGCATCAAACGGACCACCACGGGGGCTTCTGCCTGTGCTCTGGGCGTGTTGACCTCCTGGCTGCCCCGGGACCTGCTCTCTGCACACCCTAACGTTAAAGCCACGGTTCCCACAGCCGGAGGCCCAGGCACTATCTCAACCCCATGCTGCAGATGAAGAGACGGAGGGTCAGAGCGGCCCTGCTGCACCCACTGCAGAGCTGCAGAGAGCACACGGAGGGGGGACCTCTGTCCCTCGTGTGGCATGCCCACCCCCCTGGCCCTCAGGGGCCTCCTCAAGGGCCACAGGGCATCTGCCAGGCAGTGTCTCCAGCACTGGCTCGAGTCCTCAGGATCCCCCCCAGCTGGGAGGCCGGCACAGCCACGGGCCGGGGAACAGAAGGGAAAGGCCTGTGCAGCGGCCTGTGGGTGGGGTGGCCCCCTGGCCCCCAGGGGAAACCCTAGTACGTGGTTCTGCCCTGTCCTGCACTGTTTGTGTGAGTGTGGTCACTATGGGCCCTCGAGGCAGCTGGTCCTACAGGGTTTGTCCTTTACGTGTGCACACTGACTGCCAGGGGTGCCCACGTGGTGGCAGGTATCCTCTCTGTGGTGTGACAGGCCACACCTCACCCTCCATGAATGCATGGACTCTCAGGTGGCTTGTACACTGGAGCCTCTGCAAGCACAGGGGAGCAGACCTGGCCCTGCCTCCTGTGGCTTGGGGTTAATGCCCTGAAGAATTACCAGGCCAGGCGGTGGTTCCCAGTTTACCTGCTTGGGGAGCAGCCCCCTGTCTGCCACGCCTGCACCGATGGTGTTCCCATCCCTGTCCCTCGCCCGCCCTACTGGTCTCCAGCCCTCCACTCATACAACTGCAGGATGGGTGCGAGGCAGCATGTCCCCGGGGTTCTGGCCGGCTTCCCCCCCATAGGTAGTGACATCGAACTTCTCTCCACCGGCTGAGTGGCCGCTCATGCTTCGTTGCCGGGCCACAGGGGCTCGTCAGGAGTTCTGAGCACAGAGTCCTTGTTTCCTCTGCTGCATCCCTCCCTACCCCAGCATGGGCTGCTGTCCTTCGGGGCACAGAAGTTTGCATTTTGATGGAGTCCGTGTGTCCCCTCATAGTCTGTGCTCCCAGCGCCTCCACCCTCAGGGGCTCTGAGGGTGGGTGGGCCCTGCCCCACAATGAACAGCCACCAGGAGCACAGCACAAGGCCGGCCAACATGACAGCCCCGGGTCCTGCGGCCCAGCAGGATGGACAGGTCAGGGACAGTGAGGACAGATTTGGGGACTGGATGAGGGGCTTCCTGGAGATGGGGCCAGCTGTGCAGATGCCTCAAGGTTCAGGGATGGAGGCCAGAATGCAGACCCGGTGCTGGCATCTCAGGAGAGATGCCACACGGTGGCAGAGTGGCCACAACCCGGGCTGCCACTGCCATGACCCCTTGGACCTCGGAGGGAGCCTGGATGGTGACCTCAGGGGGCCCAGGCTAGGTCTGCACCTCTGCGCCCTGGGACCCCTGCGGGGGGAACCTGCAGCATCTCCCTGGACATCTGCTCTCAGATGACTCCACTGGAGGGGACACGGCTTCAACCTGGTCTTTCCTGACACTCGGGCTCTTGCTCCACAGGACTGGAACCAATGCCAGGGCTTGGCCAGCAGCCGCCAGGGGCATATAGTCATGCACTCAGGACCGTTTATGGGCCCCGAGCTCCCAGAGACGGAGCTGGGCGGGATGGTCATCTTGCAGCCCCGATTCCCCAGGTACTGGGGCCTAGGCCCAGGTCCCTCCACGCAGCCCCAGGGAGCTGCTGTGTCCTGCGGATCGGGTTCTTCCTCCAGGGCCCCTGTTCCCCGCTTTGGGAGCTGGGCTTTGGGTCTGACGGGCCACCCAGGCCCCGGGGGCCCAGGAAGAAACTCTTCTGCATCAGGGACTGGGGTCAGTGGGTTGCCCTTGCTCTCCTCGGCTGTGTTGGTGGGATCAGCCCCTGCTGGCTGCCTGCCCCGTGGCCCCGGGGGCCTGAGAGCCCCAGCCCCACATTGGGGGCCTGGGTTCCCCTGGTGCAGGACACCCAGCTGCCATCCCAGCTCTGTGGCCACAAGGCCCCCTGTGTCTTCGGATACTCCCCGTCGGAGGGACTTGGGATCTAGGGAGCCGGTTTCCAGGTGGTGTCCCCTTGTGCCCACCTCAGCTTGGAGGGAACAGCCACCACTGTGTGCCACACCTTCCCAGGCACATGGGCACATGTTGTCCGCCCTCTGGAGTGGTGGAGGTAGACAGGGTGCTCTGGCCTCTTCCAAGGCCTGACTGGCCAAGGTGAGCAAGGCCCCAGAACCAGCTGGGGTTCCATCCTAAACCACCACACACACCCTGTATAAATAGACTCTCCCCATCTGGTGGAACCCTGCCCCACTCTCACCCGGCCTCCCTCAGGATGTGGGACACACCTGTGGGTCCCATGGCTTCACTCTGACCAGTCCCTCCCCTCCTGCGGGGGTCTGATCTAGGACCAGCTCTGAAACAGGGGAGGCAGGTCCTGGGGGTGGGGCACCTGCCCCGAAGTGGCCTCCACACAGGACCCAGGCCCAGGGAAGGGGCTGCTTCTGGGAACCCCTCTCCTTGGCTCCCCCACTCTGTGGCCCCACTGTGGGTCACAGGGCCCCCCTTCTGGGTCACAGCACTGACCGTCCCCCCTGGGACTTGCTCTGCTTCCCTGTCCACTGACTCCCACTCCCGTCCCAGACCCCAGAGTCAGCTCTGGCTGCAACAGGAAGCCAGCGGCCTGTACGCCCCTCATTGCTGTGGGTGCAGAGGCCAGCCGAGCAGCAAACCTGACCTAGCTGTGCTGCGACCCCCCATGGCCCTGGGGCTGGGACCAACCCCCCCACCCCCGCCAAGGGCAGGCCTGTGACCGTCCTCTCGACAGAGGCAAGGGGACTGTCCGGCCCGCGGAGGACAGCAGGCCGTGTCCTGAGCACCCCACTCCCGAGGCCACCCTGGTTCCCGTGTCCTCGGGTCCCCCCCGTCCACCTCCTAGAAGCAGGTCCGAGGCCAGAACACACCCAGGAGCTCTGGTTTGGGGACAGCAGTGAGGGCAGGAGCCGAAGGGCCACAGGGATGGGAGGGACAGCAGGCAGGACTTCCACGTGATTCCGTCTCCAGCCCCAAGACGCTATCCCTGCTGAGGCCCAGGCGGGGAAGGATGCAGACAGCAGCCACTAGATGTAAGGGGACACAGATGGAGCCACAGAGCTGGAGGGGAGGCAAGCAGAGGTGGGAGCAGGGAACGGCTAGTGCAGCACCGGCCTGAGTCCATGAACAAGGCCAGGCAATCGAGAAGGGCTTCCCAGGGGCTGCCACCCAGGCCTCACTGGGGAGGCCCCTCACAGGGAGCAAGCTGCCGCCTCACAGGTGCTCTCACAACCCCACTGTCCAGATGAGGAGCCGGGGCCCAGGGCGGCCAGGGGGATCCCAAAGGCCTGCCCACAGCCTCCCCGTTCCCAGATCGTCCCCTCCTCCAGCTATGAGCTCTGGGAGGCCCCAGGGGCCCTGCTCTGATGGTCCCTGTACCACCTGTCCTGCTGCAGCCACAGTCCCCCGCCCCCATCAGGCGCCTGCCCCTGTCAGCAGGTCGTGCCCCATAACCCGGGCTTCTGTCACACCCCTGTCCCGCCCTCACAGCTATGTCTGACCATCAACTAGGGTGACCCTCTAAAAAGTCATCACAAGTCACAGCATCCTCCAGCCCCCTGGACTTCCCACTGTTGTAGGACCATGATCCCAGTGTACCTCGTGGCCTGGGGGGTCAGGAAGGTCAGGGAGGTCAGGGAGGTCCTGCACGATGAGCCCTGCTGGCCACCACGACAACCTTCCTGCACCAGCCCCGGATCCCCTCCACCCCCAACAATCCATTCCCTCTCTTTCTCTGTCCTGGAGGTACCAAGCACCCTCCTACCACAGGACCTTTGCACAAGCTGTTGCCTCTGATACGCTGTTCCTTGACTTAGGCCTCAAGGGGGGAGGTCACAAGTGCTGCTCTCAAGTGTGTGCAGTGAACCTCTGAGAGCAGAGCCACACCTGCACACAGTAGGTCCTCTATGAACAAGTGCATCATGAGCGCCTCTGCCGGGTGCCAGGAGCCTTCATTCCTCCCAGGGGCCCTTCTGCAGGTTCTCAGGGGGCATGTGGCTGGGAGCACCAAGAGGGCCTGCCCAGGGAAGCCCCCTACCCGCCCCGGGAGCCCGCTGGAGCCTACCTCTTGCCCTGACCCTAGGGTTCCAAGGGGCCTTTGGGGGCAGCTCCTAGCCCAGGAAAGGAAATCCTTGTATTTTTCAAGGACAAATGAAAACAAGCTCTTCTTGTTTATTTCCTGGTGCTTTGTGGAAAGGCCAGGGTGGGGGCTGGTGCTGTTAACCCCTTCCCCTCCGGATTCAATTGTCCCCCTTCCGGCCTTGTTGGGGGGGTTGGGGAGGGCGGGGGCAGCGGGCACCTGGGGAGCTGTTTTCCTGAGCCTGGCTGGTGAGGGGGGGCACATCACAGCACACAAATCTCAGCGCAGCCCAGATAAGCCCAGGCTGGAGTCTGAACCCAGAAATGAGCCTGGGCTCCTGGGAGATGAGGGGGGATTCAGGATGACAGCCAGGAGGGGCTGGCCTGAGGTAGGGACCCCTCCCCACAGCGGGAGGAGCCAAGCTCATCCCCCCCACCCCCCCACCCCCACTCCCGGGGCAGCTTGGGGGATTCTGGGCTGGGGGAGTGTGTCTGCTGCAAAGTCTTTCCCATGACCTCACCAGGAAGGGCTGAGCAGGGAGTTGAGCCCCAGCCGCCTTCAGGCTAGGGGGGATGTGGGGCTGTCAGTGTCCTGGAGTCTTCAGCGTGGCTGCCTGGAGCCTGGTACTACACACCCTCCCTCACAGGGGTCCTGCACCCCCCTCTTACCGACTGTGCGCTGTTCCCCTGCTGCAGAAATAGGTGAAGGCCAGGCATCTGCAGACAGGCCAGCGGCGGGGGGGGGGGGGGGGGGGGGGGGGGGGGGGGGGGGGGGGGGGGGGGCTGGCACACAGGGGACCCAGCACCCCCCCAGGGTCACTGTGTGAGGACACCAGCAGGTCGTCCTCATTTAGGAGCAAGGAAAGAGCCTGGAAGAGATAGAATGACAGCCAGGAGCCCCACAGAGCCCCACAGGCGCTGGGCAGCCCGCAGGCCTGGACCCTAGTGATCACCCCTCACCAAGTGCATTCTGGGAAGCTTGCAGCTGGGGGGGGACCCCACAGAGCCTCCCCGCTTCTCCCTGCGGTGGCTGTAGCCTGGTCACCCACCTCCCTCTAGGGTCCCCCATCCTCCCTTGTAGAGGCTGGACTCCGCCCCCTGGACTTGCTCTCACAGCCTGTGCTGTTCCTGCAGATGGGCTGCCCAGACCCCCACCCCCAGCTCTCGAAACACCAACCAGATGTTAGGACTGGGGCCTTCAGGGCACAGGAGGAAGTAGCTGGGGGGATGTGGGCCTCCGGCCCAGGCAGGCCTGGCAGGGCTCATGCTGGGCCTCCCCATGGTGCCCCCGGAGGTCCTGAGGACCAGGAGGCCCCAGGGCAGATGCCCCCCGGCTGTGTCAGCCTCACAGTGCCTCAGTCTCCCTGAGTAGAGCGTGTGAGCTACAGGGCAGGCTGGTGAATACCTGCTTCTGTGCAGGGCCACACTGCCTGGTGCCCACCCTGCTGTCCACCCTGCTGTCCACCCTCCTGGCACCTTCAGAGGCTCTGCCCACAAGTGCTATGTCATCCACACCTTGGCCACGGAGCCCGAGGACAACCCCGTTCCTGCCCCGTACGTGGATAAGGAGCGTGTGTGCACATAGGCGCATCTTAGCACACGTGTACAACTACACGCATGCACATGCTCATCCACAGACACCCGCACGAGTGCAGCAAACACATATTTCGGGACTCCCACACATTCCTCACACCAGCACGTGTGTATGTGGGTCCCACACACCTACCGCACGTGATCACCTGCACATATGTGCACACACATGCCCCTTGTGCTCACGAGGCTATGTTTGGAGCATGCAGTAACACTCCTACACCTATGCGTGTGCACCTGAAAGCTCTCCCCTCCCTGGTAGCACCATGGCTGCCTTCGTGACACTCGCTCCCCGTCTCTGCATGCCCATCGCCCCACAAGCCGTTTGCAAGACTTGGATCGGCACCCAGTCCTAGTCAGGGGGCCGGTGCGGGGAGGGACCCAAGAGGTGACTGTGAAACCATGTGATGCCCACTGAGGAGGTGACGGGACACTTTCCAAGAAGACAAGGCACTGCCCGTGCTCCCGCACAGAGGGCCGAGGACAGGCCCCTGGGGACACCTAGAAGCTCCTCCCCCAAGAATCTTGAGAGCAGGACTCTCAGTCCCTTGCACTCAGCCTTTATGTCACAGGATGAACAATCATTGGCTATTTCCTGCCTGAGCCCAGCTGAAGCATGGGAGCCTGCAGGCCCCTGTGCCTGGGAAACTGTGGGAGAGTGTGCTGTGAGTGGGTTGTCCCCTCCCTGGTTTGTGGGGTGAGGAGGGTGCCCCCCCTCCCCGGGGCCTCCTGCACAGCTGCCCCCTCGGCTGTGGGGCCTGGGTCTTCCTGGTGCCTGGGTTCAGACCCCCCTGGGCTCTGCCCCCCAAGACCTACAACACCCGCCCTCTCTGTTGGCTTGCGAGACCCCTGCTCATCCTGGGGCCTCAGCCGCACCTCAGGCACCCTCCGTACCCCTTTCCTGACTCCCTGCATTGTGTGCGCTGTGAGTGCGCTCCTAGAGGCCCCGTGGCCTGACTCCCTGGGGAAAAGAATGACCGCTCTGGGGAAGGAGCAGACAGCCAGCCTAGGATGCTGAGAAGAGCTCAGTGAAGCAGGAAGGAGATTGGGGCCCAGGAGGAACGCTCACAGCCCCTCCTCTGACCTTCCAGAAGGGCCTTGCCCTGCATCCCTGCCCAGCACCCGCCTCCAGGAGCCTGGCCACTGCTGGCCCCTGACCATTTCCATCCTGCAGACGCAAAGCCCCAGGAGTGACGCATTTGCCTGCAGCACATGGGCCCTCAAGTGGGGGCAGGGAATGCTGCCCGTCCAGTCCAGTGCCTGGTCAGTCCCTCCTCCCTGGGGGACCACAGTCGGGGGGCAGAGAATGTGCAACAGGGAAGTGGGTCAGGTGCCCTGTGCCCAGGCCCACACGACACTCACCAACTGTGTGACCTCAAGCAGGCTACTGGTCCACTATGGGCCTGTGAGGAGGGGAACTGGGTGCTGCCCATGACCCTGTGACCTGGGGCATGGAGGCAGATGGACAGAAGCAGCTTGCCTGCCCATGGGAAGCAGTGGGTGAGGTGGAAGGTAGGCAGGCTCCAACCAGCCTGGGGGAAGGGGGCACGCGGGACATTGTGGTCTGGGCCTTGGGAAGGGAGGGAGGAAGGGGGGGGGAGCTGCAGACCCCAAGCAGAGAGAGGAAGGGGCTACAGCAGGTGGGGCGGAGGCTCCCAAGTGGCGGGGGAGGTGGGAGGCGTCAGGTGGGGGATGGCAGGGGGGGGAGCCCACCAGACCATACACAGTGGCAGTCCCCGAGTCCCCAAGCCCTGAGCCCTGAGTCCCTGAGACCCCCAAGTCTCCGAGACCCCAAGCCCCCGAAACCCTGCCATGCGCCCGCCCCAGATGGCAGCCACTGCAGACGGATGGAAAAGGGGACACGGCGTCCTGCTGCAGGGACCTGGAAGCTGGGTACCCCAACAAACCTGGGAGAGCACCCGGGAAGCCCCAGACCACGTTTCCTGGGGAGGGAGCATTTGGGGAAACACTACTGTTTCCTGGGGCCTCCGTAACCAAGCACCACCAACTAGGCTTGAAGTGACACAAGTGTATTCTCAATCCCAGATGCCAGGCTGAAGACAGTGGGCAGGAGTCCCATCGGTGCCACCCTCCCAGCTCCTGCAGGTGGCAGGCAGTCCTAGGTCTCCTGGGCTTGTGGTCTCCCTCCCAACCGTGCATCTCCACCTCTCAGGACACGTGTCCTTGGACTTGGGGCACAGCCCAATCCAGGAGGATCTCTCCCGAGACTTTCACCTTAGTTACACCTGCAAAGACCCTCATTATTCCAAATCAGGCCACATTCTGAGGTCTCAGGTGGCTGTCTGGGGGCGGGAGGGGGGGTGCAATTAAGCACACTGCAAATACCTCGGACTCTCAGGCCAGCACAGGGCATGAGCACAGTGTGGCCCCTCCCTGGGCACTGCGTTCAGTCTCCAGTGCCCTGAAGGCAGGGTGGGCAGGGGATGGTGAGGGGCTGCACACCATGTGGAGGTAACGTGGGACAGAGGCCAGGAGGCAGGGAGACCCAGGCCCAGGCCCAGGCCCAGCAGGTGGGCCCTCCCCCCCACACTGCTTCCCAGTCCTCCTCACCCCCTCCCACCACCTTCCACCCCCTCCCACCCTCTCTTCACCCCTCTGGTGACTGTCTGGCTGTACTAGGCTCCTGGCAGTGCATCTGGCCCTCTCCCCGAAGGTGGGAGGCTCTGGGCCCGCCACCCCTGGGTGATGGACACAGTGGCCATGGGCAGGCCCAGGGCACAGAAAGGAGAAACCTCTTGTGGGCCCAAGGGCCTGGGAAGCCCGTGGCAGGTGCGTCCCCAGCCCCTGCAGCCCCGTCGGAGCCGGGCTAAGGTTTCCCGAGCTGGTGCCGGGGCCGGGCTGGGGCCTCCCCAGTGCAGGCAAACCAATGGCCTGGCTGCCAGTGCACTGCAGAAATGTCTTTTTGTTGGCCGAACAAAGCAGCTTTGAGTCAGGCCCTTATCTTAGGCTGCAGTGAGATGGGACACCGCAGATCCGGGCAGGAGCCTGCCAGCCAGCTTGGAGGGGTACCCCCTAAGCCAGGGGTGGCAGGGAAAGGCAGCCTGAAGGGGGTGAGGAGGAGGAGGCCGAGCTGGTGCGGTCTCTCACTGTGAGGGGTCTACATGGGCTCAGGAGGGGTGAGGCAGGTCCATCCCATAAGGCCCAGGTAGACACAGGTTAGCACAGGTGGGCACAGGTGGGCCAGGATATGAGTAGGGTACTTTCCCAGGATGCGGGTGTCAGGGCCCCACTGGGTCAGGGGCTGCTTGTCCTCGATCCAGGCCTAGATGCCTCTGCAGTCAGAGCCCCTGGTGCTGGACACCCTGAGGACAGGGCCAGGAAAGGTGGCCTCCAGGAGTCCATGCTGCCCACCCTGAAGCCAGCCTCCCAGTGTCCCAGGGAGCTCAGAGGCTGACCCAGGTCAGGATCCCTCACTCCATCCTGTATCTGTGGCTTGCTTGGGAGCTGCCATGGCCCCTCTCCAGTGAACCAAGGGCCCCAGGAGTGCAGACACCCTACCCTGCATCTCAGGACCCACCTCAGGCCTAGGTGGATGGGGCACCATGAAAGACCCCTGGGCAGGGAAGGATGGAGGTCAGTGAGAAGAAGCACAGTCGCCCCGACACAGGGAGCATCTCGGGTAGGTGTGTGCCTTTGGGTCTGCAGGACGTGGGGCCCCCTTCCCTGCCTCCCTGTCCCCCTTACACAGAGTGATTCAGGGGAACGAGTGAGCTGCAGGGGGGCCGCCAGCCAAGGCACAGGGTGCTCCCCGCTGGAAGCCCTCTCCTGGGGCCCAGAGACTGCCAGCCCTCTGGAAGGTGAGAGGAGTGCCCGGAGGAGCAGGGAGGGTAGGGGGTGAGGGTGCCTGGGGGAAGCAGGGCCCCGCATGCTGAGCTCCACGCTGTGATGGGCTCCCGTTGCAGCACCGTCCTGAGAAGGACCAGACTTTGTGCCACAGGGAGCAGCCTCAGTAGAGCTCTGGCCACCAGCCTGTCCATTGTCTACACCCTCCATGTAGAGCAGATGGAGGATGAGGATTGAGGATGGAGGATTGAGGAGGGGTCCGGCCTCTGAGCAAATGGCCCCTTGCGCCTGTGACCCTGGCCCTTCTGTTTTCCTTCCCTCCTCCTCCCTGCCTCCCCCTGACTTTCCCACAAGCATTTTCAGGCATAAAAATACCTACTTTGGGAATGACATCGGGCTCCTCGTGCCCTGGGCGCCCCCAACCACGCGGGCCCAGCACAGGGGCTCCTGGCAGTGGTCCCTGGAGACTGTCTCTCTACCCAAAATACCCAGCCTGTCTTTATTTGTAGGCAGCCCATGTCTGGGGGTGTGAACGTGGGGCGACCCCGGGTGCAGCCAGTGGCATTGTAAGCCTTGGCGACGGTTGTCTTCCACCAGAGGACGTTACTCCGTCATTTAGAACATTCACCAGGTCATTTAGGATCTTCATTTTATTTATCATGAAAACCGTCTCTGCACAGAAATCAGCGCCTAATTCCTGGGAATCAACTGTCGCATGGGGCCAAGGTGGTTCAGCCTCCGAGGGGGTGGCTCCGGGGTCATCGTGCTGTTTTGTGGCCTTTCAGGGACCGTCCTTGCTGCACCTGAGGACAGAATCAGCTGGCCCTGGGGCAGGAGGGCCGAGAGTCCCGCGGCCCATGTGAGCAGCTCCTGCCACGGGAGGGTGACATGTGGGTGCATGGGAGGCTGCCATGGTGCTGGTATGACTGTTCACGGAGGTGAAGACATCTTGCCCCCCAGCCAGCTTCTGCCAGCCTTCCCAAAACCCCTCACACGGACTCTGCTTGCACGCGGGGGTCCCCTTGGCGGTGTTCAGGATCCTTTCTTAAGGGCATGGTGAACAGTGCAGCAGTGTTCTGGAAGACTGGGGGGCATCAAGGGCCTGGAAGCCCCTCGAGCCCTTTGCGGATGATCCCCTGTCCTCCAGCCTCACCGGCTTGATTGTTGGCCTCCAGCCCAGGGGTTGCCCTGTTTTAGTCTCAGCCCTTTGTGGGTCCCCCACTGAGCAAATACCTAAAAGGAAAGAGCCTATGGGTTGTCAGGCACCATCCTGGACACTGGGGAGATCACACAGGCAGATCAGCCCTTCCAGTGGGGCGAGTGCCCTCAGTGCAGCCAGGGCATGAGGGGATCAGGGGCTGAGCTGCAGGGAGAGGCGCTGAGGGGCCCAACCAACCAGGAAGGAGTATAGGGAAGAGTGTCCTAGTCAGAGGGAACAGCCAGGGCAAAGTGCAAAGTGCAGAGGTAGGTTTGGAGTGAGTGAGGGAGGGGACCGTGGGGTCCAGCAGGCCATGGAGTCAGGGAGGGCAGGGAGGGGGCTCAGTGGGAGGGGCTGAAAGGGGTATGTCCTGAAGTCAGCATTGGGGGGTCAGCCAGCACTTCTGGGGGTTGGAGGAGGGTGTCAACAATGCCACAGTTTATAGGGCGGAGGCCAGGGTCCTGGTGGCCCAGGGGAAACCCACATACGTGCAGGGTCTGGGGGCTGGGGCTCAGAGGCTCACGGAGCCGCAGGAACGCCTACTCTGCACTCAGCACCGGGTCAGGGAATTACGTGGGGAGACATCCCGACTGAGATGTGCTTGCAGAGTCGAGCCCTGATATGGGCTCAGAGCCTGAGGCCCCTGGAGACAAGGGGTAGCCCCAGGCAGAGGCCCGGAGAAGAGAAGGCCCTGCTGCGGAGGCGGAGAGGAGTGGCGAGGCTTGGCACCGGGGAGGACAGGGGCCCAGGACAGATGGCTGCCTGAGCCTCAGACAACAGAGGTGCAGTCCCCCCAAGACCAGAAGTGAGAAGCTGAGGTGGGGCAGGGCCTCCCTCTGTCCTGAGGCTCCAGGTTGTGGCCACAGCCCCCAGTCTCCCTGTGTCTGTGTCTCTGTCCTTGCTGTGAAGACAGCAGTCATTGGATTTAGGGCCCCCTAACCCAGGAGGAGCCTCACCTTGATCACATCACAAAACTCCTTTTCCACATAAGGTCACACTTGTGAGGCCGGGGGCGGTTGTGTCTTCCCAGTTCCTTGGGAGGGGAGTGAGCCCCCCCAGAGCTTTGTCACAAGAGGGCAGGAAGGTGGGAAGGTGGGATCGCCATGTCCCCCAGAGTGGACTACAGACCACCAAGGAGCAGACAAGGACCTCGGCCTGACTTGAGGACCTGAGTGCAGGCTCCAGCTGCCCGGTCCCACAGTGTCAGGCCAACGTGGTCTTGCCTTGAGGCTCCTTGGCCCCAGGCTTGCCTCACACTGCCTAGAGCCGATGTCCCCCATCCGGAGCACTGAGTGGGGCCTTGGGTCCAGGTGTGCAGGCCCGAGGTTGGAGAGCTGCTAGGGCAGAGGCCCGAGGCCCGAAGAGGCCCCGTCCTGTGGGGAATAGACCCTGTCCTCAGACTCTGTGCACCCACCAACCCATCCACTGCACTCACAGAATAACCCAAAAAAAGAAGCCCAGGAGGAGAGGGAGCAGGGACTGTTCCCTGGGCCACCAGCTAGCGCTCTGGGCCAGTGGGAATCTGTCTCTGGCGGGGCCCCTCCTGGGAATGGCCCCAGTGGCCCTGGCAGGCAGAGGGGCATCAGCTTGTGCAGCCCTCCCACCATGAAGCTGGCTAGTCAGGCTGGGGGGGTGCTGCAGACACCTGGTGGGTGACCCTGCCTTACAGGGACAGTGGCAGAAGGATGCCGGGGATGAGGAGGGCTGCCAGGGGGGTCCCCCTTGTGGCTCACATGCTGCACTCGAGGGCAGACCTTGTGTGCTCTGGGGCTGCGTCACCCTTGACCTCCTGCAGCCCGCAGCTCCAGCCCTGGGACCCCCATGTCACCCCACATTGCTCTGTGCTTAGCTGCTTGGGGCCTCGCTTACTCCCCTAGAATCCACAGCCTCTTCTCTGAGGGCCCAGGCCACCCGTGACCTCCCTCCGCCCCATCCGGGGAGTGATCCCCAGGGCTCAGCAGGCGGAGACCATTCCTGAGCTGAGAGACCCATGTCAACCACCACGTCCTCAAAACCCAGAGGAGCCAGGGCCTTGGCTCTGCCGCCGTCCCTCCTGTGGGCAGCCCCTCCCGTGACCCAGAGCCCCCTCTGCCCCTGGGGGAGCCTGGCTGGGGGGCGGCCTTTCTGCAGGTTCCCATGCTCACTTGTACTGCCCTCAGGCCTGGGGCCCTGGGGCTGCCCTGTCCCTGCTATGTCCCTAATCCCTGCCCACACCCCTGTAAAGAGTGCTTTCACTACATCTCCTCAAATTACCTCATTTGAGCACCCCATCTGTTTACCCGTTGCACTCTTTGTAGGACACCTCAGCTTTGAATGACTCAAATATACCTCTCCATCCGATGCCCAGAGGGCATTCGACAAAATGCAAAGAAATTTTTTATTTTAAGATTTTATTTATTTATTCATGAGAGCCACAGAGAGAGGCAGAGACACAGGCAGTGGGAGAAGCAGGCTCCATGCAGGGACCCTGATGTGGGACTCGATCCTGTGGGGAGCCCCATGCGGGACTTGGGACTCCATCCTGGATCCCAGGGTCACGCCCTGAGCTGAAACTAATACTCAGCCGTTCAACCCAACTTCGCCTCCCTGGACATCCCACCCCAGATTCATATTAAGAGAGCTTTCAAATTCACCCGAGGGTTGTACAGGAAGATCCCAGCACATGGGAAGGCCCAACATCTTTTTTGTTTGTTTGTTTGTTTTTTTAATTTTTAAGATTTTATTTTTTCATGAGAGACAGAGAGAGAGAGAGGCAGAGACACAGGCAGAGGGAGAAGCAGGCTCCATGCAGGGACCCTGATGTGGGACTCGATCCTGGGTCTCCAGGATCATGCCCTGGGCTGAAGGCAGGCGCTAAACCACTGAGCCACCCAAGGATCCCCGAAGGCCCAACATCTTAATAACACTTAATAACACACATCAGTTCTCCTTAATCGATCCTTGATCTTGATGACATTTTGCTTTTTTTTTTTTTAAGATTTTATTTATTTATTGACATTTTGCTTTTAAAAGCTAACAAGGGGCACCTGGGTGACTCAGCGGTTGAGTGTCTGCCTTTGGCTCAGGGCATGATCCCAGAGTCGTGGGATCAAGTCCCACATCGGGCCCCCTGCATGGAGCCTGCTTCTCCCTCTGCCTGTGTCTCTGCCTCTCTCTCTCCGTGTCTCTCGTGAATAAATAAGTAAAATCTTAAAAAAAAAAAAATAGAAAAAAACTAATACGACTTATTTTTAAGTTAAACAGACTGATTCTAAGGCTCGTGTGGAAAAACCACACAAAAGCCAACACAACTGAGGAAACTGCAGAGAAAAAAGAAGTATCAGGTGTAGTTGCACAACACAGAGCCCACCAGGTGAGTGCCTCTGTCTTTGTCTTGTGAAGGAAGCCCTGAGCCAGGCCACAGCCAGGGCCAGGCAGGGGGTGCTCTGTGGATTATCCCAGACTCCTCACACTTCACACCAAAATAAATTCCAAACGGATCAGGTTTCAAGGTAAAAAACAGAACCACAAAGGCTAGAGAAAAAAAAAAGGGGGAAGAAGTTTCTTTATAAACTTCAGGTAAGACCTTTGTTCACATGACACAAAATACAGAAAGCACAGACACACACACAGAAATTCTTTTCTGAGTTCAAATACATAAAATAAAATTTCTGCACAAGAACAACCACCCGAAACTATCGGGGTCTGCTGCTTAGCAATGCGGGGAAGTGGTTCGCAAACTATCTCAGAGAAAAAGGGCTCATTTCTCTCATATATAAAAAGCTCTGAAAAAAAGAAAAAGTTTAACAATCCAGGAGGGGAAAAGTGAAAGAGCAGAACATGTGAGCAGAGAGTCTGCATGGATGGACAAGCAGAGGGCCTCAAGATCGCCAGGATCCCGGGTTTGCGGCGTCCCCCCTAGCCCCCAGTGGCAACACCTTTGTTATCTGTGGCCACTGGTGCTGTGAGGACCCAGGCTGGCACGCTGTGTGAGTGGGTATGTCCTGGTAGTGGCAATTAGGCCTAGGCCCTCAGAGTTATAGCTGTTGGTCCTGCTCCCCAAGAGCCACCTGCGCCCCCCCGCCCCGCAGTCCCAAGTCAGGGCAGCCCAGTGCCCCTGTTGGCCAAAAAAAAAACCCCAAAATGCCCACCAGGGGATTGGACAGACCACATGTGGAACATTCCACAGGGAAAGGGAGGCGCAAGGAAGGAGCCTTCAGGTTTCAGGATGGGGCGGTTGCTACTGCCTGGCCAGTGGTCAGAGCAGAGAGGGGTGTGCACTGGGCGGGCACACAGGACACAGGCGCTGTGAGCTCTATATAGGCCTTGGGGGAGCTGCCCTCGGTGCAGCATCGGGGGCATGTCCACTGGGGCAGAGGGGCCAGGTGATGGCGGGATAGGCATGGGGGCATGAGTGGGGGGGTGGGGTATCCCAAGGCCAGGCCACCTACTGCAGGTCTGGGTCCAGCTCCATGGGGCAGGGGGTCAGAGCCGGGCCCTGAGTACGTGGGCCCCACCCCCTCCGACCTTGACCCCTTTGGGCCCCCATGTAGGGATATGAGGAGGCAGTCACCCCTCCCCGGACCCCTTCAGGGGAGTCCTGGCCGGTTCTTGGGGTCTTGTTTGGATGGCCATTCATCCTCTCCCACCTCTTCCAGCCACCCCCAGACGGTGGCCTGGTCCTCCTAAGGGTCCCTGTCCCTGCCACTGCATCTCCCTAGAGGGGAGGACAATGGCAGCAGGGAGGAGTGGCGAAGGGTCTGGCGGGCTGGCGGGAACCATTGTGTGTGAGGCCCCCAGTGTTTGCATTGCCAGTGCCTTGGCTGCTGAACGGGGCACAAGCATCCCAGGAATGCTGTGGGCGCCCGCACAGGGCCACGCTGGGAGTGCTCTCCAGCCAGCCCAGCACATCCCGCCAAGCTTCTGTGTCTTCCTGCTGCTCACACCTGTCAGGGCAGGAGGTGGAGAGGGCAGGAGGTGGAGAGGTTGCTAGGTTTAGGTGCCCAATGGGAGTGACCAAGAGCTGCAAAGCCTGGTGGTATGGATTGTGCACTGCACAACACCAGGGTGGGCCACTCACCTGGGCAGCCACAGCTACCAGTGACCCTGCAGCCTCCCTAGTTGACTTCCATGGTCTCCGGAGTAAAACGGGACAAGAGATCCCTGCCCTGGAAGGGTATCTCTGAGCCCAAAGCAGAAGGGTCTTGGAGGAAATGGGAGGGGAGATGAGGCAGAGGGAGAAGGGGGAGGAAGGAAAGCTGGTAAGGCTGTGAGAGGGACTGGCCTGCAGGATGTAGGGACCCAGACCAAGGGGTGCCTGCTGCCTCCCAGATGGGGAGGTGAAGGTGGTACCCATGCCCCAGGTTGGGAGCTGGGAAATTTGGGAGGGAGCCCCCCAGAAGCTGCAGCCAGTCTGACTGGCCTTGCTCCTGGGCTGTGCTATTCAGAGCCAGGAGGGGCCAGGGAGGGTGCACCTGGCAGAGGGAAGCTCAGGGCAAAGGGTCAGGGGGCACGCAGAGGGGTGGGGCACAATGACCAAGGCGGGGGGGCTGCCCGAGGTTCGGATCAGGCAGGGACCCCAGAAAGGCCTGAGCGTGGGAACGTGGGCCCCCTTCCTTCCTGTGGAGCCAGTGGCTGGGCCCGGGTGGCTCTCCTAAGGGCCAGTGCAGAAGGACGGACATCCTGCCGGCCCCAGCTCCAAGGGAACACGCTCGCCCTGTTTCAGGGTCAGTGGCCCCTGCCTCAATGCCCACCTATGACACGGCGGGGGGGGCACCATCCTGGCAGGGCTGGGGCTGGACTCCCTGTGGTGTCACGTCACCATCAGGCTCCCTGGTGGGAACATGGCCAAAGGGAAGTGGGTCAGGGGAACCGGGGCAAGGGGCGCAGTGGGGCTGCTGAGGACACAGAGCAAGGGGGATGCAGTGGGCAGAGGGCAACAGGGGATGGTGGGGCCAGGAAGGGCACGCAGGGGCTGACCCGGGAGCCATTAAGGCAATAGTCTGGGCAGGCTGGGGGCCTGGGGGGTCTGGGGGACTGGGGGTCTCAGGCACACAGCCTGGGCAGCAGCCGGGGCTAGGGGACCCTGCCCACATAGTGTTTTTAGCAAGAGCCTCGCCCTGACCACTGACTCAGCGTGACCCTGGCCGAGGGCCAGCTCGGCCCACAGCTGCATGTCCAACAGGGCCTGTGCCTACCGACGCCCAGGAAGCCACACATCACCTGGGGAGGAAGCCTTGCTCTTCTCTCACCAAAGCCAGAGCTGCCCCAGCAGCCCCTGCGGGTGGGCACCTGGCGGGCACCAGGCCTGCCCCTCGTTCCAGGCCCCCCTGCCTCCTATCTGTGAAGTGAGGTCACAGAGCCGAGGGGTCAGAGGAGTGAGCCCTGACCGTCCAGGGGGAGGTCCCCCAAAGAGGACACTGAGGCCAACATCACAGACATGGCCAGATCGCAGGGCTGTGGGGACTGGATCCAAGACCACGGGTACCTGGCAAGGTCTCCAGTGGTGCAGGGTCAGGCACAGGCCCCGGATCTCCCCAGCCTTCAGCCAGTGGTCAGGACCCATGGAGGCATGGACATCGCACCCTCCGGGGGATGAGGCCATGGTCCCAGGCCAGGTCCCGGGGCCAGGTGGGCCAACGGGAAGCAAGTCTCAGCCCAGCTCCGGCTGCTGGTGTGGGGCCTGGCTCAGTTCATGGGCTCCAGCTGACCCTGGGCCAACAGGGTAAAGGGAGGCCTGGCCTGGGGTCAGGGGCCAGAGGGGCCGGAGGGGCCAGAGGGGCCGGAGGGCCGGAGGGGTGGGGTCAGCCACCCCAGATGTGGGCACGGCCTCGCCCCAGGGTCTGCACCCTCTGTGTCCCCCAAAGCCTGGCCTAACCTTTGCCTGACCCCCGGATGCCCTGGGGGAACAAAGGTCAGTGGCCTTTCCAACTGGACCTCACCACCCCCCACCCCCCCGGGCCTTTTCCATCTCGGAAAAGGGAGCTGAGTCAGGGGTCTCTGCACGTTCAAACCAGGTCACCTCCTTCCTGGGGTCGAGCTTGCTAGCCTGGGGAGGGGGCAGCGCCAGGCTCACCTCCAGGGTTGCCAGGGCAGCACCAGGGGGGACAGCTACCTGGGGAGGGCGCCCCGACCCCTTCTTTTTGTTTCCAACATAGAGGCGAAACTCATGTAACATAAAAGCAGCCACTTGAGGTGTGTGTGTGTGTGTGTGTTTATTTATTTTTAAAAGTAATTTCCTATAAATAAATAAATAAATAAATAAATAAATAAATAAATAAATAAATGTAATTTCCTCCCCCGACATGGGGCTCGAACTCACGACCTGAGATTCAGAGTCACACGCTCCACCTGCGGAGCCAGCCAGGCGCTCCACTGGTGGCCTACTCAGAAGTGAATGAGTCGGAGGCGCCTGGCGCATTGTGTCCACGTGCTGCCTGGCATCTGGCTCTGGTCCTTGGCAGCAGAGCCCGTGCCCTGCATGCAGGGTGGCCCACCCTTAGGCCCTGGCCGCCACCTGCCTCCTCCCCACCATCTCTGCGGATTCCCTCCCAGGCACACGTCATATCCAAGGAGTCCTACTGCTGATTGTCCCTTACCACAGGCCTCGGTTTCCCCTTCTTTAAACAGATCTACCTCACAGGCTGGTTATGACAACACATTAAAAGACACTGGAATGGGGGTGCTGGGCGGGCTCAGTTGGTGGAGCGCGTGACTCCTGATAGCAGGGTTGTGAGTTTGAGCCCCACTTTGGGCATAGGCTGTACTTGAAAAAAAAAATTTTTTTAAACGACAAATCAGGGTGGTGTCGATGGGGATGAGTGCAGGGTGGGGACTCGCCATCGCCTCCTGCCTGCCCTGGGCCCACACCTCAGGGCTGGAGCGCCCCCACCTGAGCCCATCCCACCTCAGAGGGAAGGCCCATCCGTGGCCACTGTGGGAACGGGTCAGGAGGATGGCAGTGGGCTCACCATGTGAAGCCAGGGTCGCAGAGGCCACAGAGGCGCTGCTCACATGGGCTGGGCGCCCCCCACCCCACCCCAAGGCCCTGTGCTCCCTGGTGTTTGTAGACCCACCCAGGATGAGGCCGGCGGCCGAGTGCACAATGGGCATGAAGTGTTGAGGGGTGTTCAACTGCCCCTGTAGGACTGACAACCCCCTGCCTCCCCCACACGGGGTGTGGAAGGCTGAAGCTCCCTGCCTGCCAGAGCTCAATGGCAATACCAGAGGGCTCCAACCCCCTGGCCTGGAATCTGAGCTTCTCCCAGGAGTCCAGCTGCACCCCTGCCCATCCCCTCCGCTCAGTGCAGCCGTCCTGGTGGGGGGCTCTCTGGCTCCCCAGGCATAGAAGACAGTCCTCCTCCCTGGATATTGTGCTTCAGCTCCAGGCCTTTCTTGGGGGCAGAGACACTAAACCTACATCCCCATTAGGGCCCGACAGGCTCCAGGGGCGAGGGAGGGGGTAGCTGGTGGCAGGGGGGCCACAGTGGAGACCCCACGGTGGGCCAGCATCCCACAGGAAGAGGTGGGGGGGCCAAGCCCCAGGAAGGGCTCTTCCAGCCTGGCTCTCCTCCTGAGCCCCTGGGGCAGCCGACTACTCAGGGACAGACCCCAGGGCCTGGGCACAGGGCCTCTGCTTGTAGGGTGAAGGTCTAGCCCATAAACCATATGGTTCTGTAAGGTGTCCCCACTATGCACCATGGATGGAGCAGAATGTGGTGGGACCCACTGCACCTGGGATCCCTTCCTTCCCACGTGTGCATCGTGCGTGCGAGGCTCGCCACGCTGTCCTGAGGGAGCACCGGGCCCAAGCCTCACCTTGCTCTGCCCTCTCCACCCACCGCTCAATGCAGGACGAGCAGCTCTGATGCTGTTGGAACCTTCCACAGACCTGACTTAACAGCTGCACTTCCTCAGCCAGGTGGACGACTGACAGTCTCCTCACTGGCTCCCTGGCTGGGCGGCTTCCAGTGTCTCCCAGTTATAAATGCTGTGGCCCCGGAGGCTGAGGGGCAGGTCCCCGGGGCTGCACCAAGGCTCTGCGGGACAAACCCCAGACGTAGAATCACTGGCTCCAGACTACAGACGTTTTTATACTTGTCGCTGCCCCTGGTGGTCGTGGGGAGGTGTCAGGATGAGCCCAGCTGCCATCGGGGACGGCAGGCCCTCTGCCCAGCCACTACCTTCTACTCACGGCCCCCAGATGCAGGAGAGGCTTCCTTGGCCACATTACAGGGCTGACACCATGTGGCTCACCCAATGTCAACTGACATTTCATGCCACGGATGCCCGGGTCACGTTTCATCTGCGCAGCGGAGACTCAGGTCCCCAGAACCCGCCAGGGCCTGGCGTGTGCTGCTGAGAAGGCGCTGGGGCTGCTTCGTGGGGCCTCCACAGATGGAGACACTCTTGGTGGAGGCGTGGGGTCCAGTCGGGCCACCAGACCTGGAAGCAGAGACCTGCCCCTGTCCCCCGAGGTGACTCCAGGCCAGCCCCTTCCCCGCTGGGCCCGTATCCCACTCATGGCTCCAGGTGGTGAGCGGGAGTGGGCCTGGCCAAGTCACGATGCTTGAGGAGGGGCCAGGCTGTGGCAGGCAGGCAGCAGACGGGTCCACCGCCCTGGGCCAGGCCACATAGAGGCCCCAGTGGCTGGTGGGAGCTTCAGCTTTATGGGGTGTCAAGGAGGCACATCCAGCCTGTGCTGTGGGCCCCTCAGCTGGAGAGCTGGCTCAGCAGTGCAGGGGCCGGGGGGTGGGGGGAGTGGGTTGGGGACAGAGACATGAATAAGTCCTTGTTTCCTGCTCATTTTAAACATTTTGTGAGACCCTTTGACCCAGCCCTTTCCTCTCCCTGGGCGTCCAGTCCCCCGTCGATTTTCCTGTTTACTGCACCCCAGACACTGGCCTTGACCTGGCTCTGCTGGGGCTGGTTTCCAAAAGGGCTGTCGGATGCCATTTTCAGGTCCCCGAGTGAGCAAGCGGCTGAGCCAGCTGGGGCAGGGTCCACACCCCACAGTCAGCTGTGACTCCAGGCCACACTGTCCCCTTCTTGGGGGCCCTTCCTGGCTTCTCTAAGCCCCACAGTCAAGCCTCCTGCAAGAAGCTGTTCCGTGGACCCCAGCAGAGGAGGAGCCCCGCTGGACTGGGGGCTCAACACCCATCCCTCCTCCCCTTACTCTTCCCCCGACAGCTGAGCTACGACAGGCTACTACCTGCCCACAGCCTTCGAGACCCTGGCTCCTGAAAGCTAAAACCCAGCTCCCAGATCAAGGGCCAGGTTGGTCCAGGGGTGTGTTCAGTGAATGTTCTCCAAGTCTGCCCCACCCCCATCCCAATAAACACATGTTCAAGGGTCAGTTTGGTTGGGGAGCGAGGTGGTGGTGACCCCCACCTTCCAAACTCCCAGAAGAGCCCCTTCTGGAGGTCAGTGTTGAAGGGGCCACTCTGTGTCTCAAGGATTGGTGCTTGGGGGGAAGGGCTCTGTGCCATCATACACAGAAACTGTAAAGTGTCTGCCTTATTCTGTGAATTGCCATACGTCCAATGCGGCCTCAGGGCGAAGCTTCCCAGGCTGGCCTGCAGTCAGGCAGTGTGGACACTTGGGCCACAAAAGTCTAAAGTCTTCATAACATCCAGCATTTTCAGCACAGGCTGCCTCTTTCTTTCTTTCTTTCCTTTCTTTCTTTCTTTCCTTCCTTCTTTCTTTCTTTCTTTCTTTCTTTCTTTCTTTCTTTCTTTCTTTCTTTCTTTCTTTCTTTCTTTCTTTCTTTCTTTCTTTCTTTCTTCTTTCTTCTTTCTTTTTAATTTTTTAAAAAATTTATTTATGATAGTCACAGAGAGAGAGAGAGAGGCAGAGACACAGGCAGAGGGAGAAGCAGGCTCCATGCACCGGGAGCCCGATGTGGGACTCGATCCCAGGTCTCCAGGATCGCGCCCTGGGCCAAAGGTAGGCGCTAAACTGCTGCGCCACCCAGGGATCCCTTTTTCTTTCTTTTTTAAAGATTTTATTTATTTATTCATGAGAGACAGAGAGGCAGAGACATAGACAGAGGGAGAAGCAGACTCCCTGTGGGGAGCCCGATGTGGGACTCCATCCCGGGACCCTGGGATCACACTCTGAGCCAAAGACAGATGCTCAACTGCTGAGCCACCCAGGTACCTTTTTCAATCTTCAACCAAACCTGTAGGGTGAGTGGGGTGGAAGAAACATTCCCATTTTCCAGAGGAGAAAAGAAAGGCTCTGAAAGGTGAGGTGACTTCTCCGTCGTCACAAAGCTGGTGAGTGACAGAAAGAAGCCTGGAACCTGGGCCTTCTCCTGTCAGGGCTGGAGAGGACAGTCCCAGAGGGTCATTTCCTGTCCTGGGAGGTCTAGCAGGAAGTGGGGGACAGGGGGCTGGAGGAGCCCCCTGCGGCTGGCTGGCTGATGAGCCCCAAGCCAGGTGAGGCTGTCACCTATGAGTGGGGAACCCCTTCCAGGCAAGGCCCCCTGACTACAGCCCAGCCCCACCGCCTAGTGTGGGCAGCAGGGCCTCTGCGGCAACTGGTCTGCTCCCTTTAGGGACAATGTCTAAACCTGCCAGGGGTCCCACCTGAGGGCAGGATTTGGGCCACCACCTGCCATTGCCTGCCCCCACTCTCTTGGGGGTGTTGCCTGCCCGACAGAGGAACAGTGAGGGTGCGTGGAATCAGGGAGCAGCTCTGCAGTCTTGAGGCCCAGGCCAGTGTGTCTGGCTCCCAGCCAGCTCTGGGGCTGGGTGCAGGGCTGGGCAGCGTCCAGGGGGCCCCAGGAGGACGCGCCGCAGCCTGGCTGCCAAGGTGGGAACTTTCTTCTAGGCATAAACAGAACCTGGCGAAGGGCCTCGGGGGGCCTCTGATTCCTGCTGTGGGCTCTGAGGTCTCCAAGCCCCTGCACGAGGAAACACCTGCTCAGCCCCAGACTGCAGTGGCGGCATGGCTCAGCGTGTGGGAGCGCTGGGGACAGGCCGCTTCCCAAGTGAAGCCCACACCCTCCCCTTGCCTGGCTGCCTGGCCAGATGCCACCGCCACCCCCCTCCAAGTCCCTGCTTGAGGAAGTGAGCCCAGGGCGGGCGGGGCAAGGGCGTCCAATGCTGGGCCTGTGCGGGGAGGACCCGTGGTGCCGACACTGGCTACCTGGGAACACGGGATGGCATTGGTGCCTGCATGACAGTCTCTGGCCAGGGGTCTGTCCTGAGGCTGCAAACTGCAGGGGCTCCTTTGGGCTGGCCTGGCTGTGCACAGAAACCAGTGGAGGCGGTGCCAGGCCTCCTGGAGGAGTCGCTAGCATCGGTTTGACAGGTTAGCCAGGTCAGCTCAGAAAGCCCTCAGGACTGTGTCCTGGCCAGCCTGGGCTACCTGCCACTCCCTGGACCTGGAAGTACAAACACATGGGCCCACGAGTGGGGCAGTGGTCTGCAAACTGCAACTATCCCCCGAAAGTGCTGACCACGAGCTAGACCCAGACGCACTGAGCATCCGTGGGGCCGGTGCTCTCCCCTCCTGGGTCCCTGCAGTGAGTCTGTTCTACAGAGAAGAGCCTGAGGTTCAGAGCAGGAAAGTCACCTGCCCCCCTCCCCGCCCCCTTGCCAGACAGGAGACAAGGATCAGGGGCTCTGATCCCAGAGCCTGACAGACAACCCGCATCTTCAAAGGGCATTAGGAGTGATTCTGGAAACTGCCAGACAGGATGCCCTCATGCTGTTCCAAGGGCCTGCCAGCCCGCGGCCCCTCCTGTTTGGGGTCAACATTTGAGGTGAAGCTTCTTGACCTGGAGTGCTTGTGGGGTCATAAGAGGGAATGAAACCCGTGGGACAGAATAGAGCCTGTTTGTTCTGGGGGTGGGTCTTACCTGGGGGCAAATGTCAACTCTGTTTAAAATATGAACATGCACACTCAACATGGTAGGAGCAATTAAGCAGATGTGTGGTTGGATATAGCTTCTAGGCGCTCCCTGGCAGGGCCCCCAGGGCCCCACGGCCAAGGCTCCTGGTAGGCGTCTCTGTCCATGCTGGGGTGCCAGGCTGGGAGACCACGGAGTGGAGGACCTGAGGCCAAGGGAAGGGCACCAGGAGCGCAGGCCCTGGGCCCCCTTCGCCCACTCTAGCCCTGCCCAGGAGGCCCCGCGCCTGCCCCGATGGCTCAGAAGCTAGCAATGCCCCCCACCACATGCCCTCCCTTGCCCTGGCCGCAGTGATGCATCATGGCCGCTGCCAGGCCACAGCAGTTTCTTCCATTGGGAAGTTGAGGCTGCCCCGCCCCCCTCCCAGCTAGCTGTGACCAGGAGGAGGATGTCCCCCTCTGCCCATCAGGTCCCTGGCCTTGGCCTGCATGGCTCAAGGGTCACATGGCCCTCCTGCACAGGCCCAAGCATAGTATGTCCCATGGGGCAGGGGTCCACAGTCCCATGTTCTAGTCCACAGCACTAGAACCATGTGCTAGGTTCTGGGCTCCAAGGAGATGGGGCCTCCTGCTGCAGGGGGCAGCCAGGCTGCCCCCCTGGAGGCAACGCTGGCCCAGACTGGATGCCCCACACGTCATGGCACCTCCCCTCCTCAGGGCCTCTTGGGATGTAGGCCAGGGCCCTGTCCCCACAGGGCTCAGGCTGGCCACGTGGGCGGGGGTGGGGTGGGGGGGAAGCAGTCAGCGGAGGGGAGGACAAGTGCCTCTGGGAGGTGAGCGCCGGCTCCAACCCTTGGATCCAGAGGGAAGCTGGATCTATCAGGCTCCTGGGTCCCTGCTACATGTCCATGGGAGCTGGTGGCCTCTTGGCTGTGCAAGGCAGGGAAGGGAGTTGGGGGGAGCACCCACAGCACAGCCCACGCCCCAAGTCCCACCTGCTCTGTTCCAGAGCCACCCCAGACTTGGCCCCACTGCTGCTGCCCCGAGTGCAGGCCAGTTCAGATCCTCTGGAGAAAACGGTGACCACTGGAGCCAGGCTAGTGGCTGTGAGCAGGATTTAGACGTCACCCTGGGGCCGGGCCTCTCCACTAGGAGCCCATTCCCCCTGCCATCCACTGTCCCCTTGGGATCCGCCCTCCATGCCTTTGCAGGAGGAGGAGGAGGAGAGAAGGAGGAGGAGGAGATGAGCCCAGGAAGAGGTGGTCAGGCCCAGGTTTTAGACTGGGGGACTGGGTGGCAGCAGAGCCAGGTGAACCCTGCTCCCTGGCTCCCCACGGCTCCTTAAATCAGAGTCAGGAGCCAGTGTGGACACCGGCCCTCAGAGACACTGGGCATGGACACCGGGCATGGCCCAGGCGCGGGTTCCCAGAAGCCAGTTCACACACATTTGGGAGAACCAACGCTTTCCTCTTCCTGGGGAAGCGGAAAGCATGGCTCCTTCGCCGGCTGCCTCCTTGAGAAGATGAGTCCTTTCCTGGGGAGGGTTGCCTGGCTTGGACGGAGCAGGTGGAAAGCCTGGGAAGCCTGGCATGCCGCCTCCTGGTGTGGGGTTAGCCCTGCCAGAGTCTGAGGTCAGGACAGAGCTGGTTCAAGTCCAGCAGAAGGTTCACCCTGGCGGCGGTGGGTGGGTGGGTGGGGCGCCAGACCATCATCTGTCGGCCCTCCCTGTGGCCTGAAGCTGGGTGATGGGGCACCGTGAGCCGGGCCGTGGGCACAGAACAGAGGGGTCGGGACCAGACTGCACTCACTCTCCTTGCTCTCGGTGGCCCTGAGCAAAGCCCTATACCATCATTTCTCCAACACCAGGCATCTGGGCACCTGTTTCACCTAAAGAGGGCCTGGCTGTGTCCAGGTGCCCACAGTGGGCAGGCAGGCAGCACACCAAGAACCTCGCCTTCTCCATCCTCCTGGGACACCCGCACCCCCACAGCCCTGGACCAAGGACCGAGGACAGCATGCAAACACTGTCTCCCCCCAGTTGTGTTGCCATCGGCTCTCATGTTTGTCTCCTGGGGCCACAGTAACAAGTGACCATGAACTTAGAGTCTTCAGACAGCAGAATTTTATTCTCTCCCAGTTCTGGGGTTGAAAGTCTGAAATGGAGGCGTCACAGAGTGTATTCCCTCCTGAGGCCCTGGGGTGCCTCCAGCCACAGCTGGCAGTCCTCCGAGGTTCTCTGCTTCTCTGGTCATGCTGTCCTTCTCTGGCCTTGGGTCCAAGTGTCTGTCTCCTCAGGACTTTCCCTGCTCCAGTCCTACCTTATCTCAACTACATGACATCTACAGGGACCTCAGGGGCAGAACCAAGCCCAGAGGGGATACCTGGGTGGCTCAGTGGTTTAGCGCCTGCCTTTGGCCCAGGGCGCGATCCCGGAGTCCCTGGATCGAGTCCTGCTTCGGGTTCCCGGTGTGGAGCCTGCTTCTCCCTCTGTCTGTGTCTCTGCCTCTCCTCTCTCTGTGACTATCATGAATAAATAAATAAAAAATCTTAAAAAAAAAAAAAAAAAAAAGAACCAAGCCCAGGGAGGGAATCGTGGCCGCAGACAGTGGTGGATTCCCCCAGGATTATCCAAGGACCCACCTCGGGCCTGTGGCTCTCCAGGGAGCATGGGTGGTCACCAATTCCTTGTGGCATCCGCGGTGGGCCCCAAGGAAGCAGGGAGGTGGGTGAGGACAGTAAAGGAGGGAGGGCAGGGAGCTGCTCTGCCAGAATGTTTCCCCCCAGGAATCTGCATCACCTGCCCCTTGCTTCCCTGGGTCTCTGCTCCTGGGTCACCTTCTGGGTCACCTCTGGTACTGACCCCCCTACCCGAATGGCTCCCCCAGCACTCTGCCTCCCTGCTGTCCTCTCTCCCTGCCCCCTGGAGCATGTCCTGCTGCACAAATGGCCCGACCTCAGCACCAATGCTCCTGGTTCCAATCTGTCTGATAGCTTCCCCCAGCCCCACATGCCGAGTGTGTACCTCTGCCCAGGCTGGGGTCAGCTCAGGTGGCCATTCAGCACGGGACTGACCAGCTGTGGGGCTGCCGGCCTGGGTGAGGCTCCCAGCTCCACAGACATTGCATCAGGTTCCCTGGGACCAGCAGGCCCTCCGCAAGGGTGTGGGACGGATGGACGGGAGCTCATGGAGCCCCTACCAGCCCAGGCTGTGGGCTGGAGGGTGGAGGGGTGGAGGGGCAGGGACAGCCTGCCTGTTCTCTCACATTGACTCCAAGGCTCACCGTTCTAAGTGGGAAGCTGACATTAGGACGGCCATGCTAGGGACCCTGCTCTGGGGAAGGAGGCCATATAGCCTCATGAGCAAGGGCCTCCAGGAACGGGGGGCGGGGGGGGGGGGCGTGGGGGGTCACCCGCATGGCAGCAGTCTGCTTCTCCTGGCGCCCAAATGTCCCCTGGTGCAGAGGGACTTCCCAGCTTGCTGCCAGGTGGGCAGCACAAGGGCAGCCACCGCCCCATGCACCCTCTCACCCTACACCAGCAGAGCCTAGGTCACCCCTCCCCAGCCCTGCCCTCGGGGCACCAGCTCTCCTTTTCTGTAAGGGAACCAGTAAGTGACAAAACCAGCTCGTCCCTCCCTGCCCAGCCTCACAGGGCAGCCACAGTGCAGTGTGCCCGCAGGGTGAGTGCTCTGCCCACACACCACCCCCACCCCAGCAGGGTGCTGGCCTGAAAGCAGGTCCCCAGAGTCCTGGACCAGGCAGGACAGTGGGCCCCTAGGGGACACACATCTAACCCCATTTCAGCCTGCTGGCTGGCACATCCTCCCTCTGCCCCTGGTGATGGCCGCACTGATTTAAGCTGTGCAAAGACCCCCAGGTGGCTGAAGCAACCAGAGAGACAGCTCGGGGCTGGGGAGGGGGAGGGCTCGGAGCCCTCTCCTCCAGCTGGGCCAACGCACTCCAGACCACATGAAAGACTTGACTTTCCTTGCTGATTTTTGAAAATTATTGCACCAAATGTTTGCCAGTGAAACGCTGATTGTGATGATAAAGAGGCTGGAGGAAGCAAGAGAAAGAGCCCAGGGTAGGAGGGAGGGAGGTCACAAAACCCCCTTTCTGGGCGCAGAGCTCCAGTCCCAGGCACGTCCCCCTGGAATTTGCCACCAAAGTGCCTGTTTTTATTTAAATGGCCCAGAGCAAGTCTGACTAAACTAACATTCCCACGCCAACACTCAGCAGCGCCTCTGGTTTTTGGCAAATTTTTTCCTTAGCTGTCAAGGCAAAAATATAGAAGAATTCTGGTCTCACTTAAGGACGGTCAGGGGTTTTTTTCCCTTTCCCCTTGGAGACATGGAAATAACTCACAGATGTGCCGTACCTGCTAATGTTTGTGCTCCGTGTTACTTCAGAAACGCAAGTCCCTGGGCGCCCTGTAACCCAAATCACCATTTCCAGCCCCACTCGCCTCTAACGGGGGTGGGGGTGGGGGATGGGGTGGGGTGGGGGAGGACGGAAGTTCTCAACATGTTTAAATGTGTCCGGAGCAAACGGGAGGGAGCCAGGCAGCCCTGAGAAACAGGCCAAGCCAAGGATGGCGGAGCCCCACCTGGGCCAGGAGGCGGGGGCACTGGGGGGGGAGGCATGGGGCGGAGCTGGGGGTGTGGGGGCGCAGGGCCAGTTCGTTGTCAGCGGTCTGGTCTGCAGGGGCTCTTGGCCCCTCTCGAGCATTTCTTCTCTTGAAAAATTAAAGTGCACTTACTTTTAAAGGGAAATTTGCAGCTATTTTTAACCCCAGAAAGGAAGAAAGGGAGGGAGGAGGAGGCAAGGACGGAGGGAGGGAGGAGGGAGGTGGGGGAGAGGGAGGAGGGACTCCAGTGGCTGGCTTTTCCTTGAGTGACTCAGGCCCGTGCAAGCTCCGTTTCTACCCAGAGCCTGAGGGGTGGGGCCAAGCAGTTTCGTCCCCTGGGGCCCTTTCTTTTTGGAGAAAGTTCTGGGCTGTGGCCAACAGGGCTGGGCAGGGGGAAGGTCCTCAGAGCTGTCCTCCTTGGAGCCCCCACTTATCCCCTGCAGGTTCTGTGGGGCCCTGGGTCCCACGGGATGAGGCCTGGTGTGGGCAGACCCCGGGGCCAGGCTGGACTCTGCAAGCTCACTCAGAACATTGGTGCCCTGTTCATCAGATGGGCATGGTGACAGTTTCCCCATTGGGGGGCCTATGCCCCTCCGTCAGCCCCTGCCTGCAGGGCTCACCTCTGAGCGCTGGAGCCTTCTCGGAACCTGCCCCCACCATGTCCCTCCTCTGCCAAGCTCCTCTGATTCTCTCAGCCCCCAAACAAGGCCCCCGGAGTCCCTACAGGGCCTCCTCCTTGGAGTCTTGGCCTCTGAGGAGCACCAGATGTGAGCCACCAAACCCTGAGTGACCCCAACCCGAGGCCCGGCTGGGCTCAGTCCCAGGTCTGTGAACCGCTGAGGGGATCTGGGGGCCTGATCCTTCTGGGGCTGGGGCTCCTCCTTCTCAGGGCTTGGGATACCATGCCCAGGGCCACCTGAAGTTGGGGTTTCCTCTCAGAGCAGTCCGGGGACTGCTGAGAGTGGCAGGTGGTCTCTGTTGGGTCAGTACTGCTTTGGCTGCCCTACAGCCTATTTCTCAAACGACAAGTCCTGTGGCCCTCAGAGGCCACACCAGCCTGTTCTCACGAGCACACCTGCTCAGGGAGGCAAGCTACCTGTTAGGGGACTTGCCCGGGCATAACATGCTCCCCAGGCTCTGGGGCCTGCCTCCAAGATGCCAGCTCTCCTCCCTGGACCTCACAGGCAGGAGGGAGCTGACCCCCGGCCTGTGCTGACAAGAGGCAGTGGGGCTCCCAAGCCATGGCCCCAGGGGAGCTAGGCATACAAGCCCCCCACCAACAGGCAGGGCCCCCAGCAGAGCCCCACAGTCCTGGGAGTCATAGCTGCATCTGTGGTGGACCGGGAGCTACAGGGACAGGTCTATGACTGCACACTCCCTAGATGATCTAGTGCAGGGATCATCCCAAGTGCCCCTGGATGGCTTCCTGGAGGAGGCTAAGGAGGGAGGAGTCATATCTGCAGAGGACAAGATGTGCAGACAGCAGGGTGGGGAACTGACCCATGCAGACTGGCCCTGGGCAGATGCCCAGCACCTGCAGGTAAGCCTGGCTGGTCCGTTCCTCCTGCAGATGGCTAGGTGCACACCTGGGCCTGGGGACCCCTGCATGAAGTGCCAGGGGCAAGCTCTAGGCCCTCACCTATGCCCTACCTCCTCAGAACAGGGGGGCCCTCCAAGGTCTGCCCGAAGGAAAGCACTGCAAGAAGCCAGTAGAGCCCCCCACGCATACCCCCCACGTGGCGATGTGCTGCCGGAGCCCAGCGTCCTGCTCAGGACCGGGTAGCTAGCCCTGGCCTGTCCACCTGAAGCCACATCATGGAGCCACTACATCCACACCTTGGGAAAACACTCAAACTTCTGGGAAATGCTCCTGGTTGGTCTTCAGTAGAAAAAAGTAGATAGGACTTTATTATTTATTTATTAAAGATTTCATTTATTTATTCATGAGAGACACACAGAGAAAGGCACAGACACAGGCAGAAGGAGAAGCAGGCTCCATCCATGCAGGGAGCCTGACGTGGGACTCGATTCTGGGTCTCCAGGATCACACCCTGGGCTGAGTAGATAGAAAACTTTATCTTTTTATTATTCATTTTTTTAAAGATTTTATTTGTTTATTCATAGAGACAGAGAGAGAGAGACAGAAGCACAGGCAGAGGAAGAAGCAGGCTCCATGCAGGGAGCCTGACGTAGGCCTCGATCCAGGGTCCCCAGGATCACACCCCAGGCTGCAGGCGGCACTAAACCGCTGCACCACCAGGGCTGCCCTAGATAGGACTTTAGAAAAGACTTGGCAAAGGAGGGACTGAGGCCCAGGGGGGCACGGGGGGAGCATCTGTCAGGGCCCAGGGCTTGTAACGGGTGGGGAACAGGCTGGACGCTCCTCAGGCCCCTGGGCTCTCATCACAAGCAGGTCAGGTATGTTTTACAATGAACTTCAAAGGTGGTGAGTGAGGACCTTCTCCTGTGTTCTGGAATCTTCCCACAGTCACTCTGGAGAGCACCCTCGTGCCAGGTCAGGCCAATGGCTCAACTTGTGAGCTCTTGCTCCTCCCCTCAGCACCCTCCCCTCTGCTTTAGGATGCTTGCAACCCATACCCTCCCTGGTGGGCTGCCCCCTACCCGCAAACCATACAGGACAGCAGGGAGTGTGCACACACTGCCCTCCGCAGCCCTCAGGCGCCCAGACTTGGGCGGACCAGGAGGGAGCCAGTCCTGGCCCAGCTTTTCTGAAATATCAGGAGCATGTGCTTACCTTCCCCCAACCCCCTTGGGCTGCGAGGGGTCCAAGGACACCAGAAGCACCACACCAATCGCTGCCAGAAGGAACAAGCACAGCCCTCCATGACCAGGACACTCAGCCCTTGCTATAGCTTACAGTCCTTGGGAGCTTGAAACACATCCCCCAAGCAGACCCAGCCACTGCGCACTACCCCCTCAAAGTGGGGCTGGGGGCAGGAATGGGCCAAATGTCAGCATGGCCTCCTCAGCCCACCCCCACCAAGGCACCCCAGTATTCATGGAGGCAGCAGGCAGAACACGTCAGTCAGTCTGCCTAAGGTGAGAGCGTGGGGGCCTTAGCTCCAACAGGGCCTGGCAAGCTGACCCGGGAGACACCAAGAACTGAGGTCCCCTGGACACTGCTAGTAACCCCTCTGGAAGCCAGCCCTGCAGCCTCACCCCTATTGGCTCCCAGATTCCCCATCCCCACTGCGGCCCTGTCTCAGCCCCCATCCTGAGCCAGGTAGGCGCCCCATCCAGCTCCACACCGCCCCTGCCCTCCATCTGGTTCTGGGGTGGCCTGCACCTTTCATCTACCTCTATTTCCTTGTTTCTCCCAGTGGCAGGCACCAAACATCCACAGGTCCTAGGTCGGAAACCCCTCCCCTCCCTTCCCCTCCCCTCCCTCGAATCCCCTGGCCTGGGAAGCTTGAATCAGGACAGACAAGAAGGCAAGGCCAGAAAAAGCTGAAGCCTAACGTGTGAATGAAAAAGTTTCGCATCCACATGCCAGGGCCCTGCCCACCCCCTTCCCATCCATCTCAGGCCAGCCCCCTGCCTAGGCCATGCACGAGCCCTTCCCTGCCCCAGCCACTCTGGTTTGCCTGGGGTTTCCCTGGCCCCTGTTGCCCCTGGGGTGCCCAAGGCAGCAGATGGCCCAGGGGTCAGAAGCCTGGGAAGCCTGGCAAGCCCGGCTGTCCTGTCCACCATGGGCTAATGAGAGCACCCAGCTCCCGGGTGAGGCCCAGAGCAGAGCTGGCACAGCTTGGCAGACCCAGGTAAGGCTCCCCTCCCCCAGGACTTCCCCTCCCCTCCTCCCTCCAGGGCTCCCTCCTCCCCTCTCTCCAGAGCTGTTCCAAGGCAGGAAGGTGAAAACCTGCTCCCAAGCCAGGGCTGAACCTTTGGCCTGGAGCCTGTTGGCAGAATGCAGGCCCCCAGTGGAGGGCACTTGAGCAGCCTGGAGGAGCACCCCCCAGCCTGAGGCCTTCAGTCCTTCCCCAAGAGTAGACAGGGATGTAGTGGGTAGAGCCCTGAGTCTATGAGCTGGGACGGGAGGATAGGGATGGACTGCAGCCATCCTCTTCCTTGTAGGGATAATGTGCTCCTCCAGGCTGCCAGGCTGCTGTTATATAAACATCTCTGCAGCCTCCAGGCGCCTCAGGTCACGGGCACTGGCCGAGAGAGAAGTCACCCCAGGCTCTGCACTGTGCAGCCAGCTTCTGGAAGGAGGCAGACAGCTGTCTTGGCCTGGCCTGGCTGGCCCTCTGGCACTCACAGCATCCCAGCCACCACCAGCGCTCCAGGACAGGTGTGCCAAGAAGAGTGGGCAGGAGTCAGGTGTGAAATCTGCCCACCACCGGGCATCCCACTCTACCTACATCGCAAGTCTCCCTGCAAGGCGACTGCGCTACCAGCCTCTAGGCTCCGCAGTCCTGCAGGTGCTCTGGCCTGCCGCCCTTCACACAGCCAGGTCCCTCTCAGCCTGGCATCACCCACTCCAGAGGGCCGTGGGCATGCGCGGCTGGGTGGTTGTACCTCCTCCCACGGTGCTGACCAACCTTTGTTGGGATGGGGGTGTCTGTCCCCAGGGCCAGGCCATGAACTTTGGTTTCAGCAGGGGCCGTGGCAGGCATCTGGAATGCCCAGAGCTTAACCCCACTTGGCACAGGATGCCCAAATCTGGCATCGTGGCGGAGAAATAAATCATCCGGAAGGAGCACGTGGGAGGGGCCCAGGGCTGCCCTGGGGCTCGCAGAGGGTCTGCTGGACTCGTGTGCTTGCCGGGCATCTGAAAGGGAGGCGCCTGAAGAAGGGGCTGGTCAGCGAGCAAGAGCGTCTGGAGGCGGGTCCCTCCTGGGGGAGTAGTAGCAGCGCAGTCCGTTGGGCAGCCGTTGGCCCCAGGTGGTTTCACTGGGGCACCCAGCGCTCTCCAGAAACAGAGGCCCCGGCGCCGCCATCCCTGGGGGTCAAGTGCCCGGCCTGTCTCCTGGAGGCTCGCCACGGGGACCTGAGCCCCTGGGTCGGGGGCTTCCCTACGGCCGGGGGGGCACGAGTCCTCCCCGAGCTCCAGTCACGGCCCCGGGTCCCCCACAGGCCTTGGCCGCTCCTCCAGCTCCTCAGCCGCGCACGTACCCTTAGGCCCCACTCGCCCCACTCAGCTCGCACCTCCTCGGCTATTGAGATGCAAATCTTTGTCAATTGTCGCCGAGCGCGGCGTAAGTCAGAGGCGGATCCTTCCGCAGTCCTGAACCAAACTTTTTGCCGCTGAAAACTTTCGAACAAGAAGTAGTCCCTAGGTCCGACCTCCGACGCCCCTTCGCCCCGCCGCGGCCCCCGGCCCCCGGGGGCCCGGGCGTCCGAGGCGCGCCCAGCTGCGGGGAGACGCGGGGAGGTCGCGGGGCACGCAGGGGCGCAGCCGGCGAGGGCGAGGGCGAGGGGTGCGGAGGGATCGGCAGGGCGGGCCCGAGGGGCGGGGCCGGAGGGGGGGCGGAGCGCACCGCGGCCTGCGCCTCACTAGTGCCTCGGCCGCGGGAGGGAGCGCAGGGGCGCGGGGCGCGGGCACGGGCGCGAGCGCAGCGGAGGAACGAGCCGGGGCGCGAGCCGGGCCCGAGGCCGCGAGGGCCCCGCGTCGCCCGCCCGCCCGCCCGCCCGCCGGGAAGCCGGGAGCCGCCGCCGCCGCCGCCGCCGCCGCCGCCGCCGCCGCCGCCGCCACCGCCGCTCGTGGGACCGTCCGGCGCGCCCCGTGCGCGGCAGCCCCGCTGTCCCGGCTCGGGAGGCCGCCGCGGGCAGCGGGCAGCGGGCGGGCAGGCATGCCGCCGCTCCTGCCTCCCCTGCTCTGCCTGGCGCTGCTGCCCGCGCTCGCCGCACGAGGTAGGCGCCCGCCCGCGAGCCCGCAACTTTCTGCGCCCTCCGGAAACTTTGGCGGCGCCTACGCGCGCGCCCCGGCCGGCCCGGAGCCGGCGGCAGGGGCGGGAGAGGGGCGCGGGGCGACCCCGGGCGCAGGAGAAGGACCGACGGGAAGGGCTCGCGCCGCCCGCGCGCGGAGCCGGTGTGAAGGAAGCCGGGCGCGGGGCGCTCGGAGCGCCTGGGACCCCGGCGGGCCCAGCCCTGGGCTCGCCCTCCGTCAGCCACGCGTGGGGCTTGCCGCCGGGGCAGGCGGGCTGGCTGCCTACTCCTTTTCGATTTGAATCGAGTCGGTTTTGGTTTCCTGTTGCTTTGGGGACCATTTATCTTTTTCGTCGCCTCTGGCCCGCGCCGGGGGCGGATGCCGGGCGCGGATGCCGGGCGCGGAGCGTGGGGTCCAGGCGCGGCGCTGCCCTTACGGAGCAATGCGGGGCGGGTGGGGCCGGGCGGCCTCAGCGCTCGGGAGGGCTGGCGAGGGAAGGACGCAGCACCCCCTTCCCACGTCCGATCGCCACCCCCGTCCCCGCTCCCATGCAGCTTGCCGGTGGGGGGGGGGGTGCGGGGTGCGGAACACCCAGCCCCTACCGGCCTGACTTTCACTTTGCGGAGTTCAAGTTTAGAAATGTAGCGAGGGCTGAGAGGCCGTGGAGAAGGAACGCTTCTCTCTCCACTTCACATCAGGGATCCGGTGGTGACTGAGTCCTCTCTTCCCCTGAAAGTTCGTGGGGAGAATTAGCTCCCTGCTTCCAGAAGGTGGGGTTCCAAGTCACATCCCGTACCTGCACCCCCCCCCCCAAGGGGCTTAATTCACAGGTCGCTGGTACCACGGGGAGGGAACGACTGGATTAATCCCTTCTTGGGAATGGGGTCGAATTCTTTCCAAATAGGGCATCTCCATCCTCCTCCCCTGGGTGTATCTGGGGGTGACCGACGCAGAGCAGGTATTGGGTGTCCTGGAGGCGGCTCCGGGTCCCCGAGGTGCAGCCCCACTGCCCCAGGAGGCGGCCCTGTTGACAATGGGCTGCTCTGATTCCGAGGCTGGCGCTTTTTCGGCGGGCGGGGCGTTGAGCTTTGCAGCTGTCGCCTTTTCCCACGAGCTGGGGTGGGGGGCAGTGTGGCCACCCCACCCCTCAGCACCGCCCCCTCCCAGAACATGTTTGAACTGCAAGACAATCTTGGTGGCTGGATAGGGGCCCCAGCCCAGTTGGGCTCCCCGTTGAAGATGGGTTGGGGGTGCAGAGTTTGGAAGAGTGGCCCAGGGACATCTCAGATTCCCTTCATTGTTGTCCAGATGGCATTTCAGGCCTCCTTGGCCCATATGGAGCATGACCTGTCCACCTGCCACCCTGCCAACCTGTTGCCCTCCCCCCCCCCGCCCCGTTTCTGACTACAGAACTCTGGGCAGAATGTGGAAGCCCTTTGGGGTCCCCATTTGGGAGGGTTCCTGAGGTCCCCTGCCCCCAGCAACCCCGTGATGAGGCAGAGCTGTCTAGGTGAGGGGCTGCTGTACCCCTTGGGGTGGGCCTTTCCCTGGGCTGAGGGCCCTTGTGCCACCCAGGCTGATCTCTTGCCTCGCCCCTCCCAGGTCTGCGATGTTCCCAGCCCAGTGAGAGCTGCTTGAATGGCGGGAAGTGTGAAGTGTTCCTCAACGGCACAGAAGCCTGTGTGTGAGTACGCACCCCTGCGCCCCTGTGGGGACCTGTTGCTTTTGTCGGGAGCAGAGCCCCTGCCTTCTGCAGCAGGGGCCAGCAGGGACAGAACACTAGGCCATTGTCTTCTGGAGATGGCCCAGAAGGCTGGGCGCGGTCACGTGCTACTTTTATTGGACAAAGTCTGGCAATTACTTAATCACCAGCAATTATGCTGCGTGTGGAGCTGGTCTGGCCGCTGGAGGTTCGAGCACGCCTTGTGCACCACCTTGGACTCCTGGGGTGCTAGGTGGGGATTCCCAGTACCCCGTTTCTTCCTAAAGTCTCTGAGAAACGACTGCCCTGCCAGGGGAGGCTGTGGACCTTTAGAGAAGCCCTGCCCATAGGGGTGCCTCCCGAAGATCAGCCAGTGCTGACCCTCACAGAAATGGGCTGTTTCAGCCCCACCCCTCTGGGCCCTCTGCGGCCTCTAGCACCCCCTCTCCAACCTCAGGTGAGGTTGGGGAACTCTTCGGGAGCCCATCTCATAGGTTAGGGGTGGGTGGGAGTGTACCTGCCAGAGCTTGGTCTTTGTCTTGGCATCTGTAGCTTCAGCCCTGCTGCCATCCGGCCCATCACCTGCTGGGCTGGTCCGCAGCTGGAGTGGGAATGTGTGTGTCCTGCGGGGGCGCCCCCGCCTCGGGCGGGGAGTCCTGTTAGAGTCCGCACCCTGCCTGCCCATGCACCCTCGCCTGTGTGCCCTGCCTGCCCCTGCGCAGCGGCCTCACCAAAGTTTTTCTGTTGTGGCTGGTGCCCTTCAGCTTGACTTCTTCCTTGATGGGACTATGAGGTGGTGCTTGGTGGCTGGAAAAAGGTCCCCTCCTCCCGCCGGGGCGCAGGGCGGGGGTGGGGGTGGGGGGCACAAAGGAAGCAAGGGCTCCCCAGCCGGTCCTGGGTCCTCCTCAGCGTGCTGCATTCCCACTGCCGAGGGCCCCTTCCCTTGACAACCCTTGGCCCGTGGGCAGGCAGCCCCTCCTTCGCTGCCCCCACCCTCCCCAAACTGAAGCCAATTAAACAGGTCTGTGAGCAGTTTAATAGACAAAGAGGATTGTGTCTTTGTCAGACGCTAATGAATGCACACTACTTTTTTTTTTTTTTTTTTTTTTTTTTGCTTTTTTGGGGCCTTTTTCTTTTCCTCCAGAAGCCTCACCGACGCTTGATGCCCTAAATCTTGTTTCCTTTCATTCAGAGACCGACAGCTGGGATTCAGGGGAAGCGCAGCGGCTATTGTTGGGAGGCGGATTAATGCCGTGTGATTAATTATGCGTGGCTTCCCAGAATGCACGACTCCCTTCCCGCCGGCCCTGTGCCTGCTCTGGCTGCCCGCTCACCCATGGGGCGTGGGGGGGGTCTCTGTACTTCTGCCGAGCGCTTTGGGAAGGCAGGAGGGGTGCTGTGCTGGGGAGGGTGGGAGTGGTCTCCTATCTCTGCCACCGAGGAGGAGCAGGGACAGCCCAGCCCCAGGGGACACTGGGGTGTCTGGGGGCTGAGCCTGGGCTACAAGGGGATGCCTTGGGGTGCAGGCTATTGCAGCCCCCTCCTTGGCATTGGAGTGAGACACTTCAAGGGGACAGGGCAATAGTGCAGCATGTTCTCCTGCCCCTCAATCCTAGAGCCTGCCTGCCCAAGCCTGGCCACTGCTCAGGGCTTGGGTGCTGGCCTTGTCTCTTCCCTGGGGCCTGGTGCTCCCCCCTCTCCTTGGCGGGAAGCCTGCCTCAGTCCCGCCTGGCACTCAGCCAAACTCGGCCCACAGAGACCCCATTGTGCACACCCCACAGATCCACTTAAAAGGCGGAACGGAAGCACCATCCTCAGAGGCCCTACCTCTGGGTGGCACTGTGTTGGAGGCCAGGGACCAGAGCGGGGACAGGGTTCCAGCCAGGCCCCGCCATGGAGAGGCCACTTGTGGCCACTGCTGTGAGGGGCCGTGGTTCCCTCTGCCCCATGGCCTGTGCCCTCTGCTGGGACCTTCTGTTCCCTTGAGACCCCAGAACATCTGCCAGTGTGGGAGGCCCCACTCTCCTGGCTGAGCAGCAAAGCACCTTCTTTTCTCAAAGGTGTTAGGGTGCCAACCTGAGAGTATGAGTTCTAATTCTGTAGTGCTCATCCTGGACTCTCAGGAAGCTTTTTGATGTTTTGGGTTGGTTTGCTGGCTCCCTATGGATCAGATGTGGGAAACGGTGGTGTCACAGGGCCAAGCGTGTTAGTACCTGGTGAATCATGTTTCCACCCCAAAAAGAAGGAACCTTCCCCCAGAAGCCACCTGTTAGGTGGCTGCAGGGCTCAGGATTGGTGTGAACGCCTTCCCAGGATGTCACCAGGTGGCTGAGGCATGGCAGACCAAGGGCTGCCTGTCCCTATGGGCAGAATGCTGTTTCTGGACAGCTGCCATATGCGGTGGCCCTGCAGGTGGGCCCAAGGTGGTCATCGCAGCCCTCGCCAGGCCTGTCAGTGCACAGGGGGGGATGCTCAAGTGGGGCCCCTCTTTTGTTTGAGGGAGGGAGAGGCCTGAAGGGACTGTTGTCCGGGTGAGCATGCATTCTCGGTGTGAAAGGCTCAGAGGAGCTGCCCGGACCTGCGTTGGGGCCCCAGAGTGGCTAAGAGAGTCCCCCTACCTGCAGGGAAGTCTCCTCCCCTGGGGCGTCTTCCAGGCAATCGCAGAAGCAGGGTGAGCACCTGGGAGGGATGGCCAGCTGGGTGGCCGGTGGTGACCGTTAGCTTGGGATCATCCCATCCTTGAGGTCTGGCCCCACCACCCACCAGGTCTGTGACCCCGGGTCATCAGGTCACCTGAACTCTGACTCCCCATCTGTAATATGCGGCTGACCCATGTTTGATCTCTGCCATGGTGCGGGGATTGCATAAGAGCGGCGAGCTTCAGGCCCCCGCCACCAGGGTCCACGCCCCTCTGGCCTCCCTGCCTTCTCCTTTTGAGCTGACACGGCTGGTTTCAGGATCCTCATTCTCGAATGTTTAGTTGGTGGATGAGTTAATTCAGAGAACCCAGGAGGTGCTGCCTGGGGAGGGCTCCTTGACTCTGAGGCGTTCATCACCATGGCCTTGGCTCTGCCCCGTGCTTCTCTTTGCTTTTTTCCAAAGAGGCTGTTGAGTGCCGCCACGTGCTGGGCTGTGCCCTGGGCGTCGGCTCTGGGGCTCAGGTCAGACAGCCCCGGCCCTCGTGGAGGTGACTTTGTGGGGCAGCAGACGACAGCACGTGGGTGTGACTAGTCAGGCAGAGGTAAGCGCCGTGGGCGGGGCAGCCCGACCCAGGCCTGACATGGCCCCTAGCAAGCCTGTGGCACCACATGGGTGTCCTACCAAGGTTGTGGAGTGCAGAGTGGTACCTGGCGCTGCCTCTCCCTGTCCCCGACACCTGCGATCCTAACCGCGGCCCCAAGCTGTCCCTGGCCACTGTTCAAGGAAGCCAATGGACGACTTCCCTTTCCAAGAGGAGGTTCAGAGGCTGGGGGGCGGGGTGGGGGAAGTGACTTGGCCATCGGCCCTGGGCTCCTGTCACCTGGGTCCTGGGTCGGCAGTTTCCACTGAGTCACCTGGGAGTCTTGGGGGAGGAACAGGCCAACGCTCACAGTTGCTGTGGGGTTTCCTCTGCGTCTGCCTTGCTGGGGCCTCCGGGCCCCGGGTAGAAACACATGTGCTAGACATCTAACCCAGTGTGAGCCAGACCCGCTCCTCTACCCACCTGCTTTGTGCGGGAGATGTCAAGGACATACCTCCTTGGAAGGAGGACGCCTCCTGGGGCCAGGCCCAGCCCCTGAACAGCAGCTAACAGTTTTCCCACTGAAAATAAATATCTGTTTTGTAAAAGAGAAAGGAAACTATGCCCTTAGCAGGAAGAGGGTGGAGCCGGGCCAGCACTTGACGGAGGAGCAGCCCTTCAGCGGGACGCGGGAGGCACGGTCTGGGTGTGGGGACCCCCAGCAGCTGGCGGCAGGAGAGGGGCCCGCGGGATGACCCTGCTCCACATCCCCAGCACCAGGGCATAGAGCCAGGACCCCCTGGGAGCCAGCACTGGCCCCTCTTAACTGTGCCATTGGCGGGTAGGGGAGCCTGGCTGGCCGGTGGGGCCCCCCAGGCAGTGCTGGGCCCAGGGCTTGCACCCTTCTGGGGTGGGGAGGGCACCTTTCCTGTTTCATGTCTTGTCTATAAATAGTGAAAGGATGTGGCTTTGCAGAGCTGATTGAGCATCTAGATTGCTTTCCTCAACAACGTAACAGTAATAACTCCACGCACAGACAGCTGCTTTTATCCGGCCTCATAAAACCCCTGGCAGACATTACTCAACTGGCCCACACCCCCTCCAGGGGGTGGCCAGCTCTGCTTGTCTCTTCCTTTAAAGCCAGTTTACAGGTGGGAAAAACTGAGGCTGACAAGGGGAGAGGCCGGGGTGGGGGTGGGGATCTGAAGCCAGCTTACATCAGCCCTCACCTTTGTGTTCAGGCACATCCATAACTTCCCAGAGGCTTCAGGGGGCGGCCAGCTTTAGGGTATCATGACTGTAGGTCTGGATGTGTCTGCTGGTCCTGAAGTGCCCTGAGACAGCCGAGGCTTGACAGGGCTGATGGGAGACGTGGGCCCAGCCTGGCTCTGCTTGGCTGTGCCCCCTCAGACACATATCTCCTCCGTGGGCCTCAGTTTCTCCCTCTGTGTGTGAGGGAGCTGGGTTTGGTGGCCCCTGGAGATCGCCCCCCAGCAGTGTCCCAGCAGGACCTGGGGATGGGCCTGTAAAGCCCTGGATGCCGAGGGCACCCCTTGGGGAGTCAGGCCTGGCCATGCGGCAGGGCAGGTTCCAGGGCAGGTTCTACCAGTCTGGGGCCAAGCTCTGGGTTCCCTGCAGGGAAAGGAGTGCCTTTTGGGGAGGAGCTAGAGATCCCCAGGTGTCCTGGAGGAGTGCAGGCAGGCCCAGGAAGGCCCTCCCTGAACAGGCTTCTGGGTCTCCTCAGGACCTTGACCCCCTGCCCTGCTCCGAGGACACGGGGGTTGACAGGTAGATTTGGGGGTGCCAGGATCAGTCACATGCATCATAAATGTTGCTGTTTCAGCCACTGCAAGTGTGCAATTCAGGGGCATTTAATACGTTTACAAGGCTGTGCCACCACCAGCGTGGTCTGCTTCCAGAGCTTTGCCCCCTGCCCTACACCCCCCACCCCGGCCCCTGCTCTCCCCTCAGGGCTGCTCTCTGGCTCTGAAACATCAAGTCTGCATTGGCCTTGCCTGCCCCCAGCACCTACTAAGTGCTCCATAATGGCCCTCCTCCCGCCACACCCCTGCAGTGCCAGCTCTGCAGCCTTGCGTGCTCCTCCCCTGGGCTGGCCCCGCAAAGTGCATCCAGTCCTTGCGGCTCAGCCCTAGCAGGGCCTGCTCTGCTCCCTATCTCTGGAGGTACCCGTCCTGGATGTTTCCTGTCCCGCCCTGGCGGCTGCTGTGTGTCTGTGTGAGCCCACCTGGCCTGGACACCACGTCAGGGCTTCTGCCCTCCTAGCAAGGGCACAGCCTGCCCGGGACTGTCACGGGTGGCTTGGCACAGGGCACCAGCACCCAGGTCCTTTACGGTCTGGGGTTGACATTCACAGGAGGTGGGGGCAATGGGTGTTGGATGGCTTCCTGAAAAACTGGCATTCTTTTCTGGACCTGTGTGACCAGCCAGCAGTGCTAGTGCCCCTGGCGTGTCCCCGGGGAGTCGCCCAGGAAAGCTGGACACGCCCGTGGTCCCAGCCCGCTCAGGGTCCACGTTTACTTGCAGCCTCTGCTCCCACGGGCCACCAGGCACATGGGGCTGCGGAGCTGGCATTGCAGGGACGTGGTGGAGGAGGGCTTTGACAGAGCATTTAGTAGGTGCTGGGAGTGTCAAGGCCGCTGCAGGCCCTACCATGTGGGAGCAGAGACACAGTGTTTCAAAGCCAGACTCCCGGGCAGACAGCAGGCCTGAGAAGAGTGTGTGCGTTCATCACCCACTGCCTGAAAGACTCGGTGCTGTGGGGAGGGCTCCCCGCCTGCATGTGCCAGGCCTGCTGCAGCCCTGGGCTGCATCCATGGGGGGTGGGGTGGGTAGGGGGTGGGTGTCGAGCACAGGGGCGGGATAGGTCAGCAGGCAGCACAGCCCCAAGCAGAGGGTGAGGGCAGGAGCACAGTTGGGGCCCTTGGTCCCCAGCCGCACCCCCTGACTGCTTCCCAGTCTCTTCCTGGATTCTCAGGGTCAGCTCAGAGGTACCAGGTGTGGCCCTACTGAGGGCACTGAGCCCCACACAGGGTGAGAGGGGCTAGGTGCCTGGTCCCTTGCTTGGCGACACAGGTGGAGTCCCTCCAGTTGCTTTCTGGGCTGAGGGAGGCCCCATGTCTTCTGTAGGGCAGCAGAGTGGGCTGGGGGCCCTTGGCTGAGAGGCTCCTGGTTGGGCCTACTTGGAAGTGTTAGCATCCTGACTCATCCCCTGGGGGGGGGGGGGGTTCTTTCTGTGCATTTCCGAGACCCGTGGAATTCTGGGGCAGAAACTTCCCCCTGCTGTTTCCCCACTGAGTGGTTCTTTTGACCCTGCACCCACTGCTCCTAGGAGGGCAGCATTCTGGCAAAGGTGGCCCCCAGACTTTCCCCCCAAGCCCAGGCAGGGCTCAGCAGGGATCAGGATGGCAAGTGATTAGCACTTTAGAGTGAATTAGGATAATCGAAGTCCTCTCCCTGCTTCCTCCCTGATGCAGAGGGGAAGGTGGAGCCTCCCTCAGCAGGCAGCCTGCCCCCTCCAGCCCCCACAGCCATTTGTTGTGCTATGGGTCCTGAGCTCTCCTGGGCTGCCGGCTGGGGGCTTTCTATGGAGGTCAGACCCAGGCCCTCCTTCCCCCAGCAACGGAGGCAGCTCTCTGTGGGGCTCACAGCTTCCAGGAAGAAGCACCTGGGGTCCTGGTTTCCAGTGGGCCTTGCTGGGGGGCAGCCCAGCTTGCACACTTGCAGTTCCCAAACCCCAGCGTCCCTCAGACACAGCTGCCAGCCCCCAGCCCGGCCTCCATGTGGGAGGCCCCATACAGCACTGGCCCAAATGCTGCTTTGGACCATTCACCCGGAGAGCTCACCCTGCCAAGATGGGGTCCCTCGACCACCCACGGGATACCTGCCAGCTCGCCTGGCAACGCATACACAGGTGGCTCAGAGATGGCTGGGCGCCGGGTGGGTGCCACTATGATCGGCTGGAGGTCACAGAGATGCTCACCAGAGAAGTGGCCGTGTGCCATGTGGGCCTGGGGCTGAACACGTCCTGGCCACATTCTCACGAGTGGGTGAGAGACCTTGTGCCCAGTGGTCCCTGCTTACCTGGGGAGGGGGTGTGTGGCCATCAGTGGTGGGTCGTCCCCAGTGCTGCACTTAGTTGGGGTTTTAAGCCGCTAAACGGTCCTCTTGTTGCTCTGTTGACACTGCTGATTTCCTGAGCAAACTACTCCCCAACGGGCAGAGCCAAGCAGAGGTCATGTTCATCCCCCTGTGACAGCAGCGGGCCTGGGACGGCTGGGGTTTGAGTGGCCACAGAACCTGTGAGACACCCCCACCCACCCACCCACCCACTCACCCTGAGAATTCTGGGAGCCACATGGGGGTCATGCGGCAGGATGGCAGGAAGTGACGGCGGGGGCCCTCCGGCCCTCGGCTGCTCCATCCCCTGGAGACCTGTCCTGGCCTGGGCAGTAACTCAGCTGCTGGCTTCCTGCTGCCTTCACCCCTCGGTTGGTCGTGGCCCGGTCTGTGTCACAGCTGAGCCACAGGCGTCTGCCCAGGAGCCAGAACCCAGTGCCTGGCTAGACCCGCTGTGAGCTGTGAACCATCTGGCTTCCAGAGACTGCTGGGGGTGGGGTGGGGCAGGGTCCTGTTTGCCCCCACTTGTGCCAAGCTGGGGGCCCAGGACAGAAAGTTGCTGGGAGGGAGCCGCACAGGCCCCCCACCAGTCGGGCCAGGCTGCAGAGGAGCAGCGGGGCAGGGGCAAGGGGGTGGGGGCGAGGGTGTTAGGAGGAGTCCCCGAAGTTCAGGGGCAGGGGGAGCAGCAGCTGGTGGCCTCTGGAAAGGTCTGTCCAGGCTTGCACAGCAGGCCCGTCCTGGGGCTGGGGACCTGCCTCCCACCATTTCCTCTGCGTCGTTTGCTGGTGAGCGGAAACTGCAGTTACTGGAAATGAGAGGTTTGGGGAAGAAGCCAGGGTTTTGAGTATGTGTTTTTCCCTGACGGCTTTTCAGTAAGAGAGCAGAGCTCAGGCCCTGTGGTGGGGATGGTCCTGCCGCCCATCACCCCTCCCCTGGGGCCTCGTCTTCCCTCCCTCTGGGTGAGCTGACTACCTCTGCGCCTTCCGGGTCAGCTGGAGGGCGCCTCCACCTGTCTGACAGGGCCTTGGCTCTCACAGGGCGGGGCTTCCCCCCCTTAACTTCCCCTCCCTTTGTCTGGTGGTCAGAATGAGGGCAGGGAGGGCAGGGCGGCCTCAGCCCGTCTGCTGGGAGCCAGGTGGGGAGGCCAGGCCGGGCCACACGTCAAGACATCTGCCTGTGGCCCGGGGCTCAGCGAGGCAGTGTCCCCCTGGAGGCCCAGGGCCCGGGCTCCGCTCTGGCTCCACACCGGTGTTCGGCAAGGACTGAGAGGTGCACACCTGAGCTTGGGCTGGCAGTGGGGGTGGGCACAGAGCCGGACGTGGAGGCGGTGGAGGCTGGAGGCTGGTGCGTGCTGTGGAGTGGGTGACCCCCTCACCTCCCCGAGCTCCTCTCCATCAGGGAGGGTGGGGACCTGGCGCCTTGAGCCCCCTGAAGTGCCCCACAGAGCCCTGGCAGGTGAAGGTGTGGCCCTCACCACCTGTCTGGGGTTCTCCTAAGTCAGCATCTGTGTGGGTTCACACGTGGCTCTAATGTGGATTGGTCTCACGTGCCCCCCACCCCGTTCCCCCGATGGAACCCATCGGTTCCTCACACTCCAAGGCCTTGTCTCAGAGACTAACTCTGCCCCAGCATTTGGGCGAGGTCATGCTAGGGCAGGTCAGGCCCTGCCCCTCCCACTTTGCCTCCAGAGGGCCCTCGACCTGTGCCAGCTGTCCCAGGACACCTGGGTGTCCCCAGATGGTGATTGTGAAGGTCCCACCCTCACCTCCTCAAGGCCAGCCCGGGTCCTGTCTTCTGGCATTTGCTGTGTCCTAGGGCACCACAGCCAGTGCGCAAACCTGAGGGGTGTGGGGCCTGGTCTGTGGGGGCCTGAGTGGGGAGAGGAGGCCAGTGTGAAAGGGGCTGGTGAACAGTGCAGGGTGGGGGTGACCCCTGGAGCCACACTGAGCATGTGCCTGTGGTCCGGCTTAGCCAGAGGCAGCCACCGCTGGCTCTGCCAGGATCCCTGTGGTGTCCCGGGAGCCTCGTCGGCGTGCAGTGGGGGGCAGGCTGGGCGTGAGCTTGCTTCGGTGCATGCATACAGGTGGGACATGAACACGTGGGGGCGGGAGCCCCGGGGGTCCAGCGCCCGCATGACCAACCCTTCTGCTGACAGGGCTTGCAGAGGAGCCGGGGCCCAGCAGCGTCCCACCTGCTGGCTGGCTGGGAGGCTTCCTGATTCCCAGACCTCTCACCCAGAACCCCAGCCCCCACCCGGGGTTTTGTGTTTCCAGCTGAGCTTGTGGGATATAAGAATGCATTGTCTGCTCCAGTCCTCTGGGCCCTAGATCAGATGGTCAGGTGAGAAGCCCAGGCTCCTGGGCAGGGCATCTGGGGTGCAAAGGACACACTCCTTCCTCCTCTACCCATGGAGCTCCTGCTGGACCCTTGGCTGCCCCTAGGGGGGTGGCCCTGCTCTGGCAGCCTCTGGGTGACCAGCTCCTGGCCACCATTGGCAGCAGGAGAGGTTAAGAGCCACATTCTAATCCAGGTCATCCGTGGGAAAATGTGCCTGAACCCTGGTTTTCTTGTCTGTGAATCGGACCCTGTGTGTACCTGCAGGGCCATCCTGGGAATCCAGCAGGGTGAGGCTGCTGGGGCCATCATCCTGGAACCTATGTGAGGGGTCCCTGGTGACCTCCCCAGACGATGGGCAGGAGCTAAGATACCCCTGAGTGTCTGCCCTGACCAGCCAGGGGGTCAGGCCATCACCATGTGGCCTTCTCTCTCCACATCCCCTGAAATGGCATCTGCTCCCGGGAGCAGAGGTGGGAAGTTGCCAGAATTGGTTCTGGCTTTGGTGGGGAGCTCAGTCTGCAATCACTGACTTAATTAATCGAGTTTTGGATTAAGCCCTCCCAGTAGCCCCGTGAGTCTGTCGATTCCTTCGTTGCATCTGAGCGATTGGGGGTGTGGGTCTGAGCTCTGCCCTGCTTGACAGCAGAGGGGCTGGCGGGGGCGGGGGGAGCGGCAGGCCTTGGGGAGAGCCCAGGAGAGGACACATGTTTCAGCCCTGCCTCTAGTTTGGGGCTGAATTTTGAGGGGACCATGGGTGCGATCTCTGAGTGGGGGGTGGACAGCAGACTTTTCTCACATGCCTCACTACCACAGAGCTTTCTTATGACCCTGGAGGACCCTGTTCTTCCTGGCTGTGCCAACCAGGGTTACCCCGTGCCCTGCTGCTGGGCCATCGCAGGCAGCTGCTGACCTCCACGCTGGCCCCTCCCTCCCTTCAGACAGCTAGCTGCTTGCTTCCCACGTCCAGGGTGGGGTGGCTCTGAGTGACATGGGGACAATGAGCCATCGGGGGCATTGTTTTCTCTGTGGTGGGAAAGGTGGCTTCCCAGGAGGGCAGATTCATCCCCCACACAAAGGGCTTCCCCCAGGGCCAGGGAAGGAAGCCGGTGCTTTTCCTGCACTTCCTCTTCCCAGCATATTTTAGACCTTCCAAAGATGCAGCTCAGGGAAAAGATTCCAGACAAAGTGCCGGCAGGACCGTCAGCCGCTGTTGGGGCCGGAAAGCCTGGACCCTGGGTCGCGGTGGGCAGGCTGCACACCCTCAGCTGCCCTGCACTGCTTGCTGCCGCCCTGCTGGCCTGGGAGGAGGGTGTTGCCCCCTGGCCTCTCCTGAGGCCCTGGAAGCCAGGGGCCCGGCTCTACCCACCCCCACCTGTGCTGTCGAGGTGGGGGTGGGGAGGGGATTGCAGAGGGCTATCTTTGGGGCCTGGAGCAGGCAGAGGCGCTGGCCGGGCCCTACAGGAGGAGCTGAGGACTTTTCATGCTCTGGCTCTTGGTCTGGGGACTTTGGGGTGAGGGCAGGGGACCAGGGCTCCCTTGTCCTGGTTCTCACATCTCTCCCCAGAGCTGAGCTGTCCCACTTGTTCCCACTTGGAAAGGACCCCAGGTCCCCAGACCAGGCACAGTTGGGAGAAGCCCACAGAGGTCACCCAGCTCCCCACCTGCAATGAGCACATGATCACCTAGCCAATGCCTCCTGAAGACGGATGGCCCCCCTGAGGTGGAGGTGGCGGGGCCTTGGACTGGCCTCTGCCCAAGGGAGGGGCTGAGGTCCCAGGAACCGTCCCCCCCCCAGCCTTGACTAGAGAAAGACTTGGGCTCACTGACCCCATCATTCATGGCCGTATGTCTGGGGACCTGGGGTCTGATGCCTCTCTGTCCCCAGTCTGCCCATGTGGCCAAGAGCCACCCCCCCACTCCCGCCAGTCCACAGGTGACCCCATTTAGGTGGGTGGGGACATGGGAGGTTATTTTCTCCCCAGGCCAGGAGGCGCTCGCAAACTCCTGGCCAAGCTGCCCGGGATGGGTGGGCCCTAGCTTTGTGACCCGTGTCCATGGTTTGGGTGGAAAGCGATGGGCCTTGGTGGGCCTTTGCTGAGCATCACAGGATGGGGCTCTGGGAGGGGCAGGAGCCAGCGTGCTCCCCACCCATTGTCACCAGTAGACTCCAGGATCAGATCGTTGAGTTGGTTGGCCCCCACACAGCAGGGCCCCAGACCCCTTCCTGGGCAGAAGGCTCAGGTGGCAGCAGGGGGATGTGGGGAGGGGGCTTCTAGGCAGGCACACTGCTGCCGGCAGAGCCAGGGCCCTGTGGGGACTAGGGAGTGTCTAGGGTGGCAGGCAGGACCCCCCAGGCCCTGCCCAGGCCTCCCTGAGGGCAGGCAGCTTGGGGGCAAGGGTCTGGTGAGGAATTAACCCCCTTGTGCTGCTCTGGGGTAACCATTCTGCTGCCAGGATGCAGCTGTGGTGGCCATGGTGGCAGGAAGATGGGTGGGGAGCAGGCCTTCCCTGCTATACCAGGGGTCGTTCTGCTGGGGACAGGTCGACTTGGTGAAGGAGGGGAGGTCTGATTACATACAGATGGGTCCTTACAGCAAGGAGCCGGGGTTCAGGCTGCCCGGTGGGGTGGGGAAGGCTGTCCCTCACTGCATCAGGAGGCACCTTTGGAGGCCTCCCACCCCCTGCCTGGCCCTGCACACGAGCACTGCTGCCATGTTCCTGTCCTGGCAGGGTGGGTCCTCCTGTGCAGGGTTGTCCTGGGTCTCCACAGTTTTCCTTAAACATGTAACTGAGCAGCTTCAATAAACACATTCCCAGGGATGCGGTAAATCACGCATGAAACAAATCCAGCGCTGGCAACAGTGAATCCCCTCTGCCCTAATGGTTGGGTCGCCGGGTGACATGCACTAGGGCCCTCTGAGGGGCCAGCCTGCTACACTCAGGGGAAACTGAGGCCCAGGCGGGCAGAGTGGGATGGGGAATCCCTCCTCTGATGGGACTGCATTTCAGCTATGCCCCAGAAAGGCCTCTGCTGGGGGCTCTCGGGCTCCTCTCGCAGACAGGGTTCCACGTAATTCCGCCCCGCCCCCCCCCCCCCAGCTGGCCAAAGGCACAGGCCCTGTGCTCACCCCGTGTTCACCCTGGGGCCACAGACTCCTTGAGGGCAGAGCCCACTCAGCACCCCTGGCTGCTCCCACCCCTTCTCTCTCCTAGTTTGGGGCTGGGAAGCTGTTGTGTCCTGTCCCAGGCCCAGTCCGTCCCCCAGGGCTGGCAGATGGCCGCTTGGCTTAGGAAAACAGCACAATTTAGAATTAGTCCCGGGTGAAAGGTCACAGCAACATCTGCCTCCGGATGCTTTCTGGAGTTGCATTTCTATGGAGTGGCGCTGGGGGGGAGGGGAGGGCGCTGGGCGGGGAGAGGACGCTGGGGGGCGGAGCCCTGAGCCCCACTGTGGAAATACTGAGGAACAAAGTGTGCCCGCTCAGGCCGGTGACAACAGGCCCCATCAACCATTTGGCGCTTGTCAGCTGGGCAGGGTGGGGTGTCTGCCAGAAGCTGCCCCCCTCCCGGAGCCCCCACCCGACCTGTCACTCACCTGTTGAGGCCAGCATGGGCCAACCCAACGGATGGATGGGAGGGAGAGAGGGCAGGTCTTGAGGCGCAGGTGCTGGCTGGCTTCTGGGAGGAACCCTGAGTGCTGTAGGGGGCTCTCCACACCCCGGCCAGGAGGGGGGTGCAGGTCAGCGGGAAGTATTGTTCGGGTCAGTGGGGGCCCCTCTGGGAAGTCTCTGACCTCCACGGCAGGCATTGGGTTCAGTGTCCTCTGCCAGGCCTGGTGCCCATCCCCACCAGTGCTACACTGCCCCCTGAGGCAGGCCTGGAGGCCTGACTGGCCAGGTCCAAGAAGGGGCCTCCCTGACCTATCAGTCCTCCCAGGGAAGTCTGCTGCGTGGGCAGAGGGGGCTGCAGGAGTCCATCGTTCCGGAAAGTGCTAATGCTACGGGTGGGGATGGAGGTGTGCAAGGTGTGCATGGCTGCAGAGGAGAGAGGTGGTTGGGCTGGAAGCTTCCCGGAGCTGGGGAGGGGGGGTCCATGTGGGGGAAGGATAAGGATGGTCTCCAGCAGCTGGGGGGGTACCCACAGTGGGGGAAGTATGGCCTCCAGGAGCTGGGGGGTGGGTAAGAGGACAGCCTCCAGGATCTGGGGGGAGTCCCTTGGTTGGGGAGGGACGGCCTCCAGGACCTGGGGGGACCCCACTGTGGGGGAAGGACGGCTTCCAGAACTGGCCCAGAGGTGCTCCACTGGCCTCCAGTCCCAGACCCCGTGCCTGGCTCAGTGCTTCCTCTTGGCTCAGGCTCCCGGCCGAGTCCTGGTCTGGTGTTGTACCTCGCACCCTACGCTCTCTCCACACAGCATCTGCCTCCACTGTCCCGCCTCCAGGGGCTGCTCCTCCCCTCGTGGCCCTGCCTGGCCTGGAGCTGGGGTGCCAGTGGTGGATGGAGCCAGCCCGGGCTGGGCAGCATGCCTTCACGCTGGTGTCTGCCCGGCCTGGGCAGGAGTGGGGAAGACAATGGGCCTTCTCAGAGGCCGCTTCCCCCCACGGAGGAGCCTCCTGGCTCCTGCCCCACCCGCCCTGGTTGGCGGCCCGCCGCGCCCGGCTGGGAGCAGCTGCCGCCCGCGTCCCCGGCCACAGGCGCACCTGCTCCCTGGGCAGCCTTTGTCCACACTACCAACGACGCCTGATTTATTGGCATGTTTTCCCTCGCTGGCCGGCCTAACCCAGCCCCATTGGCTAGGATGTGACCCGTCCAGGTGGGTTGTCCCGAAGTCTTCCTGCGGGAGCCCTGCCTGGGAGCAGGGGTGACCAGAGAGCAGGGGCCCATTCACCGGGACACCGCCCCATGGCTGGAGGCCTTGGGGTATGCATCCAGGCTGAGCTTTCCGGCCCATCGGGGGATGCCCAACACCCTGACAAGGATCAGTCTAGGGTCGAGGGGACCCAGGGACACCCCCCAGGGACCACGGAGGCTTCCCTCCCCCAAAGCCAGCAGGGCTGAGAGTCGGGGTGCGGAGTAGACAAGGCAGGCTGCCGCCCTGTTTGATGACCAAGCGCCCCCTATCCAGCACCCACCTCCAGGCCACTCGGTTAGTGGCTGGGAAAGAAAAAAGAGCCTTTTCTCCAAGTGGGAGCGGTGGCCAGCTCCCGCCTGACAATGGGTGGCATTGATGGGTTGGGGGAGGTGCTGCCTGGTGCCCCCCCCATCCCCCTGCCGCTTCTCCCTGGCTCCCTGTGCTGCTTAGGCCGGGACCAGGCTGTCTGTAACTGGAGCCCAGGGCCACCCTCCCTGAGTCATGCAGTGCGGGAGACCCTCACCCCTGCCAGAGCCCATGCCCCGCGGCCCGCTTCCCCAGGACAGCTGCCTCCCTGGGGCCCCATCTGCCCCAGGCATCGGGTTTTCCTTCAGCCACTTGGTCTGGGGCTGTGGGCTCCTGGCAGCAGGCGGTGGATCAGGGTGGTCACTTTGCGTCATCCTCGTCTGCCTTCCCCAAGTGTTGCCGCCACCTCTGAAAACCTGCAGGAGACAGATGCATCCCAGGCCTTGGGGGCAGGTGGGGGGGGGGGGCGGGTGCACTGCCCAGTTGCTGAGACCCCGAGACCCCACCCCTGCAGGTGTGGTTCTAGCCCCTGGGGCAGGCGGGAGGGGAGGCTGTGAGGACATGAGGACCGGCAGGCTGCCTTCTGCTGAGGGTGGGGGTCCCCAGCACCCCTGGGCAGCCCCTTCTTGCCTGGGCTCTGGAAGGTGGGATGTTTCCATGCTCAGGAGAGCCCTTCCCTCCTCATCTGGGGCCCTGAGGCTCCCTCTCAGCCCCCGCCTCCCTGGTGCCCAGAGCTGTGGGTGTAGCGTCAGGGCTGCCTTCCCAGGCCACGGAGGCGGGGGCGGGCTGGGGGCGGGCTGGGGGCACGTTATGCCTCAGAGGCTTCGCCCCTGGGAAGAACAATGCCTGGCTGGTCCCAGAGCCTTCAATGAGCTTCGCCTTCCAGGCAATGCCACCGGATGACCTTGGTGGGCACGTTTTGGCCTGGGCTCCAGAAGTGGGGCCAACAGGTGGCTGGGGGAGGGCAGGGTGGGGGGTGGCATGCCTGAGTCCCGTTACTGCAAGGAAGCCATGAGATGCCCGCCCCTCCTGGTTCATCTGCTCCTGTTGGAGCCTGGGCAGTGTGTTTGGGGCAGGGCACAGACCTGGTGGCCTTCATCTTCCCTTGCCATCCCCCCCTCCCCCGCCCGGGGCAGCTCACCAAGAATTCCGGAAGGATGCTCTTCCCCACATCTTGATTATCTTGCTGTGAAATGGATGTCTGCTCTGGGCTCACGTCGCCTGGGCCTTGTGAAGACTTGATCCCGAGGGTGGCTGACCGTGTCTGGGCGCAGAGTGTGGGGGGAGGGGGCGCCAACTGTGTCCGGGGCGGTATTCCCGTGGGATCACACACACACACACACACACACACACACACACACACACACACACCCAGCAGAAAGAATTCCACATCAGAAAGGAAGCGGCACTGGTCAGCTCTGTCTGCAGCCCTCTGTGTGTTTGCGGTAGCATCCATGCTGAAAGCAGAAAAGCTGGAAGCTCTTTTATTACCCAAATAAGGCATGTTGGTTATAGAAGCGAGAGCAGGGAGGGAAAGCAGACAAGCCCCCCAAACAAAAGAGCCTCGAGCTCTTCTTCCCTGGGAATGGCGGGAACGGCCTGTGTGGCCCCTTCTTGGTGGCTCGCCGAGGTGCTCACACACGCTCACCAGGGCTTTGAAGGCCAGCCCATTGCCCCAATTAACATTTTTTTTTTTTATTATTGAGGTGAAATTCATTGAAGGTAAAATTAACCACTTTAAAGCATTATAGCGCGGTGGCATTTGGCACTGTCATGGTGTTGTGCAACCACCACATCCGTCTGGCTCCCATCACAGCTCCCCGAGGACCCCCCAGCCCAGGCCAGCTGTGCCCAGGGTGGGGTGGGGCCCGATGGCTGCAAGCACTCCCCAGGGAGCTATGACCCCGGCCCATGCCTGTGCTGGGTGAGGGGGGTCGTTGGTGGGGGAACTGGTGTGAGTAACCACCCTGGCTTCTGTCAACAGCTGCAGCGGGGCCTTCGTGGGCCAGCGATGCCAGGCACCCAATCCCTGCCTCAGCGCCCCCTGCAAGAACGCTGGGACGTGCCACACGGTGGACCGCGGTGGCCTGGTAGACTATGCCTGCACCTGCCGCCTGGGCTTCTCTGGGCCGCTCTGCCTGACGCCCCGGGACAACGCCTGCCTCTCCACCCCCTGCCGCAACGGTGGCACCTGTGACCTGCTCACACTCACTGAGTACAAGTGCCGCTGCCCCCCGGGCTGGTCAGGTGAGGGTGGCAGCGGGCACTCACAGACCCTGGTCTGTCTATGCATCTGGGCAAGGCTGTGGGGGTGGGTGATCGCTACCCTAGGGTCCCCATGCCCCTCTCCAGCCCCAGAAGTTGTCCTGCTCCAGGGCCCCCACTCCTCCCTGTCCCTCCATCAGGAGCTCTGACATGGGGGGCTGGGCTCTGGAGGGGTCAAGTCTCGAGGCCGCCTCCCCCCCACCAGCCATGTATCCTGGGAGCCTTGGTCCTGGTCCACAGAGAGATGGCCACGTCCTGCCGTGGGGTCCTGGGGACTAAAGGGACGGTGCTGTTAGGTCCGAGCCAGGCTGGCACCTCCATGGTGCCTGGAAGCTGCCCCTGGGTGCTGGGGGAGGGCTGGCCACGGGGATCCAGATGGCCTGTGTGACCTCCTCACTGCCCCTCGCCCACCAGGGAAGACATGCCAACAGGCTGACCCGTGCGCCTCCAACCCCTGTGCCAACGGCGGCCAGTGCCTGCCCTTTGAGGCCTCATACATCTGCGGCTGCCCACCCGGCTTCCATGGTCCCACCTGCCGGCAGGATGTGAACGAGTGCAGCCAGAGCCCCGGGCTCTGCCAGAATGGGGGCACCTGTCACAACGAGGTGGGCTCCTACCGCTGCACCTGCCGTGCCACCCACACCGGCCCGCACTGTGAGCTGCCCTATGTGCCCTGCAGCCCCTCCCCCTGCCAGAACGGGGGCACCTGCCGCCCCACGGGGGACACCACCCATGAGTGCGCCTGCCTGCCAGGTATGGTCCCACTGTGCCTCCCGCTGCCGGTGGCAGGCCCCAAGGGAGACCCCAGGGCACAGGGAGGGGGGTGCATTCCAGCAGGCAGCCCCGGGTGTGGAGCAGGGGCAGGTCTGGTGGGGTTAGGAGGAAGCTTGCATAGGGTCTAGGTGTCACCCCCGTCGCTGGTCATCCCACATCTGCCAGGAGGCAGGATCTCCCTTATGCCCAGGACCTGGGGACCCTGCAACCCTCCCTGGGGCTCCCTCCACCCCCAGGCACCCCTGCCCTCTTTGAGCCTCCTGGGGAAGCGGGGAAGAGCTCCCTCATCTTGAATTCCCCGGAAACCATGTGCTGGTTGTGAGACTCACTACAGCTGCCTGGATGCTTGCTGTGTTGCCTTGGGCCTTTGGTCTTGCTGGGGCCGGAGCTGGCACATCCCTGTACCCCCACCCCCATGGCTTGGCTCTCAGGGATGTGAGATGGGAGGCTTAAAAACCTCATAGTCTGTCAGCTGCATGCCCTGGTGGTCAGGGGGGCCTGGGGGCAGGGGAGGAGCAGGATCTGGGGGTGCTGGGGTTTGGACACTGGGTGTACAGGGCCCAGCTGACCCTGGAGGGACTGCCCCAGCTGCCTATGTCCCGGCCCCAGCAAAGGGGAAGTGTCCTATGTGCCTGCTGGCCACAGAGCCTGGGGCCTTGTCACCACATCAGCTGCCTTTGTATGCAGATGCCATGTGCGTGCATTTCCTGGGGGGCACTGGGTGTTCTCCTTGCCACCCGACTACCCCGGTGCTGCTGGCTGAGAGCTAATGAGCCTGCTTGCCAGGCCCAGCCCTGGGTTCTGGGTTCACGTGCCTTTTTTGCCAGCCCGGTGACCTCAGGCCTGGAACCTTCCATCCAGCCATGTTGCTCAAGAGGGCTCAGGACATGGGGTGTGGGGCACCCTCCAAAGGATACCCCATGCGTGGAGCTCGTGTGCCGCTCCCCCCCCCCGCCCCACAGGAGAGCCTCTCGAGGCATGGGGAGTGCGGAGAAGCAGCACTCCAGGCCCACCACAGTGTGCGTGGGAGTCAGAACTCAGACTTCGGGTCCTGGGCTTCTGTTTGGGGTGCTCCCTGCAAAACCCTGTCCACTTTGCACTTTGGCGCTTCCGGGCCTCCTGTTTTGGCCCTGGGGTACTGGTGGGGTGGGGAGCCCGAGGGAGGGGATTGGTTCTCCCAGGGCAAGAAAGGGGTTCAAAGGCACCGCAGGAGGGGTGTTAATTAGTAGGCAGCTAAGGGTTTGGGCTGTTTCTGACGCACCTTCCTTGGTTGATGATTGAACCAGTGGGAGTTGAGCAGGTTAATAGCTGACTGGCGTGGAGGCGATATGAAGAGGTCGGCCCCAGCTGGGAGGAAAGTGGGACGCCACACCTCTGTCCCCAGGAATCTGGGGGCCACATGTCTACTGCCACCTGCCATCCTCTGCCTGGAGCCCCCCCCCCACCAACCCCAGGGCAGTCGCCAAGAAGGGGAACAGGACCTGGCCCCCCAGCCAGTGCGCCTCCCGGGGCAGGCCATGGAGGGGCAGCACCCTGCCCAGAGCAGGGTGCTGTGGTCCAGCCAGGGCGATGGCAAAGTGGACCCACCTGTTGACCAGGCCCTGGGCTCCTCCCGCCGCAGGCTTTACCGGCCAGAACTGTGAGGAGAACATTGACGACTGTCCTGGAAACAACTGCAAGAATGGAGGTGCCTGTGTGGACGGCGTGAATACTTACAACTGCCGCTGCCCTCCAGAGTGGACAGGTGCACGTGCTGGGGCACCGGCCGGGGGCACCCCCCACTAGTCCCACCACCCGCATGTGGACAGGGGCCCATGAGCCCGGTCTAGGCCAGGAAGGATGGCGTGACCTGGGGTAGTCCCTGGCCAGAGCCAGGGTCTGAGGCCCCCACCCCAGTGGCCACACCGACATGGCACCAGCTCTTCATCGTGGGCCATCTGTAGCCTGGCCCCGGGTGGCCCTGGCTGGCCCTGTGGTTGGGTCTCCTGGGTTAGGGCCAAGCTGGAGGCTCACGTCCAGGGATAGCAGACAAGCGTGCCCACAGCAGAGCAGTGACTCAGGCTGGTGGCAGGTGGAAGAGTCCACCGGGGAAGGCTTCCTGGTGGAGGTGGGCCCTGCACATTGTGGTCAAGGGCCTGGCGGCATTCGCCCAGCCTGATGGTCTCGGTGCCCATAGGTCAGTACTGTACTGAGGACGTGGACGAGTGTCAGCTGATGCCCAACGCCTGCCAGAACGGTGGGACCTGCCACAATACGCATGGCGGCTACAACTGCGTGTGCGTCAATGGCTGGACTGGTGAGGACTGCAGTGAGAACATCGACGATTGTGCCAGCGCCGCCTGCTTCCATGGTGCCACATGTCACGACCGTGTGGCCTCCTTCTACTGCGAGTGTCCCCACGGCCGCACGGGTGAGTGCCAAGCTGGAGGGGGCAGGGCTGTTCCAGGCGTCAGGGAGTAGGGCCCCCTGAGATGGCCCGAGAGGGGCCCTTCTGGAAGGATGAAGGCCAGGGGTATGCCTAGGGCAGGCCCGCTGGTTATACCCTCTTGGAATGACCTGGGTGTTGTGGGCCTGATTGGGGCTGCTCAGCAGTGTGACTGTGGGAGGCCTGTCCTGCCCGGGCCGGGGAGGGGACCTTGCTGACTGCTGCCACCCCGCCCAGGTCTGCTCTGCCACTTGAACGACGCCTGCATCAGCAACCCTTGCAATGAGGGCTCTAACTGTGACACTAACCCTGTCAATGGCAAAGCCATCTGCACCTGCCCGTCAGGCTACACGGGGCCAGCCTGCAGCCAGGACGTGGATGAGTGCTCTCTGGGTGCGTCGGGCTGGGATGTGCGGCGGGGGGACAGCTGCTGGACAGGTGTTCCTGGCCCAAGGGGGTGGAGGCTGCTGGAAGGGTGTTCCCAGCCCGATTCAGGGCAGGGTAGGCTGCATGCCCCAGAATAGTCCGGAGCTCAGGGCATCTGAAGCAGCCTCTCACTGGAGCTGTGTACTCCTGTCCCCCGCCAGGTGCCAACCCCTGTGAGCATGCAGGCAAGTGCATCAACACGCTGGGCTCCTTTGAATGCCAGTGTCTGCAGGGCTACACTGGCCCCCGCTGTGAAATTGATGTCAATGAGTGCATCTCAAACCCATGTCAGAATGATGCCACCTGCTTGGACCAGATCGGGGAGTTCCAGTGTATCTGCATGCCTGGTGAGTGGAGCCTGCCTGAGGCCCTGCAGTGCCTGGCCTCCACAGAGGCCCGGAGAGCAGCCCGGGGCCTGCCTGGCCACCAAGCCCCATGCTGCCGGGTACACAGCAGAAGAACACGTGTGGGGATGCTGGCTCCGCAGCTCCCTGAGGCCATTCATGGACCACTGTGCCCCTTCACCCCCCCCCCCCCACCAGGCTACGAGGGCGTACACTGTGAAGTCAACACGGATGAGTGTGCCAGCAGCCCTTGTCTCCAGAATGGCCGCTGCCTGGACAAAATCAATGAATTTCTGTGCGAGTGCCCCACGGGTGAGGCCCATCCCCTGCATGGCTGCCACCAAGTCCCCACCATCCCTCAGGGGAGGTGGACCAGGAGCTCTGACGCCCTGCTTGCGGGGGGGGGGGGCTCCACTCAGGCCGGGCCTTGTCCTGTAGGAGCCCCTCCCTACTGTCCTGGGGCGGGGGTGCCAGGCCACTGCCCTGGGGCCGGGCTGCAAGGACTTCACTTTGGGAATGAAAGGGCTGGGCCAGGCTAGGCAGGGTGTACCAGCCTCCATCTCTCTGGGGGCCAGGGGACCCCAGAAATCCTCCTTGCTGTGGGTTCCCCTAAGGGTGAGTACACTCTGGGAGCAGCCCTGTCCTCCCTGAGGGGCTTTGAGGGGAGGTGCCAGCCTGGCTCTCGGAGGCAGTGCCGGGAAGGAGTCAGCTGGCCTGCACTCCCCACCTTCACTGGCCCTCAGTGAACCTGATGGTCAGGGGGGCTTGAGGAGCTCAGGGCAGGAGGGGTGTAGGTCCGGGGGCACTGAGCCCCAAGAGGGTTTGCAGGTCAGAGGCTGAGTCTGCAAGGTGTCAGTCGGCCATCCCAGGACACTGAGGGGGAGTTCATTGCAGCCTGACATGGTTGTGCCCACAGCAGCCGGGGTCCCCTCAGAGGAGGCAGGAAGGGGGCAAGAGGAGAGATCAGAATGTCTTCTGAGCCCTGGCCAGGGCAGGCTCTGGGGAACCCCTCCCAGGAACCCCTTGCTCTGGTCCAGCTGGGGCTTGTCCAGGGGGCCTCCTGGCACCCACTGCATCTGACTACCACCCCTTTCCTGGCCACAGGCTTCACCGGGCATCTATGTCAGTATGACGTGGATGAGTGTGCGAGCACGCCCTGTAAGAACGGTGCCAAGTGCCTGGATGGGCCCAACACCTACAGCTGCATGTGCACAGAAGGTAAGTGGCCTGTGGGAGGAGGGTGGGCGGGCTTGCAGAGCCTGAGCACGGAGTGTGGGGGGCAGCATCCCTGAGGAAAGGCACCTGCCGGTCCTCCCCTTTGGGGGAGGACGAGAGCGCCAGGTCTGGCAGGTGGCATTCCGGGAATTGCACTGACGCCCTGGGCCCCTACCCTGTAGGCTACACGGGCCTCCACTGCGAGGTGGACATTGATGAATGTGACCCCGACCCCTGCCACTACGGGGTGTGCAAGGATGGGGTGGCCACCTTCACCTGCCTGTGCCAGCCGGGCTACACGGGCCACCACTGTGAGAGCAACATTAATGAGTGCCACAGCCAGCCCTGCCGCCACGGTGGCACCTGCCAGGACCGTGACAATGCCTACCTCTGCTCCTGCCTCAAGGGGACCACAGGTGCCCAGGGGGGGCCTGGGCTGGGGGTAGGGGGATGTCGGGGCATGGGGTCGGGGCACCAGAACTGATCACAGTGCTGCCCCTGCCAGGACCCAACTGTGAGACAAACCTGGACGACTGTGCCAGCAGCCCCTGTGAGTCAGGCACGTGCCTGGATAGGATCGACGGTTACGAGTGTGCGTGCGAGCCGGGCTACACAGGTGAGCGGCCAGGGCCCCGCAGACCAGGGGCAGCCTCTTGCAGCAGAGGGCACGGGAGCCCTGGGACTCTGACCGGCACCAGGATGGGCGTCCTCAAGCCCCTAGGCACACGTTCCCTGTCTGCCAACCACCGCTGTCCACCCCAGAGGCCCAGCTGGGCAGCCGGATGACATGGGCCCTGTTCCTGGAGCTGCCGGACTAGGCAGGGTGGCGCTGTGTTCACGGCTGAAGTCCCTGCTGACCGGGTTTATGCCCCAGGAGGACCCAGGGAGGGGTGGGTGGCCATCCCAAGTTCCACAGTGGGGACACCGAGGCTCACAGGGGCCAGGACTTGCTCACTGCAGCTCCAGTTCTGGGGGCATCCCCAGGACGTGGGTGTCTGAGCTCTGCCCTACCCCCCCCCGCCCCTGGCCACAGGGAGCATGTGCAATGTGAACATCGACGAATGCGCAGGCAACCCCTGCCACCATGGGGGCACGTGCGAGGATGGCATCAATAGCTTCATGTGCCGCTGCCCCGAGGGCTACCATGGCCCCACATGCCTGTCCGAGGTCAACGAGTGCAGCAGCAACCCCTGCATCCATGGGGCTTGCCGGGACAGCCTCAACGGGTAGGCGCTGGGGCTGTGGGGGGGTAGCCGGGGGGGCAGGCCCAGGAGACGCTGCAGTGGGTGCCCGCTCGTGGGCCGATGACCATGTGGGCCCTCATCAGGGCCTGGCATGTGCACAGTGCAGCTCCGGGCTGCATGCCATCATGGGCTCAGGCCGCAGGTCCTAGGTGAGCCGAGGCACCTCTGTGATGCACTCATCGGCCTGTTCCTCGGCCCGACTGCTAAGCCAGCTCCCAACTGCAAAGATGAAAGGGGCATGTGTTGCAGTGCCCGCAGCCAGATTAATGAGGTGGCTGAGGTTGCCTAAGGCAGGGGCCTGGAGGTCCAGCAGTGTGACCTCCCGGCCAGGCACAGGCGTTGGGACAGCTTCGGGGTGGAGGGATGGTGCTCAGAGTGTGCATCTCCCACACGGCTTCTCCTGAGGCTCCTCTTGGGTGATAAACCGCTTGCCCCACAATTTCTTCCTCTGAGCTCCGTGACTCACTCTGGCAAGTCCTCAGCCCCGAGGATGAGGTGCAGGGGCCCCCAGCTTATGGGGGTTTGGTCAGAGCTATAGGTGACAGCCTGGCCCATATGGTGGGCATCTGACATGGGCACCACCGTGGGCCCGAGCCTGTCTCCCATGGTGCCTGTGCTGACAGCCAGCATGGGAGGACCTCACACATGGGGTGTCAGGGAGCGGTGAGGACCCAGGGCAGCCAAGGCTGGCTTCGTCCCTGACACCTGCTGGGTGCCCAACACTGCCCTGGGGACAGAGATGTCCACTTGAGCAGGGCCCTCGCTCTCGGTTCAAGGCCATGTGGTGGGTGAGCGGCAGATGGCTTGCTGACCGCTGCCCTGGACTAGGCGCTGCCCCGGGGGTAGTATAACCAAACCCTGCTGCTGTCTTGAGCACGGTGGGTGCTCTTACTCCCACTTTGAGGGTCAACGTGGACCTGCTGCTCTGTGCTGCGGGGATGCAGGACAGGAGCAGAGCCGGGAGTGTGGGCACCTGTGGATGGTTCTGCGGTCACCTCTGCAGGTACAAATGTGACTGTGACCCTGGGTGGAGTGGGGCAAACTGTGACGTGAATAACAACGAATGTGAGTCCAACCCCTGTGCCAATGGGGGCGCTTGCAGAGACATGACCAGCGGCTATGTGTGCACATGCCGGGAAGGCTTCAGTGGTGAGTGGGGCTGACGGGAGCTCTGGTGGGGGGACGGAGTGACCCATGGTGTCACCTGCTGCCGCTGGGGTGGGTGTAGGGCTCCTCCTCCACCCCAGGGCATGAGGAGGGCCCCACTGCAGGACCTGTCCACGGCCCCGTGGTGATGGGCACGCTAACTGCTGGTCCTCCCTCCAGGTCCCAACTGTCAAACCAACATCAACGAGTGTGCGTCCAACCCGTGCCTGAACCAGGGCTCATGCATTGATGACGTGGCTGGATACAAGTGCAACTGCCCGCTGCCCTACACAGGTGAGGGCAGGGCCTGTAGGTCCTAGGGCCTGGCCACTTTCAGGCCTCACCCCACTGGTGTCACTGCCAGATTCACCAGGAACATACGGGATGCCGGGGAGACACTCTAATAGGAGCCCATCCCAAATAATTGATTTGGTCAGCCCACCCAGCAGGTGGGGTCTTCCACACTAGGGCCAGGAGCTGGGCCTGGACTGTTGGCCTCCACGACCTGGTGTCCACACCACATGGGTCCCTGGGGCCAGGCTGCCCCCGCCCTTGCTGGCCAGGCCTGAGGGATCCCTTTGATGGCGGGACGTTCTCTGTGTCGGGGAACAAGGAGTCTTCTGTGAGTGCTGAGCAGAGGCGGGAGGCATTTCCCTGGGCGTCCCGGCACCCACCGTTGGCCTGGCTGACAGAATTGCAGGAAATGGTCCTCTCTGTAGAGAGAGCTGAAAGACAGACGTCCATGACCACTGCTGCCCCTGGGTCCCACTGGGAGTGGGCAGAGGGTGCTACCTCTGGGGACGGCTTCAGACCACACCACTGACCAGCTGGAGGTCCAGAGGCCGCCCTCTCTGGCCAGGCGGAGGGGGCTGGGAGCGGGGGGCCTGTGCCTGTGCTGCTGGCCCCGCAACATGGGGCAGGCTGTGGCCAGCGTCGTATTTTCTTTGATGGGAGTTGGGGACCTAGATTTTGTCCTGTGTCAGCGAGGAAGCTCTAGGCTGGTAGCCGCCCAGGGGCCCTCTCGCTGGGGGCACACAGGTCCCTTTCGGACACAGTATCAGAGATTGGAGGGCCTGGTGGGGAGGAGCCGGCCTGTGCTGACCCACTTCCCGTCTGCCCACTTCCTGCTTCCCTCTGCACAATTGTCGGAAACTCTGGCGAATTTCCTGCCTGCCTAGGTCACCGTGGAAACAGACAGAAAGAAAGGCTCTGGAAAATCACCCCAGCAGGCCTGGGAGATAATGGGCCTCGGGGAAGATAGCACTTCCTTTCTTCTCCGGGAGTCGGCCCCCACAGCCGTAAACAGGAAGGCTGTCTACTGGGCTCTCAGGGAGGAAAGTCACCCCAGTGTGACATGCTTCTAGCGAGACCCCCTTCCCCGTGCCGAGGTCCTGTGCCGCCGGAGCTTGTCCTCTGCTTGGTGGCTCCCGTGGCCTCTGACCAGGCGCTGGCTGTACAAGGGCCTTGGGAGGAGAGGGTGTGAAGCTGGGAGCAGGGGGGCCCTGTGATGTGGTAGGCAGCCTCCAGTCTGGGGTCTGGTGCTTCCGAGGGGTCGAGGCCCAGGCTGTATCCTGTGGGGACTGCTTTGGAGCTGACTGTCCCTCTGGTTTGTCTTCAGCTCCCCAGTTTGGGTCGTGACACAGCCAGGAGCTTGCCTAGGGTTCACCCCCAGCCCAAGGGTCTCCTTCAGGAGATGACGTGGAGCGCAGACCCTCTGCTCTGGGTCTCAGCACTTGTCCCCCTTCCATTTAGGGGCTACATGTGAGGTGGTGCTGGCCCCGTGCGCCCCCAGCCCCTGCAGAAACGGGGGTGCGTGCAAGGAATCTGAGGACTACGAGAGCTTCTCGTGCATCTGCCCCACGGGTTGGCAAGGTGAGGCCTCCTGGCCCTGCGGCCCTGCCTGGGTTCCTTCCCCTGGGGCAGGGGGCTCTGGAAGCAGGAATGGGCCTGACGGGGTCCTTCCCACCCTGGATTTCTGTAATCTGCAAGGTTGGGGGGTGGGGGTCGCGAGTCAGAGAGCCCTTCCTTCCTGTGGGGTGTCCCCAGTGGACTGTCCCCGGGCAGAGGAGGCCCCGTGGCTGGGAGGGTGGGGGCTGACCCTACACACCCCCTCGCGCCCCCAGGACAGACCTGCGAGGTCGACATCAATGAGTGTGTGAAGACCCCGTGCCGCAATGGTGCGTCCTGCCAGAACACCAACGGCGGCTACCGCTGCCACTGCCGCGCCGGCTACACGGGGCGCAACTGTGAGACGGACGTGGATGACTGCCGGCCCAGTGAGTGACTTCCCGGCTCTGCACCCCCATTGCCTGGCTCCTCCTGCCCTGTACCCCCTCCGCCACTGACTCTGGCCCCTCTGAGTGTTCTCAGACCTGCAGGTTTCCAGGCGGCTGTGGGGCAGGGAGCTGGCTGCTGTCAACTGGGAGGCCTGAGGGGGCCGTGCCTGGGGCGGGTGGCTTCACGTGGCCCGAGGAGAGTGGTTCTGGGTGGCCTAGGAGCCTGAGCCTCTGGAGCCAGACCGTGGGTTCTGGGAGCTCCTCCGACAGCGCGGTGCCTGGCCCCACCCAGTGTGGTCTTCTCGGTCCTCACTGACCTGCCGGGGAGGAGGGCTATCAGCCCCTGACGCCGGGTCATGGTGTCACAAGCCACTGAGACCCAGAGAAACCCAGCAAGCAGGGGAGATGGTGACACCAACTCCGTCAGTCCTCAAGCCTGCAGCCTGGGGGCTGGGAGCGCTTGCGGAGAGCACCTGGAGGGGGAGTGCAGGCACCAGTGGTGCCCCCCCTCAGCCCCCCTCAGGCCTGCCCTTTTGTCCCCTCTCAGACCCGTGCCACAATGGCGGCTCCTGCACAGATGGCGTCAACACAGCCTTCTGCGACTGCCTGCCTGGCTTCCAGGGGCCCTTCTGTGAGGAGGACATCAATGAGTGTGCCAGCAACCCCTGCCGCCATGGCGCCAACTGCACAGACTGTGTCGATAGCTACACCTGCACCTGTCCCACGGGCTTCAGCGGGATCCACTGTGAAAACAACACACCCGACTGCACAGAGAGGCGAGTGCGCAGGGCTGTCCAGGTGCAGGCTGAGGCAGCAGGGCAGAAGCCTGGGGTGGGGGGTAGGTGCACCGCCTGGGGCACCCAGCAGGCATCCAGCTGGTCAGCCCTCGCTGTATAACCAGTCAGATGGCAATCACTGTGTCCTAGAAAGGCCCTTGTCCACTGACCAGCGTGAGAACCAGAGCCCAGGTGGTCTTTCCTGAAGAACTGGTGTGCCCCCTTCTATGATCAACTCTATGACCCATCTTGTTTCCTTTTGTGCCCGGGGTGCCAGGAGGCTCCTTGCTCAGTGCTCTCCATCCTTTGTTTCCGACATGGTCATCTCCCTCAGTATCTGAGTGTGTTCTGGTTTCTTCCTGGTTCTTACTCTTACCACCACCCATGTGGGTGTCATAAAGTTGCTCTTGGCACAACCTGTAAAGAAGGCAGAGAATGTGGTGTCAGGTGGTGGGAGAGCCGGAGGTCCCTGGTGCTGTGTTAGGGGCCTCCCTGAGTTCAGCCAGGCTACTCCCTGCCCGCTCTAGCTGTTGGGCCCCTTTTATCGTCTGAGTTGAGGGAGGCTGCATAGGCAGGTCTCATGCTCCGCTCACCCATCTCCCCTGCTGCTTGCTCCTGTCCAGCTCCTGCTTCAATGGTGGCACCTGCGTGGATGGCATCAACTCCTTTACCTGCCTGTGTCCACCGGGCTTCACGGGCAGCTACTGCCAACACGACATCAATGAGTGTGACTCCCGGCCCTGCCTACACGGTGGCACCTGCCAGGACAGCTACGGGACCTACAGGTGCACCTGCCCGCAGGGCTACACGGGCCTCAACTGCCAGGTGAGCGGGTGGGCTGCACAGTGCCTGGCAGAAGGTGGCCAGGGTGGGGTGTCGACCCACAGTGCATCCTCACAGCCTCCCTGCCAGGCCCCTCTTTTGTTGGCTTCCCCAGGCCGCTGGCAAGTGGGTGAGGCAAGAGCCAGGCTAGCGGGGACAGGAGTGGCCATGGTCCCGTGGTTCTGGGGATCTTGACTGCCAGCCCAGTGCCTGGCCCAAGGCCATGTTGATTCCTAAGGAATCTAGTGGGGAGTGGGGCTTTTTTGGGTCAGGAGCAGAGGTTTATGGAGCGAGACCAAGAAGCAGAGGAGGAAGGCAGCTAGTTTTTTCTCAAGAACCATTTTTTTTTGAAAAAATATCTAAAAGTGACGGCTCTGGTGGCTCAGCAGTTTAGCACCGCCTTCAGCCCAGGGTGTGATCCTGGAGACCCCAGATCGAGTCCCATGTTGGGCTCCTGGCATGGAGCCTGTTTCTCCCTCTGCCTGTGTCTCTGCCCGCCCCCCCACGATGGATAAATAAATAAAATCTTAAAAAAAAAAAGAAAGTATGTAAAAGTATCAAAGATGTATCTTTATTAAAGATTTTCACATAAGATATCTGTTTATAGATAGTCCCAACAAAATATAGTTCCAAAGAAGAGTCTTCCTTCAAGGAAACACGGGTCTAGATTAGCCGAGGGCCCAGAGAGAGTGCGAGCCCCTCCGCCCCAGCTGCAGGGGAGCCCCTGAGCCTCAGCTTCCACTTCTGTAGGATGGGCTCACAGCCTGCCCCGGGTACACAGGTCTCTGGCAGATGTGCATGGTGCACCTGCCGGGTGGGATGGGCCTCGGTGGGCGGTGTGAGTACGGATGCCCCTGCCGTCCCCAGAACCTCGTGCGCTGGTGTGACTCTTCACCCTGTAAGAACGGCGGCAAATGCTGGCAGAGCAACACCCTGTACCGGTGCGAGTGCCACAGTGGCTGGACTGGCCTCTACTGCGATGTACCCAATGTGTCCTGTGAAGTGGCCGCCCAGCGGCAAGGTAACTGGCTGTGTCCCCTAGTGCCCCCCTGCCTCCGCCCTGGCTGACCCCCCACCTGCAGCCCAAGGCCTCACACCTACACCCTCCCCCCACATCCCATGCAGACGTCAATGTCACCCACCTCTGCCGGAACGGGGGGCTCTGCATGGATGCAGGCAACACGCACCACTGCCGCTGCCAGGCAGGCTACACAGGCAGCTACTGCGAGGACCAGGTGGATGAGTGCTCACCCAGCCCCTGCCAGAACGGGGCCACCTGCACCGACTATCCTGGTGGCTATTCCTGTGAGGTGGGCACCCATCCTCATGGTGGGGAGGGGGTGTGTGCAGTGCGTGCCAAGCCCTAGGCTGCAAGGGAGACAGCAGTGGAGACTAAACCCAACAGGTGTGGTTCCAGGAAGGGAGGGCTGTGATAATCAGGGAAGACTGCCTGTTGAGGGTGTCCCGTGGGGAAGCCTAGAAGAGGGAGACTACACGGAAATATAGGATATGGTTTTCCTCTGGGTCTCCTTCCCCAGAGCTGTCCCTCTGGGCTCAGCAGATACCTGCCCCAAGGCCCCCACTTCTGTTTGGCAAGACAAGCTCTAGTCCCTGCTCCAAGCAGTGACTCAGCTTACCAGGGCCCTCCTTAGTGTCAGCTGGGTTGGGTCTCCCTCTGGGTAGACCGGGTGTGAGAACCTCAAGGCTTAGCTGGTCTGGAGGGTGGCTCATGTGGCCCCGCCCACCCACACAGGTGCAGAGGGCCACAGATCAGCCTCCCACTGATCCACAGCTGCACCTCTTGTCTATTTCCCCGCACAGTGTGTGGCCGGGTACCACGGGGTGAACTGCTCCGAGGAAATGAATGAGTGTCTATCCCACCCATGCCAGAATGGGGGCACCTGCATCGACCTCATCAACACCTACAAGTGCTCCTGTCCCCGGGGCACACAGGGTAAGGATCCCCCACACCCTGGGGCTGGGGTCCAGGGGGCGAGTGGGCAAGTCAGGCACTGGTCACAAGCATCCTAGAGCTTCCGCTCTGCCCTATGGGGCAGGAGACAGGTGTGGGACTGACCAGGGATGGAGCCAAGGGAGGGAGTCCAGCCAGGCCACTGGCACAGGGCAACAAGTGTGGGGTGCAGCCCTGTTGCCGCATCCCCTCTCCTGAACATTTGTGGGGTCCCATCCTCCTGACCGTTTGACAGAGGGAGCTAGGCCAGCACGTGGCTGGTCCCTGACAGTGCCCGGCTTCTGCAGGTGTGCACTGTGAGGTCAATGTGGACGACTGCAGTCCCCCCATCGACCCCGTCTCCCGGGGCCCCAAGTGCTTTAACAACGGCACCTGTGTGGACCAGGTGGGCGGCTACAGCTGCACCTGCCCACCCGGCTTCGTTGGCGAGCGCTGTGAGGGCGACGTCAATGAGTGCCTGTCCAATCCCTGTGACATCCGAGGCACCCAGAACTGCGTACAGCGTGTCAATGACTTCTACTGCGAGTGCCGCGCAGGCCACACTGGTGGGTGCTGGGGCAGGGTGGGGCAGGGCAAGGGCCGGGGAAGGACGGGCCCCTCATGCCCACTCTCATCCCCAGGACGCCGCTGTGAGTCCATCATCAATGGCTGCAAGGGCAGGCCCTGCCAGAATGGGGGCACCTGCGCCGTGGCATCTAACACAGCTCGTGGCTTCATCTGCAAGTGCCCTGCGGTAGGTGTCCCAGGGGCTCTTTGGTCTGCGGGGGGCAGGAGAGTGCCCCCTCCCTGCCACTGCACATGGAGGGCAGGGAGGGCTGGCTGGGGCTGGCCTGCGTCCTCCTGGCTCTGAGATCCAGGTTTTCTGGCCGAAGTATATTTGCAGAGCTGACTCAGGTTTATAGAGAAATGGTGCAGGCACCTGCTATGCCCCTGTCTGCACCATCCCCATGTGGCTTTTGTACCTCGGGGTCACACATGGGGGTAACAGTGGGTGAGCACACTGGGGCCAGCTGTGTTGGTCGGGGTTGCTCCTGCAGGGTGTGTGCTCTGGGCTCTGATAAAGGCAGCACCACATGCCCTCCAGGGCCACGGCCTGTGAGCATCTCAGTGCCTGGTGTCATCCTCAACCCCCCTCCCGGCCCCCAGCAACCCCTGGGCTTCCGTGTGGGGAGAATGTGCCATCCAAGGCACCGGCTGCGGGCTGTCCCAGGCACAGGGACAGGTGGCCCTACCTGTCCTCCTGACACCCCGCTATCTCCCATCCCCCAGGGCTTTGAGGGTGCCACGTGTGAGAATGATGCCCGGGCCTGCGGAAGCCGGCGCTGCCTCAATGGTGGCACGTGCATTTCGGGCCCGCGCAGCCCCACCTGCCTGTGCCTGGGCCCCTTCACCGGCCCCGAGTGCCAGTTCCCCGCCGGCAGCCCCTGTGTGGGTGGCAACCCCTGCTATAACCAGGGTAGCTGCGAGCCCACCACCGAGAGCCCCTTCTACCGCTGCCTGTGCCCCGCCAACTTCAATGGGCTCCTGTGCCACATCCTGGACTACAGCTTTGGGGGTGGCCTGGGCCTCGACATCCCCCCACCACAGATAGAGGAGGCCTGCGAGCTGCCTGAGTGCCACGAAGAGGCGGGCAACAAGGTGTGCAGCCTGGCATGCAACAACCATGCGTGCGGCTGGGACGGCGGCGACTGCTCGCTCAACTTCAACGACCCGTGGCAGAACTGCTCACAGTCATTGCAGTGCTGGAAGTATTTCAGCAACGGCCACTGCGACAGCCAGTGCAACTCTGCTGGCTGCCTGTTCGATGGCTTCGACTGCCAGCGTGCAGAGGGCCAGTGCAAGTGAGGCGTTGGGGGGCGGGGCCTTGGGTGGGGCTTGGGCAGAGTGGGTGGAGTATAGGTGGGCAGGGCAGAGCAAGGTGGGGAAGGGGGCGGGGCTTAGGCAGGGGGTAGGGTACAGGTGGGCAGGAGGTGGGCTGGGGTGGGGTACATGTGAGGTGGGGGCGGGGCACAAGTGAGCAACGGGTGGGGCTCTGGGGGCAGGGCTCTGGGAGGGGGCACCAGGGCAGGGCACAGGTGGAGAAGCAGGTGCAGGGAGGGGTCCCAGAAGGGGCACAGGTGAGGACCCGGGTGCAGGCAGGGCTCTGGGAGGGGCCGGCGGGGGCGCAGGGCTGGACAGGGCCCTGAGCGTGCCTGCATCCATCTGTCCACAGCCCCCTGTACGACCAGTACTGCAAGGACCACTTCGGTGATGGGCACTGTGACCAGGGCTGCAATAGCGCGGAGTGTGAGTGGGATGGGCTGGACTGTGCAGAGCATGTCCCCGAGCGGCTGGCAGCTGGTGCCCTGGTGCTGGTGGTGCTCACACCGCCTGCACAGCTGCGCAACAACTCGCTGCACTTCCTGCGGGAGCTCAGCCGCCTGCTGCACACCAACGTGGTGTTCAAGCGTGATGCTCATGGCCAGCCCATGATCTTCCCATACTACGGACGAGAGGAGGAGCTGCGCAAACACCCCATCAAACGTGCGGTGGACAGCTGGGCCGTGCCTGGGGCCCTGCTAAATCGGGTGGAGGCTGCATTGCTCCCTGGTGGGGCTGGACGCCGGCGCAGGGAGCTGGACCCCATGGACATCCGCGGGTGAGCGTGCTCCAGCCAGCTCCCCACTCCCCTGGTGGGCCAGGTGCTGCCTCCCAACCTGATGGCGGAATAGACAGAGGGTCCCACAAGACCCAGACTTCCTGGGCCCACCTGCCCAGCACCTGGGGTCAGTTCCCAGAGGAGGACCAGACTCCTGAGATGGGAGAACAGTGCTTGCATCTCCCAGTGGGATGTACAGGGTGGCAGAGTGGTCGAGGGAGCACTTTGAGGAGTGTCTCAGAAGCACCTGCTGTGTGTGCCCATGTGGGGCTTGCTGGGCTGGAGGGAGCGCTGTCCACCTCCTGGGTGGTTCTGTACAGTTATGCCCATCCTGGGAGTGCCCCCTCCCCCATGGGGATGATGCCATGGGCCCAAGGGGTAAATGGAGCAGCTGTGGGGGTGCACCTGAGGTCTGAGCTCCCTGACCTGGGTACTCCCCTAGATCTATCGTCTACTTGGAGATCGACAACCGGCAGTGTGTCCAGTCATCCTCGCAGTGTTTCCAGAGCGCCACGGATGTGGCCGCCTTCTTGGGTGCTCTTGCCTCGCTGGGGAGCCTCAACATCCCTTACAAGATTGAGGCCGTGCAGAGTGAGTGGCCCGCCCTAGCCCCACTCCCTGGGGGACAGTTTGCAAGGCTTCTAAGGAAAGTCTACCTGGGAGGGGCTGCATCTCCCAGCCTTCCCCCCCCCCCCCGCCCCCTGGCAAATGTTCTTGTTTTTTGTGCCATTTGCCGCCCACGCGGTGCGTGTCATGCCGTCCAGAGCGCAGGAAGCACTTCTGTGGGATTTTCTGTCTGGCGCGCCCTCCCTACCCGTAGTGACAGCTGTCGGGGTGGCTGGCCCAGGGGATGGACACATCTGCCAGAAAGTGGGAGCCTTTTTCTCCCCCTCCCTGTTCCCCTGATTTTTCTTTGTTGGGTATTATTTCAAAATCATTACAGCTTTTTAAAAAAGAGAGAGAGAGAGAAGAATTGATCGGTGTCATGTGAAGTGTTGAAGTTTGTATCTCGAAAATCCCTGTAAATCCTTTGTCTTAACAGCTCAATGCAAGTGCAGTGATTTGAAGTTGGCTAATCCTTCTCCCTTAAAGGAGAAAAAAGTAAAAGCCGTCTCCAGATAGTCGGCTGGTGCAAGAGAGAATTTAGCGATAGTTTGCAATTCTGATTAATCGCGTAGAAAATGACCTTATTTTGGGGGGCGGGGTGGAGGAGAGCGGGTGAGGAGGCACCCAGCCGCGGAGCCAGTCCGCTGCCCCCCGGCTGCCGGCCTGCCGTGGAGCTGCCGCCTGATATCTGGGCACCCACAGGTGAGACCGTGGAGCTGCCCCCGCCCCCGCAGCTGCACTTCATGTACGTGGCCGTGGCCGCCTTCGTGTTGCTCTTCTTCGTGGGCTGCGGGGTGCTGCTGTCCCGCAAGCGCCGGCGGCAGCATGGACAGCTCTGGTTCCCTGAAGGCTTCAAGGTGTCAGAGGCCAGCAAGAAGAAGCGGCGGGAGCCCCTTGGCGAGGACTCCGTGGGTCTCAAGTTAGTGGACGCCACCGCAGCCTCTGGGGGGCTTGGGGGAGACGGGTCCCGTCCCCTGCAGACCCACAGGCCTCACCTTGCTCGGTCCAAGGGCACTGGGCGGCTGCCTGAGCCCCGGCCCTGGGGGCAGCCCTGCTCGGTCTCACTCCCCCGCCCTCCTGCTCCCAGGCCCCTGAAGAATGTCTCAGATGGCGCGCTCATGGACGACAACCAGAACGAGTGGGGTGACGAGGACCTGGAGGCTAAGAAGTTCCGGGTGAGTCTGGTGGGATCTTGGACGTCCCTGGGCGGCTCCACCCCTGCCCTGGGCCCCCTGTGATGGGCCCTCTGCTCACCCCTTCCTTAGTTCGAGGAACCGGTGGTTCTTCCCGACCTGGATGACCAGACAGACCACCGGCAGTGGACGCAGCAGCACCTGGATGCTGCCGATCTGCGCGTGTCGGCCATGGCTCCCACGCCACCCCAGGGTGAAGCCGATGCCGACTGCATGGACGTCAATGTCCGAGGGCCAGGTAGGCGCACAGCCAGCCACCCGCCACTGCCCCCCACCCCAGAGGCTCTTGGGACAGGGTTACCCTCATCCGGCAGCTTGCCGGGGTCAGTATGCTGGAGGCCGGGCACTGGGTAGGCAAGGTGCACTCTCAGGACAGGATGTCCCGGGAGATGCTCCTCCCTTACCTTAGCTGGCTCCATCTGGGGAAGGCATTCTGCCCATCAGATTCATTCCTTCTGAAACGTCTGAGGTGCTTACATCACCTTTTCCCGGATGGGTTACTGATGAAGGTCTCAGGCAGGTCAGGCCATGGGGCTGCAGGGCTACCGTCACCCACTAGCCAATTGGCAGCGGGACTGGCTCTGTCCCTTGGGAAGCTCAGGTTGATTTTGGTGGCCCCACCGTGGGTAGAGGGTGCCACAGGCTGGGCTGTGCATCCACATGGCCGCCCACCAAGTCAAGACCATGGACACCCCCGCTGCTGCCGCTGCCTGGGGCCCACCCTCCTGACCGAGCCCTCCCCTGCGTTCACACAGATGGCTTCACGCCCCTCATGATCGCCTCCTGCAGTGGAGGAGGCCTAGAGACGGGCAACAGCGAGGAGGAAGAGGACGCTCCAGCAGTCATCTCCGACTTCATCTACCAGGGCGCCAGCCTGCACAACCAAACAGACCGCACCGGCGAGACCGCCCTGCACCTGGCCGCCCGCTACTCGCGCTCTGATGCGGCCAAGCGCCTGTTGGAAGCCAGCGCAGATGCCAACATCCAGGACAACATGGGCCGCACCCCGCTACACGCGGCCGTGTCCGCTGACGCACAGGGTGTCTTCCAGGTGGGCAGCTGCTGCACGTGCCCTTCCACCAGCCCCTGGCCCACCCACTTTGCCCCTGGTCTGGCTGGCGACTGGGCTCACGGGCGCCAGAGCCCTGACATCAAGTGTAGCCTGAGCGGGGATGGTTGGTAGCTTCACATGAACCTGTGGCTCTGAGTCACACAGCTCCAAGGAAGGCTGGAGGCAGGTGTGCAGGAGGCCTGCAGGGCGTGGGGGTGAGAGGCCTCCTGGCCCCACTGTGGTAGCTCCTCACGGCCCCCTTGCTCAGCCATGGCTGGAGGCGTAGCCTGTGGCAGCGAGGGTTTTGGGGCCCTGTGGACCTGAGGCTTTGGCCTCACTGGGAGCCTGGGGGTAGCGTGGGTTCAGGGAATTGGATGTGTGGGTTTTGGGTTTCTGTCTCTGCACAGACCCCCCCCCCCTTTGCAAACCACCAGCTAGTTCCCAGGCTCTGGGCAGCCCTGCCCTGAACAGACAGGCAAGGCATGGCGCCATTTGGGGGAAAGCCCTCACAAAGCTGCTAATGTAATGATTTTTAACGCGTTACTCGCCTGCGGAGCTAAGGAAGCGAGGCTGGCTGGGGGAGGACCTGTAAACGAGCCCCCGGAGGACGGCTCTGGCTGTATTGGCTCTGACAGCCCTTCTGGCACACAGACATGTGGGAATCCCGGGGGCTCTCAGTGGGAGTGAGGCCAGCCCTTGTCACCCACCCGTGGGTGGTGACCGTCCTTCCCATCGGTGACCTGGGGCGCAGCAGCATCTGAAGGACTGCATGCTCTCTCTGAACCTGGGTGAACACAGCACAGCTCAGGAGTTCTGAGTCCATGGTCTAGGCATGGCTCTGCCCACTGTGGTTGGGCAGACACTTAACTCCTCTGTCCTGGGTGGTGGTGGTGGCAGCCAGGCCCACAGCAAGGATGGGATGAGGCCATGCCTGATGATCGAATGCCTGGTGTGTGTGGGCAGTGCAGCTTGCACCCCAGCCCCTCCAGCTATCGCCAGTGGAGTGCCGCCCTCCCTGCGCTCCTTGCGTCATCCACACTTCCCAGGACTCCACTCACAGAGGCTCTGTTGTGCTGCGGGTGGGTTCGCAGGCACTGTGTCCGGGCCGGCAGCCTCGGACACATCTGCCAAGCCTGAGACCGTCTCCTATTGTCTAGATCCTCATCCGGAATCGAGCCACAGACCTGGATGCCCGCATGCATGACGGCACGACGCCACTGATCCTGGCGGCCCGCCTGGCTGTGGAGGGCATGCTGGAGGACCTGATCAACTCACATGCTGATGTCAACGCTGTGGATGATCTGGGTAAGCCAGGCTGCGGCCCCGGGTGTGGAGGATGGGCCCGCTGTCCCTGCCAGCCCACCCTGACTGACCCTTGGCTTCCCCTTGCAGGCAAGTCTGCCCTGCACTGGGCCGCTGCTGTGAACAACGTGGAAGCTGCCGTTGTGCTGCTGAAGAATGGGGCCAACAAAGACATGCAGAACAACAAGGTGGGCTTACGGGCCGGGGCAAGGCTACAAGTCCTTTCACAGCACCTTCTGTTTGAGAACAGGCAGGAAGGGTTGACGCAGATGGAGCCCAAGCCTGGTGGGTGTGGGGGCTTGGCACTCGGGGGATGCCCAGGCCATGTTCCTGTGTGTGGAGCTGTCACCATCTTGCTCAGTGTATCCCCAAAGCCAAGGAAACTTTCCTTCCCAACTCCCAACCTGGGCCCTGGGTGCTTAGCACAGGGTGCTCCTTGGTGGCTGACCCCTGTGTGTGTTGACCCCACTTGGGTCTCCTTGGTGTGGAGTGCCCACAATGTGACCCCCCATCCTGCTAGGGAGACTGAGCCTCAGAGATGCGGGGATTGCCAGGAAGGCATTGGGCCATGGCCGGTGCCTCGTGTGAGCTGGGAAGGCACCACCAGGCCACCTGCTCCCCACTGCCACCCACACAGCAGCCTCACAGGGATGCGTGGTGTATCCTCTGTGCAGACAGGGAAATCGTAACTCAGGAGAGGTGCTAAGGCATCAGGGTCACTTGGGGACCATCTGGGGACAGGACCCTCTCAGCCTGGTGCCCAAGGGTGCCCCCTCAGGGATCCTCCAGTCCCTGAAACGGCTGCACCGTTTGTAGCTGTTATGGAGGTGAGAGAGAGAGGGAGAGAGGCCACGGTTGTAGATTCTGGGGGGTCTGTGCCCCCATACAGGTCAAACCTAGTCACTTAGAACACAGACCCCACAGACGGCCTCAGCGCAGGTCTCCTGGGATTCCTCTTAAGGGCGTTTGTAAGACTTAATTGGTCAGGTCATGGTGAAGTTGGGGAAGGGCCTACATGAGCTTGCTTCTCCGGTGCGGTCCCTCTGCTGACAGGGCATTGGTGTGGGTGACCCCCTCACCTGCCCCTCGCCTGTTCCCAGGAGGAGACACCCCTGTTCCTGGCCGCTCGGGAGGGCAGCTATGAGACCGCCAAGGTGCTGCTGGACCACTTCGCCAACCGGGATATCACAGACCACATGGACCGCCTACCTCGCGACATTGCGCAGGAGCGCATGCACCATGACATCGTTCGGCTGCTGGATGAGTACAGCCTTGTACGCAGCCCCCAGCTGCACGGCCCCGCCCTGGGCGGCACGCCGACACTGTCCCCCCCGCTCTGCTCCCCCAATGGCTACCTGGGCAACCTGAAGCCATCTGTGCCGGGCAAGAAGGCCCGCAAGCCCAGCACCAAGGGCCTGGCCTGTGGTGGCAAGGAGACCAAGGACCTCAAGGCACGCAGAAAGAAATCCCAGGACGGCAAGGCCTGCCTACTGGACAGCTCAAGTGTGCTGTCACCCGTGGACTCACTGGAGTCACCCCACGGCTACCTGTCAGACGTGGCCTCACCACCTCTGCTGTCGTCTCCATTCCAGCCATCCCCATCTGTGCCTCTTGGCCACCTGCCTGGCATGCCTGATGCCCACCTAGGTGTCAGCCACCTGAGCGTGGCCGCCAAGCCTGAGATGGCCACATTGGCTGGGGGTGGCCGGCTGGCCTTCGAGGCGGGACCGCCACGGCTCTCCCACCTGCCCGTGGCCTCCAGCACCGGCACTGTCCTGGGCACCGGCAGTGGCAGCACTAGTGGCAGTGGCGGAGGGGCCGTAAATTTCACCATGGGTGGGGCCACGGCCTTGAACGGCCAGTGTGAGTGGCTGTCCCGGCTCCAGAATGGCCTGGTGCCAAACCAGTACAACCCACTGCGAGGGAACGTGGCACCGGGCCCCCTGAGCTCGCAGGCCCCTGGCCTCCAGCACAGCCTGATGGGCCCACTGCACGCTGGCCTCCCCACCACCGCTGCCCTATCCCACATGATGAGCTACCAGGCCCTGCCCAACACTCGCCTGGCCAGCCAGCCTCACCTGGTACAGACCCAGCCACTGCAGCAGGTGCCGCAGCAGCAGCAGAACTTACAGATGCCGCAGCCCGGCCTGCAGCCGCCGCCGAGCCTGCAGCCACCCACTATCCAGCAGCCACAGAGCCTGCCGCCACCACCCCAGCCACCCCAGCCGCACCTCGGGGTGAGCTCGGCCGCCAGCGGCCACGTGGGCCGAAGCTTCCTGGGCGGAGAGCCGAGCCAGGCAGATGTGCAGCCGTTGGGTGCCAGTGGCCTGGCGGTGCACACTATCCTGCCACAGGACAGCCAGGCCCTGCCCACGGCACTGCCTGCTGCACTGGCCCCGGCCATGACCACCGCCCAGTTCCTGACCCCGCCCTCACAGCACAGCTACTCCTCCTCCCCTGCGGACAACACCCCCAGCCACCAGCTGCAGGTTCCCGAGCACCCCTTCCTCACCCCGTCCCCTGAGTCCCCGGACCAGTGGTCCAGCTCGTCGCCACATTCCCACGTCTCTGACTGGTCGGAGGGCATCTCTAGCCCGCCCACCAGCACTCAGTCCCACATCGCCCACATTCCGGAGACGCTCAAGTAAACAGCCAGCACCCCGGTGGGACCCTGGCTTCCTTTCCCAAGCCCTGCTGGGGCGTTTGCGTGCGCACCGCAGACACCGGGATGGACCGAAGGGGCTTTTTCTTAAGAAACATGTTTTTATACAAAATAAAAGGACAAGGATTTTAATTTTTTTTTAGTATTTATTTATGTACTTTTATTTTCCGAGGAAACACTGCCTTTTTTATTTATACTTAATGTTTTCTATGGCTCCAGGTAACAATTTTTATCTGTTCTGAGAAAATAAACTAGTGCTCAGCCGAGATTTTACTACTTATGATATTGTTACGTGTTTGTAAAATATGAACAAAGATTCATGATTTATAAATGCCACTTATTTATTGATTTTGTTTTTCCTTCAAAATCCAAAAGAATGATGTCGGGGAAGGGAGGTTTGAACCCGCATTGTCCAGAAAGGTGCCAGGGTGACTGGGGGCTGAGGCCCTGTCCCCGCGTGCCCCCCCGCAACCCCTCCCCCGACCCCACGCCTGGTCCTGAGCCTCCTGCCTGCATCACCTGTCACCTACTTTGTGGGAGGAGACGCATCTAGATGCAAATAAGACAGAACCTTCACCTCACCTTTAGCATGTGGATTAATTCGCGTTTAAACCAGGAGTGTGAAATATAAAATGATGTGGTTTCTTTAACGATTTTTCTGAAAACGTGCTTTTAAAGATGTGTTCTTGGGGTGTCCCGCGAGCACATTTCATGGTACCGATCATGAATCTTTGTTTCAGGTTCAGTATTACATAGTTGTGGATTGGTCTTGTGAGTTCCTGTTTCTTTTACAAGCTCCTCTGCCCCCCACCCTGGCCTTGATATGTAAGCATTGTGTAAGAGTGAGGAGTCAGGTCTCCGTGAGGCACCCACCTTGCCCCCTGACCCCCGGGGATGCCATGTGGGAGAATCCTTTTCTGGGGAAAGACACTGCCTGGACCACCCTGTTGGAGACGCCGGCACCTCACTAGACCCCACGAAAGATCAGCTGCTACCCCCTGGCCTGGGTTCAGCTCGCAGAGCGAACAGCTCTCGGCCTCGTCCTCATGGGAGACTTCCCAGCGCTGTGGCTGTGTCCAGCCTCGGTTTGCAGAGACAGCTCATCCCAAGGCCTGACACAGCTCCAGGGTCACGGGAGCCAGCTCCGGGGCCACTCCTCCTGGTCTGGAGAGGGGTGCGTGTGCCCGGGGAAGGAGCAGATTCTTGCAATATCAAGTATAAGCCTGTGGCAAAGTAAACGTCTGTAAATACATTTTTAAAGGTGGATTTTGTTTAAAAAATCTGAATGAACAGGTGTGTCCGGGGTCATGCTGATGAGGGATGTCAGAACATGGCTCTGCTCACCACCAGGTCTGGCGGCCTGACCTGCAGCCGCCGGGACCGTAGCTCCTGAGAGCAAACCCAGGGAAGGCCTCCCTGCTGCCTCCGCCAGGCAGCCTCTCCGGCCTTGCCAAGGGGCAGTGTCGTGTGCCATCCCTAGTGGGCATGACCTCAGACATGCCCTGAGATGTTGATTCTTACTGTGTTTTGTAAAAATAGAGTGTAGTTTACAGGAAAAAGGAAACTTTTTTAAAAAGTTATCTAAGTGCAAAACTGTAGGTGATGAAAATGCTGTATTTTTTTTTCATCTTTTTTTTTTTTTTTTGTTAACTGATTTGCAATAAAAGTAATGCTGATGGTCATCCCAATTTTGCTAAATCTGGTTGTGGCATCTGCTCCCTTCCTTGGAGGCCAGGCGGGTGGGCGGGTGGGCAGGCCGCTCTATTCGGAGGGAAACAGCAATTCTTCTGCCCCTTCTGATGCGCAGTGATGGAGACCACCTGGCCCTGGCCCCTGGGGATGCTGGGGACAAGCCATCTCCAGGAGTTCTGCAGGCGTCTCTGCAATCTGTGTGGGCCTGGCCCCATCCTGTGCAGAGGGCCAGGGACGTGGCAGCTAAAGCAGTCCCAAGGCACACGCAGCCGCAAGGCACACACAGCCCCAAGGCAGGGGGCTCCTGTCCGTCAGAGGGGCAGGGCACCACCTGCCCAACCTGGGGAGCCCTGCGGGGGCGGGGGGGAGGGAGCTACAGGGGTGACCGTGGTGGGGAAGGTCATGTAAGGCCGAGGAGCTGCTGACGGCTGTCAGACACAGGCTGCCAGGCACCTGCAGGGCCCCCTTCTCCCTCCTACCTGTGCCTTTATCTCTACCTGGCCACATCCCAGCTGGCAGATTCCAGCCAGATTAACTGAGGGAGGGAACGTCGGATGGCCCCTACTACGACCCCTGCCCTGTGGGCCCAGGAGACCCAAGCACAGGTGTGATCCCTAAGTTCCTTGCTGAGTTTGGAGGCTTCCTTCCCCTCCCCACTTACCCCTGCCCTGGCCCCGTGTCAGGCCCTGGGCTGTGTAGACCAGATGAGAGGTACCAGGATGTGGAATAGGGTACATGGCCCGACTTTTGTGTATGGAGGGAGCAGAGCCAGTCTGAAATCTGCCCCAAGAACTCCCAGCACCCGAGATGCCACATCTAGGTGGCCAAAAGAAGTGAAAATGGCGCAAACAAGTTCCCACATGCACTTGTTCACTGCGGCACTATCCATAACAGCCAGGAGGTGGGAATAGCCCCAATGCCCAACAGCTGATGTGTGGATCACATGTGATGGTTCATTTCATGTGTCCCCTTGGCTGAGCCTTTTGGCCTTTTGTTTGTGGATTAGACTAACATTCGGATCAGTGGATGGAGTTACTTGAAGCCCTCTGCAGCGTGGGTGGGCCTCATCCGATCAGTTGATGACCATACTAGAACAAAGAGACAGAGGGAAGCCCTCCTGCCTCACCCTTGGCCCCGGAACAGAGCTGCTCTTGAGCACGGATGGAAGTATCAGCTCTTTCCTGGGTCTCAAGCCTGAGGACTCTCAGATGGAAACCGAACCGTTAGCTTTCCTGGCTTGTGTGCCTTCAGACTCAGGCAGGAGCCTTTGACATCACTTGTCCCAGGCTCTGGCCTGTTGACCACACACCCTGGGACTTACCAGCCTCTGTAATCTTACAAGCCCAGTCCTGATCATAGGCCTCTTTATACACATGTGCAGTCTTTCAGTTCTGTTTGTCTGGAGAACCCAGACCAAGTGCACACGATGGGGTATGATGTAGCCCCAAAAAGGAACGGAGGCCTAGCACAAGGGTACAGCAAACCCCAAACATGTGATGCTGGGTGCCAGGAGCCTGACATGGAGGCCTCGTCACATATGGCTCCATTGGTATGAACGTGCAGAATGGGGGAGCCCAGAGAGGTAGGAAGCAGGGTGGGGGTGCCTATGGTGCCTCGGAAGGCAGGGTCCCCCAGGGGTGCTGGCTGCATAGCAGGCTGAGCATATTGAGACGGGCATGCTCGCTCCAATAATGACGACTTCAGTTTTAGCTCAGTTACTGTTTTAGAAGAAACAACCAAGTCCCAGCAGTGTTTGCAGTTCCAAGAGGCTCATCTAGGTGGTGGGATCCCCCAACGCAGCAGGGTGGGCCTCGGGAGTCCCCAGAGTCACCAGAGCCCTTGACAGCTGGATGGAAGCCCACAGAAGAGAACGGAGCCCTCAGAGCATCACCCTGCTCCAGCTCACACGGAGCGCAGAGTGGGGAGCCCTGCCTGTGTCCCAGCGGACAAGGTCCTGGGGGCCGCCAGCCTCTGGCCATGTGCTCTGTCCTGCCCTGCAGTCCGCCCCTCAGGGACTTGTCCCCACCCACCTGGCTCTGAGACTCCCAGCCAGTGTCCCCTGGGGCCCAGAGCTGCTCCCCTGCCCTGGCTGCAGAGTCCCCACCACCGTCAGGCTCTCCCTCTGCCCTGTGGTCCCTCTGCCCTGTGGTTCCTCAATGTATGCCCTGGGCTGGCGGGCTCAGCCAGTCCCCACCCCTAGGAGGCCCCACTAGACACCACAGGCCTCCCCCTGACTTAGGGGGCCTGTTCCAGCTGAATTGTGTCCCCTCCCCCCAGAATTTCTGTTTTGAGACCTGAGGTTCCAGGACCTTGGTATGTGGCTTATTGGGAGACGTGGTGTCTATAGTGCTAATCAGGGTAACGGGAGGCTGGGAGTACATCCCAATCCAGCCTGACGGCCTGTCCTTATAAAAAAAGAACACAGACACACACACGGGGGCCACCAGGTGGGTTGCGGGAGGACATGGCCATCTGCAAACGCGGGAGGGAGGCCTTGGGAGGAACCAGGCCTGCCCTGCTCAAATGTCCAGCCTCCCGGATGTGAGGGAATTAGTTTCTGTTGAGCCACCCAGTCTGTGGGGCTTGGTTAAGGCAGCCCTAGCCGACCAGCCAAGGGTGCTGGGTCTCACCTCCAGGTGCCAGAGCCATTCCCCAGGGGCCCTAGCAGCCCCAGCAGCCCCAGCCGGCTGGCCAGGCACATACCCAGAGCCCCCTGTCCCTCCTCTGGAGACTTGGGCCCAGCAACACAAAGCACATGACACCTACAGCAGAGCTGCAGGCCCAGTTCCCCCCACCCCTGGGCTTCCTTCCTTCGGGACAACTTGTTTGAACTGGGTGGAGGGACAGGGCGGGGGAGGGGGATAACTTTGTTCAGCACCTCGAGGGGTGATTCAGAGCTGCACCTTCCAGCGAAAGTGTAACAAGTGTGACACAAGCCACAAACGCAGTGCTAAACATCTCAGTAGCCACATTTTAAAAAAGTGAAAAGAAACAAGAAAAAGCTTATATGTTTTAGATAATCCAATATATCTGGAACATTAGCATCTCAACCTGTAATTGACAGGCCGCCTGGGTGGCTCAGCGGCTGAGCATCTGCCTTCAGCCCAGGGCCTGATCCTGGGGTCCTGGGATCGAGTTCTGTATCGGGGTTCCCTGCATGAAGCCTGCTTCTCCCTCTGCCTGTGTCTCTGCCTGTGTCTCTCATGAATAAATAAATAAAATCTTTAAATAATAAAATAAAATAAAACCTGAGCCATCGAAAGGTATAACCTTACATAAGTGACTTGCTCTTTGCCCTGTTTCCTTGTCTTCCGGTGGAGAAAAGGGAAGGCTGCTGGCCACACCTGGTGAAGGTGATGCAGGGCAATGCGCATTATAGGTATTCTTTATGGAAAAGAAACAATTCCCAGCCCCTGGGCTGTGAGGATGAAACCACTGAGCACACAGCTTGAAAAACACACGTTCCCTGCCTCTGTGGCAGCATCGAGCTCAACTTGGAGGATTTATGGAGCACCTGTTGTGTGAACAGAACAACGCCTGCTGTCCAGGGGTGTAAGGAGTCCGGAAATACTCCCCCTGTAAAGGGCCCCAGTCTGGGGGTGTTGGGGGGGAAGCCCGAATCTTTGATCCTGCAGCCAAGGCCCAGATCCTGCAGGAGCCTCTGAAGCCCGAAGTCCCCAGACCGGGTCTCCAATGGGAGGCGGCTCTCTGCCCCCCCTGCTGGCAGGTTCCTGCCAGTGCCCCCTCGGCCAGCAGGTGCTCCCGCGGGGATTTCCATCATTCACACCTGCAGTTCACAACTGTCTCAAGGTCGCCCAGTCACCGTGTTATTGGCGTTATTGTCCCGTTTTACAGATGGGGAGGCTGAGGCTCAAAGAGACAGGCCCGCTTCCCCAGGTGCACCCATTTGAGCCAGGGTGGTATGGTTCCCTGGTCCACGTTCTCACAACCACTCAAGGGGCCTCTGTGGCTCGGTCACACACTTTCCAGACGGGAACTCGGACGCCCAGGAGTCAGTGCTGCAGCCAGCCTGGCACTTGGTGCTCCACCGTGGCCTTTCTGCCTTCCCAATCCGCAAGCCCCCATGCTTGCGGATGAGTCCATGCTCAGGGCTCACGCCCTCCTGTTACTTCGGCTGATGTGGTGGTGGTGGGGTGGCTGCAGATGCCGCTGGCATCTGAGTCACCGAGGCTCAGCTCTCCCTGCCAGTCCGGTCTAGCAGCCTGACTGCTCCCCTGGGGCCCCAAGGCCCCCTCCTGGGCTCCCGGGTCTTGTTAGCGCCCTGCCAGAGCCAGAGGGAGGCCAAACTGACCATGTCTTTCCTGGTGGGAGCTCCCAAGAGCTTCCTTGCCCTCAGAAATCTAGTGCAGAGCCTGCAGAGCCCTGGGCAACGCATAACCGCCTGATGCCACCACCCACCTAAGGATTTCCGCCCCTTGCTGCTCCTACACAAGCTTCTGCTTGCTTCAGCCACAAATGCTCCTTTTCCTCTGTCCCGGGCTCTACTCTGTCACCCGCAGGTGGGATCCAGATCTTACAGGTGCTCCCATGCCCCCCCCACCCCCACTGGGTGCATTGGCAGCTGCTCAGAGTACACGGTCCCTGGGGCAGGGGCCGGCCTAGCAGTCCCACAGCCACAGTTCCAGCTCCTAGCGGTGCCTGGCGTGCAGTAGGGGCTCAGCAAATGACTGTACAGTTTTGTGAAAGAGGTCTCGGTTTTTTTCCAGGGCCTGGCGGCAGCTAATGAAATACAAATCACTTTCTCATGTGGCTCTGATTCTCTGTGGCCTGACTCACGTGGAAATGGCATCCCTCCTGTGCTTCTAGGACACTCCTCTCACTTATGTGTCACCTTACATGTTTAGTACTTGGTTCATTGCTTAAGGAAAAAAAGAATTATCTGAGGCTTGCAGGTGCCATGCATGTTTGCAGGTGCTGGAGATGAGAGCTAATGAGGACGCTGATGGTGGGGACATTCTTCAAGCTCAGCCCGGGTGTGGATTTTCTCTCGAAAGGCGCCCCAGGGGGCTGGATTGTACCCCAGCCGGCTCCATGGAGGCACCTCTCTCTCCTTACATTCAGCCTGGTCACACACCACCGACAACTCTCCACACCATGGGAGCCCGATGCACAGGGGCCACGGGACAGGCTTGAACACCTCACTCTCTCTGCCCCCCTGACCTGCCCTCTCCTGAAGGAGCTGACGGCCCCTCCTCTCCATTTGGACCTCCTCAGCTATATGGCCTCCTTCCTCTTCCAGAAGCCCTCCCTGCCAGCTTTTTCCATCTCTGAGGCCCCAATGCACTTTTTCCCTGGACAACTCAGCCAGTCCTGTTGCATGGAGGCACACCTTGCTCTCTCCAGGCTGAATCAAGCAAGCCCCCTCCGACGCCCCCAGTCTCAGCACCCAGGGCTGAAGGCTTGACTCAGGGGAGTGCCCAGTGTGGAGCAGGACTGTCCTATAAACATCCACTTGCAGACCCCTCAACTGCAGCTACTTTATGCCCTGGGGAAGCAAGGGGCAGAGGCTCAGACACTGAGACTGCGGCCACCCCTCCGAGGGCTCCTTCTCCAGTCACCGAAACGGTCAGTTGTCAGATCCATAATCTAGGGAGTTATAGCCCCAGGCTGGGGCCGCTGCCTGGGGTCCCCGACCCCCTCCCTCCATGTGCTGTCTAGGCCAGCGCTGTCCAATGGCAATATGCCCAGCATGTATGGAATTTTAAACTTCTGATGAGCTCCATTAAAAAAGGGAAACAGGGATCCCTGGGTGGCGCAGTGGTTTGGCGCCTGCCTTTGGCCCAGGGCGCGATCCTGGAGACCCGGGATCGAATCCCACGTCAGGCTCCCGGTGCATGGAGCCTGCTTCTCCCTCTGCCTGTGTCTCTGCCTCATTCTCTCTCTCTCTCTGTGACTGTCACAAATAAATAAAAATTTAAAAAAAAAAAAAAAAAAAAAAAAAAAAAAAAAGGGAAACAGATGAAATAAATTTTAATAGTACATTTAACTCAATATACCCCAAATATCACCACTTCAACATGCAATAGAAAGCTACCAGTGAAGGGGATCCCTGGGTGGCTCAGCAGCTTGGTGCCTGCCTTGGGCCCAGGGCATGATCCTGGAGTCCTGGGATCGAGTCCCATGTTGGACTCCTTGCATGGAGCCTTTTTTTCCCCTCTGCCTGTGTCCCTGCTTCTCTCTTTCTCTTTTTCTGTGTCTCTCATAAATAAATGAATCTTTTTTTTTTTTTTTTTTTTTTAAAGAAAGCTATCAGTGGGCTAGTTGACATTCTTGGCACTCTGGCCTCTAATGCTGCTAAGATCCCACCTCTGCTCAGCCCGGCCTCCCTTGCAGGTGCCCAGTGGCAGCCATCTTTGGACAGTGCAGGCTACTGGGAGGGGCTGACGATTGTGCTGTTGAAAATGCAGCGTGACAGACTGCCGTGATGCTGGAAAGGACAGCCCTGCTCCCTGGCACAGCCTCTGTCCATTGTCCTGGAAGTACGTAGCCCTGTGTCCGGGTGCTCTGGGTCACAGGACTACAGCTCTGGTTACGGAACTTTGCATGAGCAACTAATAACTTTGCCCTCAGGAAAGAGGCTGACTCTAGCCCCTGTAGGCGGGTTTCAGGGAGGTGGCGGCATTTGTATGCAGCCTCCACCAGCCAGGGAGGACAAAAAGAAAGGAGAGGGACATGCTGCAGGTAAAGGGATGGACGACTCCTCAGGCACAGCAGCAGCTGTCGTGGCAGTGCACCCTTCGCCCCCCTGCACAGGCCTCATGTGCTCTTCAGCCAGAGTCACCCTATGCCCATTTGCCCCTGACTGGCCCAGGACAGTCAAGCTCATGCCTGCTGTTCTGGTGCATGCATCAACAGCATGTTGTTTAGGTGCTCCACCCCGCCTGGACTCTAGGCTGATGAGGCCACGATGGTAAGGGAGGGCAAGGAAGCTTAAAGTGGAGGACCTGCGACTCAGAGCCCAGCCTCCACCACCTCTGGCTCCGCTGGGGGCCTAGACCCTTCTGCACACCAGGCTCCGAACAGCCAAGGACCCAAGGGCCTCCATTCCAGAGGCCTAGCAGTGGGGAGGTGGGGATGGGCCCCTGCACCTTTGCCTCTGTTTCCTCCTTTCAGGGGGGTTCACAGTGACTTCTGTCTCTGTGGAGCGGATTGTTGGGACAAAGTGACCGCAGGAGGAAGTGAATCAAGGGCGGCAGGGTCCGGGGCCGAGTTCCAGCACACGATCTCTCACTGTGTCGAAATAGGTTGGGACCTTGATTTCTGCAAGGCAAATGTTAGTTTAGCAGAGTGGCCACGTCAGATGGGCTGAACCTCCTCCCGCACCCCCTGACAGCGTGGCTGCTCCCTGCCAGAGTCAGAGCAAACAGGTAGCTGAGCCACACTCCTTCCTTCTCCCCAGGCTCGCGTCCCACAGGTGAGCAGGGAGCCCGCCCACCCCAGCAGGCCTCGGCGCCCGCTGCCCGGCGCCCGCTGCCCGCACTGGTCGCTGCTGGGAGCTCTGCCTCGCTGCTGGGAGCTCGGCCTCGCGGGGCTATGCAATCGGACGCCCCCCCAACCCCGGAAGGAGCTGGGGCACGTGGGGGCAGGTCGCGCCTTGCCAGGCAGGGGTGCAGGTGAGTGGGCCGGCCCTGCTGGCTGGAAGCTTCCCCACCTTCTGAACCTCCCTTTCTCAGGGGGAAATGAGGGTATACACGGCAGCACCCCGGTCCCGAAGACCCTCCCCGGGAAGGAGCAGGAGGCTGAGCGCGGCGGTACCCCGCGCGCCTGTCCCCGCCTGTCCCGTACCCGCTCAACGGCTGCGGAAGGCCGCACGCAGCCCTGGCTTTCGTCCCCGCGGCTTGGGGACCCGGGGCATCGACGGACGCGGCGGGGCGTGCGCCGCGGTAGCGGCCGCGCAGGGGAGGGGGCGGGGCGGCGTAGCCCGGGCCGGGGCCTGCCCCCTGGACGGCTCCCAGGGGTCTGTTTCCCGAGGGCCGGGCGCGGACCGAAACAAACTTCCCGGGCAGAACCGGAACCCTGAGCCGCAGCTGGCCGTAACCAGGCAACTGGAAAGCCGCCGCGCGGTGCACAGGCGCAGTCCGCCGCGGCGGCCGGCGCATGCGCAGTCGCCTTCCGCCCGTCTCCAGCCTTGGAGGAAGTCCAACGGCAGAATGGGAGGGTCGCGCCTGCGCCAGGGCGCCGCTCGGGTTCTCGGCGTCGCCGAGTAGCCGATCTCGGTGGGTGCGCCCGCTGGCTTCGGCCGATCAAGACTAGACCCTCACTTGGGTCTGACCGAAGAGCCCGACTCTTCTCCCGTCCTAAGACAAGGAAAGACTGAGAGGAAGAGCTGGCGTGACGGGTGCGTCTCCGGGTAGCCCGCCGCGCGCCCCGCCCGAAAGGTGGGCGAAGGGCGGGTCACGGGGGGGCGGGGCTGAGGGGCGAGGCCAAGGGGGCGGGACGAAGGGATGAACGCCGAGAGATTGGCCGCAAGCGGGGGGCCGGGTCAACGGGGCGGACGAATGGATGGTCGGCGGGGGAGGGGGCGGAGCTAGCGTGCCGGGCGTAGCGTCACGGGGCAGCTGCGATGGGCGGGGCCGATGGGCGTGGTGGGCGGGCGTGGCGCGCGCTGACGTCGTGGTCGGACACGTCGGCGGCGCGGCGGCCGGAGCCGGATGTGCCAAGATGGCTGCTGCGGCTGCCGGGTCTATGCTCGTCGCCACAGCCGGGCCGGCTTCCACCCGCGGCTCCTGAGGGGTTGGCCCAGGGGTCGCGGAGGGGCCAGGAGGGAGCCTCGGGCGCCCTGTGGCGCGCCGGTGAGGGTTAGGGCCGGGCGGGCGGGGAGCGGCCGGGCCGGGCCCAGCCCCGGGTGGACGGCGCGTCTCCGGGGGCCGCCAGGGGTCGGCCCGGGGGCCGGTGGGGACCTGCGGGTGGGGACCAGACTGACTGACGTGGACCCCGCAGGCATGGCCGACTATGTGGCAGGTGCCCGTCGGGCTCAGCCCCGGCGGCCTGGTTGGAGGGTTGTGTTGGAAGGGGTGGAGGATAGACCAGATCTGCAACTTTTCAGAGAGCACAAACGTGTACGAAATTTGCCTCACAGTTGTGCGTGTCCTTTGCTCGGAAGCTTCGGAAGTAGTTTAGTCCCCGTTGGTTGGGAGATTTGTTCTGAGCCGAGCTGCTGAGAGAGTCGCATTGTTGTTGCCTGTTGGTAATTTCGTGGCGGAGTGACCGAGATGCTGCAGCGGAGGTCGGAGGTCGGCCACTTGCTTTACATATTAAGGGCTAGAGCGAGAGTAATGAACTCAGTAGGTTTCTCGTGGCAGAAGTATCACAGTCCAGCGTCAGGGCACACCACAGCTATTTAAAATCGGTTTTTGCTGCTTCACCTGTAAACACTTTTACATGGCTTAGGGATTGGGCATGATCTGCTTAAGATTCTGTGTTAGATACATGTGTGCAGGTGTTCTTCGCCAGAGCCACTATTCCCACTCCAGGTAGGGCAAGGAGCAAACCAGGTTACAGACAGTTGCTCCTCCAGAGATACTTTTGCAAGTTTCAGCACAGCCAGGCTCCCTGCAGTTTTGTGTTTGTTTTCTTCCATGCCTCTTCTTAGGGTTCTGGGTGGTGTCATCTTGCAAAGATAAGGCAAGAGGCACAATAGTGCGGCTTTCTTGTTCCTGTGATTCCTTCACCCTAAATAGCAGTAAGTCCCAAAATCCTATGCAGAACTTTCTTAAGGGTAGAGTGTCGATTTTAATGAAGCCTTGCTTCTGTAAAGCTCTTCCCTGAATGTCAGTGCATCCCTTAGGATCTTTTGTCACTTTTAGCAGTGTTTAGACTCCCCTTTCTTGTTGTTTAACATGTAAATGTGTTTGTTTGTGTATTTAGAAAAGCTGGAGTTTATGGTGTCTTTGGGTGAAGTGTCCCATAGTCTGACAGGGATGTCACACTCACGGTCACTGTGAGGGAGATTGTAGGCAAAGGGTAGATAGACTCTTGGGTGCTTTCTGGTGCTCCTGTTGGTTTTATACGCTCATAGCTCGAATGTTTCAGTTCTACAGTCAGGACTGTGTATTGGAAATAGGTTGTGCTTAAGTATTTCACGGAGATACAAGGCAGTCTACTTGAAGGGCTACGTTTATGAGTAATGCATCTTTAAGAAACACAACTGGTTTCTCTAAGATAATGCTTTTGTTTGCTTTTGTTTTTTGTTAAATGACTTGGGGATACAGGATGACTTCCGGGCTGGAATTAAGCTCCTAGGGTCAGGAGAGAAATATTAGGCAGTTTTTCTGTTTATGAATTGAGGAAAGGAACAAAAGAATAATGTTCCTGTTCAAGATTGTTCTGAATGAAATTGACATATTGCCAAAAAGCTCTCAATTATGGGAGAGGGAGAGAAGGGGATTTTACTTTATAGGGAAGTAATAGCATTTGCCTAAAAACTGGTTCTTAGTCTAGGAGTTGAGAAAATAGTTGTGTTTTGTTTTGTTTTGTTTAAAGGTTTTTCTTTCTTTTTTATTCATGAGACACAGGCAGAGACACAGGCAGAGGAAGAAGCAGGCTCCATGCAGGGAACCCGATGTGGGACTCGATCCTGGGACTCCAAGATCACGCCCTAGCTGAAGGCGGTGCTAAGCTGCCGAACCACCCAGGGATCCCTGAGAAAATAGTTTTTAAAGAAAGTTTCTTCAAGGAAAACATTTAAGTATAAACCTGTGAAATTTACTCTTTGATAACATTTCCCTGTTAAAAAGCAGCAGGCATTAAGGCATCCCAGAACCTACTGTGAATAGAATTTTGTAAGATGAAACCCAGAAGGAACCTTAGAAATGGTCATATTGCTTCTTTCACTTCACAGATGAAGAGGCTGGGTCCCAGAAAGACAAGTGGTGTTCCCTGGGGCCATTCAGCTGGACACCCAGCCCTGCTCTCCTGTCACACCTCTGCTCTGTCACACCCCCTGGACCTCTGCTATGTGGGGTTTTTCTTTTTTCAATGTGTTTAAGATGGTTGAGGGTCCTCTGCTGAAGCCTTACAGGAGGAAGTTGTGTCTTGGAGGGCGTCCTGGGTGCCTCAGTTTCACAGATAAGAGGAGGCTCTGCTTGTTCTACTGTCAGTCCAGCTGAGCTGTAAACATTCTTTGTTTTGAAATGGCAGTTTGTAACCTGGTGAGATATCCGATGCAATTCCTAATATGGTCCATTAAGTTTGAGTGAGTTTTGAAATGCTCATCCATCAGAAGGGGTTCCCTGTTGGCTTAGGACAGAGCATGTGTGGGCAGTAATGGTAGTGAATTAATAGATTCCAAGCACCTGAGTTTCCAGAGAGGCATAGAAGCTTTCTTTTGTAAGTAGCTTTACTTAAAAACACATTCATAAATGTGTTCTTGTATCTGATTATCAGATTTCCAAGAGCAAAAACATCGTACATCTGCAGAAATGTGTGGGTTAAACTCTGGAGTCCTTCTATGATTTCTCCCTCTGGTGTTTACTTTTCCCGGTGATTGGCTAGACTTAACCCTGGTTGTTTGTGAGGATGGTACTGGAGGAAGAAGTTCTACATAGAAAAGAACTTTGTAAAGAGACAGTACCTGGGTTCTTGTCTTAGAAGTACAGGTTAACTATTTAAAATTATACTTAATGTATCTTATTTAGATAAACCCACCCCTAGGACCAGCAACAAAAGACACTGTAAAGATGATTTTTGCCCCTTTGGTTGTCTCTAAAGTTTGTTGGCATTCTATTATTGAAAATCTTTGAATCAAGTCATTTGGTCAGGACTCTTTTTTTTTTTTTTTAAGATTTTATTTATTCATGAGAAACACACAGAGAGAGGCAGAAACATAGGCAGAGGGAGAGGCAGGCTCCCTGTGGGGAGCCCGATGGGGGACTCAATCCCAGGACCCCGGGATCATGACCTGAGCCAAAGGCAGATGTTCAACCACTGAGCCACCCAGAGGTCCCCATTTGGTCAGCTTTAAAGTTGCTTTAAGTTTACTTGGGGTTTTCATTCCGAGTATAGTTGTAGCTCTAGCAGTCAGGGGCACCTGCTAGTGGCGTTCAACCAGTCACAGTGCAGAAAATAAGATCTTTTACAAGGGGTCATAAGAGGTATTTCTATGTATTTCCGATTTTGCAACTTCTTTACTCTGTACTTTATAATGCTATTTCGTTACACTGGAAACGGAAATTTTAAACTTTCGTTTTCATTTCAGGATTGAACATTAACTTGTATGAGAAGTATGATATGTAATCTTAAGCGAGGAGTTGGCTGTTTCTGGATCTGGTGATAATTAACAGGAGAGATCAGTGTAGCTGGTAGTAAATCAGACCAGCAGTTAGGTTGTGCTTCATCTGTGTCCATGTGGTGGGGGCATCACAGAGGCATCAGGCATTCCAGGTGGGTATTCAGCAGGGCTCTGAAACAACCCCAGAGAAGGTAGTGACTTGTGTGAAGTCTGAAGTTGGTCAGTGAGCTCCCACACAGTCTGTGATTGTGTCCTGGGCTGGTGTCCGTGTGCTTGCCTGTGCGCTCAGCAGCTCCTCCTCTGGGCACGAGGGGATGGGAGCAGCGGGCCTCAGGACTGGACACGCAAACTCTTAAGTTTCCAGGCTTTCTCTGTTTTTTTAGTTTCCCTAATTCTAGTTGGGAGTTCGAATATATGGATTTTATGCTGATTTCTTCTTTTTCTTTTTCAGTTCAAATTAAGGAAACCCTATATCCTGCTTCTTTCTGTAAGTGGATCTAATTGTGCAAAAGATCAATCATGCAGCCACCACCCCAGGCAGCCCCATCAGGCGTGATTGGGCCACCTCCAGCTGGGACTCCTCAGAGCATGTTCTGGTCCAACAGACCGTATAGGAGACAGGCAAATAATAACACACCCGTGACTCCAATAACTTGCCCACTGCAGCCGGTGACGGATCCATTTGCTTTTAGTAGACAGGCGCTACAAAGTACATCGTTGGGCAGTTCATCCAAAAGCAGCCTGCCCATTTTGCAAGGCCCAGCCCCAGCAGCGTTCCCTCAGCGCCCTGGTCTGCCTGTGCCTCACACAAATGCTGGGGATACCCCCCAAGGACCTGTGTCACAGCCCAGAGCAGATGGTGGTCTGTTTTCCAGTGTGTTGACCCCTTCAGCACCATTGGAGTCAGAGTTGAACCGGAGTGCCGACGGTGCTCCCAGCTCAGAACCCGAAGTTCAGACTCTGTCGTGTCCTCAGTACATTCCAGGAGTGGGTCCTGACGGTTCCCACGGGGGGCATCCACCCATAAACCTGCCTGGGCCTGATAGGCCCCTGAGTACGCAGAACCTGCACGATGGTGCTCCGGCATTAGCACCGCCCCCTTTCATCCCTCAGCCTCATCAGCCGACGCCAGGCCAGTGGGGGCCAGGGCAGAGCAGCCCACAACCCTCAGGTCAGCACTACTGGCCTCGCCCAGAAGGATCTGTTCAGAATGCGGTGCCCCATGCCTCCAGTGTTCCTCACTTCCCTGCTCCATCCAACCCGCACCATGGTCCTGGCCACGAGCAGCTCAACCCACTGATGCCTTTGCCAGGGCCCTTAGCCAGTGACGGAAGCACCGAGGCAGCCTACCTGCAAAGTGGAAACCACTCAACAAGTAACTTTGATCCTGAAAATGCATTCAGGCAAAATTCTCAAGCTGGGAATACTCGGGTGAGCCAGGAGCTCAGGCCAAGTCCAGGAGTGAATAAAGAGCAGTTGCCAGACCTTGCTCTCATTAATCCCCTCACTCAGGGAAATAGCCCAGAAAGCCATTTGCACTATCCCCTCGGGGCTGGGACCAGCCGGGCCCTGCCAGAAGTGGACTCGGGAGCTCTCTCTATGTTTTTCCAAGGTGGGGAGACAGAAAATGAGGAGAACCTCTCATCTGAAAAAACAGGCTCTGCTGGTCAGTGTGACTTCGATGGCTTCTCCCCCAGTCCTGCACTCGGTCATGCTCCTGCCCATATGGGAGCAGGTAGCATTTACCAGGCCTTTCCCAAAGGTTCCAGCAGTGAGGCCACGCAGCCAGGAGGGCATCCACAACCTTATTTTTCTCAGTCTGCAGGTGCCCAGCCTGATAGACCCACCACAGCAAATGCTGCCATCACCCTGTGGGGCAGCACAGCCAATGCAGGTACGCACGCTGCCAGTAGCTCACAATCTGAGAACGTGGAAGACCTTGAATTCATTCAGAATCAGGAAGTCCTGCCAAGTGAGCCCCTGAGCTTGGACCCTTCCACCCCGAGTGATCAGGTCAGATATGGGCCCCTTCCCAGGCCAGCCATCCCCAGGCTCGGTGTTGTGGGCCTTGCTGGAGGCGGGGGCCCAAATCTCGAGGCACCGGATTCAGCACCGCACCCTGTACGATCTGATAGCGTGTCATCCAGTTACAGCAGCAAGAGCCACAGGAATCCTTCGAGTGCAGCCAGGCCCCAAGAATTGGTAGGTACTTTCATTCAGCAAGAAGTTGGAAAACCTGAAGATGAGTCTTCGGGAAGTTTTTTTAAGCAAATAGATTCTTCTCCTGTGGGAGGTGAGACAAACGGGACCACCATGAGCCAGAATCACCACAGCAGCCTGTCTCAGCCCTCAACCCCCAGCCCTCCGAAACCCACTGGGATATTTCAGACAAGTGCAAATAGTTCATTTGAACCAGTGAAATCCCACTTAGTTGGAGTAAAACCAGTTGAGGCCGATCGGGCCAATGTGGTGGGTGAGGTGAGAGGAACCGCTGCCTACCAGAAGCAGCGCAGACCCACTGCTGCCCCACCTGACACCTCCCCCGGCAACCTGGAGCAGCCGCCAGACAACATAGAGACCCTGTTCACACTCCAGGCCTGTTCTCCGCCTTTTACTGTACCCGTGGAGGCCGGGCCTGGGCTCGTACACACCACTGGACCACCCTTGGAAACTGTGCTTCTGGCAGCTGAGAAAAGGCCTTTGGCCAGAGCCCAGGGAGCTGTGAAGTGTGAGAGCCCAGTGACGACGTTGTGGGCGCAGAACGAGCTGCCAGATTTTGGAGGCAACGTCCTTCTAGCCCCAGCTGCTCCTGCGTTGCATGTGCCTGTGAAACCACAGCCATCTGAAGTGATTCAGCCTCCAGATGAGGGCGTGTCTGCTCCACAGGCCCGGCAGCCAGGCTCTGGCCTCCCTCTGCAGAGTGGGGACAGCATCGGTGCTTCTGAGAACCTCGAGAATCCTCCCAAGATGGGAGAAGAGGAGGCCCTCCCATCACAGGCAAGTTCTGGCTATGCCAGTCTGTTATCCTCACCACCCACTGAATCTTTGCAGAATCAACCAGTCTTGATCGCCCAGCCTGATCAAAGCTATAATTTGGCTCAGCCCATTAACTTTTCTGTGTCCTTATCAAGTCCTAATGAGAAGAATCAGCCCTGGAGAGATGCTTTGATTGGGGATAAACCCTCCACAAGCAGCCGGGCTGTGGGGGGTGACTCTGGAGACAGCGCTCCTGTGTCTGGGATCGTGGCTGGCTCTCTCACCCGCTCGCCTCTGCCCAGCAGTCTCATGCAAAGTAGTTTTCCACAAGTTCCTGGCACTTTGGAAATAGTTTCTAATCAACCTGCTAATTTGCTGGTTCAGCCACCACCTCATCCAGTTCCAAAGAACTTGCTTCCAGAAAACCAAAAGATTCATAATGTGGAGAACGTTCTTCCCGAGTTGGTCAGTAGCCCTGCTGGAAGCATAGGCATGATGTTAGTGCCACCTGCAAATGCTACCTCAGTACCTGCTGGTAATAAGGCAGATCACTCCAGTAATCGGGAAGAAACTGCCGGAGCCCTAGACTTTGCGCCTAATAGGACTTTGGAAAATCCTCTAAGAATGTATAGCCCGTCCCATTCTGACAGCTCCGCTTGTCCACACACTGTCAGCAGTCATCCTAGACAACCGGGGCCTGGGCCACATAACCCAGACTATTTCTACCAACAGGTGACAAAAGATGCTCAGGACCAGTGTGGCCTAGAGAGAGCCCAGCAGGAGCCCGCACCACCTCCCCCACAAGGGCCCAAAGCAGCATGTTCAGAACCTTCAAACCCAGGAAGTCCACCCATACAGGGTCAGCCCCAAAACTCGGTCCCACCACCTGCAAGTCCAGCTCCGGCTGACACGGGTCAGCAGTTGCCGCCGCCGCGGCCACCTCGGTCCTCCAGCGCATCTGTTGTGTCCACCAGCTCGAGCCAGGCAGCTGTGCGGTCGGACCAGCACTGGCTGCAGCCGCCGCCTCCAGACTTGGCATCTTATTATTATTACAGAGCCCTGTACGATGGCTACCAATCCCATTACCCATCACCCTACCCGCCGGATCCTGGCACGGTCTCCCTCTATTATCAGGTACGGTCAAGCTCTCAGACTTGAATCCTGTGACCAGCGGTTTCTTTCTCTCAAGTTGTGCTCCATGGCAGGCTTTTGTTGCTCAATTCAGAAGTAATCTCTAGTGCCACCACTGTGCAGAGTGCCAGTTCCACATGCTACTGCATGAGGAAAGTGGCCCTGGTCACAGAGCTTGCTCTGCCAAGTGCAGCCCATCTCTTGGAATTGACTCTGCACGCTTGTGTATTGAATCTCATAGAATACTCGATTAATTTTTTAACACAGCATGCCCCAGCTTCTCTGACTGAGAAGCCCTGTTTCCTGTCCCACCAGGGGCTTCTCTGCAGAACTAGAGCTGTGGGTTGTACACTTCGGGAAGGTGGGATAGCCCCTTGAAGCTTCGGTGTGGTTTTGATGTGAAAAGTCTACCTGACCAGTAACAGGAAACTATAGTCTTTGAAGTTCTTCCTTGAGAATAAAAACATTTAGAGAAAAAAACTTAGGTTTGGAGTGTAATCCTAGCGCAACAGCCAAGGGGGATGAAATTCCATAAACTCCGCCAGAGCAGTCCCAACAGGGCGTGTCTGGGGGCACCAGACACCAGCCTTGGGGCTGCAGAAGCCTTGCCCTTCAGGGCACAAGTGCACGAATGTTGAAATCCAGTTCTGTTCAGTCCCCTAGTTTGAAACCGTGTGGTTCAAGTATACACATTGGATCACTATTTGCTTCTTATCAGCTCTAGTCCCTGCCCAGCATCACCCAGGGATAGCTGAGTTCAAAGGAGTGTGGACCAGAAGTTTGAAAAGCACTGTCCTACAAGGGGGCGCAGGCAGGAGCCATGGTCATTCTGGAGGCCTCGAGGTTAGAGGTGACTGGGTGTGCAGGGTTGCTGGGGCCCAGGCTGGGTGGCAGCCCCCAGCGATAGGAGGCTTGGGTCTCCTTCACAGGCTTTGAGCATCTTTGGGAATGTACAAATAGTGTACAACTGATCACTGAGACTTGTGAATTCTAGATCCTGGAAGGGGCCCCAAGGACTCCTATTTCCATACATGGAAATTGATTTCTGATCTGCCCAGAGCCCAGGAAGGGCCAATAGAGCATGAAGGGAGCAGTGTACCTGCTTTCGATCCTTCATGCAGCAACTACTTGCGCATCCTGGGAACTCCAGCCAGAGCCTAGCACACTTCTGTGGAAGCCCGTTTCCTTCTGCCCTTTGGCCTTGTTGCCATGGTCTCCAGGAGGGGTCAAGAATAAGTCCGTTTTATGTGATTTCTCCTCTTTTGCCAGGTGATGGCAGAGAGTCAGGCTCAGACCAAAGGACTGATTCTGTCTCCTGCCTAGACCACCTCATCTCTGCTTTGGTTCTTCACATGGCCAGTTTTTAGAGACAGAGCTGTAGTCATTCATGGGTCCATAACAGGGCCAAAAGCCTTGTGAGGATAAAATACAGTCCTCTCTACGAGGCTACCTGTAGCTCCAGGACCCATTGAGAAGAAACCCTGGTTATTTTGCTTATGTGAAATGGTGTCCGAAACAACACAAGCTTGTGGAGTCCTAGCATCTCCACATTCGAGACATGAGGGAATAAAAGCTTGGCAGAGCCCTGTAGAGTCTCCACGGCTCCATAGGGGCCACCTGCTGACATATTGGCCATCTTCTGAGCAGCAGGGCAGTCCCTTTGAGAAAGATCCTGCTGCCTGCCTACGGCTGTGGATTTCAAATTGTAGGTTTCCTGTTTTGCCTGAAGGAAGCCCCACATCCTGTGCTCCTCCTAGAAGGCCATCGGTGCCATGCAGAGCTAGCACCAGCTGCTGGATGAGTTGTGTCTGTTGGTTTCTAATGTTGCACACACCCTTCTTCCAGCAGGACATCTACGGCCTGTATGAGCCCAGGTACAGGTCCTACGATAGCGCGGCGCCTGCTTATGCTGACAGCTACCGCTACCCCGAGCCTGAGCGACCCAGCTCCCGAGCAAGTCACTGCTCAGACCGGCCATCTGCCAGGTGATTGGTGTTTGCGTTGCTGGCTGTGGTAGTAACTTCCTGATCTGGAAAAGATGATATTTTGTATTGTAAAGAATTACACCAACCTATCTCTTCCATGTTTATGTTTGATCAGCGCGGGCAGAGCACAGGAGCACTTTGAAATTGGTCAGAGCCTTCCCCTACAGCCATGCTGCGTTATCAGCCCGCACTGCGTCAGCCTAGACCCTTGGTGGGGTCTTCTCTGGGCCAACTGGCCATCCAGTGCTGAGGCCCACACACAACTCTGGCATTTTGCTGACTGGGTGTTTAGGGCCCTTAGACCGTGGTGGTTTTGCCCTTACACAGACTCTTCCTTACTGCTAATCACAGAGATGCCTGATTCTTAGGCCAGGCAGTCATGGGCCAGGACACCTGCCCACATCCCTTTCCTAGCATGGCCTCCTGTGCCAGAAGGCCCCTGCACACTTCTGAGCTACTGCTCTCTTTTGCTGACCAAGCTTGTCCTGGTTTTGTGATTATAGAGGAGGGAGGTTTTTTTATTTTTCACTTTTATTTTTATTTTTTAAAGATTTTCTTTATTGAGGGGCACCTGGGTGGCTCAGTCGGTTTAGTGTCTGCCTTTGGCTCAGGTCATGATCCCGGGGTTCTGAGATCTGGCCTTATGGACGGGGGTGGTCTGTGCTTAGCGGGGAGTCTGCTGCTTTCTCTCCCTCTGCCCTTACCTGGGCTCGTGCTCCTCTCTTTCGTTCATACTCTATCAATAAATGAAATCTTTTAAAATTTATTTACTTGGGGGAGAGAGTGCGCACCCTCACACACGAGTGTGAGGAAGGGCAAAGGGAGAGGAGCAAGCAGACTCTCCACTGAACAGAGGGAGCCCAACACGGGGCTGATCCCAGGACCCTGAGATCATGACCTGAGCCAAAACCAAGAGTCAGATGCAACTGACTGCCACCCAGGTGGCCCTGGATGGGGGATTTTGAAAGAGCCCTGGCATGGTACCTTCAGTCAAGTAGGAAATGAAGCAGGTCACGGTCCTCCCACTCAGAGACGTAGGTGGTGCTCCAGCGGAACAGCAGGGTGTGCAACCTGTTCCTATGTGCATCGTTGCCTGCCTTCCAGGGCCTTCACCTGTACTTGCTCATCAGGTTGGAAGAATGACAAGTCAGAGGTGTAGTTGTTGTTATAAGAGTATGTGGTTTCTCAGATTCATAACAGAGAAAGTTTGATCATCAATGAAGACTTTGTATGTGAATTGCCTTTCAGAATTGTGGGGTCCTACTGCTGGTCCTCGAGTCTCTGATAGCTTTGCTGGAGACAAGGCACTTTCTCTGTGAGCCTTTGCCTGCCTGGTCAGCTGGCCTCTCTGTGTATCGCTGATCTACATGTGGCCCAATTTTCTAAGACCTTTGTGTAAGAAAGTTCCTGAGGGTTTAGTCCCTGTGTACCACCTAGAACGTGAGGTTTGAAGTTAAAATAAGTATTCTGATTCAGGGAAAACAACAGGCAGGTGTTTTCTGGAACTTAGAAGGGACAAGGTGGGGGAGGGGCAAAGCTGGGGTGCATCTTGCTGTTCCAGTTTTCTTTCTGCTTGCCCACCTGCAAATTAATGTAGCAGTCAATTCCAAGAGGCCAAAGGTGGCCCCATGCTGTTGAAAAGTCACTCAACAAGAAGCTAGGCTGGGGTATATGGAGGTAGTTCTGTCCCTGGGCTTACAGTGTTTCTATCCTCCTGCTGTCTTCACTGCTCATTTGCAACAGCTCTGGAGAGCAGCCTGTCCTTCTTCCTGCCCTGCTTTGGTTGGGGGATGTGTGCTCTTATATGCACATGTGTGCATGCTTGTGTGTGTACTCACGTCTGGTGCGATCACGTCCCTGCAGGAACTGCTGAGGTAGGAACATGTATTTTGTTTTTGTGACTGTGTCTTTGCTGATGGATGAATGGGCTTAGTTGGTGAGGGCAGCAAGGAGGTGGCATGCTCTTGGTTGTGCACTGTGTCACATCATTGTTCTGAGCCCACCACTGGTGTGTTCAGGGGCCCCAACTCTGCAGATGGGCGGGGTCTCAGGGTTCTCTTCCAAAACACTTGGAAGATGCCTTGTTCCTATAGCTGAGCCCAGGGCAGTGGGTGCTGCTCACAGGCCATCTCCTCACAAGCCCTTTCAAAGGGCTCTGCTTTCAACTGAGCCCCCAAGCTTAGCTGAGTGAGACATTTCTGAAAGGGCATGAGAAAAGTCATATTTTAAAAAATCAAATATTGTATAAAACTTGTTATTAAGAAACAAAGATGCAAAAAAAAAAAAAAAAAAAAAGAAAAAAAAAGAAACAAAAATGCTAGCTAAGCTCTTCTAAAAACCTTACTGCCCCAGAGGCGCCTTAGTTAGTTAAGCATTCAACACTTGATTTCAACTCAGGTCTTGATCTCAGGGTTGTGAGATTGAGCTCCCCATGCTGGGTGTGGATTCTGCTTGACATTTTCTCTCTCCCTCTCTCCCCCTACCCCCCACTGTTGGAGAAAAAAAGTTTTATTACCTTAGAAGGTCTGACACTTAACCTTCCTAAGTTCTCCTTTCTCTGTGCTGAGGGTCCGCCTTGTAGCTTGGTCTGTGAGGCTGGCCTCCATGAGTTGTGGTTCAGGTCTCACACCAGTCACGTTTAAGAGGCCAACGCCAAGGGCTGAGCCAGCTGCTGCCCTATTCCAGCGCGCCCACCCTTATGCATCCAGAGGACACACCATGTGGTCTATGTAGAGGGTATCGAAGTTGGCATTAGGATGAGTTTGACAGCTCAATGCGTTTTGCTCCTGTTAAGCATGGTATCAGAAAGTTGAGAACCTGTTTGAGCCTGGCAATGCAGGACACGGCGCTGAGCACGCAGAGGGCGGCCCGCTCTTTCACACTGCACGGCACTTAAATAGGTACTTCTGAGATGAGGTTTTTTTTGAGCTCTGTGGGAGAAGGTCCCATCATATCCTTGTTACTGTTTCCAATCTTCTTTTGAGTTTTTTCACAATCAGAGTGTTTTGCTGAGTGTTTTGCTGAGTGCCTGATGCTCTGGCAGTCCATTATACTGACTAATGTCCCATCCTAATCTAAGAAGTGAGGAGCTGAGTTGTTTTTAACAGTGTTGTGTCTGCTTTCAGGCAGGGGTACCCCGAAGGTTACTACAGTTCCAAAAGTGGATGGAGCAGTCAAAGTGACCGCTATGCAGATTGTTACTCCGGCCAGTATGATTATGGAGGTATGTTCAGGGCTTTATTATTTTTTTACTTATTTATTTTTTTATTTATTCACGGGAGACACAGAGAATAGCAGAGACACAGGCAGAGGGAGAAGCAGGCAGAGGGAGAAGCAGGCTCCATGCAGGGAGCCCGACATGGGACTCGATCCCGGGTCTCCAGGATCACACCCTGGGCTGAAGGTGGCGCCAAACTGCTGAGCCACCCGGGCTGCCCTATTATTACTATTTTTAAAGATTTTATTTATTCATGAGGGAGACAGAGAGAGATGCAGAGACATAGGCAGAGGGAGAAGCAGGCTCCCTGGAGGGATCCCGGACCCAGGATCACACCCTAAGACAAAGGCAGATGCTCAACCATGAGCCACCCAGGCGTCCCGTCGTTCAGGGCTTTAGATGGCCAACCACTGGCACAGCCAGGTGCTCAGCTGCACTCTGTGGTGGTTTCTCAGGAGGCCTTACTGTTTTTTAGTCTCTATGTTTTTCACCTGAGAGCCAAAGTAGTTGAAAATGAGCTGTGCCTGGAAATAATTGTATTGCTATTTTTCATTAGGAAAGTATGTTTTAATTCTAATGTTAATGTCTCTTTATCACGTTAGTAGTTTCTTTTGATTTTCTAGAACAGCGTAATTGTGAGTAGTCCCAGAGCGGCCTTGTCCCTATGTGACTACTAAAGTTGATTAAAATAAGTATAATGGGAAACCAGCTTCTAGATCACGCTGGCCACATCAGGTGTTCCAGTGGCCTCCTATGGCTTCCTGTGGTCGGGAGCCCCCAAGTTGTGTGGTGCAGACATCAGATGGCCTCACTGCACCTGTTGCAGCCTGTTGGTCTTGACGCTGTCCTATTGGGCAACATGTACATGTCAGCACATCCCCTGAGCGGCCCTGCTGGTCCCTGCCACCTAATGCAGGGGCGGGTCCTGGGCCCACAGCCTCTGGTTGTCTCAGCACAGCCACCCCATCTGCCACTTCCCTCAGGCCTCTCCCTTATACATTTGTATCACTTTAGGTATAAATTCTGCTCATACCTGCCAAAAGTGGTGCATCTGATTTATGATGTTAATGTCTTTTTTCTTAATTGTTTAGTTTTGGAGTATTTCTTATAACTCTCTGGGCTGAGAGGAGACCTACAGGGAAAATTTGTAGTCATGGGATTAAGTGTTAAAAGGTAGTGACTACGAACAAAATTAAACAAAGATGTCTTCTAGCAGGTTTTTTTTATTTTTAATTGAGTGTCGAGAGAACAGCCAATGGCTATTAGGTGTTACACGTACAGGCAGGACACTTCCTGGGGTCCTCTGTCTCACAGTTAATACTTTCCAAGGTTATGCTGATTTTTGGGAGGAAAATTTGGTTCCTCTAAGAGCCTGGAGACAGACGTTCCTCAGTCCTGGGGTGGTGTGGTTTCTCTAGCGAAGGCCAGAGGAGTGTCTCCCTTTGCCTGTTGTAATAAACCATAAACCCCCTGCTTACAGACCCAGGTCGCTGGGAGCGGTACCACTATGGTTCCAGATTCCGGGATCCCCGCACCTGTGACCGGAGGTATTGGTATGATGCTGCTGAATACGATCCGTACAGGAAAGAAAGTTATGCTTATGGCGACAGGTTGGTACAGCACACTTCGATACGGAGGGTTGCTCCTGCGTCTCTGCCCTCGTGTCTGTCGTTCACCTGAGGGCTACAGTTGTGTTTGGGATCCTGGTGAGCAACTGACGCTGGGGTCACTGTCTGAGAGAGAAGGGTGAGCCAGGCCCTCCTGGCAGTTCCCGAGTGGGCTGTTGGACAGGCCCTGGGAGTCAGCTCCTCCTCTTCTTGGGCCTGGGAGAGGCATGGCCGCACGCAGCGTGCCTGTGAAGGGTGTTTCTCTAAATCTGAAGGCAGAGATCTGAACTTGGGCTTGGGATGTGGCCACTCTCCTGAGGGTGGGCTCTAACTGGGCTTCTAAGGTCATGAGGCTGGTGAGGGGGTGACGACATGGTGGGCCTTACTGTTGTGCAGCAAAGGGCTGTTGTCCTGGAGTCACCGACCCAGCCTTCCCTTTCCTCACCTCTGTCGCTGCCTCCTCCAGGACCGAGAGGTATGATGACCCCTGGAGATATGACCCTCGCTTCACTGGCAGTTTTGACGATGACCCTGAGCCCCACAGGGACCCTTATGGGGAAGACGTGGACAGGCGCAGCGTGCACAGCGAGCGCTCGGCCCAGAGCCTGCGCAGCAGCTTCAGCTCCCACTCCCGTCAGGTGGGGGCCCTCTCGCCCTCCCCTGTCGTGACAGCACTCCTGAGTGCCCTGCACTCCCAGGAGTTGATTTTTCTGGTTTGTTGCATGTTTTCTCAGAGTCAGGTTTACAGAAATCATGGTGTGACTGCTGCTTCCTACGAGGCCCCGCCTCCCCCCGGCTCCTTGCCTGGCGATTATGCCTACGGCGCCTATGGCAGCAATTTTGGCAGTGCCCAGGGCTTCCCAGAGTACGGCTACCCTGCTGAAGGTGGCTGGCCTGCCACGGAGCAAGGTATATGTGTGGTGGGGACCCTGTGCTCCTATAGGTACACGGGGATGTTGGGTCACTGCTGAGGCAGCCTCATAAGCTTGGGGTGTTGATGTGGATTTCAGCTTGGGTGGGAATCGGCGCCAGCCTGGTCTTCTGTGCACAGTCAGGACTGCTGGGGGTCCCAGAGCTTGTCACAGGGGCTGTCCACCTCCCTCAGGCTCAAGACCCAAGCACTGCTTGGCCTGTCCATGGTGCCCACGTTAGCGTGGCTCTGATGACAAGGTTACCTGCCGAGTTCTCGGGTGCCACTTGGGTCAGCAGTTGGTGAGAAACTCCTGTGTGTGGACTTGTCTCTTGTGCCACATTTTCAGCTTATCTCTAAGATGTTCTATCAAATGCTTTTCCTTGGGGAAGTGCAGAAGCATATGTCAGTTCCTGCAGGGCAGTGTTCTAGGGAAGATCTCCTTTGACTTCAGGCATCCTGCCATCATCATCGTTCTCAGTGCCCCGTGCTACTAACTGCCAGGAGCCGGCCTGTGAAGGAGAGCTGGGGTGTGGAGGTTCCGGCCAGGTGGCCAGACGCTGCTTCTGAGGAGCACATGCTTGGTGCACAGGGCTGTATTAAAGTATTATTTTTTAGGAGAGAACGGTTCTCGTTTTTTACAACTGAAACATTCTTCTGACACATGCCTAAGTTCTCCTTTTTAATGGGATATTTAAGTTTGCAGTTGAAATCTAGATTGTCATGAATGGTCCAACCTATGATTCCAGCTGTGTCCACACCTGGAGAATCTGTACCATTGATCCAGTTCAGAAGCATTAAAAAGTGACAAACTGACGGTTTCTTTCTCACTTTGTTTAAATGTAGCTCCATCAAGACCAACTTCCCCGGAGAAGTTCTCCGTGCCTCATGTCTGTGCCAGGTTCGGTCCTGGGGGCCAGCTCATTAAAGTGATCCCAAATCTGCCTTCCGAAGGACAGCCTGCGCTGGTTGAGATTCACAGCATGGAGGTAATTGCACGAGTAGAGATTCTGCATCGCAGGACTGCCCCTGAAGTGGTGACCTTGGGAAATGTTTTTTCCCGTGAATCTTGGGTTTATGGGTTTTGTTGTGCTGGGTCATCTCCCTCTCCTCTCAGCATTGGGTACCTGCGTCCGGTGTCACGTTTGACTTCATTTTATTGTATCTTTATTGTGTCTTTATTTGCATTTCTGGTTGAGTGGGGAGGACCCTGCTCGTGTCCATCTTGGTGGTGGCTCTTGGTCACAGCTAGAAGAGCTTCATGATCTGGTGGCAAGTGGGGTGGCTGTCTGCTGCTGGGGCGCTGGAGGCTGGTGTGGGGCACCCTGTCCTGCGGCCCTGGCAGCCCTCTTCTGCGCATGTATTAGGGCCCTGCCTCAGAGTTGGAGAGGAGAGATGGTTCTTATTGCTGAGTTTGAAAATGACGGTTGTAAAGCAGTTGTGCCTGCACCCAGTGAGGGAGGTGTAGCCGGCAGACACGGGCTGGTGTTGAGACGCACCTGACCTCCGTGAGCTGCTCTCTCTCTCTCTGCCCCCACCCGTTCCACCTCAGACCTTGCTGCAGCACACGCCGGAGCAGGAGGAGCTGCGCTCGTTCCCAGGACCACTTGGCAAGTATGTTCCCCGTTGAAGCATCCCACGACGTCGGTGCGGGGGTGGCTGCTGTGCTTGGCCTCACAGATGCAGTCGTTGCTGTTCATTGAGTGTCTGTTCTTTTTTCAGAGATGATACCCATAAAGTGGATGTTATTAATTTTGCACAGAATAAAGCTACAAAATGTTTGCAGAATGAAAATTTAATTGACAAGGAGTCTGCAAGTCTTCTTTGGAATTTTATCGTTCTCTTGTGCAGACAGAATGGGGTAAGTTTCTTGTTGGCCTGTCTTAGGCAGTTTCTGCGGCAGACTGTGCGGCAAGGAGGGTCACTGTCCAGGGGCTTACTCAGGAAGAGTATCCCACCTGTGATTGGGGGGAAGTGGAATTTGAGAGCATGTGGTTTGGGGTGAAGGGAGGTTTGGGTCCACTTTGTCTGCCTCTCAGGTCGTCTGATCTGTCCATCCTGCTCCTGGCCACATCACAAGTGGTGGCTTGTGTCCGTGGCAGTTTAACATGCTCATCAGAGGAGTCCCGTTGGGGGCCTCACCTGACCTGAATTCTGTGTGTAGTGAAGCACTTTTGTTTGCGGCCCCTACAGACTGTGGTGGGAACAGACCTTGCGGAGCTTTTGTTACAAGACCACAAAACCGTGTGGCTTCCTGGGAAGTCACCCAACGAGGCCAACCTGATTGATTTTACTAACGAGGCTGTGGAGCAAGTGGAGGAGGAGGAGTCCGGGGAGGCCCAGCTCTCGTTTCTCACTGACAGCCAGGCAGCCAGCAGCAGTGCTCTTGAGAAGGAGACCGAGAGGTTCCGGGAGCTGCTGCTATATGGCCGCAAGAAGGTGAGCAGGCCTCAAACCCGCAGGGTCCATGGGCGGGCCCTGGTGTGCACGGTCCTGTTCTCGGGAGCATCAGCACCTTGACTGCGACCCGGCGCTGGTGGGCTCATTCTATGAAGCGTGTCTGGGTCCAAGGTGTCCACCCTTGACCGCAGAGGCTGTCTTTCCAGGGGCGCCAGGGTCAGAGACTTGCAGGTGCAGTGTTCAGGGACTTGAGCCGCACCCCTGCTGTGTGTGTGTCTCAGGGACAGACCTGGGCTCGGGACAGGAGTCAGACTGTTCTCACACAGTTAGGCGTGTGCTCACCATCTCTCAGCAAGGCAGGGGTCGGGTGGGAGCCGCTCAAGGGCCCAGTGGGAAGGGCCCCCTCCCTCCCCCCCGCCCCGCTCTGGCGGCTAGAGTTCTTGGTACTTGGATGTCATGATAAACTCCAAAAGCTCGTATCTGATAAATAATCTTCACGACGTTTTACGACGGATCGAAATCGGAGAATCTGCCAGGTTTGCTTAACATTTTCCTCTACTGCAACACATCCCTGTCCTTGAAGAAGCAGTCCTCGCAGGGCTACCCCAGAGGATTCTGGGTGTAGGGAAGCCACGTTAGTAAAAGCTGTCTGTGTGAGATGTGGTTTGTGGAGGCCTCGTGTGTCCTGGAACGGGGGATGCATGCCTGTGGCATCTGTCACAACAGAAAGGACAGTTGGGAGGCGGCAGTACTGCTGCTCCGTCGTCCTTGTTTCTTGTTAGTGTGAATGTTCCGTCTGCTGGCTGCTAACAGATCACAAACTAGTGTGTGCATGCACAGACCAGACCTATTGCAGAGACTTCACAATGAGGGCAGGTTGTGAGAGGCGGATGTCTTTGTGTTTTGTTGGTGGGCCTTTGACTCACGCGTTCTTCATGGGCCCCGTGGCCCCTCTCCCCCGCCTTCCCGACAGCACGTAACAGCATGTGCTGTTGTTTCTGCTCGTTTATGTCCCAGAAATTGTTCTGATAACTCAGGTAACCACTAAAATATTTTGCAGGATGCTTTAGAGTCTGCAATGAAGAATGCCTTATGGGGTCATGCTCTGTTACTTGCAAGTAAGATGGATAGCCGGACACACGCCCGCGTCATGACCAGGTAGAGGACATTAAGGTATAGGTTGTTTCTGGACACATCAGGCTGGTCCAGTGGCGCTGCCTGGTCAGCTCTTGGAAGCACAGTAATCTGCAGCCCTTGTCACAATCTGGGGAGTGTCCTCTGTACTGTGCTGCTGTTTCACTGGTGCAGGCCTGCTGGGCCCTCTTCCCTCCAGCTGTACGGAGAAGGGTGGTTTAAAAAATTTTATTAGGGCAGCCTAAGTGGCTCAGTGGTTTAGCACTGCCTTTAGCCCAGAGTGTGATCCTGGAGATACGGGATCAAGTCCCATATCAGGCTCCCTGCAGGGAGCCTGCTTCTCCCTCTGCCTGGGTCTCTGCCTCTCTCACTCTCTTTCTGTCTCTGATGAATGAATAAATAAATAATCTTTAAAAAAATAATCTTTAAAAAAATAATAAATAAAAATAAAAAATTTTGTTAACTGCAGTTTTCTGTATTTTTCAGTCTTTTTAAATTATTTTTTAAAGATTTTATTTATTTATTCACGAGAGACAGAGAGAGAGGCAGAGACACAGGCAGAGGTAGAAGCAGGCTCCATGCAGGGAGCCCGATGTGGGACTTGATCCCGGGACCCCAGGATCACGCCCTGGGTGTGAAGGCAGGCTCTACACCACTGAGCCACCCAGGGATCCCCTCTTTAGTCTTTCTTAGTTCTTTTGTTGAAATACTGGGATTTGTGTGCTTTGCTTGGGTGAGGCACAAGATGGTTCCCAGAGGGCCAGGATGAAGCCAGACTGGTTTTTCTTGGTATTTTAAACAGGGCTGACTTAGCTCTCTCTCTGTATCCACCTAGGTTTGCCAACAGTCTTCCCATCAACGACCCTCTGCAGACAGTGTACCAGCTGATGTCAGGGCGGATGCCTGCCGCATCCACGGTCAGTGTGCAGGGCTCCCTGTGAAGTGCGCTCCTATGAGAGGCACTTTGTAGGCTGCAAACCCAGTGCTTTCTCCTGTTAGGCTCCTCAAGTTCCCCCATTACAAGAGGATAGTGACACGCTCTTCCAAGGATAAGGGTTGACTTTGTTATGCTTTTTTCTGACCTCAGTGTTGCGGAGATGAGAAGTGGGGAGATTGGAGGCCACATCTTGCTATGGTTTTGTCCAACCTGAGCAGCAATGTGGATGTGGAGTCCAGGGCGATGGCCACCATGGGTGACACTCTGGGTAGGTTGAGTGTGCATGTAGGCACAGAGGTGGGGGTGCACACCCCAGCTGCTGGCGGGGTGTGCAGGGCCACACGTGGCTTTCCCATTCGGCTAGCTCCTCTGGTGTTCCTCGGCTAGCTCCTCTGGTGTTCCTGTCCACGTGTGGAGATTTCTGGGAGAACTCACAGCCACTGAGTCTTGGCCTGCTTTATGTCTCCTCAGCTTCAAAAGGTCTCTTAGATGCTGCACACTTTTGCTACCTCATGGCCCAGGTCGGATTGGGAGTTTATACAAAGAAAACCACAAAACTCGTCTTAATTGGATCGAACCACAGGTGAGGAACGTCCTAGTATCTGTTTTCCTTTAGAAAGGAAGCATTCCTCCATCAGCTAACCCAGAAACGGCTCTCGCAGACCCGGCAGCCATGGTTTCCCATCTTGATCACACCGTGTCAATCACGTGGCAGGATGTGCTTCTGGGTAACTGGCTCATAGATTAAAATTATTTATTTGCTTAACAGTTTGCCGTTTTCAAAGTTTGCAACCAATGAAGCTATTCAGAGGACAGAAGCCTATGAATATGCCCAGTCTCTTGGGGCACAGACCTGCTCCTTCCCCAATTTCCAGGTAAGCTGGAGCTACTCTGGTTTTAACGAGGGGGTGGTCAGTGCTAACAAGTCTTTGGTCGTTGAGGGCTTTTGAGCTCTTACACAGAAGGTGATAAAGTGTATTTGGAAATGTCGAGACATTTGATCTGTAATGCTTGAGAAGCAAACCCTGTGGAATTGAGGATTTTTCTTTGCATTTAAAAAGTTCCTAGAGTATTTGGTTTTCGGTACTTTCCTGTCTGCCGTTTTTACTGTCACAAGGAGAGTATTTTTGACCTGGGGTCGTGTGGGTGTAGATGCTGTGTAGTGGGGTGTCATTGGGGACAGCCATCCTGCCACTCTGGCTGGCCTGGGTGCGCAGGGTGAGGAATCCTGTGTGACTAGCCTGGTAAGTGTGCTGAAGAAAAGAAGTGAGTTTCTAAGAAGTTTAGTTGTTGACTTACATCTAAAATCCTTCCAGGACTGGGGTTCAGTGCTGTTGGGCAGCCGTGGGGAGCACAGGGGGCACGAGGCATTGGAGTAGCTCCAGCTTAGGGGGCTGGGGAGGCGCAGTGGGATGACTGTACTGCACTCCCTGATCCCAGGTGTTCAAGTTCATCTACTCGTGCCGCCTGGCTGAGATGGGGCTGGCCACACAGGCCTTCCATTACTGCGAGGTGATTGCCAAGAGCATCCTGCTGCAGCCCCACAAGTACTCGCCCGTGCTCATCAGCCAGCTGGCTCAGGTAATGTCTTCTCCAGCATCCTTCCAGTGGCATCTTCCCACGTGCACGTCAGGAGGACTGGTGTTGGGGACTGAACTGTGACCATGCAGATGCTCAGGACTTCTTTCTCGAGCAGCTTGAGAGGTTCAGGTGTTCTTGGGCAGGTATGGGGTGTTCTGTGTGTTCCTGTAGGAAGTCTTCAGAGGCCTCACCTGGTATAGACGCTGGGCTGTAAGCTTCGAAGGAAGAAGGACCCCGTCTCTGGGAAGCTCGCCATGGGGCAGTTTTTTGTTTTTTAAAGATTTTTATCTATTTATTCATGGGGGGGGGTGGCAGAGACACAGGCAGAGGGAGAAGCAGGCTCCATGCAGGGAACCCGACACGAGACTCGATCCCGGGACTCCAGGATCACGCCCTGGGCTGAAGGCAGGCACTAAACCGCTGAGCCACCCAGGGATCCCTTCCGTGGGGCAGTTTAATCTAACAGTTAAGAGTGTGAGCTTCTAGAGTCCAGCAGCCTGGGTTGGGGTCCTGGCTGCTCCAGGGCCAGCCTCAGTTTCTTGCTCTATAAAATGGACACTGTGCAAGGTGTGGGTGAAGTGCAAACAGGATGGGGTGGGTGGTGCCCCGTGTGCATGGGGACACCTATGTTTCCCTCCCTCCAGGAGCTTCATCCTGGGAGATACACTCATGACACTGGAGAATAGGAAGCTTTAGATGTCTATGAAAATAGAATAATTAGCGAGTCCTTAAGGCATCAGCAGCTGTTTACTCAAGGCCACCTGGTTTCATTGTACCCATATCCCTCGCTGTCCCCTCTCCCCCCACCCCCCCATAGCCCATCAGAGTGTGTGCAGGTCTGGGTCTGTTCAGCATTTTGATCAGTTGGTCGGTAAAGCTTAAGTCTGTGTAGTCGACGGCAGTGGCAGCAAACTCCTCTCTGGAGGGTCCGGGTGCTGGTGGCACACAGGCTGCCGGGCTCCCTGTCTAATGACTCAGCAGTGTGTGGAGGTTTCAGGGCAGGTCCCCGCATGCTTCAGAAGCCCTTCCTAGGTGGTGAGGACAATCTTGCTGAGCCCCACAGATGCTTTTGTTCCAGGTAATGGTAGGTTTTGGAAACAGCCTTCGTTGTCACTCCTGGTAAGTGACGGGGCCCTTTCCTCCCTGTGTGTGTCCAGATTGCATCCCAGCTGCGGCTCTTTGACCCACAGCTGAGAGAGAAGCCGGAGGAGGAGTCCTTTGTTGAGCCTGCCTGGCTGGCCCAGCTGCACCGCGTGGACAAGCAGGTCAAGGTGTGAAGCACATGTTCAGTCTCGGGGGACCAGGAGGTCAGAGACATCCTGACAAGTGTGACTCGGGCCCCTACTGTTTTCACACCAATGCATTAGCTGCGAACAGTATGATTTTAGGAATGTGCACAGTCATCAGGATACTTAAACCCCCAGGAGAGGGAAGGCACAGTGGGCAGCGGGTCAGTGGGGTCGGGTGCCATGGTGTCGGGCTGTTGGAAATGCCCTGCCATGTCTCTCCCTTAGGAGGGTGCCACAGTGTGGAGTCAGGATGGGACCTTCCCCCAGCGCTGCCCCAGCACACCGAGCTCCGAGGCAGGGCACTACGATGGCCCAGCGCTCGCCCAGCCAGGGGGCCCGGGCACCAGCAATCCGCTACTGGCGCCGCCCGTGCCCAGCGCTGAGCACTTTGGCCAGGGTGTGCGGCTGCTGCCTTCAGGTGAGCCCTCTAACACCGGGGAAGCAGCACACCTGCCCACCTCCCCCACGCAGCAGGGGCTTCCCAATGTGGAACGTTATCGTTTTGCTTCCAGGAGAGTGGATGGGATGGGTCTTCCCAGCACGTCAGCCTCCTCTCTCCCTGGGGTTGGCGCCCTTCGTGAGCCTGTCAGGTCCTACGGCCTTAGACATCTGTCTCACTGGGTGGGTGACCTACTGAGCCCTGGCGGAGGAGAAGGAAGGTGGTGGGGAGGGATCCACGAACACTGAGTTCTGTTGCAGGCAGCTGTTCCCCAGGCTGCATTGGGGTCTCGCTGAGTCTTAAAGCCTGGGCCCCATGTAACATTTAATGACATCCTCCTCTTGACCTTAAAAGTTTGTGTTCTGCTTTTCCCCAAATCACTGATGCCCTGGCATCGTCAGCACTTTCTGTCTTGACGATTTGCTCCCTGGGCCCGTAACAAAAGAAACGTGGCCGCACAAAAGGATGTGATAAACTTTTGGCCACCACCAGTTAGCTTCTTCAAGTGATTGGAGTTAGCACCAGTGACGGCAGGCTTCTGTTCTCTGCTCTCTTGCTGCAGCTCCGTCAACGCTCCCTGCCAGCCAGCCAGTCGTCCCTGCCAGGGTGCCACTGTTCCCGGTGCTGCCACCTGAGGGCCCTGTTGAGCTGGGGCCTAGCTGTGGACCCCAAGGGGCTGCCCTTGGCTTTCCAGAGCCCTCTGGGCCTGACCCTGTGGCTCCGTACCTGGGGCCTGGCCTGCCACCTGGTGTGCCACCTCTGCAGGGAAGTGAGCAGGAGGCCAGGACCCAGGACCCAGGTAGGCCTGCTTGATGCCACCCCGAGAGCAGAACTGTAGTGGGTTTGGCATTCAAGGAGAGGATTGGTGGAAAAGCCATAAGTCATTTGGACTTGAGACAAGTTCCCTAGCCAGGGCATGCTGAGGATCCTGGAAGCGGTAGGCTGGGTGGCTCATGGATGTCAGTGCTCATTTGTTTTGTGATGTGGCTGCGTGTTAGAGTAAGGAGGGTAAGTGGGCATCCAGCTGTGGCAAGCTGGCCTTGAGCTGTGCCCAGGCCAAAGCCTCCTCCACAATTGATATGGTTCTTGTGCCGGTGGGCGCCTGCCTGCCTGTGCACCCACAAACAAAGCAAAACACTGGCCTGGCTTTCAAAAGGAAGCTATTTTGGGAACATCTCTGGTTTTGGGCTCCGAGCACTGCTGTATTGTGAGCGCGTCCGTCTGCCATGTGCTGTGGTCTCTGTGCTGTGTCAGCATAGAGACCACGGCAGTTCTCTCTTCTCTTGACAGGGGTGTTGCCACCAGAGGCGCTTGGTAGAAACTCACTTCTGGAGCTGAGAGAAGAGGGTTTTGGTGGAAAATTTGCTAATCTGGTACCCTCCCACTTTTTTCCCCTAAGCTCTTTGTTTTCCATAAGTTGCGTTGATCAGGAGCCCAAACTTGTTCTCCAGTTGTGAGTAGGGGGAGAACGGTGTAAACAAGATTATCTTTGAAGTTGCTCCTCAGCAGGAGAGCACTTGTAAGGTAGCTCGAACCCTCACAGTGTGAACGGTCGGTGGAAACTGCTGAGGAGGATGATCACTTGGTGTACAGACAGTCCCTTCTCTAAAACGTAGAGGCCTCCCAGGTTCTGCACCCCTTTCTCTGCAGTAGAATCCCGGAAACGCACTGGTTGTCCTGAAATCACCGAGTTTCTTAGACGTGTTGGGTAGACATACCGGGTCTGCTGCTCTGGCCCCAGCGGAGAGGGACACCTGGTTTTCTGCGCCGTGGGTCCCGCAGCCTTCTTCCCACAAACCCAGGCCTTTGTGGCCACGCTGTCACAGGCACTTACTGTACTTTAAACTTTCCTTATGTGTTCTGCCATGAAAATGCTTTATTTTCACGTAAAAAGAGTTTATAAAAGAGACAGTCTTCACTCAGCCATGTGTATTTTAAAGAAAAAAAAAAGAATCTTGTGTTTTAAAATGTTCCCTGCCCCTCTCTGCCCAGCAGCCCATTGGTGCTCACATGCACACCCCTTCTTCCAGCCCATGGGTGCCTCCTGGACTCCATGGTCCCCCTGCCACGTGCCTTGGCACGTTATGAGTCCTGCCACGTGCCTTGACCAGGTTGCTTGTAAGAGCAGGTCCGGAGGCAGGGGCAGCTGCCTCCTGCCCTCCTCACTCTGCTCTTGTCGCTAGTGATATGGCCCCTTGGTAATGCTTTAAAGGGTCCTGGGGAGGTGCCCCAGGTGAACCTGTCCCCTCTTGCCTTGGGACAGGGCCCCTCCAGGATGTCCCAGGACTCTGAGGTCCCTCCAGGGTGGGAGTGTGCCAGCTCAGGTGCTCTGCAGCCACCACTGACGTCCGCTCCCGAAGTGAAGAGACCTACACAAGCAGCCAGGAAAGAGGCCAAGGAGCCTAAGAAGGTGACACAGAGCCCACCTCCAGCAGGGTGGGGGCGCCTGGGGAGGGGGCTCAGCTCCCACAGACAACTTTCCTCCTACACTGGCAGTGGGACAAAGGCATTGGAAGCGTGCTATGCGGACAGGGAGGTGTGCACAGCTTAATGTGTGTTTGTGTGTCTGTCCCCGTATAACCACCACCCAGAGCATAGCTGGAGCAGGGCCAGCCTCCCAGAAGGCTCTGTATCCAGGGCCTGTCAAGGCCCACCCCTAACAGATGGCCTTCTCTGACTTTTGTCACCATTAGTTTCTCTTATACCAGAACTTCCTATAACAGTGCTTAATTTTTAAGTCATTGTATAATAGTATCTGTTTTATGTAGGTGCTATAATTTTGTTCGTCCTTTTTTCCAGTAATGGACATTTGCGGTTTTTCAGTTTGGGGTCATTACGTGAAACCCATGTGAGCGTTCTCTGTCTTCTGTTGGCGAAAGCGCTCGTTTCTCTCAGGGAGGTGCCTCCAGGCCATTTTCCTGGACGGTTGTACTGGGTGACCTTCCCCCCAGCAGAGCCGGAGGGGCCCAGTCATTCCTTGTCACCAGCAGGGCGATCCTTGTTCCCCATGCGCACTGGGTTGTCGGGCCTTTCCACAGCAGCCTCTCAGCGGGGGCTCATGGTGCTTCCTAATGCTCTCGCTTTGCTTCCTTGCCCAGCACCTTTGTCATGTGCCGTTACCACCTGTGTGTTTTCCTTTGTAGTGTTGGCTTGTGTCTCACCCGCTTTCATGTCCTGGCCACGAGTCCTCTGTGAGATGTGTGCGTCACCAGGATCTTCCCTCAGTCTGCAGACCACCTTTTTACTCTCAATGTTAGCTTACGTAGGACACATTCTTAATTTTCATGCAGTTCAGCATATCGAATTTTTTTTAATGGTTAGTGGTTTCTGGTGGTTTTTTTGTTGTTGTTTTTTCAAGATGTATCCATTTTAGAAACAGTGAGAGCAGGCACTCGGGGGAGGAGCAGAGGGAGACCCAAGCAGACTCTCTAAAGGGCCCTGACTTGGGGCTCAATCCCACAGCTCAGATCTTGGCTTAAGCCGAAACCAAGAGTCAGATGCTCAACCCACTAGGCTGCCCAGGTGTCCCTTAATGGCCAGCATCGTTAAGGAAACACAAGTTTAATTCAGAGTGTGCATGGGCCTGGGCTAAAATATGACGCTCTGACCCGTTGTGAGCGTGCAGACTGTGTCGCCTCCACCGTGGAGCTCAGAGTGGCGGGTTTGAGAACACACACACCTGCTGCTTCCTTGTTTCTCCATATTTTAGATAAACTGAAGTATAGCGTATGAAGAATAAGGTAAGCGTCCCTGACACCTAAATCCACCCAGCATAGGACGCAGGGCGACAGACTGTGTTGAGGAGGTCCCACAGGACATTCCCAGCCTGCTCGCCACTGCTTAGTCCAGAACAATGCCAGAATCTGCCACTCGTTGGCATTTAGACAGGATAAGCTCTAAAAGGCTCAGTGTTCAGATGTTTTAATTGTGGCAAAATACACGTAACATAAAACTTAGCATTTTTAAGGTCATGGTTCTATGGTGTTAGACCCCAGCTGCTGTGCAGCCGCCGTCTGTGCCTGTGTCCAGGACTCCCCTTTCCAGACTGAACCTCAGTTCCTGTTGCACATCGTCCCCTCTTGCTCTGTGTCCATGGGCCCAACTCTGGGGCGTCCTGAGAGTAGAATCCGTCCTTCAGTGATGGGCTTCTGTCACTGAGCACCGTGTCCTCAAGGTGGTTCTTATGGTTTTTACATTTAGAGTAGTGAATCCTGGTTCTTCCGTTGGCTCCCGGGGAAAAAAAGGACAGAAGCTTATTTGCCAGACGACAAGAACAAATCGGTGAGTATGATGGAGTGCAGCCTGAGGAAAGTTGCCAGTGCTGGTGTGTAGTGTCTCCACAGCCAAGCAGGCCTGGGTGGCATCTCCGGGAGGGTGGGCTGTGTGGAGGGAGCAGGCTCTGTGTCCCCTGAGCTGTGTCACCTGACGTCTGTCTCTACTTCTCACAACCGTGGCAGATCGTCTGGGATGAAAAGAAGAACCGGTGGGTGGATGTAAATGAGCCGGAGGAGGAGGTGAGTCGGAATTCCCAGGGTTTGCTTGGCTGGGGGGACTGCCCCAGCTGTTCCGGGCTTCGGGTCCTCACATGACTCCCTGAGATGCTCTCCCTCCACAGAAGAAGGCTCCGCCCCCACCACCAGCCTCGCTCCCCAAGGTTCCGCTTGCTGGGCCCCCTGGTCCTGGAGGGCCCCCGAGGGCCTCTGTGAACATGTTTTCTAGGAAAGCAGGTAACACAGTCAAGCCAGAGGTTAGAGTTTGTTTGAGAACCTGCTGGTCCTCCGGTGATGCCAGGGCTTAGGGTTTGTAAGTCGGCGTTAGATGGCAGGCCATCTGTCTGCAGAGGGATCCTGGTTTCCCTTGGGCCGGTCCCAGGGAGAGCTCTCCTCTTCCGGAGTGCGAGGCCCCAGCTCAGCAGACTCCATGCCGATGGTGGGCGGCGCAGATGGTGGGCAGCGCAGCACCGGTAGCTTTGGGGCGTGGGGTGGGCAGTGCTGTGTGGATAGCTGCATCCCCGCTCGCTCTTCCACTGAGGGAAGGTGGGGCCCTGGGGGAGGCCCTTGTGTCTGGTCTCTGGGGACCATGGTCGTGGTGCACACCCGTGGGGGTGTGGGGTGCACCAACCTGAACCTGCCACTTCTCCTGAAGCAGCTGGAGCCAGAGCACGCTACGTGGACGTTTTAAACCCAGGGGGCCCTCAGCGGAGCGAGGCAGCTCCTGCTCCTGCAGAGTTTTTTGCTCCTCTTGCCCCGCTCCCGATTCCTCCTCACTTGTTTGGACCAAATGCAGGTAGGTGGTGTGGGGCCTTCTGACCTCTGACCCCTTTTCTGTGAGCCTTTGGCTTTAATCTCCCTGTAAGAAGGGTGTACTCGTTTCTCTGTCCCCGTGAGTGAGTGCACCATGGGAAAGCCTTCCTGTGGGACTGACAGTCTCCCACACTGTCCCCTTCACAGACGCAGAGGAAGCCCCACCCGCAGAGGGGGCCGCAGGGGGTTCGGCCAACCCAGAACCTGCCTCAGAGCCCCAGGTGAGCGGGGCTGCAGGACGTGGAGGGTGGCGGTGAGGGTTTGCCTCATTCCCCCACGGGGGCAGGCTGGCCCTGACCTTCGCCAACTTGGTGGTCAGGCCCACCGTATACCCGGGGCCCACACACAGCCTGTGTCTGTTGGAAGTCTCTCTCCTTGAATGAACGGCTACTAGAGATGCGGAGAGTAACCACGTGTGCAGGGTAGCTAACTCGGTCTTCCTGAAATCATGGTTGTAAAGTTTTTTTAATTTTTTAGAATTTGCATGTAAAATAGGATCATTCAGAGTATGGTGTATGAGGTGGACAGAGTGGATTTCAAGCCTGGCTTCCTGTTAATTAGCTGCCTGACATTGACGGGGTCACAGAACTCCTCAAAGCCTGTCTCCTGCTCTGAGATGGGATGACAAGGCCATTGCGGGCAGGGCCCAGGGTCCGCGTGCCCTGGAGATTGGCCATCAGCCCTGGAGCCCGTGGGTCCTGCCGGTGCTCAAAGGGGCGCCTTAGGTGGGGCGGAGCGTCCCATATGGAGGGCTGCATGTCTCCTTCCTCTGGCAGGTGTTTAGCTCGGCGGCGGACACTCCCCGGTCCTGAGCTCCCACCTGCCCACGAGGACAGCTCCCAAGGAGGAGAGGTAAGGCACCCCCACAAGGAGGCTCCCTGACCCAAAGCCCGGCTGGCACATGGCTCACGTGTACTGTCCAATGGCTTCTTTTGAAAGCAAGTGTTGAGTAGAAGGCAGGTTAGCAGCTTTTAAGAACCTGCAGGGTGTCGTGGGAACATGACACAGTCCCACTTGTCTGCGCAGAACCTCTTGGGAGCCCCAGGTCGAGCAGGGCTGGAGCACATACGCCCCAGGCTCCACTCAGCACAGCAGGGCCACTGTAGTCCCCCCAGCTAGTGGTTATTTCTTCATAAAAACTGTCCATTCAAATAGGTGTTTTACGCTAACTCTGGCTTTTCTCCCGTTTGGACTGCCCTGATTCTAATGGCATCCTGAAGCTCTTTGGGGTTAAACTGACAGCTTGGAGCAGCAACATGCATGTTGATTTTTTATTTGTCTGTTTTGTGTGTGTTCTTGCTGTTTTGTAGCTTTCACGCTGTAGTTCAATGAGTTCATTATCACGTGAAGTAAGCCAGCATTTTTATCAGGTACCTGTGGCTGGCAATTCTCACTGAACACGAGTTGAACTGGGTCGCCTTTGTGTTCCCTTTGAGAGCGCTGTGCTGGCTGGCCGTCGTGCCCTTGTCACTAACGCGACCTACTGCCCCTGCCCCCCATCCACTGCACGCCAGAGGATGCAGTGTTCCTTTCTCCCTATGTCCTCCCTCAGAGGAGGTCATGAGCCATCCAGATATACTGGCGATTGTGTGGACCCCAAGATTTTCCTAGTAAACGAATGCAGTTTGTAATTGTGTTCTTTCTGGATTGATTTCTTTCCAAATGACTGGCCTCAGGCATAGCCTCACCGTGTATGAGTGGGTTTCAGATGCCCACGGGGGCAGGAGGGATTCCTGGTCTCAGTGGCCTGGCAGAGGGCGGCAGGGAGGCTGTCCTCTGGCCAGCCTGGGCGGGAGATAAAGGAATACTTCATCTTTTATGTGTATCATGCATTGAAGCTTTTCCATTGGCTTGATAGAAGGCTTCCTCTGACCTTTTTATTTGCACACGAAAACACTGGATTTTATAGCTGGATTTTTTAGGTCTGAAGTAATCGAAAATGTTTACTAACCACTTAAAATAGACACTAACATGATGTCTTGGTGTTGTGCACTCCTTACTTTTTTGCATGTTCTGGTTTCTGAGGCATTTTACTCTGCATGCTGCTTTATGTTTACTGTTTTTCTTTGAAACATGAAGTAATTAAATCCAGTGTTGTGAGAAGCGTCTTAGACCTGCTTCTGTGGCTTACCTAGAAGTACTGTCAGTGGTTCCCCAGGAGTAGTGTCTGTGTGCACCGAGGAGCACAGCACCCAGTGAGGTCGTTGCGCTCATGTAGGTTCTCTGTGCTTCTAGGCTCCCAGCGACCACGCCCCTGCAGGGGGCGTTCCCGGGCCAGCCATGCCTTTCTACAGCCCTGCTCCCTTTGCACAGGTTGGTGCCCCTTGCATCCCTGCCCCCATCCCCACACCGGCAGCAGGCCTGCCCCCACTGCACCCGCTGACCTGCAGACCCTGCTCTGGCATAAGCCGTGCTGGGGCCCCGCACTTTTCTGCCGGTATACTGCGCACTGCCCTCCCTCTTCCCATGAGGCCCTTGGCCACCCTTCACCTGGCAGCCCATCCTTCACTGAGCAATGTTCTTCAATGTTTCCTTTCATTCCCCTCCCCTCCCTGTTCTTGTCCGTAGTGTACAGACCGGCAGCCAGCCTGGGGAGAGCCAGGGAGAGGGGAGGTTGTGGCAGGGGTCGTCCTGGCATTCAGGGTGTAAACTCTCAGCTGACCCCACGTGTCCTGGTGCAGCCCCTGCCCTCACTGCCCGGGGTGGCCGGCCTGCTCCCTCTGCACCGGGCTCTTGGCCCCCGCCACCCCGATCTGGGGCTACTGTATCCCATCCCAGGGTACCACCCAGCTGCCACACATCTGCTTTTCTGCTCCACGATGCAGTTTTCTTCTGTTATCTCTGCCTTGTGGTTTGTGCTTTACAGAAATTCTTTGATGTTTGTTCCAGCTAAGATATTTGAGGGAGCACAGGAGAGGCCCATGGCCTCTCCTCCCTGGGGGTCGGCCCCTGGGGTCAGCTCCCCTCTTACCACCTGACAGAACTGCAGACCCCTTTAAAGAGACCCCCTGATCTGGTCCTGCCTTGGTCCGTTACCGGGGCTGCATGTTGGTGTAAATGGTCCCGCACACCCGAGTGGCGGGTGTTCGAAGGTGCCACGGGCCTTGGGGGCTGGGTGAGTGGGAGTCAGCACTCTGACTTGTCTTTCCAGGCCTCTGCCACCTCGGGAGGCTCAAGGATGGGGAGGACTGGCCAGAGGAAGTACCCAGTGTTGAGCTAGGAGAGTCCCCATCCTGGAGCCGTATCCTGAAGCCTGAAATCCTTATAATGCTCCACCAAGAACTCCAACAGACCACCTGCAGCATCCCTGTGTTCCTGGATGGGCAGCTGTGTCTCCACGTGACATAGTCGCTCTTCCTCCACCGCTTCTGTCCCTGAAGGATGGCCCAAGTCAGGTGCAGCTCCAGAAGGACGCTGGCTGGGACGGGAGCTCTCCGGCTCTGTCATCTTTCACCTAACAGTGACTTAAGGGTCAGACAGGCTCAGTTGTGGAAGAGTGTCATGCTGGGTGGGGCTGGAGGCATTTTTGTTACAGGAAGGACTTCGCTCTTGAGGAACCCGGGTGTCTCTGAGAACCTAACCATGCACAGTGAACAGCGAGCCTTGGGTCCAGGGGAGGCTCTGCTGCCCGCCTGTGGCCCTGGGAGGTCCTTTCTGCATCAAAGCCCTCAAGGAAATGTGGACTTGGTTTAGCAAGAATTCGGTTAGCTTTTGAGGGAGGCCCGAATCGCTGAAGTGCATCTCCATCCGGTAGCAAAGACGTTTCCAGCTTCTTCTGTCTGTGTCCCATGCAACCCAGGGGGACTGGCTTTGCCCGTGCACGAGGGGTGGCCCTGTCTTTCCCACCCGGGACCAGTCCACGTTAACCCACCGGTACTAAAACTGTCACCACAACAAATCTGATTTGGGTGTTTTCCATATGTGAGTAGTGGGATTAGGTTCCTCGGGGAACCGCTAGGGATGGCCACGCTGCCTGTGCCAGAGTCACGACTGGTCCTCACGGTGCCATCCACTTGCCTTGCTTTCTCAGGGGGTGGTGACATCTTGAAGAGAGGGGTGGAAAATACTTCTTGACTCGTGCTCTGCATCTAAGGTTCTGCCTCTGTTCTACCCACCCCAGCATCTTCTGCAGGCAGCGTGCTGACTGCAGTCACAGGAAACCAGAAGGGAGAGCCCTCCCCCTGGACTCCAAGCTTTACGGCTTCATCGACTGTTCCTGAAATTATTCACATTCTTGTTAAGTCTGAAGAGACTGCAGAAAAGATTTAAATATTTATAAGAATCATTAGGAAATAATTTCTGTAGGTTCTGCTGGGGAACGTAGTTTGCTTGGTGTTTTAAATCTGAGTACAGAAACGGTAAAAACGTGGAATTCGCGCAGGCCTCCCCATTTCCCCGGGACCCTGGGTCCTCCAGGAAAGGCCACTGAAGGTTTCCCGTGTGTCGCCTACAGGCAGGCTCAATACATCTGTTCCTGTCACTTTGAGAGAGTCCGGGTTGAAGGGGCAGCATCCTTGCGTCCCTTGGTGCGCAGTGGGGGTCCTGGGCCCCCAGACCTTCCCGGCGCCCTCGGCAGCCCCCCCATCTGGCCTGCCCACCGTTGTCTGCGCCGACTTCCACCGACTTTTGGTTCAAGAAGCTCCCTTCCGGGCCGGCGGGAGCTGTTATTTTCCTAAGTGCAAATTGTTACACTGCAAATTGGTAAATAAAGTATTTTGCGCTCGCAGGCGCTATCACCTCTTGTTTACATTTGTCTGTGGGTCCTCTGGGGGTGGGGGGCGCAGGAGCCGCCTCTCGGTGCTGGGTGCTGGTAGGTCCCCTGCGGCCTCGCCCCCTCGAGCCTGGGACGCTGCGGGTGGGGGCGGGGTCTCTGCGCTCGCGGGCGCGCCGGGTCCTCCGGCCGCCAGGGGCCGCTGCAGGGGCCGAGCCCGGACGCCCGTTGCCCGGGAGCAGCGGCCGGGCCCGCAAGGTCGGGAGCGGGCGGCGCTGAGAGGCGGACGCGGGCGTCTCGGCAGGAGCGCGGGGTAGCTCTGGGCAGAGGTGCGGGGCGCGGGGCGGCTCCTGGGCGGGGGCTCGGTCTGGAGCGCGGGGTGACGCCTGGGCGGGGCGGGGGCACCGTCCGGAGCGCGGGGTGACCCCTGGGCCGGAGCACGGGCTGGGGGCGGGTCCGCCTGCGCCACGGTAGTTTCCCTGGGGACCCCAAGGGGACCCTGCGGCGGCCGCCCGGGCTCGCGGGTGCTGAGGGGGGCCTTTGGCGGCAGCGTGGCCGCCGACCGGCCAAAGGGGCCCCTCTTGGGCGGGGCCTGTGGGATCAAGTGATGGTGAGGGGCCCGCAAGTGAGTGAGGGCGCAGGGACCAAACCCCTCGAGGCTGCACGAACTGGCCTTGACCTTGGGGGGTTGCGGTCGCCCCCTCCGCCCCTGACGCCCCACAGAGGAGCAGGCCCATCCTGAGAGGTGCCAGCTTGCACCCACCTCCCAGGAGGAAGACACAGGCCGAGCGTCTGATTGCGTACTTGCTAGCCTGCTGCTGGCCTGTCCCTGTCACCCTGCAGTGGGGCTTGGGCAGGAGCAGTCACGGGGCGTTGCGGCCAAGGCTGTAGGAGGCTAATAGCACGGTTCTACTTTAGGTTCTTGTGTGGACTGCAGGATTTCAGGGTTCCCGGCCATGCAGCAGCTGGCCCTGCCCCTACCGGTGCGCCCCAGGCCCCAACAGGAGCCCCTGCGCCTTCTCTCCTCGGAGCCTGCCCAGCGACTTCTGAGCCTGGGCTTCACCGGCAGCCCCAGCAGGAGCCGGGTCCCTGCTGGGCCGGTCAGCTCCTACCTGTGAGCTCTGGCTCCAGGCTATGCCATCCAAACTGGCAAGCTGGCGTGCCTGGGCCCTTCAGAGGCTTCTGCCCCGCAGCCTGAGGACAGGATGCTCAAGGGACAGCTCCCAAGCACAGGCAAAGACGTCGCCCCCCACCTGGGGCCCCCGCCTACCAACCACGGTCAGGATCCCGAGAGGACCCCGGTGCTCCCTCTGACCTTTCCGGCACAAATCAGCAACGAGGACCCAGAAGCTAAGGCAAAGCCCTTCACCCCAAAGCCCCCGCCGCAGCCCAGGCTGGAGCGGGCTCTGTCACTGGACGAGAAAGCGTGGAGGCGGCGGCGTTTTCGGACCAGCCCGGAGGACCTGGCAGCGGGCAGTGGGGCCGGTGGCTCCAGGGGCTCCTTGCAGGACGAGGTCCCCAGGCCTCCCGGCCCCCCTGGGTCCCCACCCTGCTTGAGTACCTCCCTGCAGGAGATCCCCACATCCCGCCGGGCCCAGGACAGCGCAGGTGGCAGCCCCTCCTCGTGGGGCCACTGTATCTCCGGAATGATCAGCACTTCCCTGGACCTCCTGCACCGGGATGGGGCCGTGGCTGGGACCAGCGTCAGGCTGCCTCCTGTGGACCCCAAGGTGGCCCCCGAGTCCCTGCGGCCCACACACAGAGTGGACTCAGGTCCGGTTGATGGCAAGCCCCACCTACAGAGCAGACTGTTCCGCGCCCACAGCAGCCTGGGCCCTGGCCGGCCCCCAAGCCCCCTCGTCTGTGAGGCCAGATCCTCCTTCAGCCTCCTGGCCCCCATCCGCGCCAAGGACGTCCGGAGCAGGTAGGGGCTCCGGGGGTTGGGGGCATCACCGTGGCCTTTGCTTTAGCGTGTGTGGACCTCCACAAGCAGCATGAGAGGGTATTCTCCTAGAATGGGGCGGCACAGAGATGGGCAGGCCAAGTGCCCACCTCCCAGCTCCTTTCCAGAGGGACACCCCTTCCAGAACTTTCCCCATGCTTCAGCAGCACTTGGGGCGCATGTGCCTGTGAACCATGGTTCAGATGTGGACGTGACCTGTGCACAGTGCCGTGTGTCATTTGTTCTCGCGCTGTCAGGTCATGAAGTGGGGCCAGGGCTCAGCGCGTGAATCTGTGCCACCATTTGTGCGGCTGTGGGGCTGTCACTGTGAGTGGTGCTCCCACTTCCCCATGTGGCTGCGGAGGAGGAGCCCTTGGAGCCCCTGGCTGGCAAGCAGCCCGGGCTGTGACCGCACTGACTTCACGGTGGGATAGGGGGGCCCTGGGGCCCACTTGCTGGCGGCAGGAGGGCAGGCAGGGCCGGATTGGCTGCGCTTTGCTTCCAGTCCCGTCCCGATCCCTCTGAGGCTCTGGGACTGTTTGCTGAACACCCCACTGGCCCCATGCACACAGAGGACACTTGGTGTCCAGCCTTTGTGGGACTTCAGTAGCCACCTTGTCAACTAGCACATTGACTTTATTTAGCTTCAGAAGAACCCTCCCCTGCGGTCCTCCCTTCACTCAGGATTCTCCCATGTGCCTCTGGCCTCACTCACACACCAGGTGTCCCACATCCCTCTGTGCCCAGCTCGCCCAAGCCCTTGTGTCTGGTTTCTGGGGACCACGGTCGTGGGGTGCACGAGGTGCCCAGCTACAGCTTGAAAAGGCCTCCCTGCCTGGTCCTTCTGAGCCGGACCAGCCCGCTCACAGCTCTGGCCCCTCCTACTGGTCGGCCCTGGCCTCTGCTCCCAGCTGGGGCCGTGGCCCTAAATTGGGGGTCTCTGTGCCACCTGCTCCCCAACATGGCCCCCAAGGTACCAGGTATAGCCCTGGCCCCACTTCCCTCACCTGCTGCCCTCCGCCATCCAGACCAGCACCAGCCCAGCTGGACAGGGCACCGGGGAAGCTGGGAGGATGGTCAGTGCGCTGGTGTCCGGGCATCTGGAACCAAATGGCCACAAGCCTCAGGACAACAGGACTGTATTGTCTCCCAGATCTGGAGCCTTCACGTCAGATACCACGATGTCGCAGGGTCATGCTCCCTCAGAGGCTCCAGGGGAGGGTCCTTCCTGGCTCCTCCAGCTTCTGGGCCCCCGTGTCCTTTGGCTTGTGGCCACATCCCTCAGCCTCTGCCCTCACACGGCTGCCCACCATGCCTGCGTCTCCTCTCAGGGGCACTGGTCGTTGGACCCAGCGCCTGCCCTAAACCTTAGGGAGGCTCTCATGTCGCTTCTTAACTGGTCACTTCTGCAAGGCCATTGCTGGGGGGTCCCCTTCCCCTGCACAGGTTCTGAGGGTCAGGAGGCGGAGGGAGTCACAGCTGCTTGTAGATGGCGAGGCCTCCCGGTGCACAGGCAGTGATCCTGCCCTGGGTGCGCTGCATGGGACTTGTGCCCATAGCCCACTCGTTCCTTGGAATGAGAATCACGTTCAGAATTGGGTCCTCGAGTCACTGTGTTGAGACAAGCAGCAAACAGCAGGTTGATGGGGATACCGCCGACCTGCCTTTCCAGCCCTTGGTGGCTCTGGAATGAGCATGAGCACACGGTCCTGTAAAGCACTGGAGAGTGGCTGTCTCCCGCTATGTAAGGTGGGAGGGGAGGGCACGGGCCCCTGTACAGCAGCATCCATGGCCAAGTGGCGCTAACCCTTCCTCAGGGACACTGAGGTGGCGTCGTACGTACTCCTCCCAGGTCACAAGGTCCTGGCTTTCTTGCCCCGGCCAGCAGAAAGCGTGAAAGGGCTATCGGCTCAGGGACTGTCCACAACCAGGGTGGGACCTGGCTGAGGGTGGAGCAGTGGCCCCTATGCCAGGAGGGCCGCCTGCTGTGGGGGGGTATGGGGCACACAGGCTGCAGGGCCTGGGACGGAGTCTGCAGCACTGCGCTCTCGGCTGTGTCCTGCTTACCCTGCAGACGGACTGGTCCCGAGAGGACAAGGTGCCCTCGAGTCCCTGGCATGAGGCTGAGCCAGCAGGGCCTAGGACGGAGGGTGTGGGACCTCCTAGAACAGCATTCTGCTTCAGCCAGACCATGCGGCCATGCCCTTGATAGGATCTCCTTCAAAGGACATGGTTCCTTTTTTTTTTTTTTTAAATTATTTTATTTTATTTATTTATGATAGGCACACAGTGAGAGAGAGAGGCAGAGACATAGGCAGAGGGAGAAGCAGGCTCCATGCACTGGGAGCCCGACGTGGGATTCGATCCCGGGTCTCCAGGATCACGCCCTGGGCCAAAGGCAGGCGCTAAACCGCTGCGCCACCCAGGGATCCCAAGGACATGGTTCCTATTTGCAAGAGTAAAGTGTAGGTTTTCTTAGTGAATTGGCATGAAGAGTCAGCAGGCATGGAAAGTACTCCGGGTCTGCTAATGGACATTGGGCTGGTTTCTCGAGGGCTCTGACGGACAGGTGGCCCGTCCCGGAGCCCTGTAGGCTGCGTTGGCGGGGGCGGGCAGAGTGGCAGGTGCTCCACGACCAAGGCTGTGACCCTGCATGCACTGTGCTGCTCAACCCTTGAAGTGTGTCCTGAGTGTCCACTGTCATGAGGGTGGACATGCCCCTGAAGCTTTCTGGGCCCCGATGCCACGTGGAGAGAGAGGCAAGCCCCTGGCAGAGGGTGCTTCGGGCTAGGGCCAGGCCTACAGGCCCCATTGGAAGAGCCCAGACATCACCTTCATGCCCTTCGTCACAGGAGGTGACAAAAAAGTTGAACTCGTGCTGGTGTTTGTAGGGCTGTGAATGCAGTGGGTTTCCAGGAGGACAGTGAACTGTGGCTATGCCGCATGCCGCATGCCACCCACAGGGCCTCAGGAAACCCCAGCTCTGGGAAAGCTCCCCAAACCAGGGTTCCACGTTGTGAGGGGCCTGAGGCTGGCAGGCGTGCCCCGGTGTGTCCCTGCACCTGGTCCCCTCTGAACCTGCCCTCTCTCTGCAGGAGCTACCTCGAGGGGAGTCTCCTGGCAAGTGGGGCCCTGATGGGGGCGGAGGAACTGGCCCGGTACTTCCCAGACCGCAACCTGGCCCTCTTCGTGGCCACCTGGAACATGCAAGGTCAGAAGGTATGTGCCCCACTCCCACTCAGATCCTCTCTTGGGGCCTCCAGGCTGCGCACCATCTGCCCGGCCTCCCTAACGCCTGGGTCACCCCCAGAGAAGCCCCTTGGCTGGAAGGTACCTGCCTCACCCACGGCCTGATGGGGAAGAGACCAATGACTTACGCGTACGTTTGTTTGGGGTCAGCTGTAGGCTCACGGCAGATGGAGAGAAGGGGACAGAGACTCCCAAGAGCCCCTACTCCCACATGACCTCCCCACTGCGGGGCCAACTGTGACCATCAGTGAGCCTGCACGGCCTGGTCTGGTAGTTGTCGCCTCGGGGTCACTGGGCAGCTTCTGTGAGGAGGGGACAGTGGTGGCCTCCAGCCGCTCTGGTGTGACAGGCGCCTTGTGTCCTGACAGCCATTGGCCCAGAGGTCTGCACATTATCTCTAGCTCTTGATTTAGGGGCCCCTGGATGCTGGGTCGTTGGCTTTCTCTGCAGCTCAGCTGTGTCTCCCTAGTACTCCCTCATCACTGCAAGGACCGTCCTTGGGTTGGTGGGTGCCATGCCCTGCACATGGGGTGCTCTGATTTCTGGGGCTGGGTGTGGACTTCCTGCCTGGTGGGCGATCCTAGCGCCCAGTGGGGCAATGGTTGCCGTGGTGGCATCTCGAGTGCCTTCTGCTGCCCACACGGGCCACCATGCTTGGGAACGACAGCACAGAAGGCCCTTCACTCTGCACAGTAGTGCCCCAGGCTGGCCCTGGGGACAGACCCTGGGGAGGGGACGAGGTTTGGCTGAGTAACCAGGAGTCCTGACAACACAGCCCCCAGAAGGAGAGAGAAGTGACTGTTCCTCTGGCTGAAGGAGGCAGGTGCACAGGCTGGCGGCACTGCTGTCCCTCGGATGCCATTCCCATGCGTGGGATGGCGCTCTTCGTCCAGGGCCCCGAGGGCTTGGAGGCCAGCCCAGTGCACGTGCACCCGGCCGCAGGGTGGAGGAGCGCTCACATCTGGGAGCACCGTGCCCCGTCCGGGCATATCTGGGGGCACGGGCTGCATGGCGAGGGAGGGGCACAGATGCCAGCCCAGGCCTGAGCACCCCTGGATGTGTCCTGCGGGGGAGGTTGGGACCACAGGCCCAGTGGGAGCCCCACTAGGCACGGTCCTCTGCAGGAGCTGCCCCCAAACCTGGATGAGCTCCTGCTGCCTGCTGAGGCTGACTACGCCCAGGACCTGTATGTCATCGGGGTCCAGGAGGGCTGCTCCGACAGGTAGGGCACCCCTGCCCCAGTCAGCCCCCGAGGCCCTGTGAACGGCTCTGAGGCGGCCTTTGGGGCTGAAGCTGCTGTGGCCCGAGAGCCCTGTGGGGGGGTGACACTCAGGCTGCAGGGCCTGCACTGAAGATGGACAAGGTGGCCCAGGAGCCCTCATATGCTTGTCTGGATGCCACTGGCCCTGCAGGACAAGGCCAGGTGGCCGGGCTCTCTTGGCTGCGGGGCTGGGAGGCTCCAGCCCCTTCCCCAGCTGTCCCCACTTCCCTCCACAGGCGGGAGTGGGAGACGCGCCTGCAGGAGACGCTGGGTCCCCGCTACGTCACGCTGTACTCGGTAGCCCATGGGGCACTCTACATGTCTGTGCTCATCCGCAGGGACCTCATCTGGTTCTGCTCAGGTATGCGGGCTGCCCTGCCCTGCGCCAGCACCCTGGGTACCCCACCCAGCCTCCGGGCCACAGTCAGCCCACCCCTTTGTCCCACAGAGGTGGAGAGCTCCACGGTGACCACGCGCATCGTATCTCACATCAAGACCAAGGGGGCCCTGGGCGTCAGCTTCACTTTCTTCGGCACCTCTTTTCTCTTCATCACATCCCATTTCACCTGTAAGTCCCAGGCATCAGGGACTCTGCTCCCCTGTCTCCGCCGGGAGAGGCCTGGAAGCCAGGGGGCCCGCCACCTGGGACCATGTTGTCCCATGGCACATGGCCCTGCTACAGGGAGGAGGAGGGTATTGGGCCCCTGCCGAGCACATCTGGTGGGCAGGGGCTCCCTCATGTCCAGAAGCCCCACCGGAGAGCCCCCCCTAATGCTCTGTTCTCACAGCTGGAGACGGGAAGGTGAGCGAGAGGCTGCTGGACTATAGCAGAACCATCCAGGGCCTGGCCCTGCCCAAGAGTGTGCCTGACACCAGCCCCTACCGCTCCGATGCTGGTGAGGCCCTGTCCATGTGCTTCTGCCTTATTCTCCAAGTAGTTGAGTGAGAGTAAACTTGGAGAGCTTTTGAGAATCAAGGTCAGAAAAGTCTAGAAAGTCACTAGCTCTGAACACGGCCTGGCAGTGGGTTCCTCACAAGCTGTGACCCTTCCATGAGGAGCCCAGCCTCCCGAGCTGGGTCTGTGTCCTTCCCACTAGCCCCTCCGACAGGCCCTCCTGCCTCCTGGCTGCCCCTTGGGGACGGTGCCCTGGTGAAGGCAGTGTGCAAGGGAAGGGTGGGCTCCTGTGAGTGTGAGGGCCGTGCCGTCCCCGGTGTTTGCTGCTGTTTGAAACAAGAGATGGTGAATGCGACTGTGGGCCAAGGAGGCCGTGGTGCACACTCCCCCCTTGCCCTGGGGAGTCCCTGCTTGTGGCTCAGGGAGCTGGAGTGGGACACAGACCAGACCAGTCCCTGTCGCTAAGGCATGGTGAGCACGGGGAGGGCTGGGTTCATGGGCATTCTCCTTTTGCAGCGGATGTCACCACCCGGTTCGATGGGGTGTTCTGGTTTGGAGACTTCAACTTCCGTCTGAGTGGTGGGCGCGTGGCCGTGGAGGCCATCCTGAAGCAGGACCTGGTAGAGAAGGTGTCTACTCTGCTCCAGCATGACCAGCTCACCCAGGAAATGAAGAAAGGTGAGGTCTCGGGGGTGAGGTGCGGCCTTCCCACCCCCAAGGAGGGGCAGCGAGGGGGCTGATGAGAGGCTGTGACTGTGCCAGGGTCCATCTTCAAGGGCTTCCAGGAGCCAGACATCCATTTTCTTCCATCCTACAAGTTCGACATTGGTAAGGACTCCTACGACACCACCTCCAAGCAAAGGACCCCATCCTACACGGTGAGCACGCGCCTGGTGCCGGCCTGTCCTCCCCATGTGGCCCTGCTCTGTGGCCAAGGCCTGAGTGTGAGGGCAGCGCCCACAAGCCACAGGGCCTGCTGGGGTGCAGCCAGACATGGGCCCCTGAGCCAGACCGGACCCCTGAATGTGGTGCCTGCCGTGGGCTAGTGACCACACCTCTCTGAGACTGCTGGGGTTGGGTTCAGTGCCCTCCCAACGGGCCCTTTTGAGGGTGGTCTGCTGGGCCCGGGCGGGGCACATGCCCCATGCCATCACTGGTTGGAGCTGCTGGCTGCACGGGTGAAGGGAGGGGACCCCACGGGACCCGCAGCTCCAGGCTGGGCACCTGCACCTGGCTCTGGGGCACAGGACTGGAGCCTCGGCCTCGGCCTCGGCCTCCACCTCCTCACGGGCCTGGGCGTTAGCAGATGCCACCTGCAGCACAGCCAGGCCCCACCTGCTGCCTGGACACCTGTGGGTGCAACGGGCTCTGGTGAGGGGCTCCGGGCATGGACTCCAGCGGGATTTGCCTGGGGACTGTTCGAGCAAGGCCGAGGTGACAGACACGCAGGCCAAGCTGTGTGGCATTGGGGCTCCTGTGTATGGGGTTTTTCCTGCAGGACCGGGTCATGTACAGAAGCCGCCACAAGGGTGACATCTGTCCAGTCAGGTATTCTTCCTGCCCTGGCATCAAGACGTCTGACCACCGCCCCGTGTACGGCCTGTTCCGGGTCAAAGTGAGGCCGGGGAGAGACAAGTCAGTACAGTACCCTTGACACATGTCCTCCTATGTCCTGGCTTCGGGGCCTCGGGGCCTGGGGGTGGGGAACGGGCAGAACCCCAGGTGGGTCCAGGGTTGCTCTTAAGCAGCTGTCACACAGGTGGCAGCCCCATGGTTGGGGGGAGTCCTGCTGCTCGCGGCCGGTCCCCAAGGCCCGCGGGGAATGGGCGGCTGAGCCACCAGCCGGGCCTGCCTGGCTGACGCCCCTTCTTCCACAGCATCCCGCTAGCTGCTGGCAAGTTTGACCGAGAGCTGTACTTGATAGGAATCAAAAGACGGATTTCCAAAGAAATCCAGAGACAGCAAGCACTGAAAAATCAGCACTCGAGTACGATTTGTACCGTGTCTTGAGGTCTGCTCGAGGACCACTATTGCCTCCACGCAAGGTTATCTGACCAAAAGCCCCTAAAAAGATGGAAGAGGCGGCTGTCGGGGACTTTCCCCCTTTCCAGGCAGCCAACGACCGACCGCTCGAGGTTCACATGCTTTCCTTCCAAGAACCTGAGAGGCGGCTGAAGAGCAGTGTGGCAGTGCCCGAGACGAACCAGCCCCACTAACGGCATGTCCTTTACCCCGCGGGCAGTACACACATGGGACACATGGGCCACGCCGCACCCTTGGTCCCTCGGAGCAGACATCTGGGTGGGACGTGGCCTGGAGCACCCTCTGCCCACACCTCCCCACCCCCCAGCCCGTGTCTGCAGCACTCGAGTTGACCTGTGGTGCACCCTGGGACATGCCCTTCCCCATCTGAGCACAGGGGGCTGGGTCCCTAAGCGAGGGAGCAGCAGGGGCCTCCTCCCACCTAGTACACCAGGACCAAACCCAGGCCCGGGAAGTCAGGCCAAAGCCTACTGACTTCCAAGGAGGGAATGTGGTCCACTGTCCGCTGGATGAGGCCTGGCCTGTTTTAGGGCCACCTGTCTTGGGGGGATGGCCTGGCTCCTCCAGCCATGAAACCACCTCCCTCTCTTCTCCTGGTTTTGGTGATTTCAGACCATTTTACATATCACCAGCCTCAAATAGCATTAACGTTAAGTAGTGCATTTCCTGGCCTGAGGAAGCAGGGGAAGCTAGAATGTCCTTGCCACATTCCAGATCTCTTCTTTCTTCAAGGGCTGAGCTTATCATTGCCCACAGTGGCTCTTAGAGACAGGCTGTGAATGTGGGAAAACCAAGGGGCAATCTAGTCTTTTAAATTATTTATTTTTCCATATTTTATATTTTTAAATAAATCCACGTTAAATCTTAAATTCTTTCTGGCGAAAGATTGAGTCCTAGAAATTATCTGTACACTCAGCCTGTTCTCACGTTCTCAGAAAACATGGGTGTCAAGTTCAAAGGCAGGAAATGTGTACACTGTGGCTCCCCACTGTGATCTGCTGCACGCCTGGCCACCTCCCCAGTCCAGGGGCTGGCTGGAAAGAGCTTTTCAGAGAGAAGGGGATACCCCAGACCTGAGTGAACCACAAGGAAATGAAGTCACTTCCTAAGGAGACTATACCCACTTTATTAGTGCTCGCTTCCAAAACTAGGAGCCAGATGCCCAGTCTCTGGACAGAGGGGAGAATCCATTCATGAGAATCCTCAGACTTTAAGAAACTTCAGATTGTATAAAATTTTGTTCAAAGAAATGTGCCGTTTGAGTTTTGAGTCACAAACTGAAAAGGTCTGTTACAGATTTTTGTGGGGAAAGGCCTGGAGATGAGGCAGCAGTTACGCATTTTCCCAGGCGCTGTCTCTGCCCTACTGGATGGAAAGTAATGGGGTGGTGCTGGTGTGCAAGAGTCTGGCTTGAGCTGGGGCTTCATGTCTTCAAGAATCATGACACACCCAAGAGGCCACAGGTCTCAAGTCAGGACACTCACTTAGGAGCAGCCAGGAGAATTTAGATGAACAGGTTTCACTTGGAAATTCAGATTAAAATTTGGATGACTGAAGACAAAGTAGGCCAGTCTCTGAAAACCAGCTTCAGGAAGAATTGAGAAATAGGAGACAAGGGTGGTTTTTACAACCCGGCTCTCATTGCCTACGTGAGGCTCTGCTTGTGCCAGGCCTCCCTTGGGCACCTGTTGGGCCTGCAGCTGGATAGCCCTGGGGCTGAGAATGGGGAGGGGGGCTTGGCTGGGTGCTAAGGGGAGCAGAGGTGCCCTAATGGGGTCAGGGAAGGAACCAGTGGGGAAGCAGGCCATGTGGGTTGGTGCCAACTTCCAAACAGACCCCTGGGTCTGGGTGTCACCAGACTGGTCAGGGGCTCAAGTACAGTGGTGCTGGTGCTTTGGCTACGCCCTCAACCCCCAACCCGGGGCTCGTGTATTCCTGAGCTCTGGCCCCAGTTTATAGCTTGCCTGCCGCATGGCTAAACTCCTGACCTCTATCCCCGAGATGCTGTACCCATCCCATCCCCGCCGGGGTAACCACAGAAACAAACGGTCCACACTGCTGCCCACCTGCCATCTGAGCCAGGCTTGTCTCCCTCAGGCCCCATCCCAGCAGGCACGGAGAGCCTGGTGTCCCCAAAACACAGTTGCCAGCGCTGGCATTGATGCTGGAAAGGCATCAAACTAGGATGATGGACTCCGACAGAGTAAGTGGATTAAATAACTGAAGTAATGGTTATGTGTTGATTTCCTCAAAACAGCCCTGCCCTCCTGCCTGGGCGGCCGAGGCTGCAGGAGACTTTCTCCCACAGGCACTGCAGCCACATGCTGCACAGCCCCACTGCCCAGTGCCGGGGCCACCAGCGGCCCTGCAGCCACCATAGGTGGCCCACGTGGGCTCTGTGTGCATTCATGTTTAAGAACCACAAAGCCACCCAATGTCCCATAGCACTCCTCCCACGGCCACCAAACGCTCCACCTCCTAGCATGCTCCCAGTTCTGCTCTCCCAACGGATCTAAGAAATCCCATCTCCCATCCTGTGCAGACACATCTGCAATCGGAACACATCTTACAATTAAAGGATGAAGGGCCTCACAATATTGGGTCCACCTGGATGACCCCCAGGGAAAGATCTCGCTTGCTCTTGGCCCTGTTTCAGGGACGCTGCTGGTTGAGCATGAAGGCAAACACTGTGCTGAGAAAACACTCCACAAAGCAAACCAGGCCCAGGGAGGCTGGGAAGGGTGCATAGGCCAGCAGCCTCTGTGGGGAGACAGGCTGGCACTGACCACCTCGTGACTGCTGGTCTCCAGGAGCACAGAGCACAGGTTAAGAACATTAACCTGCTCGCCTACAGCAGTTAGCCTTGAACCTTCTTGGGCTCCATCGGTTTCTAGCTGCTGTGAAAGCAAACCTTTATTCCATCAAGTGGCCTATTTGATAGCCAAGCATCAGAAACTGAGCTATACTCAGCAACATTAAATTCGCTTGAGTTTAAGAGAAAAGTCCCATGGTTTGCACCATTTATAAATCTTTGCTGAAACTCACACCCAAAGAGACATGTGTGAACACACGCTGAGTCCACAGCCCACAGCCAGGCCAGATCTTGGCCAGCCTCTAGCGGAAGAGCCGGTAGGTCCTGGGCAGGCGCCCATCTCTGCTGGACAGCGCCGCCTGGATGTGCTCGTAGGCTGGCAGGTGGCTCAGATCGCCCAGGGCGGCCACTGCAGGCTTCCTGCAAAGCATCTGAGAGGCAACTCTCCGGATGTCTTCTGGCTTCACGCTGCCTGGCACAGGGAACAAAAAGACTTCAAAGGAACGCCCGACTCCTGCACACACTCTGTCTCCTGGTGTGGCTGTGGTCACTACAGACCCAGGGGTCCGAGGCAGGGCTGCGGACGTCAGGGGATCCAGATTCAGCCATGTGAAGACTGTACTATGAGTCAGGGTGAAGTAACAGGAGATTTTCTTGGTAAACAGGGAAGTACCAATGGTTTAGAATCATTTTCAAATGCAGAAACATGTGCCCACCCAGAGAAGTTGATGCATCTAAAACAGAAAAGCTCCTTGTCTGCAGAACTACCCCCATGGAGAGTCTGCAAGGAAGGAAACACTCCCCTCCCCATGCTTCACAGAGGAGCGGCCACACACGCAGCCTGGCCTTCTGAGGAGGGACCCGGGAAGCACAGCTGCCTGGGCACGAAAAGCACACCCTGGGAACACACTGACAGGTAGCTTGATTTTGCTACAGAAAACGAGGCCTTGGGATCCCTGGGTGGCTCAGCAGTTTAGCGCCTGCCTTTGGCCCAGGGCGTGATCCTGGAGACCCGGGATCGAATCCCACATCGGGCTCCCGGTGCATGGAGCCTGCTTCTCCCTCTCCCTCTGCCTATGTCTCTGCCTCTGTCTCTCTCTCTCTGTGTGACTATCATAAATAAATAAAAAAAATTAAAAAAAAAGAAAAAGAAAAAAGAAAACGAGGCCTTAGGGAGATCAGGTGCTGCAATGCTCCATGGTCTGAGGGGCTCCCCAAGGGGCTGGGTAAGGATTCATCCGTGGACAGAACGAGTGCTGGAGTGGCCACGAGTTAACAAATGTCACCACAGAACTATCCTAACCCTTGTGGGGTCACAGACCCTTTGAAGAGCTGATGCAGCAGAGAGAAACCTGTCCCCCAGAGTCACAAGTAAGTAAAATTTTGACAGAGAACTCAGGGACTTCCTGTAGGTCACTCACAGGAGGCCATGGACACCTGCCACAGCGTCACAGACGGCACCACCACATGAGGCCCATGTGGGGCGTTTATGTCCATTATCTCATTGAATCTGCTTAGAAACCTGGAGCAGGGGCACCCTGTCTGGCTCAGTGGTTTAGCGCTGCCTTCAGCCCAAGACCTGATCCTGGAGACCCACGATCAAGTCCCATGTTGGGCTCCCTGCGTGGAGCCTGCTTCTCCCTCTGCCTGTTTCTCTCTCTCTCTCTCTCTCATGAATAAATAAAATCTGAAAAAAATAAAAAAAGAAAGAAACCTGGAGCAGTGATAAAGGCCACTTCACGAGAGGAAAAAAGCTAGGGTCACAGGGTCTGCACTCAGTGAACAAGGCAGAGCTGGTCCAGGACGAGGGCTCAAGAGTGTGGGAGCCACACCTAACCAGGGCCATGGCTGTGTCCTGGGAGGGAAAAGGGGAGCCCGGTCTGGGCACAGCAGCACAGTACTCACGGATGAGCGCACACAACTCGTGGGGCAGCTTTCTGGAACGGGTCGCCAGGACCTGCCTCCCTACGTCCTCAAAGATCACAGGCCTGGACTCCAGGTTCATCATGAGCATGGACATCAGCTGTGTCTTGGCCCGCTCCAGCTCCACCTGGGATTCAACCACTGAGTCACACAGTTCAGTTCGCAGCAGTTCACATACCATCGCCCAATCATGGGCAAGGCACAAGGAAGACAAACTGAACAGTGGGAGTGGGGGTGGGGGAAGACCGGGGTGAGGGGGCAAAGACCACACAGACCCCAGGCATGGCGCCCAGGTTAACTATGTTCCCTGTGTCCTCTAGGGAAACTCTGAGGGGACCAACTTGATCTACTAAGTCTGGGCCTTGAGCCTCTCTGACCAAGTCTGAAACTGAAATCCGTGACTCTGGTGAGTTCCATTCACAAAGGTCAGCCGGAAACCAGAAGGCACAGAAACGCATCTGAGTAAGAGATGATGGTGCCCTGCCTTCAGGAGCTGCCAGGCGTGAGCAGAGCACACACGCTAGAGATGAGGCAGCTGCTGAGGTTCCATGTCATTGTCTACGCATAAGGACTCCTGATTTCAGATAAGTCCTTTCTATTTTTCTAACTCCAGGCAAATACTTAAAACATACCTCAAATTAGCTTCATGTTAGTGGGAAGTACTTCTTCCCAGTGGGCCGCTAATGGAGCCCTCCCACCCCCACTTAAAAAAAATTCTTTTTGAAATATATCTTTTTTTTTTTTTTTTTTTTTGAAATATATCTTTTTTTAAACAATGCTTCTTGGGCGCCTAGGTGGCTCAGATGGCTAAGTGCCTGCCTTCAGCTCAGGTCATGATCTCAGGGTCCTGGGATGGAGTCCTGCATGGGGCTCCCTGCTCATGGGGAATCCGCTTCTCCCTATCCCTCTCCTCCTTCCCTTTCTCCTCCAGCTCATTCTTTCTCAAATAAATAAAATCTTGAAAATTAAAGTAAAATACAGAAATAAACTACCCTTCTTTCTCCGACTAAAAAGGGAATATGGGACTATTGCAAAAAACATGGACTGAATAGGAAAGAAGATCTACAGGTGAAGGCTGTGCGTTAACCCCAAGAGGCACTCAGCCCACACACTGGGGCTCTTTTTCTGGGGCCTTCTATGTGCGTGCATACAAAACCTGCTTATTCATGCCAGCACCAGTCCAGGAAGAAACAAGATCTCTAAATGCGTAAGGTGATCAAAACTATGCCAAAAAAAACACAAGGAAACAAAGACTTAGATTAAAACGTAAAATGGAGTTCGGGACACCCAGCGGGCTCAGTCCAGAGAGCAGATGGCTCTCGGTCTTGGGAGCGTGAGTTCCAGCCCCATGCTGGGGAGAGAGATTACTTTGAAATAAAACCTTTAAAGACAAAACAAAATAAAAACAAAAAAGCAGAACAAAACACAAAATGGGAATTAGAGGAGAGCTCAAGAACTACCCTGAGTGGCCTACTGATCCATGTGGCATGCCTCTAATTCACATGGTTCTGCAGGGTGGCTGAAAAGGACACACAAAACTGCTCTGCACTATTCCTTCCAGGAAGCTGGAGGAGGATGCGGGGCCAGGAAGGTGCAAACACACCCGGTGCTGGCAGGGCAACAACTGTTCTCCATGCTGACAAGGGAGGAGGGGAGGAGCTCAGCTGTAGGCCCCGGCCACCCAGGGGGCTGCACTGCTCTGGCTGGGATATTGGTGCTGGGGGCACAGAGGACGGACCTGCTGCCAGCCACCCCCACGTTATGTTCTCTAACCTGCCAGCACTGTGGGGACATTTGCAGACAGCTCTATGCCATACTTACCACATCCACAGTTCCAGCCATTAAAATAAATTCCTTTGTGAGGATTTCTACCATTTCTCGAACCTTTAAGAAAGAAGGTACAGATGAATGAAGAGTGTGATCTGGGCCCGACAGCCTATCTTTTCCAACCGTGGCAACAACCTCCCTGCTCTCAGAGACCAGCTCTGTATACTGAGACATGACCTGCACAGGAAGTAGAAGCTGCTAGCTCCGGGGCTGGCCCTCACCTGTCTGGGGTCAGCGCTGGCATGGACGCACAGAAGGCCCGTGTCCTCATAGCTATGGTGGTAGGAGGTTGCATTGTACATCCAGTGGTGCCTGTAGGGAGCACGGACAAAGGGACACCTGGAAGGTGGTGTCACAGCCCAAAAGCACCCTCAGCCAGGCCTGGCGACCCTGGGACAGCCAAGTGAGAGGAATCCAACCTACCTGTTGAGCACATTGAGATAGAGCCTGGTAAACATGCCTTTGCCAGGCCCGCCAGCTGAGAAGGAGCCACCGCCTCCCATCATCATGTTCAGTACAGCAAAAGGGATGAAATCTTCCTCCTGCGGGACATGGGAGGGCAGAACTTGTCCGGGAGGTAACCCCCAGTTCCAAGATGTGGTGGGACCCGGCTAGGACTTACCAAGAAGGAACAGCTCTCCAGTCCTATCATGATGTGTGTGAGCTCGGGGAATGGGGCAGGGCCAAGGCTGACGTTGGACATGTCTCTTTCCAGCTGTAACCAAAGAGAGTGAAGAGTGTTTCCACATGAAAAACAAGCAGGCCTCAAAAACCTCTCAGGTCACATGAATTTAAAAACAGCTCCAGGGGCATCTGGTGGCTCAGAGGTGGAGTGTCCAACTCTTGATCTCGGGGTTTTGATTTCAAGCCCCACGTTGGGCTCCACACTGGGTGTGAAGCCTACTTTAAAATAAAAAAATAGGCAAAAAAAACCCCACCATGGTTCTATAGAAATCCTAGATCAACATCCATAAACTCCCTCTAGAGACAAGAATGATCCTTTAGCCTTCCAGTGAAGCTAAATTCACTCCTAACACGCACTTGGGTTTAAGCAAGAAACATGTCCTACTCTGGCACGACGTGTTATGGTAAAGCCACAAAAGCATAGCTAATTCTAACACCTGCAGGATAAAACTGAGAACACACAAAAACAGATACTTAAGAAAACCCCAAAAACCAAAAACAGTCCAGAAACTGCTTTACCTTGACAACACCCCCAGTATACTGCGCTACTGATCTGTCGACATCCACAGCCTTCTCACATCCCCAGGCCGGCTGGGTTCCCAGGAGGTACTTTCTGGCACATTCCACCAGGTGCTCGTGCTCCACCCCAACCCCAGCCAGCACCATGCGGTCAGGGGTGTAATAGTTTCTCAGGTAGGAATGAAGCACTTCTCGATCAATCTTTGCTATGTTTTCTGTGGGGCAGAAACGGTGGAGGCCAACTGTGTTTTCCCGATAAGCAGCCTAATAAAAAGAGGGAGAAATAGATGACAGAGAGGCCATGGCCAAGTCTCCTCCCTTGAGATACTATGACCTTAGCTGTGGCAGCAAAAACCCACAGCTGCTTAGCTTCACTAGTTTGGCAGTAGTTCTGTGTGTTTATAAAAGCAATAAAGTCTACCTCTCCAAAAAGAAGATTAAAAAAAACCCCACATCAAGTAAAAAGTTCATTGTGGAAACAGATTAAGATCTTGTTACTATAGATATGAAAATGTCAGGGGCGCCTGGATCGCTCAGGGGTTGAGTGTCTGCCTTCGTTCGGCTTAGGTCGTGGTCCCGAGGTCCTGGGATCGAGTCCCACATCAGGCTCCCTGTAGGGAGCCTGCTTCTTACTCTGCATGTGTCTCTGCCTCTCTGTGTGTCTCTCATGAACATTAAAAAAAAAAAAAAAAATGAGAACGTGAGAAACTTGCATGAGAAGCAGACATGGAAATGAAGCTTCTGTCCACACCTATAACCTGTGAGCAGCTTCAGGGCCACTGACACAGAGGTAGGGGAGAATGCTTAAGAGTTTTTCCAGTACCTCATGAATCATCTCCGTGAGAAGTGGTTCTGGGTCAGGTCGCATGTTAAGGTCCTCCAGCTCAAATTGGACAGCCATTCGTGTCATCTCAATTTCTTTGTCTACAAAGAACCCAGACAAGGCTCAGACCACACCAGCCAGCAGAGAGATGGTGCAGGGCCTAGGCGCCCAGGCTGGGCCAAGTGTCCCTGTCTGGAGAACACTGGCAGTCTCCTTGGCCTTCATCTGGGGTAGACCTAGGGGCACCTGTGTCAGCGAAGGGGGTACCACCATGTGGGCAGGTGGGCCTCTTGTCCAGCTTGGCCCTGAGGCAGCCACCTGGACCTACTCTGAGCCCCAGTTTCCCTCCAATGAGAGGCACTCAGGCCCCTGACCTGTATGCCCCAAAGGGCCACTGTGAGGATAAAGTCACTTGGGATGCGGGAAGGTGCTTACAAGAGGCACAGTCCAGCATCACAACTGCCACCTCAACAGCTACCTGGAGTATGTACCGGAAAGATCTTAACTCAGCACTAAGGCCCTGAACCACATGGCCAGGCTAACGTGACCAGAGTACAGCCACAGTGGTGGCAATAGTCAGCATAGTCCACTCTGGCCCACTTTAAGCATAGAATTCAAAGTCCTGCCACTACCAGGCCAAGGAAAGGGATGGAGACAGGGACATAGAAGCTTCTGGCAGCACACCAGCCCAACTGTTTAAACACAGTCTGAAGGGACGCCTGGGTGGCTCAGCGGTTGAGCGTCTACCTTCAGGTAGGGGCATGATCCCGGGGTCCTGGGATCGAGTCCCGCATCAGGCTCCCTTGCAGGGAGCCTGCTTCTCCCTCTGCCTCTGTCTCAATCTCTCTTCTTTCTAATGAATAGATAAATAAAATCTTAAAAAAAAAAAAGTAAATAAATAAGTAAATACAGTCTGAAATGTCCTTCAGAAGTCAAAGACCCAGGGCCACCTGGCTGGCTCACTCAGAGGAGCATGCAACTTTTGATCTTGGGGTTGTTTGAGCCCCATGTTGGGTGTGGTACAGAGTACTTAAATGAATAAAAACTTAGAAAAAAAAAATGAAAGACCCAATTTAACTAAAAACATCAGAAGACACAGACCTTTGTCAATGTATTAAGCATAAAGGCCTTTCCAACCATCAGTTATTTCCAAGGTAACCGGGCCAACTCACTGGTAATCGCCCCAAGGGCTGCACACAGTGCTCATCTTCAGGGGCAGGGTTTCCACGTGCCTCCCAACAGCCCAGCTCCCAGCCCTCTCATGCAGCAGCCCAGGGCACACCTGTGAGCCTGGGGTGTAGGACCACGTCAGCCAGCAAACCAACCACTGTGTCCAGGCCTTTAGAATCAGCAGACACAGCATACATGGTCGTGTCCCTGGAAAGCAGCAATGACAGCAGGCACAAAGGTCACAGCAGGGGACACCAGCAGGGGCCATTCCCCATTCTACACTGAAGACCAGCACACACTTGGTATGTCCCATCTCACAGCGTAACTTCCAGCACGCGCTGGAGTGAAAGCAGACGCCCAGGCAGGATGGACAAGAGCCAGTTCTGAGACGTCCCAAGCACAGGATTCCTGCCATGGCGGGGGGGGGGGGGGGGGGTGTCATCATGTGCTTCCTATCTGTGGCCCCAACTGTCTGGTGCACATGCAATATACATGGCCGCATGTGGCTAGGGACACAGCCACATCTGGCAGACCAACACCACCTGCACTATCCACAGGCCCCTACATATGTACGCTGGTACATTCTGGACCTCTCCCTGTCCACAAGAAGACCACTGCCTCTTCCTGGCTGAGTCTCTCCTTATGCTGTTCCCAGAGTCTGAGCCACCTCCTCCCCTCAGCTGGTCTGGCAAACTCAAGACCAGTCCAAGGTCAAGTTTGCTATAGTCGTTCCTCTCCTGACTCCAGATCAGGTTAGTTGTTCGTTCATCCCAGCGCTCCCACCAGTCTTCAGTGTCTGGCTCTCGCAACCATGACCTGTTGTGCAGCCCTCTGCTGTGTCCCTAGTACCTGGCTGGAGTCTCTGGGGGCTGCCTGGCCCTCCAGTATGTTCTCTGCTCTTAGTGTTGCTGTCTGCATGCTTTGCCCACCAAATTCTCCACCCGACCCAGCCCAGGCCAGGCCCATTCTTCACTGCTAACCTCCACAGCCTCTTCAGGGCATGGGTTTCAGTCGGACTCGGACCAAGGATAAGAACCACAGCTCCCCATGGATGCAAAGCAAGCTGGCGTACCTTGATGTCTGGCAGTCACAAATACCCCCGTGCTTTTCCAATGTAAGTAGAATTTCATCTTTGCTCTCAAATCGATCAGTTGACTAGAGAAAATAAATAAGTACACCTAAGTATGCAATCCAAAACCACCTCTAATATGCAATTTTTAAGGAAAAAAGTTTACTTTTATTTTTAAAACATCTGAAATCAGATTATCTTTTAATTTAAATATCTTTTTAGCAGGATTATCTTAGCAATTTTGTCACTTACTAAAACAACTGTTTTAGAAACAATAAAACTTGGTAGGCTCTTCTCAAATACAGTCACAAAAATTACAAATTAGACACTGACCGAAAATGCCAATTTTTCCAAAAAGTGAGCAATTCCGCTAAGATATTTTGCTTCATATCTTGATCCTGAATTAATAAGAACTAGCAATAAAGAGAAAATTGAGAGGTTAAGCCAAACGTTATAATGAAAAGAAACTTTTAACACTGAACATGATCAGACAGGCCGACCTAATTACATGAGGGTGACAGTGTGTCCGCTACCTGGGCTACATATCCATAGCTGCACTGTGTACTGACACCCATGGAGTTGTATGCTTTGTATTTGTGGTAGAAAAGTGTTAGAACTCTAGGAAGGTAGAAAGGGGAAAAACCCATCACCACCATGGCGCCTCAGTGCTTCACGTAGTTGGTTTTTAGGGCCTGTATCACACTTTTCCACACAGAACACAACTTACAGACAATGTGTTTAAGCACAACGATCAATGAAAGTATGTGGGCATGAAAACAAGCAGGATGACCCACAACACCACCAACAGTACTTACTTCCTACCGTACAAAATTGTCCAAATTTGTTCTGGGAGGCCACGCGAAGCCCATTGTCCAGCGTGGTGACTTTGGTTTCAAACTTTTCTTGTCCGTCGACTGTAGCAAAAACAGGCTCAGGCACTCCGGGTAAGGGGGAAGAGAGTGGGACGTGGGGATAGGCACCACCACCACTGAACTGTCTGCGCGAAGGGGCACCGGACCTAAACAGAGGTTGCCCAGTTACAGCACACCTGACACCTCGGAGCCTGTGGTGAGCACCCGGGTGCCCACAGTCACGTTTTGTCTAAGTTAAAACTCAGTGCATCCCGTTCTGTGGATTTCTACACACCCTGAGACGACACACAGGAGTGATCAGAGCCCCACTGCTAGGTACAAATCCAGGCTCGGCCCAGGGGCCTGCAGCAAGTTGATCAGTTCTTTGGGCCGAAATCAGTTCTTCGTCTCTCGTAAAAGACAGTAGTGACAGCACCTCACTGTGATGCGGGTTAACCTCTCATACACAGCCCCTCTAGGGTCCACACACAAGCCAAAGCTCTCAACGCCCTGTCCCCCAGCTGTCTTAGAGCTCTCCCCACCCCACCCCCAGGGCCCCTCGTGGTGGCCTGCTGGCGGCACCCTTAAACACACTCGGTCCTCACCGCAAAGCAGCTGTTCTTCCCGGTCTGGCCTGGCCTGCTCCTACCTGCGCCTTCCCCGCGGCTGCCCCTCCTCCGTTCCTCGTCTCTTGACTTACCAATGCCACCTGCTCGGACAGGCCACCCTCCGCACGCTGCCTGAAGCCCCTGTCCCGCTACCTGCCGCCAGACCGTCCTTCCTGAAGCTGGAAGCCTTCACGCGACCGCTCCCGCTTGGTCCGCGCGCCCGCCGCCGGGGACCAGGGAGAGGCCCCACCAACTATGGCCTGGGAGGGCTTGCTCGCCGCCAAGAGGGCGGGAGGGCGGCGGGGGCGGGGAGCGCGCGGCGCCTGCTGCAGTCGAGGCGGCACCGAGGCCCCGCGGGCTCGGCCTCACGACGGGGCCCCGCGGCAGGACCGGGCCGGGGCGGAGAGGACACGTGGCCTCCGACCGCCCCGTCGGGCCGGGAGGACTGGGCGGGAGAGGGTCCAGCGGCCCGGGAGAGGACAGGCGGATGAGGCTCGGAGCCCGGGCCCGGGGGTCCCGGCAGGGAAGCGCCCCCAGCGCCTCGGAGACGAGGCCGGGGTCCCGAAGCCCCAGCCCGAACCCGCGGCGCTGCGACTGCGCGTGGGGAAGCCAGAGACTGAGCGTTCGGGCGGACGCGCGCCGCCCCGGCCCCCGGCGCGCCCCCTGCTCACCTCAGCCGCGAGCAGCGCCACGAGCCCGAGCCGCGAAGCAGCACCCGCGCCGCCGCCACTACCATAGCCGCCATCTTGGGCCTCCGCCCCTGCTTCTGTCGTCACTTCCGACCCCGCCCTCGAAGCCCCGCCCCTGCGGCGTCAGCCCACGGCGTTCGGTCGCGCGCTTCCGGTGCCGGGAGCGGAAGCCGCGGCGAGAGGCTGGGAGCGGCGGCCGGGCTGCGGGCGACGGGGGCGGGCAAGTCGGGCCGCGGCCGGGGTGGAGCCGGGGCTATGGAGCCGCTGCTGCCGGGCTAGGGAGGGCCGGCGCCGCCGGGCCCGCGGCGATGGCGGGCTACGCGCGCCGCCCGGGCGTCCCTCCGCTGTCGCGAGCCCGGAGCCTCGTCATTCCGGACGGTGAGCGGCCGGGCGGGGCGGCGGGGCCGAGCCCGCCGGACCCCGGGGCCGCCCCCGCCTCGCCGGGCCGGGCTGCAGGTGAGGCGGGCCGCGAAGAGCGCGGCCAATCGCTCTCGTTGTTATTGCAGCTCCAGCGTTCTATGAGCGCCGGTCTTGTCTCCCCCAGCTAGACTGTGAGCGCCCCCATGGCAGGGACCTGGACTCCCACTTCTTCGGCATTCGGCCGACGTTTATGTGCTATGTGCCCAGCCCGGTGCTAGCTTCCGTGGGAGACACAGGTGAGAGACAAGCCTCAGGGAGCCCCGAGCTGGCTGGGCCTGTAGGCTGCTTGCTGTGGCCTTAAGTCCCCCCTGACCCAGCGACTTAGTGTGGCCTTGGGGCGCTCCCCTCCAAGTACAGACACTCACTGTAGGCTGGTAAGTGCCCAGCAGAAGCCCCACAGACCACCTCCTTCCAGGAGACCCTGGCAGCGGCTGGGCTAGTTCATCCCGCTCTCCCTGGAGCATTCAGGCTGCCCTGCAGCCAGGGCATAGGGAGAGCTAGGTGGTTGTGTCAGGGTCTCAGGAGAGTGGCCACCTGTGAGGGTATTCAGGAGGTATCTCAAGACACAGGAGGGCCTGCGCTACCGAACACTGCTCATCAAATCCGACAGGGAGCTTTTTCTGAATCACAGACGCCAGGGCCCACGGAAGCCATACCGTCTCCATGGGCAGGAGCCCCGGGGCCTCGGGTTTGAAAAGTTCCCCGGCCTGTGAGAATCATGGCAATAGAGACCCCGTGTTGGAAAAAAGTTGTCACAGGGGCCTCCATGATCATGGTCAAGCAGTGACGTCTCTTTGCAGATTTTGGCTACGGAAAGGGGAAATGTACTAAGCAAGGTCCTCCTGGAGCCCAAGAGACACATTTCGGAGGTATGGTGGTTGAGCAGTCCTCTCTTTCCCTCTCCCCAACACCTAGTACCAAGCACGTGCCCTGTGCTGGGGTGTCAGTTTGACAGCATATAATTCGTCTGCCAAGTGGGGTGGAGTCCGAAGGATGGACTCTTGACCCTAGGGTAGAAAGAGGGTACGGGGATGGGAGAACCTGAGACGTGCAGGACACAACATGGAAAGTAACAGTAGAGGGGTCTGAGGAGCCTTCACGGGCTCAGACAACAGGAGTCCGCTTTACACAAGGCTGGCACCTGGGCTTAGATGGCTGTGGACTGAAAGGGCCACGGTGTTACTGGTTAGGAACCAGGAGAGCTGGAAGGATGGATGGGTGAGCAGGGAAAGGACAGAGGTGGAGCACTGATTCCCGATGTAGCTGTACCATTAGAACTCTGACGGCCCCTAACACATATTGTGCCCCAAGCCAACTAACACAGTCTGTGTGGGAGTAGAGGCCCATTGTCCTCCCAAAGATCCCGAGGGTGGTCTCCGTGGGCAGCAAGGTGGGGGAACCAAGGGGTTGGGAACAGGAAGGAGAATTCATAAGGGAACTATACTCCTGTTACCGGGCTGGAACTCACAAGCCCAAGCCGCTCTACTGACTGAGCCAGCCAGGTGCCCCAGGAAGGAGAATTCAGAGTGTGGAAGTACATCTCTTTTATTGGCTAGGTTTTTCGTTTCCTAGAATCAGTGCGAGCAATAAGGGTGAAGTCCTGATTTTAGATGTGGTCGTGTTCTAGAAAAAAAATTTTTTTTGTTTTTGTTTTCTTGTGTTCTAGAAAAATTAAAGTGGAGCTTCCTTTTTAATGATTTTCAGGAGACGTTTTGCAATTGTGTTGTATGATCCTGTTTCAGGTGATAAACTTGAAGATCTTACAGAGGCCAATCCGTTCTCCTTTAAAGAGTTTCTGAAAACCAAGAACCTCACCCTGTCAGGAGAGGATACAGCCAACAACAGGATTTATTCAAAGGTAGATCCAAGGCATCATCTGCAATGACTATTCACAGAAAAACATCCAGAGGACCTCTCTCTTCCATCGTGGGAGACATGGCAGGAGCTGGGGGAGAAAGGGAGCCCGCCCCTCACGCTGGTGGGAAAGTTGGGTAGAGAAGCTGCTGGGAGCCCTCCTCTTCCCTGCTAGACAGGACAGGGCCTTTTGTTCCACTGTTGAGCACCTTGGAAGATAGGTCGCTAGCGGTTACTGAGTCTGAGCTGTGCCTCTGACTGTTTTCTTTAGGAACCCACAAGACACTCACTGGGACTCAGCCGCAACTCCTCAACTTCCCAGACTGTGGGGTATGGCCTGGAATATCAGCAGCCATTTTTTGAAGACCCTACGGGGGCTGGTGACCTTCTGGATGAGGATGAAGACGAGGATGAGGACAATGGGTGGAATGGGGCCTACTTGCCATCCACTGTGGAACAGACCCGCTCCTCAGGGGTCGCCACCAGCACGTCACCTTGCAGCACATATGTCTCCTTTTTCTCCACTCCATCGGAGCTGGTGGGGCCCGAGACCCTGCCTCCGTGGACACTGAGCAACTCTGACTCTCACACCTCTCCAGCGGGGAGCCCCAGTGCAGACTTTGTAGCTCACGGAGAGTCTCTGGGGGACAGGCATCTCCGGACACTGCAGATAAGCTATGAAGCAGTAAGTGAGAGGGCTCTGCATCTGTGCCTGGCCAGCACCTCATGTCTGAGCAGACAACCTGGAGCCTCTAAATGGCCTTGGGGGCCTGGGGTCTTGGCTCCAGGGACAAGATGGTCTGCTAGAGTTCCCATGTGGCAGTCCTCTGAGTTGGTGGATTCCGTACATGGTGTGCCACCAGAAGAGCCGTGTGCGGGGCAGCGAGGTGCAGCCCCTCTCAGGCCCCTCGAAGGCCACCCTTCAGGAAAGGGCCCGCTCAGGGACATCTCGCTGTGTTCGGAGTAGAAGTTTTTTTTTTTTAGAAATGATTATCACCTAAAAGAGGAGTAAAACTGGCCTCCGTGATCATAGGCTTTTAAAGGGAGAGTATTCTATTCATGGTTATCTTCTGTAAGTGAACAGTATGTTGACTTTCCAGAATATTCTTTCATCAGTTCCAGAGCCAATTTGCAGAGGTACAGACTCCTTTTCAGTGAGATACAGTTTCTTTTCTTTTCTTTTTTTTTTTTTTTTAAGATTTTATTTATTTATGCATAGAGACACAGAGAGAGAGAGAGAGGTAGAGACACAGGCAGAGGGAGAAGCAGGCACCATGCAGAGAGCCTGACGTGGGACTCGATCCTAGGGTCTCCAGGATCAGGCCCTGGGCTGCAGGCTGCACTAAACCACTGCACCACCGGGGCTGCCTGAGATATAGTTTCTAATAGGATTTTTTTTCTTTACAGCTGAAAGATGAAAATTCTAAGCTGAGAAGAAAGCTCACTGAGGTGCAGAGCTTCTCTGAGACTCAAACAGAAATGTACGTAGGCTTTGAGTCAGCGCTGCACTTCAAAACACCTGCTAACACTCAAGTTAGTCTTCCGTCAGTAATGAAGTGATCAGGGTGGAACCGAGCTTGGCTTTCATTGTATGTGTCTTGTGTTCTGAGCGAAAGTTTATTTCAAACACTAGGCCCAAACCCACCATGCTGGCTGAGAACCAGAGAGCAGTCAGTCTCGAGGCCCAGTGCCCTTGTGGTGTTAGCTACCCTGCCCCACTTAACTGCCTCTTGGGTGTATTTTGAGAGTAAGGTGCATGAGTATTAAAAATTGGGTGTTTTCTGTCCCAAGGGTGAGGACACTAGAGCGGAAGCTGGAGGCCAAGATGATCAAGGAGGAAAGCGACTACCATGATCTGGAGTCAGTAGTCCAGCAGGTGGAGCAGAACCTGGAGCTGATGACGGTGCGGGGAGGGGGGGGGTGTCTGGGGGGGGGGGGCATTGTGATGCACCGGGTGTTGCGGGCTGGTGTGAGGATGGATCCCTCATAATGGGCCTGGGGTGGGGGCCAAGGGCTGGCTTCATCCTGCATTGGGGGCTCACCATGGTATACTGTGCTGATGCCTTTTTTTTTTTGGTGACAGAAACGGGCTGTGAAGGCAGAAAATCATGTCATGAAGCTGAAGCAGGAGATCAACTTGCTACAGGTGATTGGACAGCACGTGCACAGGTTCCAGGGGCCTCCCTAGCAGCTGCGGCTCCTACCCTGACTCAGATGAAGGAAGCAGCCTGGTCCTCCTGGCCCCATTTCCTCTGCTCCACGTAAGGGCGGTGGGCATGTACCAGATTGTCCAGAACAGCGTGGACCCTGGCCCGGCTTTCCCATTTCTGCACATTGTGCAGAGGGTGGACTGAAGGGCCAGGGAGTCCCATGGGCCCCAAGAGCCCTCTCAGGAGGGGCCAGCCCCATCTACTTGCTGCTCTGCTGAGGCTGCTGGGGTTGGCTTTAGCCGCCTTGCCTTCCAGACGCTCTCCCATTCAGCTACCAAAGTGCTTTACTGCTCTCGCCCACCCCCAGGCACAGGTCTCGAACTTCAAGCGTGAGAATGAAGCCCTGCGGTCCGGCCAGGGCGCCAGCCTGACGGTGGTAAAGCAGAACACCGACGTGGCCTTGCAGAACCTCCGTGTCGTCATGAATAATGCCCACGCCTCAATAAAGTGAGTGTGGGGGAGCTGAGGGTGCTGGGGCATGGGATGGGGTGAGGCAGAGATGGCCAGTGGGCTCGGGGCGCAGAAGTAGGGGCAGTCCTCAGCTTGGTGTTTGAAACCGGGACACAGCTCACAGCAGACAGGGCTCTAGGGGCAGGAGTGCACTCAATGGTCCCGTTAATCTCGAGACCACACATTGTGTGCGGGACCAGCAGGCCCTTGAACCATCCACATAGTAATCACATTTTTACCTAGCCCTCATCTCAGATGGATCACGGTCCCTACTCCCACACCTGCCAAACACCTCAGTTCTGAACAGAGAGGAATAACAGTTTACATCCTGTCGTAAGAAGCAAATGAGTTCGTAGGAGGACCCCCCTCCCCCAAGATGGCTGGTGCTGACCTCCCCGAGCATCCCATCTGCCTGCCACGGGCTGGGCCCCTCTCCTGTTGGGGCCATTGGACAGTCATAGCCTCGGGTCCATAATGTCTATGTTTCCGTTTCAGGCAGCTGATTTCTGGAGCTGAAACATTGAATCTTGTAGCTGAAATCCTTAAATCTATAGACAGAATTTCTGAAATTAAAGATGAAGAGGAGGAGTCTTGATAGCACTGAGGTGCTTCCAGGTTGCAGCACCACTCACACTCAGACGTCCCTGTGCTCTGGATTTGGAAGTGCCATTGCATCTTTAAACGTGTTGTCCTCACCCGTAGTAAAGATATTTATCATGACATACTAATTTCATAACCTGACAGCACTAGCAGCTAACTGCAAGGACAAGCAGGCCACGTGTGAGAGCCACGCCTGGCTCCTCTGCAGCCCTTCTGGGTGAGCTCCCACTACTTCACAGACAGACTCTGATGCTCTATCGGAAGACGTTTCTATAAAAGCCAGTGATTTTTTGAAGTTACTAAACCTGAAAACCACAGTTTTATAATGTTTTCCGTTGTCATTTTAGAATGCTAATTATAAGTCAATTGTTTGTCCTTAATTTTGAAAGAGAGAAAGTAGGTGAGCTGTAGTCATAGGAAGCCTCAGAAGGTCCTGGTGCCTCTGTGACCTCATTTAGTCCCCAGCTGGCTCGGAGTCCATCCTGTGGCCCCATGGGTGGTGCCTGCCTTGGGAGACCTGAGCGCCACTGCCCCACATAAGCCCCAGGTCCCACAGGCTGTCTGCTCTGTGCAGTCATCTAAACACACCTGTGGGCCTTCAGGTTTTAAAAACTGCTTGGGCTGGAGAGTTCTGATATATGTTGCCAGGGGTGGTTTATACAATGAAGTTTAGAATCGAATTTATAGAGTGTGCAGGCCTTCCTGTGCTGGCACAAGGTCTGCCAGGGTGCCTTTCCAAATGCTTTCCCACATAGGGAAGTCATAACCTACACTATGTGCCTTCTTGGCTATTTTTCTGTAGATTTTTTTTTTTTTTAATAAATTTCCCTTTTACCTTCCTGTTCCAATTGACAGCTTTTCTACTTAATAAATTATAAATTCTACATAATAAGTAAATTATGAGTCTATGAACTGCCCCTTTCTTTCTGACTTAACCAGTTCTTCATGCTTGAGACTCAGTACTGGCCTCTGACTTCAGGGCCTCCATCTTGTCACAAGAGGTCATTTGTGCTGACAGGTTAAGCCTTAGTCCCATGCCCTGGGGGGTCAAGGGGAGACTGACCACTGCTGCGTGGGCCTGATCACAGTGGCCAGTGCACTAGGGGTCAGAGCTGCGTGTTTTGGAGTTGGACAGATTGGAGTCTAGTATTGCAGCATTCTTTCGCGTGGTTGAATTTTAAGACATTTAGACTGCTAAACTCTCTGATCCTAGCTACAGGTACGAGCTTTCCAGAAATCCCTGCCAGACATGTCCTTCAGGGTACCCTCACCTCTTGCTCCAGCCTGCTGGTAAGAAGCAGGTTCTGGGCTCTGCAGCAAGTGCTAGGATGCGGTTCTCTTCTGGGCCAGCAGACAGGGCCAGCCAATGAGCTAGAAAGCAGGGGCGGGGCTCCCGGGGAGGATGCCTCTGGGCACAGCTGCAGCCCCAGCATCTTAAGGGGGTGGCTCTTAGCGCCCCTGATGCGTTCCACCTGCTCTTGAGCCCGCCAGACCCCTACCACCTCCACAGGGGCTTGCGGAGAGGCTGCGGGCGCCAGAAGGGTCTAGATGAAGTAAGGAGCTGGATGCACGCTCGGGCTCTTACTGCTCCGTCTCCCGCGTGTGCTTGGTGTGTTCCATGATAAAAGATTCAAACTGGGGGGACGTGCAGCTCGGGCTCTGGATTTCCAGCGCCTCGCGGCCAGTCCGGTCCTGCAATTGGTTCTCCCCACGCCTCGGCCTGCCAGCTCCGCCTGTCTGTTCGCTAGGGGAGGCGCACTCCGGGTTTCCAGACTGCATACCCCCCACCCCGGAGACGCCCGGCACTCGGAGAGGGGACTAGCGCCCCCTGCCCTGCCCCAGCTCCGCACACGCCCCGAGGACGTGCAACCGCAGGCAGGCTCCGCCCGGCCCGGGACGGCCCCGGATGGGCCCCGAGGTGCTCGCGGGGCTGGGGGGGGCTGGGGGGGGCCTCCGGTCCTGCGCGCCGCCTGCCCTGGGGCCTGGCCGCAGCAGCAGCCCGAGGTAGTTAGCACAGGTAGAGAGGAGCAAGCGGGATTCCGCAAGGACGAGGTCTCGCGCGGCCGACCCCACACACCCCCAACCCCGCGGCCCGCGCGCGGGGGCAGCAAGCGCCCGACGCCGGTCCCGTCCCGGCGTGCTTCGCGCTGCGGCTGCGGGGCGCGACTTCCGGTCTTGCGGCCGCCGGAAGTGCAGGGGGCGGAGGCGCTGGCGGCGGCGCCGGCGGCTGGTGAGAGCCGCGGAGTCGGTGTCCGGGAGGTTGTCCGGAAGGGGGCCGGGCGGGAGGACGGGCGGCGGGGGCAACCGGCTCTCGGCGGGTTCGGCTCGCTCGCAGCGTGCACCAGCGCCGGGGCTGCGGCGGGGGTGGGGGAGCTTCTCCGGCCGGGCGTCCGGCTCCCGGTCCGGGCCGAGGCCTCGCGAGCCTCCTCTGTTCTGCGCCTCCCCGACTGGCGCTGCTAAGATACCAGGTCGGGCTGGGTGCCAGCCGCTCCCGGGAGCCCTTGTAGGTGCGGGGCCCGGCCCACCATCCCCGGGACCGGCCTGCAGCCGCTGGTAGCCCTGGGTTCAGGTTTTTCTCGGCCTGGGGCTGTCCTTGTTCTGGTGACTGGGCTAGCACACAGCCTGTCTGCACCGGTGACTGGCCGGCATTGGGGCGCGTCCGTTCCGTGCCCATCACTCTGCCTCCATCCTGCTCACAGCCTGCCTGGGAGCGGGCAGGCACGTTCACGTGGCTTCAGCACCTGGTGGAGCAGATAGCGGGTGTTGGGAGCCGTGTGGGAGGTGTCAGGTCAGGGCCCCAGGGCTCCCGAGCAGGACCGCCTGCTTTGGTCAGGCTTCTGTCGCACCCCCACCACGGGTATGCGTGTGTGGACGATGGGTCCCTGAAATCCTGTCATCTGTCCCGTTGACCAGTAGGAGTCATGGACGTAGATGCTGAAAGAGAGAAGATAGCAAAGGAGATTGCAGAGCTTGAGAGGATTTTGGATCCCAGTTCCTCGAGCATTGGTGTGGGTGTTTCTGAGTCTGGTCTTGCTTTGGATTCTGATGCAGGTAAGCTTCCACAGGCCACGGCTGGAACCCATCCATCTGGCCTCCGTACCAGCCCAGTGCTCGCCCACACCGACCTCTGCCTTTACTCCTGGGGATGGCCTGTTAGCGCTCCTCCTTAGCTGGCCAACCTGCTGGTTGGGTGTGAGTATGCTGTCCTCAGGAGTCGGAGGAGTCGGAAGGTTCCAGAGCTCTGCTTGTCAGTCACCACCACACTAGACAGCTGAGAGTCCCGTGTCCGTCCGCCCCCCCCGCCCCCCCGCCCCGGGGCTGTCCTTGGTGCTCCCTGGGCCCTCAGGGCCCTCGCCACAGATCTGATTGGAGGCCTGCCTGTGTGGTCAGAAACTATGAGAAACTGGGCCTCCTGCCTACCTGCCTCTTCTCGGCCCTGGGGAGCAGTCCTGAGGCTGTTTCTCAGTGTTTTGGGCTACACCAGGGCTTGCCTTTCACCTGTAATCCGAGCTTTGTATTGGCCTCCAGCATGGTCCACCTTCCCTCTCTGGCTGACCCTGCCCTTGGTTCAGGGCCTGTCCTGTCCGGTCAGTGAGTGCTCAGACACTGGCTGATGGGAAGGGAAGGTCCAGTTCCAGCCCCCACCCACCTCTGACCATCAGGAAACGACCCTGTGCTGCACCTGCTGGTCATCCCTTTGGCGGGTGTGGCATCCCGTCACTGGTCATCCACACGATGTGCTTGCATTCTCACAGATTCACTGCCAGAGGAGGACTCGGATGCTGCTGATTCCCCTGTCTCGGTAACTACTGGCCTGAACTGTCTGTGCCTGCCAAGGCAGACCCCACCCTGCCAGTGGGCCCAAGACCAAGAGGGGTTCTTTGAGCTCATTTGGGTTTTCCATGTGCTTGTTAGTGGAGGTGATATATCACAGAGCGTCTGTCACCAAAATTAACATTCTCCCTAGAAATAACCATTGTCTATAGCTTGGGGTGTATGTCTCCTGGCTTTCCTGAGCTCCTCCTAATGCGCACAGATCTGGGTATGACATCACAGGTGGAAGGCTTTGAGCGTACTGCTGGAGTCTGGCCCTTTGCAGCTTGCCTGTCTGTGCTCAGTTTGCAGGGTGCAGTGGGGTAGTCACAGCACAGGTAGTTCAGCCCATGTGTGTGATCACCTAAGACGGTGCCTGGCAGGTAGTATTCAAGTCACGCCAGTTTTTATTGCTGCTATTTGCTTATTTTAGAATTTCATGTTAATTTAGAGAATCTTTATGATTGGATTTTTGTTCTTTCAATGAGGCAATAGGTACAGAAGTGCCTCTTCTTGATTGCCAGGTAGTCCCCCTGGCTTAGATTTACATAGTTCCACACCTAATTGACCTGTGGATTATTTCCAGTCTTCAATTTTGCTGGCACCACAGTGGCCCTCTGCACCCGTGTTAGTGCTCACTGCCCCTGCCAGGGATGAGGGCACACAAGCCCATTCAGAGCCTTGAGTTCCACAGAAGCATTTATTGTGGAAAGTGAACAGCACTTACCTCCTTATCCTTTCTAATCCCAGAGGTGCCTTCAGAAGCTTGTTTTCTGTTTTAAGATGTGGAATGTGCACATGCTCTATGTCGGGGTGGTCTCCTGCTGTTCCAGGGACCGGAGCGTGAACTCACGCTCGTTGTGCTGCCCTGAGTAACAAGAGGGATGGTGTTTGCATGCCTTCTTTCTCACCTGCCATTTCTCACCTGTAACCAGGAAGAGGAGAGGTGGGGTGAGGCCAGCAATGGTGAGGACGACCCCAAGGAGAAGAACCTCCCTGAAGACCCAGAGACCTGCCTGCAGTTGAACATGGTCTACCAGGAGGTCATCCAGGAGAGGCTGGCGGAGGTCAGCCTCCTGCTGGCCCAGAACAGGGAGCAGCAGGTAGGACAGGGCCTGGCCCTCAGAACCCTCATGGCCAGACACCCCAGTACCAGGGCTTTGAGCTAAGTCTGCTCCCTGGCTGCCTGGTTCCCCTTCTCCACAAGGGCAGTCACTGCTGCCTGGCCCCAGTGGACCCTCTGTATCTGCCACAGGAAGAGATCATGAGTGACCTGGCAGGGTCCAAAGGCCCCAAGGTGAAGGACGGCAAGAGCCTGCCCCCGAACCTGTACATAGGGCACTTCATGAAGCCCTACTTCAAGGATAGAGTGACTGGAGTGGTGAGTAACTGGCGCTCCGCTCTACTCACTGGGGAGAAGGTCAGGCTGTGTGGGAAGGGGCTCTCGTCTCCTCACCTGCTGGGGGTGTTGCGGCTTCCCTTGGATTGTTCAGGGTAATGTTCTCTAGCCTCTTTCAAACTCTCCACTGTTGCCAGTGGTGAAAGTCAGGGTCTTGGGCCCTGGAACGTGGCAAGGTGATCTCAGCTCCACAAGTAAGCCTGGGGGCATTTCTGTAAGAGGTGGTGCCAAGGTCGGGGCAGCTTGGCAGAATCGTGGCGGCCTGGTTGCAAGGTCCCAGGGAACTGCTGAGCCCACCCCATGCCGGTTGGGTCGTGGCCCTCAGCCAGTCACCAGGCAGTAGCCCTGGGCCCAGGTGTCCAGTGCCCGGACTCCCTTGAGGCTGAGCTGCTCGAGGAGGCCAAGGGGAAGGGCTCCAGAGTCCTAGTGGGGCCTCAGAGCAACATGCTCGGCCTGTGAGGTGAGCATACCTGGGTTCTGTCCACATCGTGACACCACTTTATCTGGCAGGGGCCTCCTGCCAACGAGGAGACACGAGAGAAGGCCGCCCAGGGCATCAAGGCTTTTGAGGAGCTCCTGGTGACTAAGTGTAAGCACCTGGGCCTCAGCATCACAGTCCTGCCTCTCCCCAGGTGCCTCCCCCTCCAGGCCTTGACCACTGGGACTGGCCACTCAAAACCCCCGCCTATCCCACGCCATGTTAGGGCTGTGATCCACACAGTTCACTATCCGGTCTGCCTTTCCATCCTTGCACTCCCAGCCCCAGGGGCCCAGCTGTGAGTGTGGGCCAGGGCATCCTTGCTGGACAGCGGCCCTTGTGCCTGTAGCCTGGTCCCCCCGCCGGTGCTGCGGCCCTGGACTGGTCGTGTGCCCACCACTTCCTCGAATGGAAGTCAGGGAAGGCGCTGCTGAGGTCATTGTCTGTCGTTAGGGAAAAACTGGGAGAAGGCTCTGCTCCGAAGGTCAGTGGTGAGCGACCGCCTGCAGCGCCTGCTTCAGCCGAAGCTGTTGAAGTAAGTCTAAGCATGGCCTCAGATGTCAGCCTCCCCGGGGAGCTGGCGGGGGTGGGGGGGTGTCCAGGCCAGACGCTTTGTGATGGGCAGATGCTCCGGTGTGGCCGCAACCCCCTGGTCGCAGTGGGAGAGGCGCCGATCCCGGAACTTGTCCCCAGCAAGGCAGCTGAGCTCGAGATCCTGCGTGCAAGAACCAGGCAGGCTGAATGGTTGTCTTCACTCACGCAGCTCGGGCAGTTTCGCTGGTCTGAAGTGGGCCGTTCTCGAGACCTTTTTGTGTTGTGATGCAGTGACACCATGTGATCAACTCACAGCGCCTGTTGGCTGGGCCAGGGCTCCCTGGGTCTGCCCAGGTCTCACAGCTGATGGGCGGGTCAGGGTTTGCTTCTGTGATGGTGTCCTTCTCCCTGGCCTTCAGGAGGGGCGACTGCAGGCTCTGGCCTGTTGCCAGGCTACCCACAGTACATCTCACTGCATGCCAGGCCAAGGCTGGCAGCTGGGACGCCGAGCTGGGGTTTGTTACCGTGTGTCCTTGTACACATAGCCACACTAGTTGCTGACATGTCGCCAGCAGCACCCAGAGGGAGAGCGTCATTGCTTCCTGTGGGTGGGAAGCTGGGCAGCCTCCTGCTTGTAAGAGGCAGGCGTGGAGTTGGAGCCAGGCTCTGGCGTGTGCCCCCTGATGTGGAGCTTCGTTGCGTGGAGTGACGCGCATGCCTGCGTGCATGGGGAAGCCGAACTGGCCCCAAGACCCCACCCCCTGCCCCCCAGGGGTGACACAGATAACCCTGGTGCCTCTGCTTGCCCATAGGCTTGAGTACTTGCACCAGAAACAGAGTAGGGTGACAAACGAGGCAGAGAGGCAGGTCCTGGAGAAGCAGAGCAGGGAGGCGGAGACAGAGGCCCAAGACATCCGGTGAGCTGGGTCTTACGGGGATGGTGTGGCCTGGGAGAGGCGTGGAAGGCCAGGCATGACGCTGGCAGCCTGTCCCTTCCTCCAGGCAGCTCCCAGAGGAGGCCTTGCTGGGGAACAGGCTTGACAACCACGACTGGGAGAAGATTTCCAACGTTAATGTAAGTTGGGGCAGTGCTGGGCTGGCGGCTTAGAATGAGCAAATCAGCATCAGGCAGTCAGGTCACGTCCCCAGTGGCCACCAGATCTGCCGTGAAGCCCTGGGCAGGCGCCTATCCAGCGGTGTGGAGAGGCTTTACGGGGCCCATCCTGCTGGCCTGAGGTGCCTTTCCTGAGACAGAAGGGTGTGAGGGTTCAGGCATGTGCTTGCAGCCAAACCCTGCTTCTCCTGGGGCTCCAGGCCGCCAGCCACCAGAGCACGACAGTCCTCTCAGGTTGGGTTGTTTCTCTGTGGGTGCAGTTTGAGGGCAGCCGCAGCGCAGAGGAGATCCGGAAATTCTGGCAGAACTTTGAGCACCCAAGCATCAACAAGCAGGAGTGGAGTGGGCAGGAGGTGGACCAGCTAAAGGCTATCGCCGCCAAGCATGGCCACCTGCAGTGGCAGACGATTGCCAAGGAGCTAGGGGTAAGGACCGGAGGGGGCCCCCGAGACCAGGCAGGGGCGGGTCCACGGCTGGGAGACTGGGCGGGCTTGGGGTCGCCACGGGCTGCCTGTCATGCCACAGCCCTGGGAGCTGCCAAGCTTCATCATCGTGCTGCTTTTGAGGGTGTGGCCTACAAGGAGAAGAGTAGCCTCTCCAGCCCCCTGGGCTGAATCTCCGGAAGCTTCTGGCTCCTCAGCCCCCATCTGTCTCTGAGTGCTCACCCACCTTCCCCCTCCTTCCCAGGGCCTGTTTTTGGCTTCCTTCTGGATCCTTCCTTATTCCCGTGAAGCCCAGGGGTTGGTTCTGATGGGGTTTGAGGGGAACACTCTTCCCAGTTTTCTCTGGGCTCTTCTGTTTTCCTCATTTCTGAGGTAAGGACCAAGGGTTCCGCTCAGCCTCTGTCTCCACTGAGAAGGTGTTGAAGGCCTGCCTCTCAAGAACAATTCGCCATGAGCTCGGACTCTGGCCGCCGCTTCGGCCCTGTGTAGGGAGGGTGTTAGGCAGTTAGGTGTCTCCAGAATCCTCCATGTTGTGCTGGCTTTGAGCTTTACTGGCTTACGACCTAAGAAGGTCGTCCATGAAGTCCAGGTGTTTGGATTGACCGCTTCTGTAGACAGACACGTGATCGTAGCCACTGAACCAAACCTGATTAAAGCTGTGCGGAGGCCGCACAGACCCCGAGGGCACAGGGTTCAGCGCATACCTGGCTAACGGTCTGTGGTCTGTCCTGCCGAGCTCATCTGTAGTGCGCTGGGCTGGAGCGCCCCGCCGATGTCAGAAAGGCACGTCCCCACCCTTGCGAAGAAGCACGAGATGTGCTGCTTATCCTGAGCAGCCAGGTAACCTGGTGCCGTACACGTATGCTTTACACACTTCCTGAGTTGTGCTTTTTCTAAAAAAAATTTTTTTTAAGATTTTATTTATTCACAAGAGACAGAGAGACACCCACAAAGCGAGAAGCAGGCTCCCCTCGAGGAGCCCAATGTGAGACTCGATCCCAGGACCCTGGGGTCACGACCTGGGCCGAAGGCAGATGCTCAACTGCTGAGCCACCCAGGCGTCCCCTGAGTTGTGCTTTTAAAGTTGTTTTTAGTCTTTATTTCCTTAGTTTCTTGGGTTTTAAGGTTTTTGGTTGAGGGCAGTTTGGGTTCCTAGTAAAACAGAGGAAGATGCAGAGGCTCCCCTTCTATCCCTTGCTCCACCCCCATCATCATCCCTTACTAGAACGGTGCTTTGTGTAACAGGCTGGATGTGTGTTGGCGTGTGGGCACCCAGAGCCCAGCATGGACGTCGGGGCTGTGTCACGGTGCACTCTGGGTTTGGGCAGTGTGGGGGACGTGTCCACCGGGGCAGTCTCACGCAGACAGTTCACAGCCTCCACAGCGGTGCCTCTTCCACGATGTCATGGGGCTGGGGCCCTGCTGCCTGCAGCCTGTTTGGACGACTTACTCCCCTTTGTGCCTTTTCTCGGCCTGATCGCTCATTTCTCTTGAGCACTATAACAGCGCATTATCTGGATGGACCTCGCTTAGTCCACCCACTTGCTGCAGGGCCTCTTGATCATTTTGGGATTTGGCAGTCCTTACTGCAGCTCCTGTCAACATCTGTGCAAGGGTGTTTGTGTGGATGTGACTTTTCAGCTCCTTCGGGGAAAAATCAAGGAGTGGTTGTATGCTAAGAGGATGTTTACTCCTGTCCTCCGGAGTGGCCGCCCTGGGCTGTGAGCCCCCAGCCACAAATGAGGGTCCTTGCCAGCATGCAACGGCATCTGGGCTCCAGATTCGGGCCATTCTCCCAGACGTGTGGTGGCGTCTCGTTTACTTTTGCATCTCTGATGACAAACATGTGGTAGTTTATTTCTTATCTGCAGGTCGTTTTTGGTTAAGAGTCTGCTGAGGTTTCTGGTTTATTTTTTAAATCAGATTGTCTTGTTGCTGAGTCTTAAGGAACCTCCTGTGTATTTGGAATGACAGGCCTTTATCAGACGCATCTTGTGTGTGCAGCTTGTCGTCTCGTTCTCCTGCTGTCTCCACTGAGCAGTAGGTTTCATTTTTAGCACAGCCCAGCTGATCCCTTCTTTCAAGGACCATGCTTTTGGTGTTGAGTCTGAAAGGGCATCACCAAACCCAGACCTTGTAGGCCAGCAGACTGCTTACATCCAACCATACATGTCATATTCTCTCTAACTCGAGAGTCTTCTTTAGGAAAAAAAAGAGTGTTTAAAAGTTAATTAGCTTTTGGGAAACTCTTTCTGAAGGGGAGTAAGGGGGTGATGGGGGACATGCTCAGGCAAAAGCTTCTGCTGTGTAGACTGGCGGTTTACATGCTGAACTGGAGCACCTGTGGAAGCTGGAATACGGTTGCTCCAGAGCTCTCCTAGGATGGCCTCCCCAGAGATGTGGGCGCCACAAGAACTGGCCCCCTGCTGCCCAACATGCAGGCTCCTCTCAGCTGCCCTCCATGGAGGCTTCAGAGAGACCGGTCAGAGCCCCAAAATTAGGGCAGCACTGCATCCCCCATGTCGTTCAGAGGCATGAGCTCTGCAGGGAGGCTCCTCTCACAGGCTGCTGAGCTGGCGTTTGCCATCCAGTAGTCCAGTGTCACCTTGAGGTCACGTAAATGAAGCATAACAGAATTTTCTGGATACACGTCTGGTGAAGCTGCAAACTGGTGCTTCACGGTCATCTGCCATCGTGCTTTCCGCTGTGCCTGCAGGGTCTGGTAGGAGTAACTAGGTCATTGGTTCACAAAAATGCATGGCCTGCAAGGCACAAATGACCTGCACCCTGGCCGTCCCTCTGCAGGCGGTGCCCGCCCAGTAACACCCACTTTGTTTTGGTTTGGGTCTTGGGAAGACCAACCGCAGTGCCTTCCAGTGCCTGCAGAAGTACCAGCAGCACAACAAGGCTCTGAAGCGCAAGGAATGGACTCGGGAAGAGGACCGCCTGCTCACCCAGCTCGTCCAGGAGATGCGTGTCGGCAGCCACATCCCCTACCGGAGAAGTGAGTGCCCGTGTAGGTCCTGCCACCTGTGCTCCTGCCGCAGCTTGCATGTCGCCCAGCTTGAGGCCCCTCATAGGCGGATGCAACTCGGTCCTTACAGGCACAAGGGGCTGGAGGGGAAGTCAGGTCATGCAGCCCCTTGCCGGATGACCCAGGAAGCACAGTGCTCACCAGGTTCCTCTGTCTCCAGTTGTCTACTACATGGAAGGGAGAGATTCCATGCAGCTCATCTATCGGTGGACCAAGAGCTTGGACCCCAGCCTGAAGAAGGGGTTCTGGGCCCCAGAGGAAGATGCGGTGAGTGTATGGCCGTGGAAGCCGAGGAGAGCCATCCCGGGATGTGAGCCTAGGTGCCCACCGTCCCTTCTGAAATGGGCTGTTGCGGGCTGCGGAGGTTATGGCTGCCTGCAGAGGCCTTGCTTGTTTGCTTTCTCTCCTGCAGAAGTTGCTTCAAGCAGTTGCCAAATATGGGGAGCAGGATTGGTTTAAAATCCGGGAAGAGGTGCCAGGTAGGAGCGATGCCCAGTGCCGAGATCGGTGAGTTGGACCTCGCTGGGTGAGGGAGGCCTTGCTGGGGTCACTTCTCGGTAGGCGAGCAGCCCATGGCCCCGGGTAGTCTGCTGGTGGAAGCTAGGGTGGCCGTGGGAGCCCTACGTGCCAGCGGTGACTTCACAGGAAGCAGGACGTCCGTGGTTTTTAGAACCAGGCTTTTGTCCGAGCTTAACCTGAGGTGGCCCCTGACCCACTGGGCTCAAGGCTTATTTCCTTGACCCTGTTGATCTGACAGCAAGATCCTTGGAAGGCTGCTTTGGTGATCTCCTTTTCTTGGTTTTTTTTTTTTTTTTTAACGGTTTCTAACAACTTAATCCATGTGCCATATGGCACATTCACGTGAAGAGTGGTGTTCTGGGGGGATTATTGTCCTCAGGGAGCGTGCAGCCCATCCCCCCAACTTCAGGACATTGTGACCACCACCCAGAGAAACACCCTTTGCCAACCACAGCACACAGTTCCGGAAAGGGACAAAGGCTTGAATAGTCGTTTCTCCAGAGAGCACACAAAAACGGTGCTCAGTGTCATTAGTCATTGCAAAAACACAGATCAGAGTGACAGTGAGACCCCATTTCACTTGCATCAGGACGTTTGCTTTAAAACTGCACGAGAGGGATCCCTGGGTGGCGCAGCGGTTTGGCGCCTGCCTTTGGCCCAGGGCACAATCCTGGAGACCCGGGATCGAGTCCCACATCGGGCTCCCGGTGCATGGAGCCTGCTTCTTCCTCTGCCTATGTCTCTGCCTCTCTCTCTCTCTCTCTTTCTGTGACTATCATAAATAAATAAATAAATAAATAAATAAATAAATAAATAAATAAATAAAGATAGATAGATAGATAGATAGATAGATTAAAAAATAAAATAAAATAAAACTGCACGAAAGGGCAGGCAGCTGTTGACGAGGGTGCAGAGGGCACATGCTGCGGGTGCCGTGGAAGCAGTGTGGCGCTTCCTTGGGAGTTAGCTGTGGGACGGCCGTGTCGTCCAGCATCACTGCACCCCCACAGCGGAAAGCTGGGCCACACAGGCACCTGCACGCTCTTGTGTCACAGGTTTGTGAGTTGATACGTGTTCTGGCTACGAGTTCCTTATCAGTGGCCACGTCTGCCAGTCTGGGGGCTGCGTGTTCCCTTTCTCGATGGCATCCTGTGAGACGTGTTGAAAAGGTTTTCATTTTGATGAAGTCCAGTTAATCTATTCCTTGTTCATCACCTGAACTTTGGTGCTGGTCTCAAAGCCCTTGCTGGAGCCAGGATGGCTGAGGGAGGGCGTTCTAGCGCCTGAAATGCCCCCGTGTCCTTGCTGTTTGCAGGTATCTCAGACGGCTACACTTCAGCTTGAAAAAGGGGAGATGGAATGCAAGCGAGGAGGAGAAGCTGGTTGAGCTGATTGAGAAGTACGGTGTTGGTAAGTCCTGGGCTTCTTGTCGGCCCTGAGCCCCTGGGAGGCACAGCTTGCGGTGACCCCAGCTGTCTCCCTGTCCCCACTTTTCCCCCTTGCACACTGACGCACAGTGGGGATGGAAAGTAAGGAGGGCCGTGACTCCTCTCCTCTCCTTGAGAAGGCTGCCACCAGCCACTCGCACCTGCCTGGTCCGCTCTCTGGGTGCCTTTCTAGGGAAGCTTTTTAAAATTGAGTCTCTTGGTGTGAGTTCACTGAGTCTGCTCTTTTCCACTTTATGATGCAGCGTTCTGCTATCCATTATGAATGTTCTGTCTTTATGTGTCTTGTGACCTCCCAGTATTACCAGCTGTGTCCCGTCTCCCTGAGGAAGAGGACAGAGCTTACTCAGCCACACATCTGTTGACAGATGTTTCCATTTCTCATTTCTGTCCCCAAGCTGGAATGAGCCAAGAGCTCGGTCTCTGCATCTGCTCTTATCCACAGCAGATCCTTAGACGTGGCTTAGCCAAGTTCAGGTGCACACAGAGTTCTGACTGCTGCACCGGTCACACAGTCCTATAAAGAAGGCCCCAGTGTCCTCCTGCCTGTACTGTCAGAAGGACAGAGGAAATGGTTTACATTTACATAAGCGCAGAGTGTGTTTCCTCGCCTCAGTTGTGTGTTCTCTAGACTTTTGCTAAAGGGCCGATCACCCTGCTATCCCTGGGCTTCTTAGATGCAGGGAGTGGTGTGCTGGTGAGCACGCACTCCGATGGCACATGGCGTCTGTCTTTTACTAGAGAGCGTGTCTTCGAGAAGAGTACGTTGTCCAAGCTGGCAAATACGTCGTCACAGATTCTGGGAAGCAGCCTCCACATTGTTTTGTTTTGTAGGTCACTGGGCAAAAATAGCTTCTGAACTACCTCATCGGACGGGCTCCCAGTGTCTGAGCAAGTGGAAGATCATGGTCAGGGTGAGGCTTTACTAAAAGTCAGTCCAAAGGCCCTATCACCTATGGGGCCAGCATCACCACCGGGCAGGGAGAGGAGGAGGGACGTCTGGTTTCTGGTCCTGGCATCTTTTCTTCCCAGAGGCCAAGGGCAGAGAGCCCCTGAGCTCTATCAGGGAGCTGCTATCACCTCAGAATGGCCGGGGGGGGCTGTTCTCTCAGCACGCCATGTCCCAGACTGCTCAGGGTCTCTCCTCAGAGGGCCAGCCTTCCTGCACCTTATCCCTGGTCCACAAGCCCTGGGCAGCCAAGGCCTCCATATAGCCCTTCCCCACAGAAGAAGCAGAGTCGGGGGAGGAGGAGGCGGCGTCCCCTTCGCAGTGTGCGATGGAGCTCCAGCAGCGGGGACACCAGCAGTGAGGACATCAGTGGCGAGGGCGGCAGCGGGAACAGCGAGGACTCAGAGCCAGAGGAAGCCCCGGAGGCTGGGACAGGTGGCCAGGCACCACCGTCCACACAGTACACTGTGCCGGACATGGACCTGTGGGTGCCTGCCAGGCAGAGTGCCGGTGAGCCGTGTGGAGAGGGGGCCCGGGGCTGGCCAGGACACCATGCTTCACCTTCCAGCCCTCCCCAAGGCTCCAGCAAGGCTCAGGATGGCAGCGGGGCCATTCACCCCACAGCCTCGGCTCCCACAGAGGAGGTGGGCAGGGTACACGCCCCCTCCGGGACCCACAGCACCCACAGTGCAGGAGGCGTCGGGCACCCAGACTTGGTGGACACTCATCCCTTGAGCTCAGAGGAGCCAACCAACAAGGTAGGGCCACAGGCCCCATTGCATCCCACATTGCTACTCGAGGGTCAGCAAGACTGGTGCTGAGGCACAGCAGGCTTTCCTGGGCATGGAGGGGCCTCAGACACCTTGTCCTGGCTCTGTACAGTGTTCACACCTCGTGAATGGTGTGTAGGGCAGCAGCCTCGTTTCCCCACTGGTCTGCTTTACCAGCCATGCAGGAGAGCTGTGGAGGCCTCTACTGGGCAGGCTCCCGGACTCAGAGCCGTTTCTGACCAGTCTGTCCCTGAGCGGTGGTGAGGCAGGGGTAGCAAGCAGGAGGGTCTCCTGTCCTGCAGCCCTGTGTGTGCCTGTCCTGGTTGGTGTCTGAGGTGTCAGGGCCCTGGGGCATGCCTGGCTTCGGCTGCGTGTGGGGTTGCAGCACACAGGCTACTGAGTCCTGGGAGCAGTTGGAGACTCCACTCTGTGGCACCTGAGGAGACAGTGGGCTGTCGGGGCAGACTACATGTGCCGGCTCTTGCGCTGCATGGCTCCTCTGCCATATCTGTGACTTGTCAGGCCCTTGGGCACCGGTCCAGAGGCTGCTGCCCATGGGATTTATGAGCACGTGGTACCATCAGCTCAGGGGCCTGCTGGTGGTCGGGGACCTTGTTAGTGCTGGCTGCAGCCAAGCCAGCCAGATTTGTTGGTGCCAGGCCTTAGGGACCTGCCCGAGGGCACTTCAGGGCACTTCCCACCACCCTGCTTTGGAACCTGGGCATAAGGCTGTGCGTGCTGCCCCTGCAGGCCCTGTGCCAGGGTTCCCCATGTGTCCAGCCTCACATTTGCAATAGTGGGAGTCATCTGCTGCAGGTGCTCAGAACCAACAGAGCCTACTGGTGTCAGATGGTGGTAGGAGCCAGCCCCCAGCTGCTGCCCGCCACAGCCCCCATAACCACTGCCCTCTCGGCCTGGTCCCCCTTTTGCCAGTACAGGGAAGGAGTATGGGGTAGTAAGGGTGGGGCACGGGCAGCCCCAGAGCCAAGCCTGGCTGGGAAGCCCAAGTGCCTTTCTTCCTTATATAGGAGAAACTGAGGCAGTCATGCCTGCTCAGCTCATCCCTGGGGGCCAGCCCTGGTGATAGCAGTGTGGCCAGGCCCCGTGTACAGCAGCTGTGGCACAGGACAACCAGGAACAGGCGGCGGTGGCGGGGACAGGCCCTGCAGAGGAGGCTCCTTGAGTACCAGCTCCTGATGGCCATGAGCTCGTGGGTGGGTGATGTCCTGCCCTGCACTTCCCGGAGGCCTGCCACAGTGCACACTCAAGGTACTGCCCTAGCTCTCCTTTGAGAGCTCCTGTGGGGACTGGGGTGGGGGAAGACACAGAGCAGATGAGGGGTGACCCTGCTGGGGAGGGAACACAGGGAGGGAAGGGACCCGTGTGCCTGTCTCATCTTTTTAAAGAGCATCCATTTGGAGGGCTGGTTGGGTTTTGTCTCCCAATATGCTTAGCACCCAGGGGACGGCCTGGCAAGCAAACAGCCATTCAGGCCTTAGCAAGGGTCTTCTCAGGGCTCAGGTGCACGATATCTGCATTTGGGTTTCTGGAGAGCTGGTCGTGTTTTCCGGGGGGGCAGGGCTGAGGCCAGTCAGGGCCAGCAGCCAGAACCACCTTGCACGTGTGCCTTTGTTCCTTCAGCCGATGGCCTCAGGAAGCAGCTGCAGGATGCCCAGCTGACCAGCACCCCCGTGTTCACTCTCTTTATCCAGGTGAGAAGCCCGTGACATAGAAGTTTCTCGTCTTGTACTTTGTTTCACCCGGTGAATTTTGAAGTTTGTGGTGGATTCACTTGTTAAAGTCTAACATTCTGAAGCTTTGGGCCCTGGGAATGGGTTTTTCAGTGGCCTGTGACGTTTAACAGAGAAGTCACTATGGAAGGGACAGTACTGGAATAGCGTTCCAGCAACCATTAAACCCCATCTTGAAAAGGGACGGGGTGCCTGGAGCCCCAGTGCATAAACAAAACTTCAGGAAAGAGACCCAGGTGCAGTGGGAGCACTGCTCCGATGCCCCCAGGTCCTGAGGCCAGCTGGGTTAAGTGAAGGGGTCGTGGCATTGAGGGGCTGTACTGGACTCTGGACCTGCCCTGGGGGCCGTGCTCAGAGCTGGTGCAGTTTGGTTGCAGACACCCTCATCATCTCAGTCCTTGGCAGGGAAGGGGGATGGGCTCTTGTCACAAGTATGTCATGCATGTGTCACATGTGTCCCTCAAGCTGTTCCAGATCGACACCACTGGCTGCATGGAGGTTGTTCGAGAGAGGAAGGCCCAGTCATCTGCCCTTCTCCAGACTAGTGCTCAGGACCCAGGGCCTGGGCTCCTACAGGTGAGAAGTAGGGGTGAGCGCTGGGCACAGGCTTCCTCCCATTCCTGACATGGCAGGGCCAGTGCTGGGGCGGACGGCAGCTGCCCAGGTGGGGAGTAAGGCAATGCCAACCCTTTCCAGAGACAGGAGGCATTCTCAGGTGTCCTAGGGGCTGGGTCAGCTCCTGAGAACAGCCCTGCTGGCTCTGAGATGTCCTGGTGTCTGCCCATCTGCCTGGAGCCCCGAGGGGCTCTGTGACAAGTCCAGGGGAGGCAGAGCCAGAACTGGCACTCAGGCCTGCCTGGTCCCACAGCCTGTGCTGCATGGAGGCCTCTGAGCCCTTGGGCATCTGCTGCTCTAGGCACTGGCCCTGCTGGGGTGGGATGCCAGGTGTGGGCTCTGTCTGTGAAAACCCATGTCCTCAAGTCCAGTCACAGCTAAAGGCGGACCAACCAGGTCAGCCCTGTGGTGCCCCATCCAGGCCCCGGAGCCCCTGAGGCCTCCTGCCTGGAGAGCCAAGCTCCTGTCTTTCCACCCCACGCAGCCCTGACCACACTGTGATGAGCTCACCCAGTGGTACTTGTAGGTGGATGTGGGTGGGAGGGAAGGAGGCTCTGGTGCTTGGGACCCTGTTTCTGCTGCAGGTGAGGGCAGAAGGAAGGCTTCCCTGGGGGTAGAGAAGTGGGTCTGGACCCTGGGTACTTCCCTGAAGCGCTTACACTTATTTTTCAGATGTCTTCAAGTACACAGAACGCCACAGGTATTGTCTGCCTCTCTGCTCCTGTGTTGATCATCTCCTGTAGTGGGAAGGGAGCAAACCTTCCATGGGCGTTGAATTTCGGGCTCTGAGCAGCACTGTGGCCCTGGTGCCAGGTCTCTGCATCCCAAAGCAAGGACAGTAGCGTGGCTGACAGGAGGGGGCAGAGGCAGCTCCTTAGGCTCCTACCTACGTGGCACATGAGCCAGTCCCAGGCATCAGGGAGGGGCGTCTGCTGGCTGCCACCAGCCTCCCCACACCAGCAGCATCATGCGAGGGACTGGGGCCTGGGAGACAACGTGAGGTGGGCGGTGTTGCCCAGCCGTCCTTGTCTTGGGGACATTGAAGGTGCGGTGCTGATGTGTGGTATGCGACAGGCCCTGCTGCCTGGCACCCAGTGCCCTGGCCACAGCCAGAGCTCAGGGAGGTCTGGGAACATGCAGCTCAGACACCAGGGCTCCCACTCCATGCTCCCAGCAGCCACCCGCCTTCCACAGGGGCCTCCTGATGGGATGTGGGGGAAGCCCATGTCCGGTCCACATATACGGAGCTCTTCACGTAAGCTCTGTCTCTCCTGCAGGCCGCAGCTTCTGCAGCCTGCCATCACGAGAGCCTGCAAAGCAGAGCACCAGCCACAAGGGGAGCAGGGGCTGGCAGCCCTGCCGTGCCAAGTCCAGTCCACAGGCGCCCCTGCCAGCTCCGAGTGGCCCCCGGCCCAAGCCCAAGACCGTTTCCGAGCTGCTTCGGGAGAAGCGGCTTCGGGAGGCCCGGGCCCAGAAGGCCACCGAGGGCACTGTGGCTCTCACACCGCTGCTGCTGTCCTCACCACTAATCCTCCAGCCTAGTCTACCACAGACCCCCCACCACCCCTCCACCTCGGGCCTGGCTGTCACAGACATGGTGCTCTCTGGGCCTGGAGCCCCTGCAGTGACTGGGCTGAGGACGTCAGCCAAGGACGAGCGGCCCTCCACCCTGCCAGTCGTGGCCTGCACCCTGGCCTCCACAGAGGCTGTTCCTGCTGCCTCCAGAGCTCCGGTGCTGGGCCCCAGCCAGGTCTCCGTGAATGGCCATCAAGATGGTCTGGGACAGTCCCAGGCCCCTGCCACGTCTCGGAAGCAGGGTCTGCCTGAGGCACCACTCTTTCTCCCTGCAGCCCCCAGCCCCACTCAGCTGCCTGTCCAGCCCCTCAGCCTGACGCCAGCTCTGGGCATGCACAAGGAGGGGCCGCACGTGGTGGCTACCACTCCTCTGCCTGTCACCTGGGTGCTCACGGCTCAGGGGCTGCTCTCAGTGCCAGCTGTGGTGGGCCTTCGAGGCCCAGCGGGGGGGACCTCTGACCCCAAGGGACTGTCAGTGACTCTGTCACCCACCCTGCCTGGGATGCAGGTAGGCCGGGACCCCAGGCCCTCTGGGCTGAGCCACCCTTGGCAGCCCCCGGCCAACGTGGACACAGACTCAGATCCTCCCTCCAGGACAGACCTCTTGACCATTCCAATGCTCTGCCAGTCCCAAAATTCTGTGGAAATGGGTGGTGACGTGGCCCATGCCTCTGGGGGACCTGCCTTCCCTGGAGAGGCACAAGTGGTCCAGGAGATAGCTATGCCCAGGATACCCTCCCAAGCCACACTCCTGGCTGACCATCCTGAAGCAAAGCCCTGCAGATCCAGCCAGCCACCTATGCAAGCTGAGAGTGGTCCAGGAGAGACACCAGGGTCCCCAAGGCCAGGGGGACTCCCGGGGCCTCTGGGCCTGGAGAGGCCACCCCCACCGCGGCCTAGGCCTGAGAGGGGTGCCCTAGACCTGGACCTCCTGTCCCAGGAGAGCGAGGCAGCTGTGCAGGAGTGGCTTCAGGGGAAAGCAGGGGGTGTGCGTGCCTCCGCTGGGGAGCAGGCTACCCTACCAGCCACCTGCCCTGTGCAGCCTTCGGGCCCTGTCTGGACTCTTGCTCCACAAGAAGACCTTAGAGCAGAGAGCTACATCCCTCATGCCCAGTGGGGCAGCTGGAGCCCTGCAGGCCTCACTGGGACAGGTGCGGAGGCAGCTCCAGGACAGCCCGGCCTACCTGCTGCTGAAGGCACGGTTCCTGGCTGCCTTCACCCTCCCTGCACTCCTGGCCACCCTGTCTCCCCACGGCGTCCCCACTACCCTGTCATTGGCCACGAGGGCTGACCCTGAGAGTGAGGATGACCTGGGGGAGCTGGAGCTCACCTGTGGTCCTCAGGCAGGACCAGCAGCTACCATCCCTGTTCAGGTAGGCACGGGCCCCCTGCCCTGCTTCCCTGTGGCCATCAGCCATGTCCACACACATGTGGTGGGAGCTCCAGCCCCCAGGGCTGGCCACGGTTTGCTGAGGAGGAAGCTGGCTCTGGGCCTGCTCAGTCTGTACGGATGTGGCCTCCTTTGAGGCCACTGTGGGAAACAAAGAGGAACCTCTCCATTCGTGGCCTTGCTTGAGGGAAGGAGTGGGTGATCTTGGGTCCCATGCATCCCATGCACACACGGGCTCCTGTGGTGGTGCACAAGCTCCACAAAGGTGGCACTGCATTTGTCCCTGCGTATCTGGGGACCCCGAGATCTTTAGCTGTTGGCTCTGGCAGTAGCTGCCCCAGAAGAGCTTTCCAACCTGTGGGGGCAAAACTATCCTTACTCCCTGGCAAGAAGCCTGACATGTGCAGGCAGGTGTCCCTGTGTCCTTGTGGCCATGTGTACCACGGGGTTACGGGGCCTCTGGCAAGGCATCCTCTGACCTGTTCCTGGGGCCATGGGAGAGCTTGGCCACTTTGTCATGTGCCAGGTCTGGGAGGTTGTGGGGTCTCCTACAGGCTTCCCAGGTGGGGCTCCCCTTTGCACCATTGGGACAGCAGGAGGCAGGGTTTGTGGCTGGGGGGCTGTGGGGGAAAGAGCTTCCTGTCCCCTATGTGCAAGCTCTCCGCTGCCACCTGCCTGTGTTCTTGGCCACTGCCCTGCTGGCCTGACCGGGAAGACCGGGGTGTAGGAGGCTGCTCTGGAGTGTCCTCAAGGGCAATGGAGCCCCTACGTTGGGGTAGGGGGAAGCAAGAGCCCACGTGTGGCCCCTGCATGTGCTGGGGCCTCTGGTCCTCTGCGAGCCACACTGTCTGCAAGGATAAGGTCTGGGGAGCAGCCTGACCCTGCACTGTGCTGTCAGCATGTAGCTTACCCCCTGGCGTGACTGCTCGCTGCCACTGCTCTCCCTATCTGTCCTAGTGGGGACTCACTCCTGTGCCCTCTTCCTGGCTTTTGTTTCAGGGAGCCCCAGACCCTGGGCAGAGCCTGGACGGTTGTGACAGCCTTGATGTGCGCAGAACCCGGCATGCCTGGCATGCCCGGAAGCGGCAACGGCTGGTGTGAGCAGCAGGGTAAGCAGGGGCAGGGGTGGGTGCAGGTACCCCTATACCATGGGCCTTCCCCGTGCCTCTGTTCTGGGCACACAGGAGCCCACAGCTTTCCAGATGTGGGGCAGACTATCATCGCCCTTAGGAGCTCACATCAAGTGTGATGGGGAGGGTTATACAGGCCTATGGGAGCCGTTTGTGGGGAGGGCCATGTAATCCCTCTCCCCTAGCTACACCCTCGCCCACTGGGTTGCACACTCCAGGCTCTGGTGCTTCCTTCTTGCTGACCCACGTGTGCCTCGGGGCCTTTGCACTGCTGTCCCCTCTGCCTGGCCTTCGTCCATGTCTGTAAGGCTTGTTCCCTTATCCCAATCATGTCTGCTCAGTGTTTGGCTGTTCAGAGATGCTCTCTCTGCCTGTTCTCTTGGGGCAGTACCACTGTCAATGTCTGTCTTGCTAGCACTGTCTCTTCTACACCCGACATGGTTTACATGCGTGTCTGCCATAAACGTGAGCCCTTAAGGGCGGTGATATGATTTGGTTTTTGCTGCCGGGTCCTCAGTGCCCAGAGAGCAGGCATCAAGTAGGCCCTCAGTACGGATTAGTTGAGTTCATGGTGCAGAGATCCCATGTGGGGGAAGATGTCTGGTCTACAGAGGTGGGAGCCAGCTCCTGCGAGTGTAGTGGGGCTGCGCCCTGAGAGGGTCCACAGAGGGGATGCTGGGGGTGGGGGTGGGGGCATCAGAAGCCCACCCAGGCTCTAGGGCCTGCCCTCAGCATGGCCCCCTGCATGGACTGCAGGTGGGCAGCCAGACCCGGTTCTGCGCCCTCGGAGGAGGCCTAATGCCACCTTTGGTTCCTATCCTACAGCACCATCTCTGGGGTCTGGCTGGGGTCAGGGTGTCCCCACCATCTGGGCATCTCTGTGTTCCAGGAGGCGGGAGCCATGCTGGACCCCAGTGAGCCCACCTGCCTGTGGAGCCCAGCTCCAACCCTCCCGGAGGAAGCAGCCTAAAGCAGTTGGAGGCTGGGGGAGGCTTCGCCGTGTGACCGTGAAGCCACTGGGGCTTGGCTAGTCCTCCAGCACAAATCGGAAGGAATGTTTGAAGGAATAAAGTGAATGGCTTATTTTTTTATTAAAAGGCAAGCCCCAGATTCTTGTTGCCTTAAGAGACTGGGCAGAGGGTTGGGGCTCCCCTGACCGTGCCAGGACCCGGATGGCTGGGCCCTGAGGTCTGAGGAACCCCCTGAGCTCCGGGCCACCGTGTAGGACGTGGGGAGTGCCCTTTGCACAGAACACGCTTGTGGCTCAAGCCCCAGGGCCTGCCAAGAGCTACCAGGCAGCTGCTGCCTTGGTGGGGCCACAGGGAATGGGGTGGACCTGCCTCACTGCCTTCCTGACCACACCGCCGACCCAGGCAGGCATCTGGAACCAGCGGCTGCCCGCCTGCCCACAAGTCACGCAGCGGCCCCAGGCCGGCATTGCCTTCCTCCTGAGCAGCTGCTTCTTGGTGGGAGGCCAAGCCCCAGCACCCTTGGTGCTCTGAGGGACGCGGTGCACAGCCTTGGCTTTGGTGTGCAGCCTTTTGAGGTGCTTGGTTCTAGAGGCTTCATGCCTGTGCTCTCCAGGTGTGAGCATGCCCTGGGGTGCTGTACCCACCCACCAGGGGGCTGACCCACCACCGTGCAGCCTCATGCACAAGCTCTTAGCTTTTCAGTTTGCACCTGGGGCTTTTTCAGCTCGTTTCTGCTTTCCTTGGGGGCTCCTTTAGACCTATGGCTAGTTAGAGGTCTCTTATTTTATTTTCAAACGTTTAGGGATTCTCCAGTTAGCCTTTTGTTATTGATTTCTGGCTTTTGATACAGAGAACAGAACATTTCTGTCATTGAATTCTTACCAACACCCCCGTGGGGGAGACACCCTTTATTAATTTGCTTTTGCAGAGCAGGGAAACACTGCTGGTCATAGCTCCTGGAGGGCCCAGGACTGGCTGTTCTGGAAGCGCGATGGCAGCCTCCATCCACCCAGGGTCAGAGGTCCGAGAGCCTACAGGCGGGGAGCCTGTCAGGCAAGAGGCAGCTGCCATGGGAAGGTGGGGCTGGGAGCCCTGCTCAGGACCATCCTGGCCTTTCCCTAGCAATTGCCTCAGCCTGGCAGCCAACAACTTGGACCAACCGGCCCAGCTGCGCCAGTGAGGCCTTGGCCTGGGGGTTTCCTGGCAGACCCTGGTCTGGAGGCCTGCTATCCTGGCTATTGGGTGCAGCTCTGATGGCAGAAACAGCCCTTCTGAAACTGGTTTGCGGGGCCATGATGAGTGGCCTGGGAGCCTGCTGTCACAGTCCCGAGTGTCCTAGTAAAGAGGTTGCTAAGTGGAGACACTCCCAGGAAGGGATAGGGTGTGCAGTGTAGCAGGGGCCGGTGGCCATGTGGGGCAAGCACGGACAGGCCACAGTGGGGTCTCCAGCCACATGCCTTCTGGACGCTACACCAGCCCTCATGTGATCAAGGCCCGGCTGGCCTACTGTGTGTGTGGGCATCTGGCTGAAATCCCAGAGTTAGGCCTGAAGCCCTGGGATCTCCTGCACTTTGCAGAGGGCCCACGCTGCAGGTTCCCAGCCAGCCCCTGGTGGAGAAGCCTCCAGAAGCCTGCGTTCAGGCCAGAGCGGACTAGACAGTGCATTGGCCTCATCCAGCTCCGGGGAGGGTCCTTGCTCACACTTCCACTTAGTGGATGCCAGGGGTGGGCCTCCAGGCCTCTGAGCAGGACTTCCACTTCCCTCTGCCCCGCCTCTTGGGCCCTGCCAGGCGGGCGAATCAGAAGGCAGGCCCAAGGACCCACTCCCTCTGGGAGGACCTTCCCGGCTCTGTGGAGCTGAGCAGCACCATCAGGAAGTGCACAGCTTTTCCTCCTGAGCTCCACTGGGCTGCCAGCAGCACCTCCTGTTCATCGGATCAGGCCAGCCTGGGCTGACCAGTGTCCACTGCACAGGTGCCTCTCGAGGACCCTGAGGTAGGCTGGTTGGCTGCCCTCTCAGGGTGGCCAGGAAGACACCCATCTCTCTGCTCAGGGCTCCTGGGGCACATACCCCAGAAGAGCACCCAGGGCCTCCACTCCTGCCCTGTCCTTCACAGCCACCTGAGACCTGCTTGTTCAGCTCGGTGGAATTAGAGGCAGGGGTCAGGTGTGGGACCTGTGGATGTAGGTGGGAAAGGCAGGAAGCGGGCTGAACGTTCCAAGGGCCATCCACTGAGTTGCTGGTGTCTCTCTGGCTGGATGGTGTGGCCAAGGGCTGCAGGAAGTTCAGGAAGCTCCTCCAGAGGCCCTGCCTGCTGCCGTCTGTCTCTGGGAGTATGGCCTAGCTCCTCTGGGTGGCAAACCTCCGCCCACAGTTCCTACGCTGGCTGAGGGCAGTCTGAGGTGGCAAGTCAGGGTCTCTGTCCCCACCACTGGGAGGAGGCTCCTGGTTTGGCCCAGGCCTCGAGCGTGGTCTGTGCCCGCCAGTGGAAGGGAGCAGCAGTGGGTAGTCCCAACACGGATGGCCCTGGTCAGGGAGCTGGCACCCTGCGTGCCCAGGAACAGGGAGAGGAGCCCAGAGGTGGCTGGTGCCTGGTCCCTAGGAGTCTGCAGAGGGCACAGGAGCGGCGTGGGTGCTGGCCATGCCAATGCAGCTGGGCCCCTCCTGGTGCAGCGGTCCACAGCTGCCCTTCCTGAGCCAGCCGGTGCCTGGGCCACTGTTGCACCACCAGCCAGCCGCCGGAAAGAGAGGAGGCGGTGGGGCTAGGCCCTGAGCAGGAGCCATGTCCAAGAAGGAGGAAGTCCTACAGCAGCACAGGCTGGCGTGTACGTGGGCAGGTCAATGCCCCAGGCGTGCCTCCCCAGCCTGGGCGCCTACCTCCCTGTACCTGCCAGGGAGGCCCTGCCAGTGGGTACGAGGTGGTGGTCTGCCAGACTCACGCTTTAGGGATGGGGGTGCAGAGGCCAGAACAAGGCCACAGTGGGGGGGGGGGTATTCTCAGATGCCGCCAGTCCCTGAAGCGCCTCCACATCTTCCCTCACACTTATCAGGGTGACTTGGACAGAGAAAGCCTAGGTCACCTGCTGAGGGAGTGGCTGCAGGGTCTAGAGAAGGCCGGGAGGGCTGCCCTGGCTGAGCTGGTGCCCCGGTCAGAGCACCAGCGCAGAGGAGGGAGGGCCAGGGCGGGTGAGGCTTCACACCTACCTGTCCTGGACTCCCCTGGGCCCAGCATGCAACTGTCCCTGCCAGCTGCTCTCCCACCAATCGCAGCGGTGGCCGCCACCATGTCAGACTATGAGAACGAAGACCAGTGCTGGAGTACCCTGGAGAGCTTCCGAGTGAAGCTCATCTCCGTCATCGACCCCTCGCGCATCACGCCCTACCTGAGGCAATGCAAGGTGCTGAACCCCGATGATGAGGAGCAGGTGCTCAGTGACCCCAACCTGGTCATCCGCAAGCGGAAAGTGGGTCAGTGCTGCCTCAGCCGGGAGCTTTGAGCACAGGAATGGGCGCTCCCCAGCACCCCACACCCTGTCCTGTCTGCTGGGAGCCGTGGTGCTTCCATGCACAGCAGACACCCCTGGGAGGGCAAGGGTGCGTGGGCAGCAGGTAGATCTTGACCTGGGCTGGGCCTATAGGAGCTCAGTGCACAAGCCCAGCCAGCCCCAGCCTGGCCCTGTGGGTTTCAGGAGTGCTCCTGGACATCCTGCAGCGGACCGGTCACAAGGGCTATGTGGCCTTCCTTGAGAGCCTGGAGCTGTACTACCCCCAGCTCTACAAGAAGGTCACGGGCAAGGAGCCCACCCGCGTCTTCTCCATGATCATCGGTGAGGCAGGGGGCCCCATGGGCAGGCTGGATGGCTGAGCTCCTGATGGATAAACTGGGGGCAAAAGGAAGTGTGAGGGTTGCATGGGAGTGCCAACAGCGGGGCCCCATGCTGCGCCTTCTCTCTGGTGGAGAAAAGGAGGACCCATGCAAGGAGGGCACAGAACCCCTCCATCTGACCCCACCAAAGCCCTGGCTCCCGGAAGGACTGGGTGCCCACCAGCCCTTATAACAGGAGAAGGGAGGGTAGGTACCTGGCCTCATTGCTGCTGTCCTGGAGGGCGGGAAGACAGTGGGGATGTTAAGTCAGGAGGTCAGCCCGCTTCCTCCATGGGGAGCATCAGCGCCGGGCCCTGTGTGCCTCGGAGTGGGTCCTCAAGGCTGAGGCCCAGGAAGGGGTGCAGTACGGAAGGGGATCCTCTGATGCGGCCTGGCCATCTGCAGACGCATCCGGGGAGTCAGGCCTGACGCAGCTGCTGATGAGCGAGGTGCTGAAGCTGCAGAGGAAGGTACAGGATCTGAGCCAGCTGCTCAGCTCCAAGGACGACCTCATCAAGGAGCTGCGGGTGAAGGACAGCCTGCTTCGCAAGCACCAGGAGCGCGTGCAGCGGCTCAAGGAGGAGTGCGAAGCTGGCAGCCACGAGCTCAAGCGCTGCAAGGACGAGAACTATGACCTGGCCATGCGCTTGGCCCGCCAGATTGAGGAGAAGGGGGCTGCGCTCATGCGCAGCCGCGACCTGCAGCTGGAGGTGTCCTGGCACCTGAGGCCGGGTTGGGGGTGGAGAGGTGCGGGGCGAGGCTGGCGGCTGATGGTGTCTCCTCACAGATTGAGCGGCTCAAGCACAGCCTCATGAAGGCAGAAGACGACTGCAGGGTGGAGCGCAGGCACACGCTGAAGCTCAGGCATGCCATGGAGCAGCGGCCCAGCCAGGAGCTGCTGTGGGAGCTGCAGCAGGAGAAGACGTTGTTGCAGGCCCGCGTACAGGAGCTGGAGGCCACAGTGCAGGTGAGGGGAGCCCAGGGCAGGAGCGGGGGGGCCTCGCGTGGGTGGGGCGGGCCCAGGGCAGGGGCCAGAGGTGGGTTCCTGTGCGAATGGGATAAGCACTTTTGGGAGCTGGAGAGATCTGGCAGGATGCTGGTGCCAAGAGCAGGGCCCCCTCGAGTCTAGCTGCCTTCCTGCCACTCTCCCCTTCACCACCCACAGGAGGGGAAACCAGACAGGAGCAGCCCCTACATCCAGGTGCTGGAGGAGGACTGGCGGCAGGCACTGCGCGGCCAGCAGGAGCAAGCCAGTACCATCCTCTCTCTGCGCAAGGACCTGCGGCAGGGGGAGGCCCTGCGTGCCCGGGTACGCAGCTGGGGCCGGTGGACATGAGCCTGGGCCAAGCCAGGCTGGGTGGGCTGAGGGACCACCCTGTGTTCACGCAGCCCCTGGGATCCACAGCCCTGCCTCACCCCTTCCTGGAGGTGCGGGGCCTTGGCCTCCCACCCCACTCCTGGCCTGCACTCCTACAGGATGGGCAGGCCCGGGCTTTGGGTTGGCAGGGACCCAGAGACTCAAGCAGCCTCCCTGTCAGCGGGGCCTGAGCAGGGGCCAGAATGGGCGGTGGGGGCTAGCTGCTGGCTCCCGTAGTGCATGGAGGAGAAGGAGATGTTCGAGCTGCAGTGCCTAGCCCTACGGAAGGACTCCAAGATGTACAAGGACCGCATCGAGGCCATCCTGCAGCAGATGGAGGAGGTTGCCATCGAGAGGGACCAGGTAGGCACCTCGCCGCTTCCTGCCTCATGCTGGCGAGGAGCAGCCCAGGGTGAGGGCACAGGTGGGGTGGGGGGATTCCCACAACTGTGGTGCCTTGCCCTTTTGCAGGAGGGCTGTCATCAGCTCTTGAAAAAACGTGAACAATCGTGAGGGTAACTCCTTCCCGTCCCCTGCCACCCCAGCCCACTGCCAGAAAAACTGCCCTGCTGGCAGGTCGTGCCTTCAGATTCTTTCTAGTGCACATACAGTTTCATTTTTGTCTTACAAAAATGGGAGCCGTCTTGTTTGGCAAACAGCATTTTGGGTTTCTGGTTTTGTTTTTTTTTTAAGATGTATTTATTTATTTGAGATGGAGAGGTGGCGGGGGGGGAGCACATGCACATGGTGGGGAGGGTCAAAGGGAAAGGGAACCTCAAGCAGACTCCCCGCTGAGTGGGGCTCAATCTCACAACCCTGAGATCACAACCTGAGCAGAAATTTTTAAAAAGATTTTATTTATTTATCTGATAGAGAAACAGAGCAAGAGAGGGGAGGAGAGGGAGGAGCAGGCTCCCTGCCGAGCAAGGAGCTCAACACGGGGCTCCATTCCAGGACCCCAGGATCATGACCCGAGCTGAAGGCAGACACTCCACTGACAGAGCCACCCAAGCACCCTTAAAATAGCTTTTTTGACTTAAAAAACTCTTGGGTGGGACACCTAGGTGGCTCAACAGTTGAGGGCTCCCTGCAGGGAGTCTGCTTCTCCCTCTGCTTGTCTCTGCCCCTCTTTCTGTGTCTTTCATGAATAAATAAATAAAATATTTAAAAAACAAAACAAAACAACAAAAAACCCCAAACCCTTGTCACTTTGGCTGGCTGTGCTCCTGGGAACTGGAGGCAGAAGCGGCCTCTTTCTCGTCAGCACCAGGGTTTTTCTGATCAGTGTCAGTCGGTGCTTTGGCAACACTCTGGAGGGACTGGAAGCCTGCTCAGAGCCTCTAGCCTTGCAGTTACCCATCTGAATGCCTCTGGTGGGGATGACGGTGTGCAGAGAAAGCACGGTGCTAGGGTCGTGGTGCCAGGGTGTGGTGCCTGGTCCCTGTTGCCAGGGAGCTGCCTGGAGGCCACAGGCAGGGAAGAGCAGGGAAGCAGTGCTCCCACCTTCCCTGGGGGAGGCAGAAGAAGGGAGGGTGCTGTGCCACCAAAGGCAGGCTGCCAGCCAGGGATGCTGGGGCCCAGCAGCCCAGGTGAACGGGTAGGCTTCTCTTCGGGTGTCCCTGGTGGGCAACAGGAAAGGAAGGCAATTCTCAGTGATTCCTCAAGTTCTGGCCATTGAGGGCCGAGGGCTCTAGGGCTGGGTTGGCCTCCAGGCAGGGGCCGGCTGCTTGCAGCTGCCACCCTGCTCCAGGCCTGGGCACGTAGGCAGCTGGCTGACTCCGGCTATGGGTCAGAGCTGCGTCAGGTGTGCTCTGGTCAGTGTGCCGTGTCCCCCAGAGGGACAGCCGTGATGAAGGATGTAACACAGCTGCCAACAGCCATATTCCTGATCCCACCGCTAAGTGCCGTGGAGGGTAGAAGCACGGGCTGGATGTGCGGTGGGGTGGAGGGCTCGGAGATCAGAGCTGGAGGTTTCATCTCCACCTCCCATTGGAAGCTGTTATTACTACACAAACCCTCAAGCACTACACAGGCAGAGGGAGAAGCAGACTCCCTGCAGGAAGCTCTCAACTGTTGTGCTGAGAGGCGGGGGTGGTCCTGGGGGTCTCCAGCAACCACCCAGCCCACCCTGAGCCATCCTGTCCACACAGGCCATTGCCACACGGGAGGAGCTGCATGCACAGCACTCGCGGAGCCTGCAGGAGAAGGACACGTTGCGGAAGCAGGTCCGGGAGCTGGCAGAGAAGGCAGACGAGCTGCAGCTGCAACTGTTCCAGCGCGAGGGCCAGCTGCTAGCTCTGGAGGGCAGGCTCAAGCGGCAGCAGCTGGACATGCTCGTGCTGGTGGGCCTCCCAAGGGCTGTGGGCCTTTGTAGCGCCCGCTGGTCAGAGATGCAGCCACAGTAGAACACAGGATAGGCCCTCAGATGCCAGCGTGTCCCCGAGACACCAGAGCCCAGAGGCAGGGACGCTGGTCAGCCCAGGGCCAGGCCTGGCTTGGAGATTGCTCCACGGGGGGGCCTGGGCAGGTCCCAAGCCTTTCCCAGGCCCCCCTCTCCTTCTGGGGAGCCTGGGGGTGTGGCACATCTCAGGGCCTGGCAGGCCACTTTGGGTGTCATGAGGAGGAGGGAGGGGTGTTCTGGCCTGGGACCCCTCGCTGTGCCCCACCTTATGCCGACCCTGGGGGTGGCTGGGTTTCCTGTTTGCTGACTGACTCCTCTCTGTGACCACAGAGCTCTGACCTGGATGACAGCTCACCCAGGAACTCTCAGGAGGTGAGTACGCCCCCCAGGGTGGGCTCCAGGCCACAGTCTCTGCCAGACCACTGTCCCCCCAGTCCCCTTTGGGAGCTGGGCCCCAGCTGGCCCGCCTCCTGGTCCTTGGAGCAAGGACTTCCTGCCAGGTCGTTGATGCCCGTTTCTCTCCCGGAAGCTCTCGCTCCCCCTGGACCTGGAAGCCGTCCAGCTCTCGGACAAAGGTGAGGAGCAGAGCAGCTTTTCAGGGACGAGATAGCCGAGGCCTCCTTGTTCCTGTACTTGGACTGGGCATAGCCCTGTCCCATGGATCTCTCACAACCCCACTTTACAGATGGGGACATTGAGGCTTGGAGAGAGACAAGGAGCCCTCAGGCTCCCCAATGAACAAACAAGCTAGGTGTGTGGGGCCTGTGCCCCAGCTCTGATGCTGAGAGCCCACCCTGGGCTCAGGAATACAGGGCTGAGGCATCCTGCTCTCCCTGAGCTTCCTCTTGGGCAGGGGGCAGGGGAAGTCCAACAGTGTCGGAGGTACAACGAGGGGAAAGCAGGGCTGTCTCAGGGCCAGGCACAGAGGTGGCAGGAACATGGCCTGGGGGGTGCTGAGGGGTGACAAGGGATCGAAGGGCTCATTCTGAAGGTGGCATGGAAAGCCAGACAGTCCTCCTCTGTGTCAGGCCTGCTGCCAGCCTCCAAAGGAAGCAAAAGAGGAACAGCCAGTGCAGAGGCAGGGGGCTGAGCTTCAGGCTACAGAGCCCCAACGTGGGGACAAGCAGGCAGGACCCCTCAGGCAATGAGTGGTAGGGGAAGGCCCTGGGAGCCCCAACCCAGGGGTGGCATGGCCCCTTGAAGGAATTGGGGCAGGCTTCAGGGTCGGAGGCTGAGGAAGGGAAGGTGCTAGCCCCCTATGATGTCAGTGGAGACTGGATGTCCAGCCCCTCTCTTGGCCAGCTTAGGGGAGCCAACCCATCAGAGCACCTTCTGTCTGAGGGCCCTGAGCCCTGGGCCTGTCCAGGCTCTGGCAAATTCTAGGGAGCTGGCAGCTTGGAACGTTCTGCTGCCAACTGCTGCAGGGCCCCAGCCCCCACCCAGGAGCTGAGTTGGATGGTGGGGCAGTGCCTGGTGGGCTTCTGGCAGCCTCTGGCTGCCTAGGGGGAGTCCCTGACCCCAGTCCCCTTTTAGGGTTCAAGTAAGGACCCAGGGGATGTTGCAGGACTGGCCCCAGCTTCAGGGGAGGGGCGGTGGCCAGGGTTGGCCATGCTAAGTGTGGTCCCTGCAGCTGGGGAGGACTCACAGGCCCAACTCTCCATTCTAGGAGGCCTGGCCAACAAGGACAGCCCACAGCAATCGTTTGTGGCCCTGCAGGAGGAGCAGCTTCCACTGACCACCAACGTAAGGCTTCCCTGGGGTCCCCACTGCCCTAGGCACCCCTGACACAGGCCTCGGGGTGACTGAGCCCAGGAAGGGGGTCTGTGCAGCCTGGATGCCTGGGGATGAAGGCAAGGGTCTCTGCCATTGGCTCCTGGGGGGCATTGTTTGGAACAAGGAGCCTAGTGCCCCTTGTTGCACGGAGCTGCCTGCAGAGTGGGGCCAGGGCGGGGCAGCGGCGGAAGGCCAGTCCTCCGTGCGGGGGCGCTGCGCTCAGGGCACCCTAGGAGCCGGCTGTGGGTCCGGGTCCGCCCTCCGCCCCCCGGAGCCTGAGCCTCGCTCCTCCCCCAGGGCGCAGGCCTGAGCGGCGGGGAGCCCCCAGAGAAGGAGCGGAGACGCCTCAAGGAGAGCTTCGAGAACTACCGCAGGTGCGGCCCCGGGCCGGGCGGGCGGGGCAGGGGGCGGGCTGTCCGGGGTGGGCGGCCCCGCGGACACGCGCTCGCCCCTGCAGGAAGCGCGCCCTCCGGAAGATGCAGCACTGCTCGAGGCAGGGCGAGGTGGACTGGGAGAACACCACGGGCAGCGACAACACGGACACCGAGGGCTCCTAGCCGGCCCTGGCGCGCCGGCGGGCGTGCTCGGTGTGCGCGGGGCGGACGCGGGCAGCAGTGTCAGAAATGCATAATAAACCACCGCGGTCCCGCCACCGCCGCCTCCGCTGACTTCGCTCCCATGTGCACCCCCGGCCGCGCGCGCACCTCCCGCCTCCAGGGGGCAGCAGAACACAGCCGGCCAGTCGGCGGACCGCAGCCGGAAAGGGCCGATTACGTTCCGTGCCCGCTTCCAAGATGGCGGCGGGGCGGCTTCGGCGGCGCGGGGCGGGGCGGCGCGGCCGAGGTCGGAGGGCGGGATGCTGCGGGCTGCGCTGAGCCGCGTGCCGCCGCTACTGAGCCGCGTGCGCCCCCGGGAACCCGCCCTGAGGTGGCTGTGGGGACGCAGGGGCGGCCCGGAGGCCGCGGGGAGAAGGCGGGCCGGGGCGGGGCTCTGGGGCTGGCGGTGCTTCAGCTCGGAGCCGGCGCCCGGGGCCGCACATTACCAGCTTGTCTACACTTGTAAGGTGAGCGCGCAACGGGTGCGAAGCTGGTTCCGCATTCGGGTTGGCCGGCGCGGCGGGCAGCGGTGCCGCGTGCGCTGACAGTATGGAGGGGTGGGGCTGCCCGGGGGCGGGGCTTTTCCGGGAGAGGAGTGGGGCTATGGCTGGGGGCGGGGCCTTTCCGGGAGAGGGTGGGGCTATGGCTGGGGGGCGGGGCCTTTTCCGAGAGGGGGTGGGGCTATGTCTGGGGGCGGGGCCTTTCCTGGAGAGGGGTGGGGCTATGGCTGGGGGCGGGGCCTTTCCTGGAGAGGGGTGGTGCTATGGCTGGGGGGCGGGGCCTTTTCCGAGAGGGGGTGGGGCTATGTCTGGGGGCGGGGCCTTTCCTGGAGAGGGGTGGGGCTATGGCTGGGGGCGGGGCCTTTCCTGGAGAGGGGTGGGGCTATGGCTGGGGGCGGGGCCTTCTCCGGGGAGGGGTGGGGCTGCCCCCAGGGCGGGAGGAGGGGCTACCAAGGGGCGGGGCTGGAACACAGGTGGGTTGTCTCAGGAAGAGCAGGCCCTGCCCCGGGGTGGAATCACTCCCCAGAGGGGGCGGGGTCTTCCCGGGGGCGGGTCCAGGCGTCACCTGGGCTGCGGGTGTCCCTCAGGTGTGTGGGAGCCGGTCCTCCAAGCGCATCTCCAAACTGGCCTATCACCGGGGCGTGGTCATCGTGACCTGCCCCGGCTGCCAGAAGCACCACGTCATCGCCGACAACCTGGGCTGGTTCTCGGACCTGGATGGCAAGAGGTGAGGCCCCCTGGGGAGGGTGAGGGGACAGGCCTGCGGGGTCGGGCCCCACCCCTCTTCCGCGGGGGCCCCCTTGCTGTCGGGAGGCTCGAGGAGCCTGCCTTCCCCACGGCCTTCCCGGTACAGCAGGGGTTGTTACGTTTGAGTTTTGGGGAAACCACAGATGCCGGGCAGGGCTGGGACCAGGCCCCTGTGGTCCTGCTTGGCAGCCGCCTTCTGCCATCACAGCCAGCAGCCATGTTGGGCCCCAGGGTCCCCCACGCTGGCCTGACTCCTGCACCAGTGACCCTCGTCCACTCTGGCGGCTCTGTCTCCATGCAGATGTGTGGGGTGCCAGAGTCCAGGCAGGGTTCTGGTGCATCATTCGCCTTCTCAGGCCAGATTGAAGGTGTGGGGGGCAGTGTGCACCCCTCCTGTGGACAGCAATTGGGGCCGTGGTCCGGAGTTCACCCGGGCTCCTGAGTGGCTGTTCTACTTGAGAACGGGTTGGGGACAGATAGCAGCTGCCTCTGGGGGCTCTGAAGGGTCAGCATGTGGGGGCCGCCAGTGTGGGGACCTGCTTTCCTGGCTCCAGCCTGGCCTGGGCGCCCTGGGGTGCCCTTGAAGGACCAAGGGCTGGGAGTGTCACAACACCTCCTTCTCTCTCAGGAATATTGAAGAAATCCTGGCAGCCAGAGGGGAGAAGGTGTGCCGAGTGGCTGGCGACGGGGCCTTAGAGCTGGTTTTAGCAGCTGCAGGGAACCCCAAATCCCCTCCTGCTCCAGAAGGGGGTGAGGACCAGGATCCCACTCATCCTGGCAAGACCGAGCCCAGCTGACCCCATCTCCTGCCTTCCAGAAGATGCTTCGGACTGGGACCCTCCCAGGCTGGCCTGTTTTCTATCAATAAACACATCACCTGGAGATGGTGGGTCTGGGGCCTTCTTGTTGTCCCTGGTTCTGGAATCAGAATGAGTCCCAGGAACCACCTGCGGGTGCTGCAGGACCTTGGTCCTCCGCTGCCCCTCCGCTGCCCCTCCGCACAAAGGACCGAGCCCAGACTTGCCGGCTGTGTCTGTGGGAAGAGGCTGCTGGGGGCCTGAGCCCCTCCTGGCTGTGACCAGGGGCCCTGGGCAGGTCCCTCAGCTCCTCTGAAGCTGCCTTCCCATCACATGAAGACACTAATGGTGGCGGCCTGTCAGGTGTAAGGGCGGGAAGACAAGGCTTGGAACGGGTGGGGGTGGCTTGGATGTGCTCTGCCAGAAGGGATGGCCACTCAGCCACTGTCCTTTTGGGGGTGGGCGCAGCACCCACCATGGGTCCTGGTCCTCTGGCCAGACACAGGGAGGTCCTACAGATTCTCCTTCCTCCTGTGCCACCTGCCACCCCGACACCCAGACAGACTGGCCCCAGTGCCCACCTCAGCCCTGACCCTTGGTGGCCGGCCTCAGAGTCGGGGCATTGGGCTGCTCGCTGTGGCCGCCGCGGGGCAGGTGGCCATGATGGGGCAGGGGTGGGACTCACGGGTGCTAAGTGCCCCATGTGGTGCCCTCCCCCCCGCCCCCACGGGGCGTGTGGTTTGTCTCCCAGCCTTGTTTGACGGCCTCCTCAGGATGTTCCTGTGTTTATGGGAGCGCGTGTATTTCCGGAGTGTGACCTTCACCATTCATCACCAGCCATGGCCTCGAGGATCCAGCAGGATGCCAGCTGACAGCTGCCCTGCATCGGTGCCCTAAGCTGCAACACGTTCTCGGGGGTGTTGGCAGCGTGTGCGGTGACTCGATTACCCCCTGTCTGTCCCCTGGCAAACAACCATCTATTATCTCCCCCGGAGCCTCCGGAGCTGCTGGCAGAGGCTGTCGGCCTGGAGGCTGAGCCTGCCCCTCCCCATGGCCCCAGGAGGCAGGGCTGGGCCCTCGCCGCTGACTCCCTGTCCCCCTGGGGTTGGGGTCCTGCTGACGCAATGGTGCAGGTAGGGAACCAGGCCTGGGGTGGAAGACCACGTCTTATAGTTCCTGATCCTGATGCTGGACGTCCAGGCCCTGCTGACCCTGGAGGGACGGCCCTGCGCAGGGCCAGGCCCTAGAGACAGTCATAGCTTTGCCCTTGAGTGTACCCCATGGCCAGGTGCCAGCCAGTGAGGGGCAGCCCCTGCCCTCAGAGCGGCAAGGATGGCTCACACTGTGGCTTCCCAGGGCAACCACCAAGAAGGAGCGTGGCACCCCGTGGTACTTGCTGTGGAGGCTTCTCAGAGCGCCAAGAACGGTTGGGTGGGGAGCCCTGGAGGGTCTCGCTGGGCAGGTGTGCCCTGACTGCAGCTCCTCCCTGCAGACTCCCTTCCCACCTGTCTTGTCCTCCTCGTGCCACCCTCACCTCAGGGGTCTCCCCCACTACCACCCTACCATGCAGCCGGTCACAAGGAGTGAAGTGACGCCTCCTGCCTCGCCCAGTTCCCGGATGCTGCACCATGCCTCTGGGGACACAGCTCTGGGGTTGGGGGTCTCTGCTTGGGGGTGTCCTCCCCACACCAACTTCCCCTCTTTGAAGATGGCTCCATTGCTCTCCTCAGCCAGCAGGGCTCAGGGTGTGAGGTCATGGGCACTCTGCACCTCCTTTGCTCTGTGGCCCCAAGCACGTCCTGGGTGGGTGGGCCACAGCTCTAACTGGGGAGGACTCGGGACTGGAAAGGCGAGTGGGCACCTGGACCACCTGTGACTTTGCCCAGTCAGGATAGACGCCACAGCCAGGTGAACAAGGGTCCCAACCTGCCACCAAGTGGCTGGCTGGCGCCATTGCAGGTGCTCGCATCACTGGCTAGGTCACCTTGCTTGTGTGCTTGGAGCAGGGTGGTGGCCCAGGCCCTTTGCACAGTGTAGGCTCGCTTACCCACATAAGATCCGTCACCTGGGGCCCCCCCAAAAGACCAACCTCCCCTCATCATTAGCACTAGTTCTGACACAGCATTCACTTGGCAGACTTTATTTTTTTGGGAAAAACAAAAAAATGTACCTTGGGTTGGAAAGGACCCACTGACAGCATGGCAAACACATGTGAGCAATAAATATGCATGTACATTCAAGTATGTGGGGCGGCCAAGAAGAAGCCTGTGTTGTGCATCTGACCCCGCACCTGGGCCCCCACCCATACCCTTCGGGGCATGGCCCCTGGGCCCCAGGCTGCACTGCAGGTGGATGGGGGTCCAGCAGCCTCCCCATACTTGGAGAGCCACTGAGAAAGACCGAGGAGCCCAGCTGGGGCGCCCCCTGGGGAGGAGGCGCCCCTCATGCCCTAGGGGCTGTGCTGTGGGGCCAGGAACTCGCTGGAGGGGCTGGTGGCTGGCCAAGGCAGGGGCCTGCACGAGAGCTGTGGCCACAGCCCCTGGAGCACTGGCCTCCTACCCTGGCCCACGGGCCAACGTGGGCGTGTGGGCACCGGACCCTCCCCACAAGAAGGCAGTAATGTCATCTGCCCAGTGGAGGGCTGGGTGCTCACCTGGGGGCCCATTCCTGCTGTCCACTCCTGGTGTGGTCAGGGTGCTGACTTTGCTGCTGGCTGGTGTCCAGAACCAGGCCGCTGTGTCTCTGGGCTTTGGGGCTGGAGCCGAGGGGTGTCCCGGCTCAGCCCCACCCTTGCCTTCTCCCTGCTCGGGGCTGGATGCCAGCTGGGGCTGGGGGCTGAGTGCCCAGGGCATGGCGACCTGGCCCTGGCCTGGCAGCATGGCCTCGTCAGGCTCCAGGCTTTCTGATGCTGTGGCCCGAGGAGGGGTGAGGGGGCAGGGCCAGCATGTCTGCTCCGTCACCCCTGGGACCCCCTTTGGGAGGACAAAAACGTCCGTGTCACTGGCAGACACCACAGCAAAGGCTTTAGAATAGCCCTCGGGGGCACAGGGGAGGCAGCTGTCTTCACATCTGCTGGGCGCTACGGAGGGATGGAGCTGGGCAGGGCGGGGAGAGGCCTTTGAGGGTTTGGGGACCAACAAGCAGCAGGCCGGACCCAGGGCGGGGAGGGGCAGGTCCAGGACTGGGGTGAGCCCGCACGCCCAGGGCAGCCCTGCCTGAGCCTGCCACCCTGGGAGGGAACAGCGTGAGGGCCGTGCCTAGCATCTGCACAGCGGGAAGGGCCAGAGGGTGCAGAGCCTGCACCCAGCCATGGCCTCCAGAGGAACGGGCTTCTCGAGGGGCCGTGGGCATCACAGGTGTAAGCCCCCTGGCCCCAAGTCCAGGAGTTGGGGTGGGGCCAGCCTGGCTGAGGCTATGGAGTCTTAGCTGGCACCAGGCTGGCACTGCTGCCGGGGCTCAGGGCTCCCATCCGCCTCTTGCTCTGGGCTCCCAGCAAGGTCCACCCGCTGCTCATCCATCCGCTTGGCCTGCACCCTCTGAATGAGGCTGAAGAAATCCTCGTCGGGCATGGTGGGGCCTCGGGGCAGCACGTCAGGAGGCGGGCAGCGCTGGTCATCGATCCTGGAGGACTGGGTAGACAGACACGTGGGTTGGTGGTGTCGGAGGGCCCGGTGGTCAGCGGTCTCGGGGACACCACCTGGGCAGGGGCTGCTGATCTGGGCGGCGCCAGCTCAGGAGGGCTGGTCAGGCCACCTCGGCATCTACCGGTAAGACTAGCTCCGCAGGTAATGCCTTGACTCCGAGGCCTCTGGCTGGGCCCCCCGGGGTGAGGGCTGAGTGACTGCCGGGCATGGGGCTGCGGGGCCTACCCAAGACCACCACTGCGCCTAAGATCACCCGACAGTTAAGTGTTCAGGAGCTTGGGAGCTGGGGCACAGAGCTCTGCAGGGCACCCCATCAGGCCAGGGTGCTGGGACTGGGTGGGAGCTGTGGGGGCATTTGGGCTTCTGTGCAGGCTCTGGAGCAGAAGGGCCGGGAGCTGGTGCAGTTGCTGGACCATGCAAGCAGGGGGGTCAGAGGTGCAGGGGTTTGCCACAAGGGCCGGTTTTGAGGATTTTTGGACTCGCCCAGGGCTGCGCTTCCCTCTGCTCTGTGGGAATGAACGTCACATCTGGAAACCACACTGTCCCAGGCCAGCCATGGAGCTGCCCTTCTTGCAGCCTTTCACAGGATCCCTGACATCCCGTCCATCATCTTGTCCTGCCTAGGGGGGCAGGCAGCCGGACCCCACGACGAGGAGAGCCCTCCTGCCCTCCCGGCTTGGGGGTGCCATCTGGGCCAAGGCCACACCCTAGGGGGCCTGGCGCCCCCTAACTGGCCCCCCTGCCGGTAAGGAGCAGCCAGCCTGAGTATGTCCGGGTGGCCTTTGGGGCCCTGGCAGCAGGGCCTCAGGTCTGAGCACCCGCAGGCACCTGGCCACACCGGCTGAATCAGCCTGACAGAGACAAGCCGGAGCCCCCTGGGGCCGGGGTGGGCGGGGGTGAGCACCCAGCTTCCCCAGCCGCAGGCCCACCTGGCACTTGATGAGCATGTTGAAGAACTCATCCCCCGGCTCCTGGGGGTCCCCATCCCCGCGCAGACGACCCAGGTTGCTGTGGGTGACACGCAGCCCAGGCAGGCTGCCCACACTGGCACGCTGGTCGTCCAGCCGGCGGCTCTGGGAGCTGGCAATGAGGTCCAGCAGCTCCTCGGTCTGCGGGGAGGCCGTCAGCGAGGGCTGGGCTGCAGGGCAAGGCCGGGGGCCCACGGGCTTGATCAGGCCCGAGCCAGGCCTTCCCTCCACACTCTCGGGGGCGTGGGGCTCCCAGCGGTGTTGGGAGCCGGCCTCGGCTGTCCCTGCCACAGGCCCCACGTCCCCCCCTCCCCCAGGGGGTGCTGAAGTGACAGGAGGGAGGCCTGGCTTCCCACGCCCGCTCTGCACCCATGACGCACCCTGACACTGCTTGTTCCGGAGGACGGGGATGATTACACGCTTCTCAGGATGCGGCTCTGGGCGAGGCGGGGGACAGGGAGCTTGTGGTGACAGGGGGCACCTCTGCAGCTGGTCTCCCCGCCCCTCAGGAGTGAGGGCTCCCGGGGCCACCAGCCTGGGGGCTGGGAGTGGGGATGGAGTGCAGCACATGCAGCGCGTCCCCGGGGGCACTCACCGACCCTCTCCTCCGGGGTGGGGGCGGCTGTGGCCTCTGCAGCCCCAGGTTGGCCCTCCTCCAGGGGACAGCGCTGGTCATCCATTCGGCTGCTCTGGAACTTGCTCAGCAGGTCAAAGAAGCACTCCTCATCGGAGGACGGTGCCCGAGGGATACTCTGGGGGAGAGTGTCCACATTGGCTTGCATTCGGCCACAGGGGCCCCATGCGGGTCACCAGCCCCCCGCCCCCCCCCGGGGGGGACTGTCCCACAGTGTCAGCGCCCTGCAGTGAGCCCCTCCTGTGCCTACACCTCTGGGGCCTGGCACCCAGCACAGCACTCACCAGTGTCTGCTGAATGTGTGAGTGACCAGGCAGGAAGCCTCACTGGCTACTTTACACAGGACACTGGCCTGTGCTGGGACCCTGGCAGTGGTGATAGTGGCCCTGGGGCTGCCAGCACCATCAGGTCACATCATCAAAAGCAAGGAACCACAGCTGGGGGAGGTGAGGGCTCCTCTGTTCCACCCCAGTCCCACCCCTTCTGGAGATTGGTACCAGACCTGTGGGCAGGCCCAGAAAACAGAGCCTGTAGAGGCTGTGATCCTGGTGTGGGGTGTTCAGGCTAAAGAGAAGGTGTTCACATCCCCCAGCCTCCCCCTGCACGTGCTAGTGAGGTGCCCAAGGTCTGCTCTGGGGGGCTGGGGAGGGCTGACCTGGGCAACCTGCTAGGTCTAGGCAAGCCCCCCTGATGGGGCCGGGTAGGGGACGGGGGAATGAGAAGCAGGTGAGCAGGCCACTGGGCCTGCCTGAGTCCCAAGGGGCCATGTGACCTTGGGCAAACCCACTCCCACTCTGGGCCTCAGTTTACACATCTACACAGGGGAGGCTGGAGGTGGTGGTCTCTTGGAGCCCCCAGAAGGGCAGGGTCAGGGTGGGTCCCCCCAGCAGCCTCACCCCATCCGCATCCGGTCCAGGGCCCTGAGGGCTGACTGATGAAGGGGATGGCTTCCAGGCACCTCCCCTCTGATGCTAGTGTCCCCCACCCAGCCCTGGCCTGTCCACCAGTCAGCTGCGGGGGGGGGGTGCTCCTGGGGTCGCTCAGAGCTGGGCTCATGGAGAGACCACGACAGCAAGATGTCACTACTGGGTGCTGGCTGACAACCTCAGAGGCCACTGTGGAGGAGGGTCCTGAGGCAGGGGAGGCTGCATGCCTCCAAGGGGCGGGTGGGGGACACTCCCCCAAACACGCCTGCCTTGGGCTCCCCAAAGGCCAAGAGCAGGTGGTAACAGCACAGCTCATGCATGAGCCACACCAGCTGGCCGGAGCTCACAGGACAGACCACACCCCTGTCCCACCAGGGCAGGCCTGGAGCCAAGGCTGGAGATAGTTCAGGAAGCCTCAACTCGCGGCTGTGCTGTCCCACGTCCTGGCCCAAGACCCCATGGAGCCCAGAGCGAAAGGAAAACTGGTGTCGAGGGCAGAGGGGCCCTGCGTCCCCAGGAGGGTGTGGGGTAGGCCCCAGCCCACTACAGGGGACCCCGGGTGGCCTGTGGCCAGCTGAACAGAGCCAGGCTGCTCCTGGAAGGGCGGTCACCCTGGGCTCCCGGCACTCCTCCCACCTGCCCTGGGCTGAGTTTGGGTTCCAGGGGCACAGCCATCTGCCACCACCTGAGAAGGGCCACGGCCTCCCTGGTCTGGGGGATTTGGGGCTGAGGCCACAGGAGCCTCCCACAGGGGGAGCTCTGGACAGCAAGGCCACCTGGGCCCTCGCAGGTCAGGCTTCCACCTCCCCTTTGCCTGGCTCTGGCTCCTTCTATCCCAGATTCTCCGAGCCCTTCCTGCTGGACTTCCAGCCAGGGGCTCGCAAACTCCCTGCACCCCCTGGCCCCGGGCTGCCCCTGCGCAGCCCTCCTGCCTGCTGGCCAGGGTGGGTGGTCCTGCAGCGGACAAGATGGGCAGCTGGGCTCTGCCCCCTGCCAGCGTCATGCAGGCCCCGCGTTCCCTGAGCCTCCGCAGAGGGGACCCCACACTCACGCCGGATCTGCCGCTCCCTGTGTGCTGTTCACGACCGCGTGGCGCCTGTGCTGCCCCCGTTAGCTCAGCGCTTAAATAGGCCCTGGGGGAGCGCCAGCCCCGCCCTGGCCCCTGACCCCCCCACGGCGCTCACTTGCTCGCCCGGGTTCTAGCGCGCACATGTAGACAAGTGCGCGCAGCACGCACACACACACACACACACACACACACGCGCGCGCGCGCACGCTCTGTAAACACTCAGATTATTTCCAGGACAAGGACTCCCGCCCGGCCTGGAGGGGCCCTGTCGGAGGGCCAGGGGGACGGAACCTATGTGGAAAGCTGTAGTTGGCTGACGGGCCGCCTTCCTTCCAGAGCCGGTCCGCCCGGGAAAGCCACCTCTCCTTTCAACCCCGACTCCCGAGGCTGGGGCCTCCTGGGCCGGGCGAAAAGCCAGAAAGAGCCGGCCTCTCCCACGGGCATGGGCCTCGCGGCCACTCCCCACGCAGCCAGAACTGCTGGCAGCCCCAGGGCCCTCGTGGCCCACCCCACCCCGTGCCGCTCGCTGTGGGGTGCTTTCCCCACCCAGGGCATCCAGGGGACCAGCCAGGAGGGGAGGACGGACGGCATGGAGACATCCCCAGGGCCTTCCTGTTGCGCAGAGCCCTGGGTGGTGGGAGGTCTGGCCGCGGGGAGCCGGGCCAGTGTCTGCGGGGCAGGGGACCAGCCTGGCACTGGGCTCCAGCCCCCCAGTGCGCCCAGGCTTGGGCTCTGCCACCAAAATTCCCTCCAGAGGCACACATGGCCTGGAGCCTGGTGGCGCTCTCCAAGGGGCTGCGCTGGGACCCCCGGCTGCACCATTCCTAGCTGGATGCCCTCAGGCTAGCTTCTGTGCTGCCCCATGCCTCACTTTCCCCTCCTAGGGCTCCTCTGAACGCAGTACTTGTGGCAAGCCCGAGCATATTTGCTAGAAGCCCCCCACCCCCGCCCCACCGTGGCGACAACAGGGACCTGGCCAGGGCCAGGTCACCAGTTGGGGGCCAAGTCACCAGCTGGAAAGGGCCTTCCTGTCCCAAAGCCTGCTACAGCTCCCTAGTGTTTGAGGGGCCCCCTGCCAGATCCTTTCTAGGTGGATGCTGACCTTTGGGGCTGACCCAGCCCCACCCCCCAAGTCCTGCCCGGGTGGAGGGCCCGGGGCCCTTGACGACACCCAACCACACCATCTTAGACCCCAAACCCCCATGTGATGGGGACAGTGGCCCCACCGTGCTCACCCCTCACTCCACGGACACGACTCTGGCTGGCAGGCTGAGGGGCAGTGTGAGGGCTGGCAGAGGCCCTCCAAGCCTGGCGGGGGAGACGGGCACACAGCAGCCGTGTGGGGCTAGGCATACCCAGCACGTGCCCATGCTGGAAGGTGCTGATTAAGCCATTGGAGGAAACTATTTTTAGAGTAATTCCCAGAGATTTGGAGCCCAGTGCATGGGGTGGGGTGTTCTGGGCTGACCTCTGAACCTGGGCTCCGCTGCCTTCTAAACCCCAATGGCTTCCAGCAGCCCAGACAGGCCAACCCTGCCTCCTGGACACAGAGGGACACTGGCCAGGCAGCAGGAGGCCCATCCCTCTGTCCCCCATCAGCCTGTACCAGGGCAACTGGCGGGGCCCGGGGCCTGTGCTCCCCCAAGGCTCCCCCAAGGCTGCCCTGCAGACCTTCACCCACAAGGCCTCCGGTCCAGTTTCTCTGTGGCCTGGGCCTCACCAAGGCCGGATATAACTGATGGAACGCTGTTTCTGCACCAAGTGCCCTGTGCCCTGCGCTCAGTGGGCCTGGGGATGACACAGGACCGTGTGGCCTCTGCCCCTGGGGGTGGCCTGGCCTGGCCCAGGTCTGCTGCACGGGATGGCATCCCAGGAGAGGTCGCCTACCGTGCGAGGCACCTGCACCCGGACGTCCGCGCTGTCCAGCGGGGAGTGGCCGCCCTCTCGGGGCCTCTCGGTAGCCTCCAGCCCCTCCTGGTACTTCCTGCTCCTCATGGGGAGAGGGAGCATGTCCCTGCCCGGCCCCCGCCACTCCCCCACCTGGTGGCTGTCTCCATTCTGCTCCTGGGGAGGGGGAGGAAGGCCAGGCATGGGCGGGGGTGGCCAGTAATCCCGAACCGACGCTCCCCGTCCCAGGACCCCAGGGAGGCTGGCAGATGCAGCGGCCCTGACCCACAGACACACACCTGGGCACTTGGGTGCCAGATGAAGACAGGGCCTGGGGGGAAGGAGAGGTAGGGCTGGGGCCTGGAGGAGCTAGATGGCTGACCCCACGTGGAGCAATGAGTGACCACGGCAGCCCCAAGCCTCGTCCCTCAACAGACTTCCCGATGGGCACCTATGCCTGAAACCAATCCACATCGGAGGAACCAGAAGCTCAGAGAGGTTAGCTCATCCCCTGGGGCTACACAGCACCTACCTCTGGCAGGTACAGAGTGGACCCGGAGCCCTACCCTGCCTGGCTTTGGTGGGGGGTTTGCCAAGGCCTTGCTGGTCCACTTGTAACAGCTCGGCTTCCCCATGAGGCAGAGTCTGAGGGGGCAGGTAGTAGACAGGAGTGGGGGCCGGCCAGGACTGGGAATGTGGCTGGTGGGACCCTGAGATGAAGTGGGAGGGGACAGGGCCTGTGGGGGCTTCTCTGGGGGCCGATGGCCGGTCCAGCGTCTCCGGCTGTGGAGGGTGCCTTGGTCACTGGTGGCGGGGATGGGACACAGACAAGAATAGGGTGGGTGGGGGCAGCCCTGCAAGCCCTGCACCGGCCTCATGAACCCAATGCCCGTGCTCAGCCTCTAACTGCGGACGGCTGCCCTCTAGCCCTGGGGCCCCAGCCGTCCGTCCTCAGCCCACTCACCCGCTCCAGGGGGAGCCTCAGCAGGCCCCAGGTCTCTGCACTCAGCCTCTGTGTCCTCTTGGGCCTGGCACCTGAAAGACAGTGGGCCTTATCAGCCTGGCACTGACCCCTGGCCAGGAGGTGGGCTGGCAGGTGAACCTCCCACTTCACTGTCCCCCATGGAGGCAGACACCGTATGCAATGTCCGCATGACCCTGTACCCCTGGGCTGGACAGGCAGCCAGGCCTGGCCTTGGTGCTCCCCACAGGTCGTGTCTGAGCTCCTAACCCAGGCCTGGCTTCCCCACCGGCCTCAGTGACGTCCTCTCCTGGAATGCTTTCCCTACCTCCATGCAGATGGGGCCTCACACCCCGATCAGCTGCACTCAGTTCACCCCTTCATCTACACGCATGGGGGCAGCCAGGTCCTCCCCGGAGCTAAGCGCCCCTCCTGCTGCAGACACGTGCTGGGTATAAGAAGGCATGTGCGAGGCCTCTGGTGCTGGCAGATGCTCCAGGGTCCTGTCTCGGCACCACCGCACCTTGAACCCATGTCCCACCCATCACACAGGACCTGCAGGTGTGCAGCTGGCCATGCAACAGGAACCCATGGAAGCATTTTACAGCGCCTGGCACATTGTGCACACCCACAGGCTGCATCGTGAGGAAGGCTTGCCTTCTGTGGCCACCCCTGCACTACACTGAGCTCCACATGTGACACTAAGCCGCCCTACAGACGCCTGCAGCAGACAGTATGGGGTGTGCACCCCAACCCCACCCTGGGCCACACCTGCTGCCTGACATCTGGTCCCCAAGGGGAAGAGGAGCTGGTTCAGGAGCACAGGTGTTCAGACTAGCCCAAACCAGATGCCCCAGGCTTCCTAAGAGCTGGGCAGGTGTCCAAGGGGATGGTGCGGGTAGCCGAGCCCTAGTCCCTGTCCTGACCTCCAGGTTCTGAGAATGCTACCCCCTGCTCCCCACTCTCCAGAGGCCTTGGGTGGAAAAACAGTGATGATCGGAGAAGGGGCGTTGGTGGCTGCTGTCCCAGGTGGCCAGCTCCAGGAAGCATCAGTGGCCCTGCGGGTCCGGGACCTGGGGCTGTCCGTCCCTCCCACTCCCCCCTCCCGCTTCCCTTCGGCTGAGGTGGTCAGTGCCAGGCCTGCCTCTGCCCACTGCAAACAGCCTCTGGCCGGCAGCCTCTGGGCACACAGCCTGACTCTGTGCTGTGAGGCCAAAGGAGCTGGAGCAGGGCTCCCCGCAGCCCAGCACCCCCTGGAGCAGACTGGCAGCTCTGAGGAAACTGTGGGATCATCCAACACCAGCCGGGGCCTGGGCACCACCCAGCCCTGGGAGTAGTTTGGGGACAGTGGGGTGGCCCTGTCGGGACCGGCAGGACTATGTGCTGGCCCTTTACTCACCGCGGCCGGTGACAGGCCAGCTCCATCTCCCGCCATGGGCAGGCTGGCTGCCCCCTCACACCCAGGGGCATATTCAATTTCCCCACCGGGTCCGTGGGGCCCCGACTGGCTGGACGGTCCGGCCCAGGCTGTGGTGGAGGCTGAAACGCCCCTGTGACGCACAGCATGTGTCCGGCTCCAGGGCGGGTCCCCCCAGGGCCCCCTGAGCCTGGCTAAATGCACCCTCTGTCTGGATGGTATGCTGCCCTCACTGCAGCATTCAAGCCAGAGCAATGCTAGCGGGCTTCCCGTCCTGCCCACCCCGAGAGTGAGGGTGAGGTCTGGAAACTTCCCTGAGCATCACCCCACTCCTGCTTGAGTCTGACCGGCTCCCTCGTCATTATCATTGCTTCTGTTCCCAGCAGGCTCGCGATGCGCCCCCCGCCCCTCCTATGTGCAGCCCGGCACACCTGGGCCGGGCAACCCGGCTTCCTAACTGCTGGGCTGTGTCCTTCCAGCTCCTCCTACTGTCCATCCATCCCAATGTCCAGGATCCCAGCTGCTCTGCCTTCGGAACGAATCCAGAATGCGACCCCTTCTCACCTTGCTGGGATCTGAGCCTGCCTCCCTGTTCCTCCCTTTGCCCCAGAGACACGCCCACAGGGCCTGAGTGGGATCTTCTTCCTCTGCTCACCCTGCGGGGGGGGGGGGGGGGGTAGAGGGGGGACTGACACGGGGAGGGGCTCAGCCCTCCCAAAGCTCTTCCCAGCTGGGCTTGTGCAGGCCCCAGGGTCTCTGCAGAGCTGTCTTCCATCTAATTTCAGGCTCACTCCCTCCTCCCCTTCAAGTCCTTGCTCACAAGTCACCACTACTGAACGAACGATTGTGTCCCCCATGTCCCAGGCTGAAGACCCAAACTCCAACGCACTGACACCAGGAAGTGCAGCCTTGAGAGGTTATTGGGGTGACCCCAGGTCACGAGGGTGGCCCCAGTGTCGAGGTGAGTGCCCTTATGAGAAAACACCACAGAGCTCCCACCAACCCCAGGCCCCCCACTCCATCTGTAAACCGGGACCCCATCGTGCTGGCCCTCTGCTCTTGGGCCTCTGGCCTCCAGAACTGTGGGAAGTAAACATCCATATGGTTAAGCCACCTGGTCTGTGGTGTTTCATCCGCAGCCTGAGCTCACGGGGAGTGGCCCCCACATGGCCACGCACACTTGCACCCAGCCTCATGGCCATTCTTTCCTCCCAAACAGCCATAGCCTCTTATCTGTTCACTAAGGTTCACCGCACACTTGTCATCTCTGGCCACCTTCGCTGGACCCACTCCCTGATGACCAGCAGGTAGTGTTTCCTGGCGCTTATCTATGGGGCCCTGTCCAGGGCTTCCAGGAACTGTCATGTCTGACTGCCCTCCCAGGACTGTGGATGCTGGGGCTCAAGAAAAGTGATCACCAGCCAAGGTCACAGGGCATGGAGGGGCAGAGCCAGGGTCAGGATGTGGGAAGTCAGGCCCACTTGGCAAGCTCCAGGAGGTTGAGGCAGGAGCGGCCAGAGAAGGGACAGACACGAGGACAGTCCGTGTGTCCCAGTGCCTGGCCTGTGAACGGACTGCAGGATAAATGCCAAGTGTGGATGGATGGTGAGGTGTCTACTCCCAGGGAGTGCCCTTATCCTCTGCCAGGCACTATCCTCAGGACAAGCAGTGGGCCCAGTTCCCAGATGGGGACAATGGGGCACAGCTGGGGCAGATCACCAGGTCAGCTAGTTAGCAGGAGACCTGGAAGGACTGACCCAGGCCCAGGCAGCAGTGGCAGGGAGGGCCCCCGCCCACCCAGACTCCTTCTGGGGCCTCTGCTGGGATGAGGGTTGCAAGGCTGGTGAGATCCACCTACAAACTGAGCCATAGCCAGTTCTGGGTTCTCCAGCCGCAGAAAGGGCCCTTGTCTTTATCAGGACAGGGGGAAAACCCCTCTGGGTCCGGCCTTGGGCTAGCCAGCCAGGCCCCACCCACCGCGGCCCCACCCTCCTCGCTGAAGCTGCGCTCATCCTCTGGAGGCCTGGGCCTCCTCCCAGGGCCCCAGAATGTGAGCCCCACTAACACGTCTCCCAGGGCTCCCCTGGCCCCTTCACCTCTCCCCAAGACTGACAGGCTGTGCACATACAAGTGCCCCCCCATACCCTCCCCCGCGCCGTGAGGGTCAGTTTTCAGGCTCGTTTCTGGACACTGGGCCAGGCTACCACCCCACTCCGTGTACACCCAGTAAGTGAGGCTCACCTGGGCCGGGGTCTCCTGAAGGGCCACCCAGACTCAGGGCACCTCGCTGCCTCCAGCAGTTGCATAGGCGGCCCGGGGCCCCCACACCAGCCTCCATGGGCCTGAGTGGGTGGCTCCGGAGGACAGCCGGCAGCCCAGCATCTGCGGGCAGCCTGGCAGGGAGGGGGCTTCCGGGAGCCCTGGCTGGGAAGGGTCTGGGTGTGGGGTGGACAGAGCCTCCTTGTTCTCGTGATGTACCCGCCTTTCCTCAGCTCCGAAGGAGGATGGCAGGAGAGCCCCACGGGAGCCTATCCAGAAGCCCAGGCCAGCCCTGCCCCCCCTTGCTGCTGGGCTCCTCCAAGGCCAAGGCCGAGGCGTGCAAGGCCAGGGGCTCCAAGCAGAGCCGCCCACGCTCAGGAAAGTCCTGCCCCTTGAGCTCTCCTCCATCCCATCCCCTTCAGCCACAGCACCCCAAAACAAAGGTGGCTGAAGATCCCAGAAGCCTCGCATCCTCACTTCTGTCCTCAGTCTGGGGGCGGGGGGTGACTCATGTGCCCCATTTCCCAGGACAGGCCATTCCTAGAAACCCACAGAAGCCCTGCTGTAGCCCAGAGCTACTTCCCTGGCCTCGTCCTCCCCGGCCTCATCCTCAGCAGGCCTGGAGGGCTCCTGGGGCGGGGGCAGGGCAGGCACCCCTGAGGAACACAGCCACAAGGGGATTCGGGCCAGACTGCCCCCAAACTCAAAAACCAGAGGTCGGGGTCCATGCAGGCAGGGAGGGGGTAGCTAGCCCCCAAGCGGAGCCTGCCCCACCCTACCCACCTACAGCAATTTGGGAAGCCAGCTCAGGGTGCCCACCCCACCCCTCCCCAGGCCCCGTACTTTTTATCCATTTGCTCTACAAGGAACATTCTGTCCTTGCGTGCCCCTGTGTGCCTGACAATGTTGACTGTATGGGGCAACCAGCGGCCTGTGAATGAGGTCATTATAGCTGCCTTGGCTCCTCCCGGGCCTCACCTGATTAGCACCCTGAGCACGAGCAGGGCTCTAGGCCTCTCTGGCTACTGCGGCCCCTAGGCCCAGCCCTCAGCCTGGAGCCAGTGGAGCTCTAAATCAGGGGCAGCAAGTGGCCCTCTCCTCCTCCTCATGCGGGCCACAGTGTCACAGGGTGATAAACTGGGGGGCTCAGGGTGACTATGGGCCCTCACTGCCCCAGCGACCATGAAGCCCTGGCCTGGAGGCCTCACATCCAGGCCACATGTTTCCCACACTGTCCCTGTCCCCTGTACTTTCCAGTCCCGATTCCTAACTTGCCCTGGGGGAACAAGCCCCTCCCTCTGTGCCCTGAGCACCCTGGACACCCAGTCACCCTCCACCCCCACGGGGAGCTCCAGGGCAGGGCGGAGAAGTGGGGCAGAGGCAGACACCCCCAGGGAAGGGGGCTTACCACCTTTACTGGGCAGCTCTGTCAGAGAGTCTCCTGTCGGGGGGCAGAGCCCACCTCCTAGTAGACTGCCAGAGACCAGCACTGCCCCAAGGCCCACGTACCCTGGGTGGTCCTCCTGCCATGCCCCTGCCCACCCAGCCTGGGGGCTCACCTTGGGCCTCGTAGCCAGCCAGGTCCGGTTTCTCTGTGGCCGCTGGGCTGGTCAGCCGGCCCAGCACCAGCTGTAGCTGCGCCACGTTCATGCGGGCGGTGAGCTCCCCATTGCGGTCCCCGATCTAGAGCCAAGCAGGGCCAGGTTAGCGGGCAGGTGGGCTGGGAGGCTCCTGTGGACAGCCACTGAGCCTCCAGCCTCCAAGGAAACTGGGCCTCACTACGCCTCAGGGGTGGAGGCTGGGTGTTTGTCCCTGGGTGAGGGGGGCCACGTGGGCCCCCTTCACACCCCGGGAGCACCTGGGGCCTCAGGCAGCCAGCCTTGTGCCACGTGGGGCACTCCTTCCTGAGCACCCGCCCAAAGGTGGGTGGCCTGCCCCAGACTCCACCTTTCCCAGTCTCTTGAGCCACCCATGCACCCCGCAGGCCCCTAGCTCAGAGCAGAGGCTCAACAGGAGGGCCCTGTCACAGAGGGGTGATGTGCACTGCCCAAGAACTAGCGGGGGGTGGGGCGTGGCTGGACCTCCAGTGGAGCTCTGGGGGCGCGGGTGAGGGGGAACATGGGGGCCAGCCCTGCTGGTGGCCCCAGGGGGACTCTTCTGACCCAAGCTTCCCTGTTCCCCCTACCACTTGGGCTCCTATGGGTCTTGCCCACTCAGGCTTGGGGCTATGGTGGGTCAGGGCAGGCACTAGGCGTGTGCTGGAAGGAGGTGCCACTGGGGCCCAAGGAGTGTAGGGCTGAGATAAAGACCCAGGACACAGGAGGCCACCTGTAATGGCCCTGTGATCAGGGGCTGCGCTGACCATAGTGGGAGGGTCCTGCGTGGACAGGCCCTCAGAGACCCTGTCCCATCCCTAAGGAGATGTCCAGCTAGGGAGTTGCAAAGGAGGGGCCCCCAGGGGCGGCCATGCCTTCGTGCCCTGGGCTGCCTGTGGCAGGTCATTTCCACCTTGGCCCGGCCCAGTTCCATCAGGGACAGAGGACGTGGTCAAGGGTCGGCCCACAGGGAATGCTAACACTCTAGGGGTGCAAACAGGGCCCCCTCCCCTGTCGCACCCCCTGGCTACGGCAGAGAAGCAGCCACTAGGCCTCTGAGGGCAGGGCCAGCGTGCAACAGCCTGGAGAGGATGAGGAGGAGTGCCGGCAGGAGCCCAGAGTGCACGGAGGCACCTAGCCTGGTCCAAAGTGGGCCAGGCAGCGCCTGGAGACCTCCAAGGGCCGCTAAGGCACTGGCTGGGGAGGGCAGGAGGGCGGGCCTGGCTTACCTCCTGGGAGATCTCCAAGTGCTTCTTGGCGAAAGTTAGGGCCTGCGCCGGGCTCCCCATGGACACGTAGGCATTCCCCAAACTCCAGCACGCCCGGCCCTCACCCACTCTGCCAGGGTGGGACACTGAGTTCACATCTGTAGCCCCCAGGCCCGCCAGCCCACCCACCAGCCCCCGGTTTTCGGGCCCATTGTGACAGGAGCAGAGCCGGCAGGCCTGGGGCTCCTGCGGGTCTCGCTTGTCCCCTACCAGCCAGTGAGGCTCTCCTCCACCCTTGGGTGTGGGGGCAGGAGGTAGGGGCAGTCCCTCAGGTCATCAATCTTTCAATTAAGGTGAAAAATCACAAAACATAAATTTAACCACTTGGGCATATGCTCAGCTCTGTGTGTACTTCTGATCCACAGCCGTCACCATCTAGTTCCAGAGCGCCATCGCCCGCCAGAGCAAGGGCCAGCCACTTGGAGCCTCCCAACAGAGTAGCCTGCCAGCAGCCCCTTTGCCCCTGCCCTGGCCGCCCACCCCACACCCATGCATGTAGGATACTTCTGTGTCTCCTGAGAGACTGAGGCTACGCAGACACGGGGTGCTCAGGGGGCTGATCCCCAACCAGCCTACCCTGACGGTCACCACAGGTGGCCAGCCGGCACCCACCTGGTCTCATGCGGTCCCACTCGGGACGGCATGGCCCAATGGCAGAGGGAGGCTGAGGCCAGGCAGGCCGTCCTGCTCGGAGAGGCCTCCTGGTGCTCGGCAGCAGGGCAGGGCCACGCTGAAAGCAGTTTGCAGCTCAAGGACTGTCTGGAGGCCTGTGGGCCAGGCCTGACCCCCACCCCCCATTAACCTGTCAGCCAGTTCCTGGGCGATGAGCAGGTGCCGCAGGTGGTACTCAGCTGCGCGCTCGTAGTCCTGCAGCAGCGTGTACGTGTTGCCCAGGCTGTAGCATGCCTGTGCCTCCACTGCCTGGTCCTTGAGCTGCCGGGACAGCTGCAGTGTCTTCCTGCAGAGAGGACAGAGGGTCAGTCCCAAATGGAGGGGGCGTGGCACTGTGCATGGCCCTCATCTGAGGGGTGGGCAGTGGGCGATGCAGATGCAGCCCACCTGCTCTGTGACCTCAGCCCCAGGATCCCACCAGAGTCTCCATAGAGGGCTGGGGGACAACACAGCCCAGCCCGGGCTCCTGATTCAGGATGGTAAAGCTCAGCCCGGGACCTGGGGCCGATGACCCAGTCTCTACATGGTGGCCACCGCTCTGCAGATGGTTCACAGGGCTCCCCGGGCACAGGTCAGGGACTCCCAGGAGCCCACATGGTCCTGACCTTCTGAGTCCGTACAAGGATCATACGTGCACTCAGAGCTATCGTGGGGAGTAAAGACATTTTGGGGGTTCCCCCCCACAGCTAGCATCAGAAAGCCCCGAGCTGTGGCCAACTGTGTCCCCGGCACACAGTGGCCTCTGCCAGCACGTACCAAGGGAAGGGGCTGTGGTGCTTTCTGCCCTTGATAGCCCTAGGACACAGGCCAGAACCCCCCACCTGGCCCCCGGGCTGGGCAGGTGGGGGCGGGCAGGGGTGGGGGTGGGTGGGGAGGTGGGCAGGGGTTGGGGGGCAGGCCTGCCTACTTGTAGTACTCGGCGGCCACGTCAAAGCGCCCCAGAAAGATGTGGGCGTTCCCCAGGTTGCTGTAGGCCCTCCTCTCGGCTGCCTTATCTCCGAATTCCTTAGCAATGGCCAGGCGCTGAGGATACAGACCCAAGGCTGGGTGGTTACAGAGTAGCCGCGGGACCCGATGTGGATGACAGACGCACAGACACGGTGGCTGGGGGCCCCACAGTGCACTCACCTCCTTGTGGAAGGCTGTGGCCTCCATGAAGCTGCCCAGCAGGTAGTGGGTGTTGCCTAGGTTGCCGTAGGCTCTGCCCTGGGCCGCCCGGTCACCCAACTCCTTCACCAGGGACAGATTCCTCCTGGGGGTCGCATCCATCTGAGCTGTGTCCCTCTCAATGCCCGGGAAGCAGGGGCCCTGTGACCCACCCGCCTAGCCTAGAGGGTGACGGACAGGTGTCCTCTGCTCGGTTCCTCCCAGGAGTGTGCCCCAGAATGAGGGCCGCTCAGGGTGGGCCCCCCAGCTCTGGTGCCACTGCCAGCAGGTACCATGAGCTCCAAGGCCTGCATCCGGGGCTCGCCTGCCCCACTCTGGTTTTCAGGGGCAAGGTTCTCCCACCCACGAGGCTTGGCCGATGTCCCTGCCCCCCTTCCAGCCATGTGCTTTCTAAACGCCACCCATGGCTTCTGCTTGGTGCTTTCCCTGCTTCTCTGCACTGGGTGGGGGACTGACGCACAGGGAAGCGGCAGGAGGCTTGGTGCACTCCCCGCAGGCCCTGAGGACGGGGCCAGTGGGGGGGGTGGGGAAGGAGAGTCAACTGGCCAGCACCACGCGGGCTTGGTGGAGAGGTGATGGGGTGGACATGGGTGCTCTGGGCCTGGGCCAGTGGCAGTGGCCCGGGAAGCGCCAGGAGAGCGTGGACAAAGCCCGGTCCGCTGGTTCTGCAGGTGCCCCTGTCCGCCCCACTCACTCATAGAACTCGGAGGCTCTGCGCAGTGGCTCCCGGACGTCGGGTGGCAGGTGCCCGGGGTCCTGGGCAGCATTCCAGGACAGCTGCTTGCCCTTGGCGTGGTAGACGTTGCCGATGTTGTACAGTGCCCTCGCCTCCCCGACCTGAGGGCAGCACCGACATTGGGGGGACCCACAGACACAGCCCCAAAGGCAAGTGTGGATGCTGAGGTAGGCCTGGGGCCCCAAGGAGGGGTGGGGGTGCTGGCACGTGACTGCCATTCTGTGGACAGAGGATGAGGCAACCAAACGACCCTGGGACCGACTCAGCAGAGGAGGTGCAGCCACATCCGGTACCCACAGCCCTCAGTCTCTGCCGTCAGGGTGGCCAGGCCTCTGTGTGGTGCCAGGGGAAGGAGGGCGCTCCCAGCCGGGCCCGGTTGCCATGAGATACGACGTGGGGCAAGCCATCATGTTTCCTCGTCTGTGCTTATGTCACAGGGTCATGGAGGGAGGTTACTGAGTGGGACAGCCTAAGGTCTGGCACAGAGCTAGGCCCAGAGCGACTCTATCCCCAGCTGCCACGCCACCCTGCCTCCCTCTGGAGCCAGACTGGGAGAGGTCGGTGAGAGGAAGAGTTGACATGGGGGATGGGGAGCTAGGGACTCAGCCCTGCAGTGTGTCAGGGGTCACTCTTCCATCCTCCTCCCATGAGGCCCCGGGTCATGGGGTTGGGAGGGGCAGCTGCCCTGGAAGCTGCTGACCCACCTTGTCCCCCTGCTCCTGGGCGATGTCCAGGTGCCGCTGGCAGCAGACGACGGCCTCGTCAAAGCGGCCCAGGACCTTGAGCGTGTTCCCCAGGTTTCCACTGGCCTTGGCCTCCCCCATGCGGTCACCGATGGTCCTGGAGGGCAGGGGGCAGTGTGCGGCCAGGCCAAAGGCCAGGCTCAGGATGCTGCGGGCTGCAGGAAGCCCAGGTGAGGGTAGGGGAGGCCTGGCAGGACCAGCCCTGGGCCGATGGGGGCCATGCTGGGCTGAGGTTCTGGGGTGGGTGGGGAGGGCCCCTCGGGTCGGGAGCCCTGCTTGAGCAGGGGAGGGTCACTTCTCTGCTGGGCCCAGCCTGCCACTGTCAGGGCCTGGGGAGGTGCCCGGATGGAACCCGGGAGAGCCATGGGGCCCGGTGGTGTGAATAACTTCTGACAGGCTGGTTGGGTGTCAGGGGCCGTCAGGGGCTTGCTGGCCAGGGAAGGGCCTGTGGGGCACCCACTGCCCACGTACAGGAGGAGCAGAGCGTGTTCCAGGGCAAGAGCAGCTCGGGCCCAGGCCTGGAGGCCAGAGAACAGTGAGGCCTATGGAGCCCACACACAGGTGTGCACGGGGTTCCGGAGTTGGGCAGGCGGACACGCTGGGAACACGGGCCGACAGAGAGACAACATGCGCTGCCGGGGGCACTGTGCGGTCCTCCCCCCCCCGCCCCGGGGTCCTGGGCACCCTGAGCTCCCCAGACACACGCAGGGCACCTCACCGGGCCAGCAGCAGGTCGTGCCTGTGGTACTCCAGCGCCCGGCCGTACTCCTTCAGGTAGAAGTAGGCGTTGCCTAGCTGGCTGTAGATGGCACTCAGCGTCTTCAGATCCTCGGTGCCCACCTGCACCGCTGCCTCAAAGAAGGCCGCGCCCGCCTTGAAATCCCCAGCCTTGCAGAGACGCTCCCCCTCCAGGGCAAGCTCCAGGCACGAGGCCTCCATCCTGCGCGCAGGGGACACAAGTCACCGCCTACCTCTTGCGTGGTCCCACGGGGCCTTTGTGCTCCCTGCCCAGGTGTCACCAGGACCACGAGGCCCTCGGGGAGCGGTGGCCCCCTCCATCCCTGTGCACACAGTCGGAAATGTCTTTGGAGGACTGCCTGGAAGCGAGTGCCAGCTCCAGTGCTGTGCCTGTCCCCAGGTGGGCTCACTTGTGCCCCAGCTGCACTGCACACCCCTCACGCTCCCGGGGCTCAGCCCAGGAAGAGGCATGAGTCTGTGACCATAGCAAGACCCTCAGGCCACGGTGGCCACAGCCTTCAAGAAGTCTCGGGCACCTGGACGAGGGCCCCCCAGGCCTGGGGCCACGTCCCTCCTCCAGAGCAGCCACAGCAGCCCGTGGCAGGCCCTGATTCTCACCCAGGACAGCCGAGGCCTTGGGAGATTCAGAGAAAACTGGTCAAGGCCACATGGGCAGGAGCTGACTGCATCCTATGTCCTAGGGTGGGCCCCGCCCTCCAAGGTCTCTGTGGGCAGCTGGGGGCTCAGCCATCATCTGTCCTCGCCTCCCATCCTTCGGGGGCATGGCTGTATGGGAGCCAAGGGTCAGCCAGCCCCACGGGCTAAGTGCTCAGCTGGTCACCTCCCAGGTCTCCCCATCCCCATGGCGCTACTGCAAGAGGACATGACAGGGCCCATCCCGGGATGGACGACCCCTGGACCCGTGGGAAACTGCTCCAGGTTCCTGGCCCTGAACCCAGCCCAACTGCAAGAGCCCGGGGTTCCATGGGACAACCAGTGCCCTTGCTGGAGGCTTCCTCTCCCGACCTTTGGGCAGGGGCCTCAGAGAAGCAGCCCCTTACCCTTAGGCCCTGCTAGCCCCCAAGGTGGGGTCCAAGCCCCCCAGCTGTTACCTGGGCCCTGCTCACTGCGGGCCCCACGACCCCTGGGCCTTGGGTGAGCTGCCCCAAGGACAGGGCTGTCAGAAGAGCCTTGTGTGGGCAGTCACTTGATCAGGCTGGCCCTGGTTCCAGCTCTCCCTGCTGTGGGGTCCCGGGTAGGACACATCACCACCTAGAACCTCGGTCTCCTCCTCTGCCCTATTCCAGCTGGTCCTGTGGGTTCCAGCCTCAAGGCCTGGCACATTGCCCTGCCCTAGGGTGGGAAGAGTGGGGCTCCAGGCTGCAGGGCACCCAGGCAGGTGGCAGGAGGGGCCCAGTGGCCACATACATGGCCCTGGAAAAGTGAGAGACACGTTCTGCATGGCCAAGGGCCAACCCCAGTCACCGGGGTCCAGGGAAAGCCTGCAGGGTAATTCAAGGTGTCCACACCAAATTGGCCATGTCCCCCCAGTGACCAGCAGTTACTGGAGGAGAATCACACATATCCTCTCAACAAACAAATCTGCCCACAGCCATACTTCTCAGCCGTTTTGCCCACATAGCCTGCTGATACAAACCAGAGTGCCCTGTCCACCTGACTCCCACATCGTCAAGAAAATGGGCACTTTACACATTTCCAACAAGACGGCGTACCAAACAGCCCCACACCACACGGACTCAGGGCTCTCTGTGGGAGGTCTCCGTCACAGTGCCCCTGGCCCAGCCTGGACTCCCCAGTGGAGAGTGGGCTCCAGGACCTGGCGTTGCCCTGCACCCTCCAGACTCAAGCAGAGCCTGGGTGGCCTCTCGGAGAGCTGGGGTCCAGGGTCTCG